>NC_090437.1:306851426-307476426 GCF_031143425.1 Pleurodeles waltl | reverse complement strand
TGATCTTTCAGCTCAATCCACTTTTCTTTGAACCTGTTCTTCTACTGCTTGCACATTGCTTGGTCACTGTCTAGGCCTGTGAGCAATTAGATCTCACCTACTACACAGTGCATGCACCGTCTGTGCAAGACATTGTTAGCTAACAGTAGGCTTAACACCCCTGGCATAACATTGGTTGGCTTCATTGCCAGTCTCATTTGCTTCTTATTTGTTAGCATGTGTGGGCTATCCTTCCTCTTCTTGTGTTTGTCCCTCCACAGGGCTCAATTCAGGTGCTACTTTTTTTCTTTTTGTTTAATCTCTCTACAAAAGTCTGTGGGGCATATTTATACTCTGTTTGCGCCGGAATTGCGTCGTTTTTTTTAACGCAATTCCGACGCAAAACTAACTCCATATTTATACTATGGCGTTAGACGCGTCTAGCGCCAAAGTCCATGGAGTTTGCGTCATTTTTTAGCGTGGACACCTACTTTGCGTTAATGATATGCAAGGTAGGCGTTCCCGTCTAAAAAAGTGACTCCGAGGCCTGTGCGCCGTATTTACACTCCCGGCCAAAAATGTCGCCCGGGAGTGGGCGGGTCAAAAAAAATGACGTCCAGCCGCTTTTGCGTAGTTTTTTAGCGCCTGGTCAGGGCAGGCGTTAAGGGACCTGTGGGCTCGGAAGGAGCCCAGAGGTGCCCTCCCATGCCCCCAGGGACCCCCCCTGTCACCCTTGCCCACCCCAGAAGGACGCCTAAGGATGGAGGGACCCATCCCAGCGAACATAAGGTAAGTTCAGGTAAGTATTATTATATTTTTTTTTTGTGGCATAGGGGGGCCTGATTTGTGCCCCCCTACATGCCACTATGCCCAATGACCATGCCCAGGGGACAGAAGTCCCCTGGGCATGGCCATTGGGCAAGGGGGCATGACTCCTGTCTTTGCTAAGACAGGAGTCATTTCAATGGGGGTTGGGAGTCGAAAAAAATGGCGCAAATCGGGTTGAGGCGATAATTTTGCCTCAGCCTGACTTGCCCCATTTTTTGGCGCCCAAGCTCCATATTCCCCTACGCCGGCACTGCCTGGCGTACGTAATTATTTTTGACGCACACCAGGCAGCGCCGCCGGCTAACGTCATTGAATAAATACGGCGCCCGCATGGCGCTTCAGAATGGCGTTAGCCGGCGTTAGATTTTTTGACGCACAACTGCGTTGGCGCAGTTGTGCGTCGAAAAGTATAAATATGGCCCTGTGTGTTTTCCAGCTGCTCACCCTTTGCACTTTTCCCCCTCCACCATACTTGCTCGTGTTGCTTTTTCACTCCCCATTTGCATCTCCTCTGTGATGCCCTTGTGGGCTTATTGCCAAATGTGCTGCTCTTTCACCCACATGCTTATCTTATCCCCATGCTGCTTTGCACTTTCTCTCATCTGTTTGCTCCCCGTTCCACTTTCTCCATTTACTTCCCAACAGCACACACCCTTTCTCCCACTCACACCCTCAATGTTCCTTCCTCCACTCATCCCCCTGTGTTGCTCCCCCGACCCACACTACTTGAACATTTAAAAAAAAGCTCGTGCCATTTTGTAGGGATACACATGCTTTCTATTTTGAAAGTCAAGCTACACAGCGATGGGGATGCTGTACAGCATGGCTAATACCATTGACAAAGCTGCCAGCTTTGCCAATGCTTGTTTATTGTGATGTCATGTAGACCATGATTATTGGACTTGCATAATTTCCTGTTTTCTTTACGCTTTCTCTCTCGCAAGACTTGGCTTGAGCACAAGTGTTTGTGGGGGACTATGAACCCAGACGTGTGCTACGTATGCAACGTTTATGATGCAATTAACAGACACCGGATATATGTACTTTGTACCTGGTACCTCAGGATCCTTTTGTACACGAGTGCATACCCTGACCAGGTTTGCCTCGCAACTGACTAGACAGTTGACAGTCATGATACAAAAACTCATGAAAGTCCAGATTTTCACATGGATGCATCTAATATGCATAAAAAATAAAACTTTTATTTTGCTTTGTAAATGTATTTAGAAAATGAAAAAAAAAGGTTTGTCCACCCAATGCCATAGCTTTTCGACCGTTTACCATGTGTATTTGAAGATCACTTCCATTATTTTCCTTTGTGAAAAGGCTGCTATTATTTCTGGGCTTGATCTTCTGTTGGCAACAGTTGACGACAGATCACTCATCCCCCGTCCGATTGGAACACCAACGGAAGAACACATACTTACTATTGCCCACCTTACTTCCTCGAAAGATGTATCAGTCTTTCCTACTCAAAAGCATCATATGGAAAGCATGGTGTGCTCCTAATTTATAGGCATTGCCTTCCCATCCACAGTGTATGCAGATTCAACCATCTTAATCCTATGAGTCAATTAATTTTCTTTTAGTGTTGTTTAATGAAGGAACAATATACCATCAATCACACTAGCCTGAAATTTGAAGACAGCTACAACAAAGAAAGAGCCAAACTATACATGAAGGCAAGGTGCCAGAAATATATAGCTGAGTAGACTCATTGGGAAGGCACAGAGAAACAGGATATGCAGAAACTGCAAGACCTAAATAAGCAATGATTTGTCCACATTCATTCCATGATGTAGGGACTTCCAAACCTAGGCCCTCATTATGTACATGGCGGTCGAGACCGCCACACTGGCGGTGGCAGAAATTACCGCCACTGGCATTGCGGTCTCGACCGTCATATAAATAACAAGGGAAGATCGCCACCACCTCCAGGCTCCCGCCGACAGGCAGTCTGACGATGGTGGATTACATTATCCGACAATGGATAATGTACCCTGTTTCCCCAGCTTTTCCCTGGCGGATTCCCCCGCCAGGGAAAGGCTGGCAGAATGGGTGCTCTGGTCATGCATTTGACATAGGCCTCCGTGCAGTGCCCTGTCGAGCAGGTCACTGCCCAATTTACAGGCAGTGATCTGTGCTACGGGTGCTGCTGCACCCGCCGCACACCAACATTGGCGCCGCCGTCAATGTTAAGGCCCTTTTCCCTGCTGGGCCGGCGGCCGGAAACACTGTTTCCGCCCACCGGCCCAGCAGGGAAAACATTATACGGTCGGCGGGGGATGGGGGCATAGGGGAGGGGAGTTGTTGCGCTGGCGGTCTTCTGTTTTTACCGCCGAGATCATGATGAGGGCCCTAGTGTGGTGGCATAAAACATGATTTGATGTCTGATGCCTACCAAGACCTTTTGAGTGGATGATCAGGGGGAAGCAGCAGAGCAAATAAACTGCAAGATACTACGTAGGAATCCAGAAATGAGACTAGGCACATCTCTTTGGCCTCCTGTGATTCTGAATATTAGTCTATCTGGCAGCCAGTCAGTGGTGTGAAACAAAATGATGAAGACCCCTGCAGAATGTGATGAGGGGCCCTTTAGACTCCCATATTTCACAGATATTGAATGAATGGTCTTGGGGTCAATGGGCCTCCAGAAGGAGAGGAACCCTAAACCTTCTGGCCCATATTTATACTTTTTGACGCAAAACTGCGCTAACGCAGTTTTGCATCAAAACAATTAGCGCCGGCTAACGCCATTCTGAAGCGCCATGTGGGCGCCGTATTTATTGAATGACGTTAGCCGGCGTTAGCCGCCGGCGCCGTCTGGTGTGAGTTAAAAAAAACGACGTACACCAGGCAGCGCTGGCGTAGGGGAAAATGGAGCTTGGGCGTCAAGAAATGGGGCAAGTCAGGTTGAGGCAATTTTTTCGCCTCAACCCGATTTGCGCCATTTTTTTTTCACTCCCAACCCCCATAGAAATGACTCCTGTCTTAGCAAAGACAGGAGTCATGCCCCCTTGCCCAATGGCCCTGCCCAGGGGACTTCTATCCCCTGGGCATGGTCATTGGGCATAGTGGCATGTAGGGGGGCACAAATCAGGCCACAAAAAAAAAAAAAAAACACTTACCTGAACTTACCTTAATGTCCCTGGGATGGGTCCCTCCAGCCTTGGGTGTCCTCCTGGGGTGGGCAAGGGTGACAGGGGTGGTCCCTGGGGGCATGGGAGGGCAACTCTGGGCTCCTTCCGAGCCCACAGGTCCCTTAACGCCTGCCTTTTGCAGGCGCTAAAAAACGTCGCAAAAGCGGCCGTACGTCATTTTGTTTGACCCGCCCACTCCCGGGCGTGATTTTTGCCCGGGAGTATAAATCCGACGCACATGCTTCGGAGTCGATTTTTTAGACGTGAACGCCTACCTTGCATCTCATTAACGCAAAGTAGGTGTCCACGCTAAAAAATGACGCTAACTCCATGGACTTTGGCGCTAGACGCGTCTAACGCCAAAGTATAAATATGGAGTTAGTTTTGCGTCTAAATTGCGTTAAAAAAACGACGCAATTCCGGCGCAAACGGAGTATAAATATGCCCCTCTGTATCTTCACCTTTTTTTCAGGAGTTCACACTGATGCCAGCCAAGGATCCAGGACCTGGGTTGCACCTCTTGGGGATCAGAACCCATCCCAAAAAAGGCGAGTAGCAGGACTCAGGCAAGTCCAGTCTGTACTAGTCAGAAGGTCAGGTGCGTGGAGGCATCTGAAAGAGGAGGTGCACACAGGAGGTGAGCCAACTGCCCCTTGGAGTCACTTCTGGAAAGCCTGGGATCAAGGCAAGCATGCCCAATCTTCCTTCTTGAGACAACAGGGCAATCTTTCTTCTAAACCTTTCACAGGCTCAGGAGTCTTCTGATAAGGGGTTCTGAATTTCCTACTTTTATGCCTGGTTCCAGCCTGGGAAAATTCTCTCACATACCTGCAAAACTGGTTCTGGTAATTTCTTCCCCTTCCCATGTTCCTTGCTTCAGACTGTCTAGGGTGTCAAAGGTAAGGGCAGGCCTGGAGTCAGAATCCTTTGTTGTGCTGCAGGTAGGGCCCTTTGAAGTATTATCACGGCAGGGCATAACTCCTCCCTAGCCGTTCTGTTAGGACGACCTTCTGCCCTCACAGTTAGGCCTTCTTTGTTCCTATGTCTGGAAGCAATACACAAAACACCACAGGACAGACATTCACTGTCATGTTACCCTAGACATAGGCAGAAAGGCGCATCTGGATTAGGCAAAAAATGCCCACCTTCTAACAGTGGCACTTTCAGATTAGTAACTTAATATCCAACTTCACCACTAAAGAGGATTTTAAAATCCAATTGATTTGAGTGTAAACAACATATCTCTACCTGGTCTCAAACTGAAGTTAGCGCTTATTAAGTTTAATGAGGTAACTCAGTGTTAATCTATGGGAGAGATAGCCTTACAGCAGTAAAAAACGAATTTAGGAACTTTTCCCTGCCAGGACATGTAGAATTTGAACCCACATGTCATACTTTTCAAATACCATTCACCCTGTCCTACGAACCTTTAGGGCCTACTAAAGGTCCTAAGTATTAACAAGCACTTGTACAGCCAATAGGTCTTGCCTATGCAAGAGCTATTGGTTTTGCCGATGTGTTTTAGCCATGTTGTTCACCAGTGTGGCTGCTGTTCATCATGGCTAAAAGTTAAGACATAGAGAAGAGTGGTTTGGAATGTCGTACAGTGGAATGGTGAACAGAGGAGTAGAGTGTTGTAGAGTGGAGCGGCAGAGAGTGTCGTGTATTGGGGTGGCATAGAGTGGAGTCACGTAGAGTGGCATACACTTGAGTGGCATATAGTACAGTGGACTGTTCTGGAATGCATAGGGGTAGAGTGTAGCAGAATATAGTGGCATTGAGTGCAGTGGCACTGAATTCAGCAGCGTACAATGCAGTTCCATATAATGCAGTGGCATGCATAGTAGAGTGCAGTGGTGCAGAGTGGAGTGGCACAGAGTGGAGTGGGCAGAGTAGAGTGGTGCAGAGTGCAGTGGCATAGAGCAGAGTGAACCAGAGTGATGCAGAGTGGATTGGCGCAGAGTTGAGTGATGCAGAGGGCAGTGGTGCAGAGTAGAGTTGAGTGGCATAGAATGCAGTGGTGTAGAGTACAGAGTCAAGTCCAGTGGCATAGAGTAGTGCAGAGTTGAGTAGCATAAAGTAATGCACAGTAGAGTATAGTGCCATACAGTGCAGTGGTGTAGCTTTGAGTTGTGCAGGGTAGAGTGGCATAGAGTTCAGTGGCAGAGAGTGCAGTGTTGCAGACTAGAGTGTCAGAGTGCAGTGGTCTGGAGTGGAGTACAGTAGTGTAGAGAGCAGTGGTATAGAGTACAGTGACGCAGAGTAGAGTAAAATGCGTAGAGTGCAGGTGGTTAGAGTGCACTGGAGTAGAGTGCAGTGGTTAAGAGTAGGGTGGCATAGAGTGGCATGGCCCAGAGTGGAGTAGAGTGGCATAGAGTGCAGTAGCGTAGAATAGATTGTTTCAGGGTAGAGTGAAGTGGCATAGAGTGGAGTGGTGCATGGTAGAGTGCAGTTGCATAGAGTGGAATAGAGTGGAATGGTGTAGAGTAAAGTGGTACAGAGTAGATTAGAGTGATGTGATGTGGACTGGCGTACAGTGCAGGGGCATTGAGTTGAGTGTTACAGGGCAAAGCGCATGGCATAGAGTGTATTTGCACAGAGTGCAGTGTTACAGAGCAGTGTAGAGTACAGTAGTGTTGAGTGGAGTTGTGCAGAGTAGATTGGTGTGGCCTAGATTGGAGTGGTGTAGTGTGCAGTGGTGTAGAGTACAGTGTCAAAGAGTGCACTGGCATAGAGTAGAGTGGAGTGGTGCAAAGTGCAGTGGCGTGGAGTGTTGTAAAGTGGAGTGGCGCAGAATAGTAGAATAGAGTGGTGCAGAGTAGAGTGAAATGACATAGAGTATTCATGGTGTGGTAGCACATTGCCATCACAGACAACACATTTTCAAATGAAATTACCATAACATTTTCCAGGCATACACTTTTACTAATAAAACTATACAGTGCACAGACAAAAATGTGTGGAATTTGTGTTACCTAGTTTAATGATTTGCTTTGTTCATACCAAAGTATTTGTTTCCAATACACTTAAGAAACAACACAAAATGTGCTTTAGTTGTGCGTTCATAATTCTGAAATATTCTGAAATTCTTACACAGTTCATTTGAATGGTATCTTGTTCTAGAAAAAAATGATTTCCACTCCCAATATCCAGAACGATTGTCACATAAATAGTCTCACTTTAAAGTCAGAAAGAAAAGTAAACAAGCTCCCTTGGAAGACAGCAACTTACAAGAAAAGTAATCAAGCTCCCTTGGAAGAAAGCACCTTACATTTGGCCTCGGTCTTTGAATGCACAGCAAATGTGACGAGATAAGAACAATATTTAAAGACAAGTTTGTGGAAGGATACAGAAATTACGGTTTAGGCAACGGGAGGGACAAACTGAACCTGGAGAGCCTAAAGCAAATAAAGCCAGCAAATGGAAAGCCAGAAAGTGTGAGTTACAAACCACAAAGCCAATGGTAATCAACAAGCGAAATGCATTCCTAGGTCAATTTTCTGAAAGTTCCGAAGATGTCTTTAGCAAACCAGACAGCTGCACTGCCTGGTAGCTGTGACATAAAAAAGAAGTCTTAGGCCTTGGAAATATTTATTTTACCAGGTCGAAACAGCAGTTCAAAACTGCACTACGGGCTGGGATGTGGTTTAAAAGTCTACTTTAGTGGGTGGCACAATAAGTGCAGCTGCCCTCTAGTAACATTTCATTTATAGGACCTGAGTACATGTAGTGCCATATACTAGGGACTTACAAGTAAATTAAACTGACCAATCGGGGTAGACCAATTTTACTGTGTTTTCAAGGGAGAACACTAGCACTTTACCACTGTTTAGCTGACAAAAATGGGTTCAGCAAAGGAAGAGAGACAAAGCCAAAAATCTGGGATGACCCTGCAAAGAGGGCCAGGTCCAACTGTATCTTTATCTTGATTTACTGCAGCAGTGCAAGTACACAAAAGTAATCTCGGGTGGACGATTGATGGAACCCTAATGTAGCACTGGTAAACACCGATAAAAAGAGATCATGTATTCTGGAGCAAAAAAGGCAAATGATATGTGATAGTCCAGCATATCACTTTGTCTTTTAGAAGTAACACTACATTTTTTAACAATCCATCCTTCCAATTAAAATTAAAATTTCGATATTTGCACGTGGTTGCATATATGAATTAAATGAAAACAGTTCATAATTTGTGTACTTGATGGACACTTGTTTCTGTTTTTTTTCTGTATTGTTTTGTGGTTCAAATCATAGAAATTGCTAAGCTGAGAGGTTTCAGCAGTAATTTAATGGAGTCCACAGAAGTCACAATGTTCAGAACCTCTGGTATAATGCATTGATAGATATGGCTACAAAGTTACATTTTGAACTTGCACTTTCACAGGAGACAGAGTTGATAAAGTTTAAATTTTGGTAGTGGGGTTGGATTGTGATAAACAACTATTTTCTATTGTTTTTCCCGAGACTGTTTTCTATTTGTTAAATCTGAATGTATTGTTAAGCTTCGTTTACGGCTGATTGAATTTATTATGCATGGTTCAGGTGCTTGGTTGTACCTTGGCTATGAGAACAATATCTAATTCATATATTATTGCTGAAGTTGGAGAGACTGGAGTAACACCAAAGAGGGGTTGCCACTATTTCCTTTCCGCTACCTCAGTGATACAAGAGATGCCTCCTGACACCTCCCTCTGTCTTATCTTGCCACCATATAATTGAGATATAGAGACATCACACTTAGTGATTTCCTGATTGCACATTAATCGATTAAACCACCCCGTCTGTGGTGTCAACAAACAAACAAACAACACAGAAGAAATAGTAATCCTATATAACACCATACGTACAAATATATATGAAAATGTGACAAACCTGTAAAAAATAATACAAAGCATAAGAGATACCACTGAGATGTTTAAAAAAACAGATGCAAGATTGTCAGACTTTTTTAGAAAATCAAAAGGAAAAACAAAGGTGAAATGAACTTCAGGGGCAGATTACAACAGAAAGTACTTTATGTCCCCCCATCTGGTATGACAAATACTGTGGGGGAATGCAGTGTTGTTTGAGGGGACAGTATTATGTCTTACAGACAGCAAGTTGATGGGGAATGTTGGGGCAAAACAATGAGACTTATCAGCCCATTGAGCTGCTGCTGGCGGGTTGCATGTGAGAAAACTGATATCAGAAATATCTACCTACAAGAATACTGACTGCAGAATATCGATTGCCACTATATTACCACTGTAAGCATATTTAGTTATGTATAGATTTACTCTCTTAACCCCACATTTCTTGTCTTGACAGTGTTGGTAACTTAAGTGAGTTAAGAATAGTGAGGGTCCATTTACCTATACTTACCCTGACAATGTAGTGGTAATTGACATTCTGGAGATGATGTGCTTTTGGGGCAATATTAAACCCCGATCTTATGATAGAACAACTAACAGGTGCAGTTGGGGCAGCAGGCCTTCAGAGGAAGGTGCAATCAGAGCAGAGTCATTGCAGGACATGGCTAGACTAGGCCATTGCCAAGACTACGACCAATTAGGAATGGACGAGACAAGAGGGACTTTACAGCACCTGATTGCCCCTACAAGCAACAAAGATTTTCCCGATTGGAGGTGTGGGAAAAATATCATTTTACCCAGTTAGTTCACAGGCACCCATCAGGGATGTGACTGCATTGGAAACGAGTGTTTGTGTGCAAAACTAGAAGAATGGCTTCAACCTCCTCCTTGTCTATTGTGTATATATATCAGCTATAAAAAAAAAAATATATTCGTCACAGTAAGATGCATTCGCTTAGCATTCATAGAGTCGACTCCGCATATAGAGATCTGCGGGACTCTATGCTCTGTCTGCATCTAAAGTGTGGTTTTGATGCTCCAAATCATTATATATTGAAAAACAAAGGGAGGGAACTGGGCTGGGAGGGTAGAAAAGACAGCGATGCTTGCACGTATCTGGGGGAACTGTTACACTATTGATTCCAAATGTAAACGAAGCAAAACTTGTTTGGATCAGCAAAGCTTAAAGAGTATTGAAACCCATAATTTGACACACACTGCTGCAGCATTATGGCTTTGGCCATGAATCTCGATCTTAGAAAACTTCTGAAGTAGTTTGTGTTTGACTATTTTCTTTGGACCAGGGGCAGGTGGCTTGGCCCCTGGTCCAAAGGGTGATCATTGGTCCTTAAGTTGACCATTGTACTACAGGACTGCTGTTGCTTGCGCCTGAGAAGGTGATGCTCTGCTTGCAAGCTGAGAATTTGCTTGAACGTATCTGAAGACTTATCTACTGAGAGCACTGCTGTGAGGCCTGACTGCTTGAAAGCAGAGAAGCGCACCACGACTGGAGAACTGGTGCTGCTGCCCAGCCCAATCTAAGGAGGCGGTCATCCATAAGATCTTTATTTGTGCTGCCTCTCTACACCTTTCTTTACAAGAGAGATCCATACAATGCAATGGATGTGACCATACAGTGTGTGTGATGTGTGAGGTGCTCTGTCACACAACACCTTCTGCTCTCTGTGTCTGCATGGCTTGAAATGCCATTGGCCTATTCTTGCTTTTTCTCAAGCAGGCCGCCTACCCATAGCCCAACAATGAAGGTTCAGATGCTTGTACCTCTGCATGAAAACAGTGTTCCTGGTGCGCGTTGTACTCACTACGATGGAGTGGGGCGATGAGTTTGCTGTAGCCTGAAATCCACCTCTGTTTGCCAGACATACCTTGCACACACAGTCTCAGCTTGCATAGCCTGCTCACAGTGGTGCACTGACTTTGAGCTGTAAGACCTAATTCTGATTAAAGGTAGGTCCGATCCATTGGTGCTGCAATCAACATAGAAGTGATGCATAAAACAGTAAAATGAACAACCACAGAACACTGAGAATTTTACATGAATTCAAACTAATTGAACAGAGGCAGCACTCTTGTGGAAAAGTCTGAGGTATGGTTACTTGGCTGTTCCACACTGGGCCATTCTCAATTCCATGCTTCCCATGGTATGGCATTACTAACTCATCAATAGAAGGCAGTGACATCAGTACAGTAAATAGGTAAAAAGAAGTTGTCCTCTCTGAAGGAGGAGGATTATGCACCGAACCCTTGAAGAAGCCTGAAGTTAACAGCAGCAAAATGCCTGGAGTTGTAACAGATTTTGAAGGGGACTTGACTCCTTATTACTGTAAACGAACATCCATTGCCAATAACACAGTCCTGTATATGATGACCTTCGTAGTTTTCTCCCTGTCATGTAAAATCATAGTAACTCAGATCTTTTTTGGCCTTATTCAGCCCATAGAATAAAAACAAAACAGAACAACCTGGAGTCTTCTAGTGATAGGTCATTTCGTTTAGCATCAAGTCAATGCTGAGCTTAATATGCATGAGGTCTCTAAATCACTTCGCGTCTAGGACTCTCAATAAAGTCTGAGAGCTTGAAGTGATTTAGGACAAGTACCCAAAGCAGAAGGATCAAGTAAAATCTTCAATAAAGGCTGGTAAAGTTTCCTAAATTCTTTGAAAAATCTTCAATCAACTGATTGCCTAGAGTTCCCTTGGCACAATCTACCACGAGTTGTTACCACAATCTACCACAAGTTATCCCACCATATGTTATATCAAAGATGGACCTGTACCTTTCCAATGCAAAGAGTTTCCAATTTGGCTGGCAACCACGTGAGAGACAATAACATCATACCATGTTTTGTAGCCCCCTCGTCTTCTCATCCTTCATGCTCGGTACTTTTCCTTTCACAACAGCTCTTACAGGTCTACCAATACCTCTTTGACTTTCTCCAAAACCTCTTCCCAGGATAAACCAAGTATCAGACAGGACCACCAGATTTCTATTTCATCCCTGAAGCTACCATATCCGCTCCAATACTGGGCTGATGTATTTGGAAACATAGTTCAAGCCACCCGGGGGGTCCTGCATCAATTGGTTATAATCTTAAAGATTGTTTCCCATGTGGATACATCACAGGGTCACTGTCACTTGCTGCCAAAACTGGTGCCATTCATAAACATCTACCTCTCTATGTAGAGCTTTCACTCATGTCAATATATAGAGCCTTTCATAATGGTATGTCTCCCTATGTATTGCATAAAACGTAAATATCAAGTCCTTAGTAGAAGAAATTCTCAAAGGGAGTCAGTGGTCTACTTCTTGCCACTGTATTAAGAAGGGATGTAACTCAGTATCTAGGTTTAAGCAGAAATAGGCCAGGTCTTGGAGCCCTTCGTGTAAGGTACGCATGGGTTAAACTATATATTTAACAAGTTGCAGCGATGCGCAGCCACCTTTGGTTTGAGTACACACAGAGTCTGGAGCAATCACCAAGGAGCTCTTGTACAGGATTGCCCTTCACCTAGAGAGCGCTTACATGCAAACAGCCAGTTCATACAGTCATTGAATCAGTCTCCTGTTGATACATTGTTGTAATGCTTCCATTAGAATGCTGATCCATTGCTGCAACTCTTCCATTGAAACACAGAAATCAGTCCACTGTCGTAATTAAACACAAGACGTTTTCTAACAGTCTGGTTTACCACTTAGCTCTTGTTTTAGACAACATGAATCTGGGTGCTTGAACCCGTGATTTCAAAAGGAGGGCAGTAACTATTTTGCACATCTCTTAAGGATACAATGTTTGAATGTCTCCGTCCTCTAGTGGGGTTCTACAATGTAGGAGGTTTGTTGTCCAGTACTGTTAAAATGGTGGGTTTTAACCCACCTATTGGCACATGATTGGATAGCAATTTATTTTTATGTGAAGCAATATTGGATTGGACACACATGAAAACATTATTGGCCCTGTCTTATTTTTTAGGCCATGTATGGATGTTTACTGACACCCCCCTTTTTGAATGAATTAATGAGCATTTTGGATGGGGCTCTTGGCACAGGTTACCCAGGCACTTTTCCCTCAGGTAAGTGTTACCAGCTACACATAATTTGGATTGTCTTTCTCCTGGTCTAAGGACATTGGAGTGATTTTTTTCTTTCTAAACGTATTTTGACATAGACGAAAGGATTGTTGCAAGCTCTGAATGTGTTACCGTCTAGGATATGAGACTGTCATCGCAATACCATCCAGTATTTGACACATTTGTTAATTATTAATTTGAACATATAGGTTTTGATCCTTAGAGTCTTAAACATGTGTTTATTATTTATTTTATGTCACGGTGTCTCCTTTTAGTTTACTGTCCTGATGATGACCCATTTCTAATTGATTTGGCATTGTGGGTCGAAACGGCGACAATTTTCAGATGTGGACTGTTTCTAATTAGAATGTGGATTTGTTGACACTTGAGAAACGAGTGTCCGTACAATCATCATACTATCCATTTTCAGTCACATGTGTATAGGATTGAACATATCACCAGTGCACTATTTATTCACTTGTAACTTTTGCACTCGGCCATCACCAAACAGGAGCACCCATAGAGAATAATAGTTAGCATTTTGAATTTCTGTTTGTTTTCTCTGATATGAATATGGATTAAATGTATGAATAATCCTTCACTGTGAGAAAGGTGTTTATGAAGGAAACTATTGCAGTGGAAGTCTAAGGCTACACTTCCCCTGTCTGGACCACTTTTTATCTATTGACTTACACCTGAATAAGCTGTGTCATGTCCCCACACAAAGGGCTCCCTGTAGTGAGTCTGGAGGCAGGGCAGGAAGGACACGCCTCTGTGCACTTCAAAGGCCTCTCTTTGAATTCTTCCCACTTCAAGGGCACAACTGGGTATAAGTACTGGACCTCAGACACCATCAACTCTGTACACTTCTGGACTTGTGGATTCTCTGCCAGGAAGAAGGACTGCTGTGCTGCTACAAGGACTGCCACTCTGCTGGACTGCTACTCTGCTGGACCCCTGCTCTGCTGTGCTGATCTGCTGCCTGCTGCACTCCTTGCCTGGGAGAGTGGCAGACTGGACCTGCATCTCTCCTACCCAGAACCAAAGTGACTCAAGACTTGCCTCCTGTTTTCTGAAGTCTCAAGGACACAATAGACTTCCAACTCACCTGCTACAGCACTTTGCCAACTGTGAGTCTTGCCTTGCTACGTGGTGCCAATCCAGTCCTGGGCCCTTGTAAGTGGGTACAGAGTGCGCTCCATTCAGAACTGACATGCTGCTGTGCGGATCAGAGCAAGCATATAATCCCTCTTGCATGGCTCGGAACTGGTGCATTGACCCAAGTGCGTGGTTCGGAGTCAACGCATCGCCCCTCAGCGTGGACTGACCTAGGTGCATCACCTTCAGAACCACCACATCCCAGACCTGATGCATCACCGCTGTTGCATGGAGAAAATCAATGCATCTTCGCTACTGCGTGTTAAGCATCGACGCATCGCCTTCACTGTGGAGATCAACACGAAGCATCAATTCAGCCTGCCCCCTGCATTCTTGCCATCAACACAACCATGATTAAGGTACTTGTGTTCAGTGGGTCCGGGGGGATCGCTGTAGCTAGCCTACGCTCCAATGCAGTTGGCCTGAACTTTTGACTTTGTCCTGGTATGACATGACCAGATAGTCCTAGTTGAGGTTTTTGTTTCTGAGCACTACTTCATAGCTTATTTAAAAAAATTATTATCTCAAGTTCTACTTTTTGAATTTGTGTTGTTTTATTCTTGTTTTATTTATTTAGTTCTCTAACAATGTGTAGTATTTTTTGTGTGGAGTTTCCACTGTTTTATTGTTTAAAGTGTTGCACAAATACTTAACACATTGCCTCTTAAGTGAAGCCTGACTGTTCTGTGCCAAGCTACCGGAGTGAGAACAGGTTAATTTAGGGTGCTCTTGTGACTTAGCCTGACTAGGATTGTGGTTCCTGCTTGGACGGGGTGCATACCTCTGGAAACGAGAAGTACAATTTCTAACAAAGGGGGTTGTGATATATTGGAGTATTTGGTCAGGGGGTACAATGTAATCTCCAACAATCTAGTCCCATCATCCCACCATATTCAAAGGATGATTCATAATATTGCTGCTATAAATATTAGCAAGACGATCTGTTTTCTGTAGCCACAGAAAATCCTCGATAGAGCTACTAGCAACTGTTTCAATCATATGCATCCACTGTTTCTTACAGAGGACCAGGGACCATTCAAAAGCTAGACATGGCTGGGCATCTCTGTTGTAATCTTTAAAGCTAGGGAATAACAGGCAACCCTCAGTCATTTGTTCCACAGACAACCTAGGAGATCAACACTTGAAATTAGTGCAGACTTTCTGAATTTCATGTGGGCTATAGGCAGTATGGACGGTAGCCTGGATAAGATGCAGGCCACACTCTTAGTACTGAATGAAGGTGTGACCTATATGCACAAATATTTCATTTTACATTCTTTCAATCTGAAGAGTGATATCTCTTTCATTTCAAATAATTCGGGGTCCTCCTTTGTCTAGTTTATCTCTAATTTACTTAACTAAGCTTCAGGCCTGACATCTCTTGAAAGATCTGCCATTTTTCCAGTCCCACTTGTAAATGTAATCTTCAAATAGATGAATCCTATGTGTATCACTTCCATAATTGATGCTCTCTATTTTACCCCTCCCCCCGTAATTGCCTGTGGCCTGGTGGCCAGGGTGGACAGTAATTGCGACAAGGACATCTGTGTCTAAGTCTTTATCGGGTCCCTGTGGCAAGAGTGAACTTCTACAAAATTTATCCATTGATAAATGCTGTAGTCAAACCAGTAGCATATTTTTATTAAAAGCATACAGCAGTTATTTAATCTTAGATTCTCTGCAGGGGGTTTTCTTGTATTCCAATTTTATTTTGTTTTAACAGAAACATGAGCTTGTTACATATCTTTGTGAATGAATTAGCATAGTTAAATAACATATCTTTCCTGTCTTTCAAACTTACCCTTCCTATCAACCGATTCATAAAAGACAAATCCCTACAGTTGAACGCTTTCTCAGGGTACAATCCTGCTTCTTTTCCTGGGATTTCCACCTTCTCAATTAAATGGCTTCCCATTTATTGTGGTCACAGATCTCTCTATAAAGCCAGCCTGATTCTGATGGTTCCAGATTGGCATAAGATTTCCAAGTTGTCTAGTCAAAATGTTGGCAGGTAATCTCATCTCTCTGTTAATTAATGCAATTGATCTGTTATATAAACAGAACTCTAAAGATATCCTATTATGAGGATCAATGTAATCACTGCTTATACCATGGAATGGATCACTTTTCCTATATCTGCAAGTTAATTAAATATTTCTGTCAATCTTAGGGCAAGTAATCCCACCCACATCCTATCGAATCAGCCCAGGAAATTACCTCCTCTTCTAAAATGAACCGATCCATTTTCTTTGCCAAATGTAGCGGTCTAGGTTTTGACATTTCTGCAGACAACATTTAATAATAATGAAGAGATTCTTCCTATTTACTTTTTTCATTGAAGACCATATACCTTGCCATGCTACCATTTTGAGGACGCAAGGATGAGATTTCTGCAAATGTAACTGTGCCTGACTCATTAGCATGTTCATAAAAGAATTGTTTTAGAAATGTTAAAGCATTTTCAGATTTCTCACTATGCAGCATGTTCAATCGACCTTTTGTAGTGTTCATGTCTTGTAATGATTTTGGGGATCCTGTCTCTCTATAGTTTTCCATTGCCTCCTTCAATTACGTTTCCAATTGCACCGATTGTAAAATACATATTCTATGCTGCCTGTCTGCCTCGGTTCTGATACAAGTTAAACTCAAGGCAAAAAGATGAAATTGGCCCTGTGCAGCCGCCATACCAAAGCCCTTTGCCTTATTTGGCTTAAAATTTCACAGTCAAATACTAAGGGGGTTATTCTAACTTTGGAGGAGTGTTAATCCGTCCCAAAAGTGACGGTAAAGTGACGGATATACCACCAGCCGTATTACGAGTTCCATAGGGTATAATGGACTCGTAATACGGCTGGTGGTAAATCCGTCACTTTTCCGTCACTTTTGGGACGGATTAACACCTCCTCCAAAGTTAGAATAACCCCCTAAATTTGTTGGCCCACAAAGAATAAAGTTTAAAAAAAACTACTTTCAATTTTCATTTTATTATATTCACCTATACAGTATTTCCCTTTTTCTCTTTTTGTTTTTTGTCCTTTTTTCTTGTTGGTTTATGTGCAATGAAGTTGTTAATTTAATTTATTATTCCTTTTCAGACCTGAAGAAACTGCATAACATGCCGTTAAACACCTGTTGGCTGAAAATTATCAAGCTATTATTTTTTAATACAATGATGTTTAGTTGGGTATGTGCTTTATATTGGCACAATCTCGTAGAAATATTCAAGGCAATCGTCTGAATGTATATGTGAAAATATTTGCACTATGATATGTTATAAATAAAAGGAACAACTGAAAGTAAAAATGTTTGGCTTTATTTGTTTATGCGCCCAACAAATTTAGTATAAAATTGGTTGTGAAACAGTTTCCCCATAAAACAACCTTAAAGGCATCCAATAATGTTTCTCTATTAATTCCTTCAGTATTATTGATCTCAAAGGACTCCATGATTCAGTCTTTCAAATAGGCTCAATGAAAACGTGCTTTGAATTTCAAATTTCAAATTTAAGATGTTGCAATGTTAGATACATAAATGACATGCCCTAACTTCACCCCAAAACTCATCTTTTGAGAAAACTAAATTTTAAAAAGATTTACTGACAGAGTCTCCGATATCGGGATTATTGAGAATTATCAGGCTATGTCAACTGATGCTCAATTGAAAACCTTAACAGAACTGCAATAAGAATCTGCAATTAGCAGTGGGTATTTCTATGTATCTTTACAGCTGATGTATTTTGAAAGGTCGTCATTTGAATTGGTTTAAAGCTAAGACAATGAAAAATGACTGCAAAGGTTAAATCTCTCAAAAGAAGGAAAGCTTATGTTGGTGTATAATGTTCATAAACAAAGGTAAAAGGACTTAGGATCCAGGCTGAATAGTGATGAACAGAGCTGGCTTAATAGAGCTCTTCATCAGACGATTTTCAGCATTTACATTAAGCGAACAAACGTTTATGTAAAGTTTTCACTGTTTTTAACAGTATGATAGGAAGAGTAGAAGGTGTGAAATGTTCATGTTGCAGGAGTGGAATCACTGCTTGGGAACATGTTTTGGCATTGAAATAAGCAAGACCTCTTTTTAATGGTGTTGACCAAGGGTGCAAGTGGATTCTTACACGCAGAGAGAGAGCCTCAATGACAGTAGCTGTGCTTTGAGAAGGATAGAGCTTACCCTCAATGGGAGGATCTGCCAGGGTCTTTTTATTCATGACAGTGTTACTGGCCAAAGCATTGATATCAGCTGAAAAGTTGTTTTCCCTCGTGGAAGGGAAGTTGAATGGTAAAATGAAAAACACAATACATTTGGAAAAGGTAACTTGGTTGTGCAATGATAATGTAAAAACATCTAATTGGCCATTTGGAGAATATTATCATTCCGTGAAACTTCATAAGTTTTTTCTATAGTTATTTTGCTTCATTGGAGCTGATTGTTTTTGCTTGGGGTCAACCACATGAGAATCTGTATTATTCGTTTTTCTAATTCATGCTTTTGTAGCCTCATGCTTCGTCGTGAATTGCAATTGGAAGAAATTAAAAAATAACCATCAAAGAATGTTTATGTC
This sequence comes from Pleurodeles waltl, assembly GCF_031143425.1. Classification (NCBI taxonomy): domain Eukaryota; kingdom Metazoa; phylum Chordata; class Amphibia; order Caudata; family Salamandridae; genus Pleurodeles; species Pleurodeles waltl. The sequence continues at coordinate 307,457,818 of NC_090437.1, read as the reverse complement.
AGGAACAGTACTGAATCTCTAGCCTTTCATTGTTATCACTGTGTGTTGTGCAAGCTCTTCCAGAGGTTGTGAGCCTGAGAGCAGGTTTCTAAGAAGATGCGCACTTTATATTATTAACGGAGTGAGGCCAGGATTGAGAGACAGTGTCTGAATTTGCATTGATTGTGATAAGTGAAATTGTGCCATGTATGGCAGCCTTTCTGGCAATTATATTATTTCGGCAGGACAATTGGTAGTCTGTTTCCTAGGTCCAAGTGTGTCAGGAAAAGTGCATGTATGGTGGTTTGGAAATGTGTGAAGGAGGTGTGATTGTATATTCCTCACCAGTCTGAGGTGGTTCTGGTGTCAGACTCTGTGTGTGTTCTTCGTTATGTAGGTCTTTAAAGTAAGGTGGTCGTCAAGCAGAAAGCTCAGTTACGAAAACAAAATCTTGGGTCAATCTTTCACTAGTAAAAATAGATAGATAGCGAATTAAAGAGTGATTGTGTTAAAAAATGAAAGATGACTTACTTCACATTTTGGGTAGCAGTGGGAATTGTGGGTCATGAATTATTGTCTCGTTTTTGTTTTCTGGGTAGATCCTAAAAGACACTCAATTGCTGCATTGCTGGTGTCTTTATATTTGATCTTAAAAGATCATATGTTATCCTTAGGGCTCCTTTTCAAGTTCTGCAAATTTGACGAATTATTCTCCCATCTTGAGGTTGCCCTTATTGAAGGCATTAAAATCTCCAGGAAGGGTATATGTAAATACTCCTGATATTAGAATTTGGGAAATAATATGAACGAATCGGTGTTTCCATGCAAATCCCACAACTTTTACCCTTGGTGTTTCACATGGTGGTATCAGCTGCTTTCAGTAGTTGAGATATCCCAGTGAAATACTACAACTTACAATTCCGATGTGGCTGGTAACTCCAATTACCTATACTTTGGAGTGAACAGTCCACACAGAATATGAGCCTTAATGTGCACGAGAATGCACTTTGACAAAGTGCTATGCTTTATAAAGATACACTGAATAAAAATGTCAACAAGGTCAGTTAAGGCATATTTTCATAGGTGAGCTAGGCTGTTAATTGCACCTAGCCTATGCCTGTGCATCTTACATGGACTTTCCTGCTAAGCATTGCTCTTAACTGCACGTGGCCTAGATTGCAGTGTTTGGGCTCAGGCTAAGAATGATATGGCGTACAAAACACCCTTTTGCTGTCTCACCTGCATTCTTCCAGATCCGGCTAGGCTCTGGTGACCTGCTTTATTTGGGCAGGCTAAACACCCACGGTCTCCATTTCCTAAGTGCACAATGCTGAAACTCATGGGAGGGGCCTGGGACTTTATTAATGGGCATTCCAAATGGAACTGATATGAGACTGGGTATTTGGAGATCGACAGGACTCCTCTTGGCGTCTGGAACAGACTAACCTCGAAAAGCCTAGCACTATGGACTTATCATTAAAGAGGCTCTCTCATGCACTCCCTTCCCCAGGTCACTAGGTTTCCTTTCCTTGGCTGGTGCACAGAACTCATCCACATTAAATGATCTGAGAAACTCACCATACAACGCCCCTATGGGCAGGGGCATGGTTAAAACGAGTTGCACTCTTAGAAGGCTCCTTCTATTGGGACCTTAAAGACATCTTGTGTCTGGGTGACATATGGGACCATGATCATATCCATGCCTTTGAACACCTCTCAACAGAGACTGAACTCCACAAATCCCAGTTCTTCAGGCACCTACAGCTGCACCCCGCTCTGGACACATACCTCGATAATCTGTCTGATGTACCAGAATACAATCCCCTGGAGGCCAAACTGGTCATCGCGTCACTGGGCAGAAGGGGCATATCAAGACTATGGTCCCTTCTGCTCAATGCCACTGACCCCCTCATAGGCATGCAAGATGCCTGGGAATGAAAGGTCGATGAGATGAGTAGCAGGAGGCCCAGATGGCAACATGGACACAGGCCATCCCCACGAACCTGTGACTGATCCAATGCAATTATTTTTAAGAGTCTACTACAGTGCTAACAGACTGTGGAAAATGGGGAGGGCCCACAATCCAGAGTGTGTATGGTGTCATGCCCCAGAAGGGCTACTATAACGTAAGGCCATACGGTTTCATAGGGTCATGGATCCCAAGGGAGCCATATTAGGGATAGTGGAGAGCTGGCTGAAGACAAGGGCTCAACGAACTTTGGTCTGCATGGGATTACTAGTAGCCTGACAGGAAATTGCCAGTTATTGGCAGCAGGCAGAACCTCATCTCTCCAGGAATGGGCACGGGGTATAAGCTTTTGTGAAAGGGCCAAAAGGTTTGTTTACAAATGGAGAGGCTGCAAGGGCAAATTTGATAAGGGGTGGGGTCCTTGAGTCTCAAAACAAGAGGAAATGAGAGAGAGTCCCAGACCACATTCCATCATGTATGTTCATTTACACAATCTCTATGTACTACGTAATGCTTAGATATCTGTATAAGCTGCTGTGTTTAGTGACATTATTCATGGTTTGTTTTTTTGCATTGTGTTTATATCATACTCTAAAACAAATAAAGGGTTTTGGGGAAAAAAAAGTGAGATGTGGGATGATATTCACAGTTTACTGACTCCCACTAAAATCACACTTTTTTCTAAGTTCACTAGCAGGTGTCAGAAATGTTTGTCCTCTTCTGTCACTTAATTAGTCTTGTGAACAAGCCCACAGGCGTTCTTCGAATTCTTACATCCACTTTTCAAACTGTGGCATTTGACCAGAACTGGTCACCATTGTTTTCTTGGGTCCTAAATTATAGAATGATCCTCGTTTAAAAACCATTAGGAATCTGACAATTATGCCTTTTAACATTCATCGTGCTTTCTTCTTGATGTGTGAGTGAATATCATTACAGCGCCTTGAAGTAACCCCTGTACAAAGTGTGCCTTTTATGCAGTCACTTGCTATCTTCTGTTAAACGCTTCGGTAGCAACTTCGGAAACCATTTCTCAAATCTCCCTTAAATGTCCGAAGAGTTTAATTTGTGTGCTCAGAATTTCTAAATCCTGATTCATGTTTTCCTGGATTTCACAATCACAAATTCCACTTAAAACTCCTGCAATAGGTGCGGGGTTTGAAGTGGAACATCGTAGTTCCATGGTCAAAGGACATCAGGGTGGCCTTGCAACCTTCTGGGAACAAACACAAAGGCCATTATTACCAGTTCCTGGAGGGACGGTGCTATTTTTCACACCCAATAAAATCTGATACCCAGGGGTTCAGAATTTTGTAAGGTGCAATACATTGCACATATTTTGGAGTTTTTGGAAACAACCTGGATTTTGATACTTGCTGCACCATAATCCAAGTGCCATGGTAAATACCATACTCTTTCCCCTTTTTAAGTTTCGGAAAGTTTAAACTACTGAAATGTAACTAAGAATGCGGGCGTTGTCGCACCCTGTAAGTATCAGGTGCAGCAATTTCTGCGCAACTTGGAATTCTGAACCCTGCGCAAACAGGGGTTTGTGCAGGGTTTCGAAAACTCCAGCATCCTCATCTTTAGGGCTTTGTTGGTGTTCACAGATGCCCAGTCTGGAAACCTATATACATTTCATTTCTGGAAAAAGGAAGAACAAGTTGGTTTTGAGGGTAGGAAAAGATATGGAACAACCCTCAAATTTCAAAATATTCTAGGCCGAAGAAAGTCATAAAAGTTACACACGACAATGCACGCGTCCACCATGCATACTCCTGCAGACTGTCTGCTTGAGGACAGCCGACAGAAATAAGTATAGGGCAGTATGAGTAGTGATAGAATTCCATAATGTGCCTGCATATCCATGCCTACTTCTTGTGATTTTAGAATCCCTTAAAGGCCATAGTCGTTTTCTATATGTATAAGGTGGTTGTTTCCTAAATTTTACAACATTTTACACATGGGCCCGCAATTAATACTTCTACATTTATTATTTGCCTTATGTCTGTACTCCAAAGCTTCTGTTTCATTAGAATGATAGTTGTATGCGTTTTTGAACCGACACTCGTTCTTGCATTAAGAATATGTTTAAAAGACCCCACATCTATAACGCTTTTGATGGTCCGTAAATTCTAGACTCTGTGGAAAAAACACTCATGTCTCCCAAACATCACTAAACAGTAGCTTCCACTTCAATATGCAGAGTCTAGAAATAGGCGGGGACATTCCCACCCTGCCTAAGGTAATGTAAACACTTCCATTCAGATGGTCAGGGACATGCTCAGCTTGACAGCGCCCTTTTAAAATATACCATCAATTGAATCCTTTAGCATTAAAAGCAGCATAGTGTAGACGAGATATCTATGTGAGCTCCCTAGTCTCGGTGCACAAAGCATGCCATATTCTGCTTGGACTGCTGTTTAAGTGCTCGTCGAGGTGAAAGGTCAAGCTAGAGTGCACTTATCATCCAACATGGGTAACACTAATGCATTATGCATGCAAATACAAGATGGGTAAAAGTAGGATTAACTTTTCGTGTGTCGAGTAGGATTAACATATCGAGGCCATCTACTGTTCTACAACAGCTTTTTCAAGATACTAACGTGCAAAAATGCGCAGTTTCTTCCCTAAATCAAAATATTTGAGACAAATTAATAGATTTAAGCCGAGGCGATGAGTGGAAATAAATTAGTAAGCTGTTTTCAGAATTGCTCAGAACTTATGCTGCGCTTCTCTGATTGGCTGAATGAGAACTCCAACATTCTGCATCAGTCCTTACAAGCACTCATTGAGCATGTCTAGTGTACTCCTCTCTCCTTCCTAGGTGCTTGTTCTGCCACTTCCGGGACACGGCTACTCCTGTGTCTTGTCCGCCTCCCCGCCATCATGATTTACATGCTGCTGGCTTCAGCTTTGCCTTCCTACACCCCTTGTCCTCATGGTTCCTGGTGCTGAACGGTGATCTTCCCTGCACGAGGTCTGGTTAACCTTCACCCTACTCCCCTCGCCCTGTCTTCTTTTCACTGTTTCGCCTCCACTGATGGTTCCTCTTCCCAACCAATGTGATGGGTGTGCAGTGATCCACAGTGCTTGTCCCCCTAGGTTCGAGCCCATTCTGCCACTCTGGCATTCTCCCACTGGACTGCAGGCTAGACGGCCGCTTTTACAGCAGACTGGTCTGCCACGACCCGACCACCCTCAGGGCCCCGTCCTATTTGTGGCCTCTTGTGAAATGGGGTGGGTTTGAACATTTTTGTCAGGGCTGATTTTGGTGTGCAGTTCGGCCATGTACAGAGAAGTCTTAGCGTCCCCCTTCCTCACAAAAGAATAGAACATCTCCCACCACAGCTGGCAAACCAGATGTGTAGCCTGTACTCATACTGAACCTGTTGCCAGCTCTTATAAGCTGCACCTGGGCATCTGAGACTTAAGTTATCAAAATAGTAAAGCATTGCTCACGCACACCAATGAGAAACACTTCACTGTGCACAAAGCATGAACAGTTACCACGGATTGTGGCATCAATCTGCAGCTGAACTTCCACCTTGAAGGCACCTTCAAATTACGAACACAAATGATGTCACTGCCTCTCCCGAGGAACACCGCGGTGTGCACAAAGCACGGAAATGTATTCCCGGTTGTGACGTCAGTCTGAACTTCACGGGTGAAGTCACAGAGCCTCTCCTTTGGCAAGGCCCCAAGCGTGCTAGGTGAGTGAACCAACACGGGACATGCGTGGATGAACGCTGAATCTGGATGGGGGAACGACCCCCAGAACCAGTCACTCCTAGCCCACCCGCCTGCACAGTGAGAGAATAAACCACAATTATGCCAAACTCAATCACTAGCAGCAAAGCAAAGACCGTCTGTCACTGGCATCTTACACCTTGGCATGAACATGAGAGTGGGGTGTGCACAGCAAACTGTAGACTTCAAGGCAGTCAGTTCTTGTTCCATCTTATGCGTTTTCCCTACAGAGTATGCATGCAACCCTGGCCTGCTCTCATGTGTGCGCTGAGAAACAACCATGTGGAGTTACAAGGACAGAAGTAACAATGCTGACAACAATATGAGCCCGGCTGCCATTTTACATTAATCCTCGCACCTAGAGGCACAACATTAGATCAGGAAACTGCAGGCGTCAGCCATTAAGCTGTCAGTTCTGTGACAGTCCTTGAAACGTGACGTGCTATGCTTGCCGGGCGCACACACGCAGACGTGCCACTGAACGCCACACACCGTGCCTCTGCCCCTCGGGGAAATGCTGTGCTGGCTGTGGACAGAGGCAGTCCATGCCGGGGAGTGCCTGTGAGGAGCAGGCAGCGCCAGCCGAGTGATGCTTTTCCCGCTAATGCGCACGGGCAGTCGCGGCCCCACACAGGGGGCAGCGGAGGGGGTGCCATCTGCATATTTCATGAAGCCTGCCATGCCGCCCGGACGCCTCTTACCTTCAAATGCTGCAGCTGCAGTATCTGGTCCTCGAGAAGCTGCCGCTTGTCTTCGATCTCCGCCTGCCTCTTGCGTTTCTCCTGCAAAATATGGAAACAAAAGCAACACTTCAGAAATGCGTCTGTGCGTCCAGGTTCCGTTGGAGGGCTGGAATCAGTCCCCGTGGCATCCTGACATGCATGCCTGCGGTGCTTCCCGCCCCTGCTCTCCTGCCTGTCATGGGTGTGTGTGCGCGCGTGTGTGCAGTGTCCTTGCCACGTGCCTGCGCCCGGCTCGCTCACCTGTTCCCAGGGCCCTGTGAGCAGTCGCCTTGGCTAGGAGGGTGCTTGCTCGGGTGGTACCTGGCGCGTGTGCCTGCTGCCCGCATCAGCCTGCCTGCTCTGACGAAAATAACTGTACTTCTGTGTGCTTTCTATTCCCGTGGCTGGGAGGCAGCGCGAATGCTTATATGGTGCAAATGAATTATGCAACAGTGGCGACAAGTGGGATTTGTGTACACTTTAAATAAGTGATAGCAATTTACTAAACAACAGGAACCGACAACTCAGATTCCCTCACTTAAAGCAAGCTGCTGTCGAAATATCACAATGCAAAGATGAAGGCATTTTTTTTGATGGTGCTGGGCAAGTCTGCACATATGGGATCTGTGACATGCCAAAAGCGTGGCACAGCCTATCACAGCAGTCATTCCCCGTCATTGCGTGAGCCTTCCCCAGCAGGGACTTAATATGCAGCCACACTCATTTCACCACCATCTAGTGATGTCAAAGGCTTTCTCCTTCAACGTGTGAAATGTGTCCGATGACGAGCATATCAGTCACTAATGAATCCTCACTTTCAATTCCTCACAGTTAAAGTCAGTGCAGCCTTAGTGACCTGCGATAAATGCCAACAAAGTCACTAGCATGTTCATTCTGATCCAGGATGCACTCATATTAGGTGTATCCAACTTGTCTTTAATTTGATAAACTTTTGTAAAACACTTTGACATAAACAAGGGTTGACTTACGCTATATGAGTGCACTCGTGATCCCTAGTGAACACACTATCGACTTTGTTGACAGCAGTTCGATGCAGATAGGCACTACCACTCTTTGGGACAGGCATATCCAGCCGCCCTTTACATATAGAACATATGCATGCTGTTCCAAGTATTCTGGCATAGAAACAGGATGTGAAAGTGGCAATTTGTTTCTGGCATTATACAATATACTTAGAGAGAATAACACAAGTTTCTTAGTTAATTAAAACCATTAAACTTTTCCTTCCACATAAAAGTTTAACAAAGCAATTTTAGTGCAATAAGGCAATTACAGATCTTAATGAAAAAACATATATAAAATTTCCTTCCACGTAATTATTATTTTTTTTTTTAAAAAGAACTTGTTAATGCTATATGACATTAATATTAATAGGGCAACAAAACAAACTTAGTGTAGGTAAGGCAAATACAGCTCAAAAGGTCCTGTGTTTAAAATGAAATGATATATGAAATTTCCTTCCACATAGAAATGTAAAAGAGAATAGAAATAAACCAATGAGACATTTTTAAAAATTGGACAAAGTGGGAAGAGATCTTCTGTTAATTTTGTTTACCCCTACTTAAGTCTAATTGTTAGTACCAGACTTTATTACCAACCTGCTAAGCAACCCGTATCAACTACCTCGTAGCCTTCCCTTCTTTAGTATATTCAGAGTGGGTTATAGGGATTTTGTTATTGTTTCCACCCTTCCTATGACTTGGTTATTTTGAGAGGCTGTGATTTTGAGAGAGAAAATTTCCAAAAATTGAACCAGCCTAATGTTCAATATTATGTTTCGAGGGTTAAAAGCTGCAATTAATGCTTGTCTTCAGGATCTAATTCTTAAACTGTTTCATTCTTTTTTCAGCAAGAGTCTCCTTTCAACCACCAACGCTGGACAAATGCAGACCACATGCACCAAGCTTTCTTCTGCTAGATGACAGAGACGGCACTCCTGGGGGCCTACTTGCCGCTCCTTCTTCCATTTTGACATGAGGTCTAACGTTGGGACTTCACCCAGCCTATACAATATATGAAAAGCAAGGCTATGGTCCTAACTGCTCTTGTACCAGTTAGGCATCGGTGTAGCATGCACTGCAAGCACTTTTCTTAAAATTGTATTTTCTAAATTGTCTTTATTGTCATTTTAACAAAATCCAACAACAGTTCAACATTTGCAGTATGAATACATATACACTTATGCAAAATGAAGTACATGATATGCTCAGATTGGGTGTGGGGTGGCTCTTAATCTTGACACAATCTAGGCTACCCTTCTAGCCGACCTACGTGTCACGCTATGTCCAGAGTTTACCTTTGGAGAGGAGGGATGCTCCACCCTGACCTGCAGACCGCTACCAAGTATCCCTATCATCTGGACAAGAGGCCAAGGCGAGAGCTCGCAGGCCCTGGAGACAGGTGCGGCTGGATCGGACGGGTCAGGGGCAGTGGCCAACTTTGGCTCTGGATATGAATTTGGGCGGTCGCCCAGGGTCAGCAGCCATTGTTTGCTAGGGGATCGGCAGGGTCGCCTGGGCGAGCCTGCCGATCAAAGACACTAGTTAAATAATGGACAAGACTACATGACTACCCCTTTTCACTGCTGGCAGCCTCTGATGACTGCCGATATGCCCCACGCCCTTTTGGACCAGATTTCTTCTTTTCCTTGTGGACCGGATTTCTTCTTTTTTCTGGGGATTACTGCTGCTGACTGTCTGGGTGGGCCTGGCCACCTGTTTCATTTCTCATCGGCCTGCTAGGAGGGCATCTCTCAGTAGCCCTGGCGGTGGCAACAGTGGAGACATTGGAGAACCTTTTTCCGGGTTATACTCGGAGGTCCAGGTGGTCACTGCAGTCGGGGGTTTAGGACAGGTGTGGTAGATTCTGAAGATGCGGCAGGTCCTGGCAGTGAACTCTTAGTACAGTGGTGCTGCCTTCAGGGAATAACAAAGGGTGAGGGAGAGATTGTGGGGGGTCAGCTTCCTTGGAGCCAACACAGTGTTTTATGCTAGAGTGGTCCGAAGGCAGTGGGTTATCGTTCATTAACATTCCAAAGCACACAATGAGGTTCTGGGGGTGCATCCCACAGATGTCTTTACCCGGGGTTATTCAGGCAGATGGAACAAGCCAGGGGATTTGTGGGTGGCCATTTGTTAGAGTACGTCCGTGGGCGGGGCAAAAGTGACAGATCATTGTCACCTGGGTGTCACCCTCTTTCTGAAGGCAAGCAGTCCTGAGGCAGGAGACATAGAATTTGGGTACTAGCGTAGACCTGCGTTTTTTAACTTGAATATAAAACCTTTAGCACTTATAAGCAACTATAAGGGATGTCATGTAATGGTGGATAAAAATCAAGTCGTGAGGGAAGTATTATGGGTGCTTTATGAGACAGGGAGGAAAGATTTGCTGCAACCTGAGGTATTGTCCCAAGCATGAGTTGATGTTACGTGCCGAAAATTTTCTGCGGTGAGCGGGTTTGTGGCTGCTGTATTGGTGTGTTCACCGCCGCAGCATAAGATTAAGGTGAGGGTAGCTGCGGAGGAAAGGCTCCAAGAAGCAGTAACAGTACCCTTAAGTGATATTACAAAGGCACTTACCTAGGTCAAGCCAGAGGTTGCGGGTGAGCGTGGCAGGGCCTGTGTTAACAAAGTTATGATGAATGGGCAAAACATGGACCAGTGCATGAGCAACTGGCATCAACAGTTTATTTACAAGAAGGACTAGTATCTGCAGTTTATTTACAACAAGACAGGCCAATTGATTTTAGTATCTCCAAAGGGAAAAACAAGAAGTAGGCAAACAAAGTTTGGTTGAAAGGGACAGATTAGGACAAAATAAGCAGTTGTGTCTTCAGGGTAAAAGTTTCTCATCACAAGGTAGATGGGTTTGGGTAGAGGATGGGTCAGGGCAGGATAAAACTGAGCGTCCTTTAGCTAATCAAGTAGGCCTCAGGACCACCCATCCCACAGGTTGGAGAGACCTCCGGGAGAATGAGGAGACAATGCTACAGAGATCAAAGAGCTCTGACGACAGACAGCCAGAGAGGCTGGGAACGGCCTCTGGAACCCAGTATGAAGAGAGGGAGGGATCAGCGACGACCATCCTGACAGCAAGGGAAGGAGCTGCACACAAGACACCAACGGGTGGGAGTGATACTGATTGAAGGGTGTATGATGGGGGTGTTGGGGATGGTGAAAGGCCTGGAGGGAGTGCGTCAGATGTGCAAGATATGGAATGCGAATTAGACTATGAAGAGGAGGAAGAGGAATAATTGGAAGAATGGGAAATTCCACATTGGAGGGACGCAATAAAAGAACCGGTGGGGAGAGCGGGGGGAGGGAAAAACTAATATTTCTTGCTCTAGTATTTCTCTTGAGGCAGACATCAAGAAGAAAACAACAACTGGGGGAAAAACACCGACAGTGGGGTGAGGAGGACGAGAGCGGATGGAGGAAGCTAGAACAAGGCAAAGATTACAAACAGATGAGAAACAGTGGTGGAAGGGCTGGGGCTTTGGGCACAAATTACAAACCTCAAAAGTAGACCTTGGAGTGGGGCCATCAGGAGTGGACAAAGGGGTAGGTACAGATGATGATGAAGGGGGGCAAAGAGGAGGGAGCCAAAAAACAGGGGACAAAGGAACCATCCAGAAAGCAGATCTGGGTTTGGGGGAGAATGGTTCAGAAAGGGGGAACAATGGAAGGACTGCACAAGAAAAAGAGTCTCCAAAAGATTAAAAAGAAATCGGCAGAATCAAAAGGGGATAAGGCATCAGTTTTTAGGAGGCTTTCATACATGGAGGTTTCCATGCCACTAGGGGCTCATCTTTCGAGTGCAATGAAAGAGAAAATACGGAAAGGTGAGTTTATCGATGTTTACAAATTGATACATAGGGAATTACAAGCACAGGAAGGTTCCAGGGAAGAAGTGTGGGAATTAGCAAGATGCCCCAGGGTTCCTACCAACATTGAAACATGGACATCAGTGTTTTTCATTTTCGCCAGTATTTACTGTGAAAAGTTTCCTGACCAGTTTGTAGCCATTTCTAAATACATGGACACCATTAGAAAGGCTCATGCTGGGTCTAGGGTCTATGCATGGCTTCGTTACAATGCAGAGTTTAGGGCAAGGATAGTTTTGAAGCCAGACAAACCGTGGGGAGAGGTGGATAATGAATGTGGGTTCATTGGATGTATCCACAAAGACCACTGCCTACTATTCATACTGCAAGTGAGGTCCCTTACCAACCTTTTCAAGGAAAACCCACCCTGGGAGGGGTTGGCACTTGAAACAAAGGGCAGGTCAGTGTCTTGGGGGCTTGCTGGAACATCAGTAGAGGCATTTGCAACATGGGCATGAGTAAATGCAAACACAAGTGTTCTAAGTGTGGGGGGAAGCATGCAGTGCTGCAGTGTTATGGGGAACAATCACAAGGAGGATCAGCAGGCCAAAGTAGGGGTAGGAGGGGCTTCATGGGATCTGGAAACAAGGACTTTTAGTCCAGCTAATGTAGAAGTTTTGATATACTGGCTGGCATTCCATGGGGCAGCAGCTATGCTCAAGTGGGGTTTGCTGTTGGGTAATTCATTTAGGCTATCAAGGTCCCAGTTGCAGACGCTTTGCAGACTCTCAGCTAGGCAACATCCAATGGTCGTGCAAGCAAACTAGAAAACTAAGTTTCTGAAGAGAGGCTGGCAGACCCCTTCCGTTCTTGGCCCTTGCCGAATCTTATGGTTTCACAGCTGGGAGTGGTACCTAAGAGCAGTAGGTGAGTTCAGGTTAATCCATCATTTGTCTTGGCCAGAAGAGGCGTCTGTTACTGATTTAAAAGAGAAGGAAGATTCAGCCGTTCAGTTTGCGTCTTTGGACACAGCTATGGACTTGATTAGGAAGTCTGGTGTCGGAGCTGAATTAGCTAAGTGTGACATCAAGTCTGCATTTTGCCTGTTGCCAGTTCACCCTGCTGATTTTCCACTGTTGGGAATTTATTGGCAGCTACAGTTTTTTGTTGCCAAAGTTCTACCAATGGGTTGCACGGTTTCTTGCAGACATTCTGAGTTGTTTAGTTATTTCCTACAATTGTGTTTTTCAGCAAAGGCAGGGCACGACAGTGTTATTCATTACTTAGATGATTGCCTGTTTGTTGGAAAAGGCAATTCTGGAATTTGTGAGGTTGCATTGGGTGAATCTCAGGCAATGGCAAAAGATTTCGAGGTCCCACTGGCCCCTGAGAAAACAGAAGGCCCCAGTACACAGCTAGTTTTCTTGGGTTTTCAGCTGGATACAGTTAAGATGGAAGCAAGCTTGCTGGATAATAAGGTGGAAGAATTAGCCAAGTTGTTACAGGGGGCTTTAAGATAAAAAAAGATGCCATTGAGGCAGTTGCAGCAATTGTTGAGCCGTATTACAGAGTGGTTAGAGCTGGGAGAGCTTTCTGTTGCAGACTAGCTTTTGCTAAGACAGGCAAATCCTTGCCTCACCACAGGGTGCACATTTCTGCAGCACTAAAGGCTGGCTTTGAAGTGTAGCTTATGTTTTTGCAAGATTTTGATGGCATGTCAATTTGAGCAATTGAAGAGAATTTCCAATGGTAAATTCAGATTGTTTCAGAAGCTGCAGGTTCTGACGGCTTTGGGATCTTTTGGGGCGGAAGCTGGTGTGCAGAACAGTGGCTGCTACAATGGAAGGAAGAAGGTAGGAGCATTGCCTTTCAAAATGTTTCCTTTAGAGGTTGCTTTAGCAGTATGGGGAGAAAGATTGGAAAACAAAACTGTGCTGTTCTATATAGGCAACAGAACATTGGTTGACCTAGCAAATGGCTAAAAGGTAAAGGATAAGAAACTACTCAAACTTTTGCAGTGCTTTATGTTGGTATGCTTAATGCATAACATTGTTTTTTGTGCTTACCATATGTCAGGCTAGAATAATAATATTGCAAATGATTTGTCTCGTTCACAGTGGCAGACATTCCATGGTTTGCCGCCTGGAGGGGATCTGCAGAAGACAATGGTACCTAAAGAGGTTTGGGACATGGCACAATGAGGATACAGGACCTAGTGGAAAAATCTATTGATTCAAGTACCATGGAGGCCTACAAGACAGCGTGGGCTGAGATTTTGAGCAGTGGAGCTATTTGTAGGTCTTACTCAGAGAATTCGGCATAGGGTAGGATTAATGACATAGTGAGATTTATCATGCATAATATAGAGAAGAAAGTGTCAGCCACCACTATAGCGTGGAAGCTAGCAGGTATTCGTTTTTATTGCAACATGTTTTGGGGCTATGAACCATCGGCAGGTGAGCTGGGAAAAAGAATTCTATCAGGTTGGGCGAGAAAATTTAAAACAAGGACTATGGTGAGTCAACCGATTACCATGGGTAGGTTACTTAAGCTCACTCAAGGCTTGCAACAAGTCTGCTTTTTGGATTATGGGTATGCATTATTCAGGCTCTGTATGATCTGGTTATTTTTTGGGGCTTTCAGAATTCCAGAGTTGCTGGGGAGAAAAAGAGATGGAGGTTTTGCAGTAGAGCATGTCAACGCAAAAGGTAAGGCTATCAGGATCACTTTAAACCATTCCAAGACAGATCAGACAGGTAAGGGTAGCAATATTTTGTTCTACAAGAATTGGGGTTTGGTATGCCCAGTGGTTGCTTGACACCAATTCAAGCAAGTAGGGGGGCCCAAGGATTATTTGTTTTCACGCATCAGGGTGGATCTAGGCTGACAGCGGGGCAGGTGTTAGCAGTTATAAGAAAAATCATTGGGGGAAACTTCATGGGAATTTTGTACACATTCATTCCATATTGGTGCTGCACCAGAAGCTGCACGGTTGGTCTTTTAGGGGCAAGAATTATGCACACTGGGTAGATGGGCTTCTAATTGGTGTTTTCGCTAAGTCAAACAGGAAGACAGTTTCTGAAGTGGGTGCTAATTCCTTTTCTCCTTTTAGGTTTTGTAGCGGGACCGGTTTAGGCGACCTTTGCTGTTTGGATCAAAGGGCACTCATTTGTGAAATGAGCGGTGAAACACGCTGAGAAAAAATCACAGGGGAAGACTTTGGGCTTCCATTTTGAAGATGTACAATTGCATTGGTGGGGTTGGTGGGGGAATGAAGTGGGGAAAACTGCTGCCATGTTTATCCAATCTGATTCATTTCATAATAGGCCTTGCCCTGATGATTTGATTTTGCATTTAAGGGAAAATGATTTTGTCAGAGAATCTGGGTTGGGATTGCTAAAAACCATGAAAAGCGATTTAGCACTATAAGCAGATCATGGGCAGGGACACATATAATTTGAACAGCCTTTGTCCCAAGGAGAGTGTGGAGAGGGGCTGTTAAGTTTGCAGTGGTAGAAAAAGCCAGAGGAAAGGTGAACAGAGATATGCACAGATTTTGCAGTGCCAGGGGTCTAGGGTTGTTAGAACACAGACATTAGAAAAGACTTTGATTTTTTCAGACAAGACAGCGTTCATCTCTCATTTATAGGTAATGATCTTAATATCCTTGAGATGAAAGATAAATTGCCTAGCTGGCTGCAGAGGTCAGGATGGTACTAGGGCTGTTTGGTGACTGCCCCATCACAATAATACCTGTCGTAACTGAATTAATTTTGAATAATTTGCAGCAATGAGGACTGTTTGGTGAAAGTCAGAACACTAATCTGACACATTTTGGGAGGGTGACTGTTGAGAACAGTCTACGCGAGTTGTGCAAAGATAAGTTGGGACATGGAGAAGGTTTGACATACAAAAAAGGGGGGGACAAGAAAATCACATGTGGACAGGTTTTTTTTTCTTGGTGGCAGAAAAGGAGAAATTAAGACAGCACCAAAAGGTTTGGCGTCCTAGCAGGGTAGGCGGGGGCTCAGGCAATGCAGGGGTTAGATGGTTGGGGTGGACTTCTGGTGGGCAGAGTAGGAAGGAAGGTGATTATGAGGAATGAGTGTTGACTTGACTTTGGGGTATTGTTTTGGTTGGGGGAAAAGGTTAAGGGTGGGGGTGTTAGCAATTTTGTTCTATTAGTGAGGCTGACGTTTGTGCAATGATCTCTGTAACGTGAGATAAGTCTGCAAACCTGTCCAATAAAGCTGTCTTTCACTCTAAATTGTCCGATTATTGTGCCTTTCCGCCCGATGCGGTCCCGGGAGTGCATCCCACGGATATCTTCCCCCGGGATTATTCGGGCGTGTGGGTAGAGTAGGTCCGTGGTGGGGCAAAAGTGACTGGTCACTGTTGTCTGGATGTCACCCTCTTTATGAAGGCAAGTGGTTCTAAGGTTGGAGAACTAGATTTTGGGTCCCCCTCCCTTCCTGATCTAACATGTATAAAGGCTTTGCTTGCTTGTGGAGAGGGGCTGGCCTAGTTGTCGCTTTGGGCAGGTTGCAGAAAAGGAGAACTCAAGACAGAACCGAAAGGTTTGGGGGCCTGACGGGGTAGGTGGGGGCTCAGGAAACCAGGGGATAGATGGTTGGGTTGGACTTTTGGTGGCCAGAGTAGGAAGGAAGGTGATTATGAGGAATGAGTGTTGGGTTGACTTTTGGGTATTGTTGTGGTTGGGGGGGATTTAAAGGGTGGGGGTGTTAGCAACTTTGTTGTATTAGTGAGGACAGGGGTTTTTTCAATGATGTTTGTAATATGAGAGGAGTCTGCATACCTGTCCAATGAAGCAGCCTTTAACTCTGAATTGTCTAGTTATTGTGCCCTCCCACCCAAAACAGTATTACCCATTGGCCTCAAGCTTATCAATTCTGCTAGATCCTCCTTATGTTCATTTAGATTGGACATAGAGCGAGTTGGGCATCATAAGTATCTCCCTTTTGCTGATGGCGTACATGAAGGACAGGGGTGGGCATGGGTGAAATTCACATTCTTTATTCTGTTTTTCAGAAAGGCGGCACAGAGGGGAAAGCACACGTTGGCAGGCGAATCGACCCGCTAGACATGCTGATTGAAAGAGGCCGCTCTCTTGATATTGCCTGATCAAGGTTTGGGTAAAAAAAAGACAAAAAAATGTTTTTAGGGGGCTTGCAGGGTTGGTGAGCTCTGTGAATCTCATTGGAAGGACAGCCTGTGGTTGCGCAGTGAGTTGATGTCCTGTTCAAAGGCCCTGAGTTACAAGTGCTGCTTTTGAAGCATGTGATTTTGTTGGTTTCGGAGTGAGTCATTTTAGTCATGAGTTATTTTTAATCTCCATGTAAGGTTTAATCAGTCATATGCATGGTGGTTACAAGAACGTATGGTTTTTCACCTTGCAGCTTTAGGGCCGGCACCAACAAGTTAATAGCTGGATAGTAAGGGTAAAAGCTAACTCCGTGCAATGAGAGATAGGAGCTGGTAAGTTGCTGACATTTTGCTATATTTACAGCTGCTCTATCATTTTGTCCCGACCATGTCATATTTGAGTAGGCCTAACAGGACATAGGCAACAGTGGTACATATACGCTACAATACCTGCAGGTGTTGTGTGTGCTTGGTCCAGATAAGTTTAATAATGTTCATTAGTTACATGAGCTTCTTTTATTTTTGATCTCTGGTGGCAGATTCTCGCTGTTTCATCAATCTCTAGAACTGGCATGGTGTTAGTGAGAGGGGCAGGCTGGGTGACTAGTCCCACCGCCTGATTTCCGGTGGGGCGCGGAGTCACCTTTATAGGAGAAAGAAGTGTTAAAGCTGCAGCCTATTTCTAGATATCCTGGTGGGTCGGCGGTAGTTTCTCATCCCGAAGCTTGGAATATAATTGCTTCTAAGGGCCCCATACCTTTCAAGGTGTCCATGCACATCTTAACATTGTGCCACATTATGGAATTACGTTGGGGCCCATCTCTGGTGGACCGTGAATGCCATGTTACTCATGGAATGGAATTGTGGCCCCTCTGGGAAGCCATTTTTGTGTTATGGCAAAAAGTGGTCTTGTACTTTAATTCGGTTGGTTCCATGAGCGGATGTGCTGTCTTCATGAGCAATAGCCAAAAGGAGTGGCAAGCTTGTTTCATGGGATGTTAGTATTCCTGGGTCCATTATTGTGGCTATGTGGAGGGGGGAGGGGTACCTCTTGGAAACCGTTTGGGTGTCAGACACTCCACCACATGGAGCAAAGGGACCTCTTCTCCGTGCAAGAAGGCAGAGACTAAGACTTTGTTTGCTAATTCCCTGGAAAGTAATCACACGATGGCCTTTCAGCATGCAGCATATATCACAAAACTTGAGGCACTGTTCATGCTATCACAGTTGTTAAGGGATGCAACCACATAGTCACAAGGCTATGGAAAATAAATGGGGCCAGTTTCTGGGTTACTGTGCTGCTGCACAAGGCTAGATATCATCCAGGTGTGCCTAGCCATGTATAGTAGTTGTTCATATAGTGCAAGCAGGACTCAGTGATGTGGTGAAACACAGCACCCATTCCTGTTGAACTCATTTACTTGTTCCAGGAGAGTGTGACTGGGATCAGAAAGCACACCTGACCTGGGATGTGGTGGAGTGTCTGATTCAAATAACCCCGTAAGTTAGTTATACAGTAGTGTACTTGATGCAGGGGAGTTACCCTTACACTCACCAAATTTTCAAAGGACCCTTCCACAAAAACTGTACCGCTTTAATAAGCAAATTTGTGTTACAAAAGACATGGGCCCTGAGCCTTGCTTAGAGACAGGCACCTGTTACTTGGTGGAAGTTGTTCATTACAACATCACATTGAAGGCAACAGCACGCGGTGACAGCGTGTTTTGTAGAACTCTGCCTCACCGAGGACTGTTGGGAACATAGGGCCCAGTAGCGTACTAAGGATGTCCTGGGTTTTTTGTATCTGTAAAGGAAAGCCCCCATACTCTGTTGGGTGGCTGTGTAGATTGGGTTCGTTAGGCCTTAGTACCTGCTGCACCAATGGTAGCTACCCCCGTATGGTACTATGGAAGAATGTCTCACCTATTTTTAGGAGAGGATTAAGCTACCAATCTGGGATTACAATTTGAAAAAGTGACCGCTGCTGGCATACTAAGGGGCATATTTACAAACCCCTACCACCGCCAGAGTGTCACTTTTTGTGATGCTCCAGTGGTGCTGTGCACTGCACCGTATTTACAAGGCAGAGTTAAGCCACTTTTTGTGGCTTAACACCACCTTATAAATATGGCCCCTTACAAGCAGCACTTTGCATGGAAGGGGAGTGCAATGGGTGTTGCTGTGGGCATTTCACTGCAACACTCATTACACTTTGATTCCGACCCAGATTTACAAGAAATTGTGTATTTGTTGAACGCCAAAAACCATTGCCACCCCAGGTTTAGCATTAGCATGGCGCAACAAGGAGAAATGCTTTCATTTCTCTTTGTTTTTTGCTCTCTATGTTTGCTGCATCCATTTTTTTCATTACTAGCTACGTTTTCAAATAAGCGGTTTTACATCAGATACATTGACATAGGGTATTAATTTAGTTTAGGGCTTAGGGGGTCTCATTAGTGATGCATAATATAGATTGTCTGGAATGTTATTATGGTGATAGAGCCTGTTTTCTCATTAGTGTGAGTGGATGGATTCATGTATTTCTGCTCAGTACTGCCATGTTTCTTAAAAATGTCCATGGCACTCTGATTTCTTAGTTCAAAAAGCATAGAAAGGAGTGTCCCTCCTGGGACGTGATTCAGAGCTTTCCCCATAAGTTCTTTAGAACATGTCCCAAAGCTACTTCCTGAACTGACCCTACTGCTGGGATTCAGCTACTCACTGCCAGCAACCTGCTCAGACCTCCCCTTTCCTGAGGCCAGGACACTGTTTAGCACAGGATGCAGCGGTTCTTAACTGGAAGGGATCAGTAGGGTCCACAACTGTTTAAAATCAAGCAATATCAGTGGATTATTAAAATATGCATGCATTAAAAAGTACAAATAGGAAAGCTTGAAACGGGCTATATTGTGTGAAGGAATTAAAAATGATACTGCTATCCTTCTATTAATTTGTGGGGACAGCGGGAGAACTATTATGAATGGTGGGTGCCACAAGTGTCGGCAATGCAACAACCCTGCAGATATGTCAGGCGGCATCCCCTCACCATATTAGTCAACACCACAGGCGTGCTGCTCACCAAATAACTTTCCACCCTTCCTTAATATGGGACAGCAACAACCCAGATAGTCAGTAAAGAGGGTCAGTAGGGGTAAAAACAGAGGTTTGAAGTGGCACTATGTGCGCCTCAACATGGAGGAGATACAAATTCATGCACATTGATAATTACATGTATTCTGTCTCTATCAGCTTTTCCATCTTCCATTTTCTATCAGCTTACGCCAGTGCTTGCAGCCTCGGTCTTTTGTTCATTGGGAGTGCAAGGTCAACATGCTCAGAACCAGTTTATCAGGCAGGCAACAAAAAGCAAGTCTTTGGTTCTGCCAAGGCAGCAAGAGGCAGTCACTTCTTGGGTGATCTACTCCAGTTCGTCAATTAGGTCGCAGGCAAGGGGTACACCTGCCTCTAGTCATCATCCCCTTATTGGTGGCAACGATTGGCAATGTTGTCAGGAGGGAATGTTACGATTGGCTAAAAGGTGTCCTGGCTTGGCCATTGTGAGGTCACATGTCATCCTGAGAGATAGTCTGGA
Organism: Pleurodeles waltl; assembly: GCF_031143425.1. Classification (NCBI taxonomy): domain Eukaryota; kingdom Metazoa; phylum Chordata; class Amphibia; order Caudata; family Salamandridae; genus Pleurodeles; species Pleurodeles waltl. Next base: position 307,437,800 of record NC_090437.1, on the reverse strand, counting down.
GGTGGGACTGGTCTTCTAAATTGCATAAATTGAATTAGTCAGCCATCTTGAACAAGAAACAGTTGCTAAAACGCGGGACGTCAAAGACAGTGCCTTGGGGTGCCTCCAACTGAGTTGTTCTTCACACAAATGGGGCAAAAAGTGGTCTGTAAAAATGTGGTGGCAATTATATGCTTGACATTGCTCACAATATATAGTAATGGAATCTGGGGGAGGCTTGGACGGCTGAGAAACCACCCAGGCCTGTGATGGAGGAGGAGTCATGTTTGGCCACAAAACAGGTAGACAACCTTGGCATCAAGAATATAAGTGCAGGAAATTTCAGGACGGAATCAGTTTTTAAGCCTTTAGCTGAACCTGGTCAGGGGGCACTACAGTCTTTACTGGAAGGCTGGGGAAGTCTGCTACAGCGATTGTCCATAGTCGGCCAGGGTACTCCATTACAAGTCCTTGGGTATACTGGGGGATGGTGGGCTGCGCCAGAGGACCGAGATATGGCCCTGTTGGCAAGGACTATCTCACAGTGGGTGCCAGAGGGGATTCCATGTATTGGGTTGCTCTGGTTTGGTTGTTTGGGGGTCAGCTGTCATGCTGGTCCAAGGTCCCTCTGTCTTGAGGGGGCAAGCAAGTTTGCCTTTTAAAGGATACCTTACTGAGGGACCATCAGGGTTTCATCCCAGTCAGTTGATGCTTGGGGTGGTCAATCATGACTCCTTTCGTGTATCTCTAACACAATAATGGCATCTTGTATTGTGTCCTTGCAGAATCAGTCATGGATTTGTGGGTTTATGTCTGAGTAGTTTAAAATATGACCAGTCTTGCTGCGGTGCCCCACCTGTTAGGGGGATTCCACCTCCTTTGTAGGGGGCACTCCTTATGTTTGTGAACATTGCATATGGTGCCTGTTTTAAGTTAGTCAAAGCTAGCTTTAGAGTGGGAGCAGTCTTCAGAAAAAAGTAGAGACAGACTTTAGAAAACTGAAATGGTTTTGAGCTCCTGATCATTGTTTGTACTCTTCCGGCTGTCAAAATATCTCTGCCCGGGACATGCACACACAACTATGGCACTTTTGATTTGTTGAACAAAATTGACAAATTCTCAATAATATCTTGAATCAATATAAACACGAGTTGCCATCTAAATTTGGTTACATTTAGTTTGGCAGCATTGCATACTTGAAAACCTAAGTTTCAAAAGGGATACACAATGAGTCTCATGTGCGAAAAGGTGCACAGATGTATTTTTAGTGCTTCTGGGACAGTTTGCTATCAAAGAATGGGCTGCAAAAGTCTTTGAAACCCATTCTAGTAACCACACACTTCAAAATCGGTGTTCCATCTTATCCATGGTGGCATGACCCCAAGCAAATGGGAGAAATTGTTTGCCCATTCCCTTACAACAGGTTGAGGAGTATGGGCAACCTATGTGGCACCTAATTTTTTCAAGTTACAGATTTTTTTTTCTTTTCACATCGAAGTTGTTTTTTTGGTCGCGCATTATGGGCCATATTTAAGAGCCCCCAGCGCCACCAGAGCATCACTTTTAGTGACGCTCCGGTGGCGCTATGCACTGCACCGTATTTACAAGGTGGCTTAACTCCACCTTGTAAATACGGCCCCTTCACATGCAGCAATTTGCGTAAAAGGGGTGTGCAATGGGTGTTGCTGCGGGCGTGCCGCAGCAACACCCATTGCATTTTGACGCTGCCCCTGATTTGCGAGTTTTTGTAAACCTGAGGCAGCACCAAAATCTAACGCCACCCCAAGGGGGGGCATTATCATGGTGGAACGAGGAGAAATGCTTTCATTTCTCCTCATTTTTTACTCTTTCTATGTGTGCTGCAGAATGCAGCATACATAGAGAGAGCAAATCACCATTTAAGATTGTTTTTGTGCAGGAACACTTTCCTGCACAAAAACAATCTCCCCCTCAACGCAGCCATCCTTGTACCATGGTGCAAAGGTTGTTGCGTTGGTGCAGCATATTTAGCGCCGGCGCAGGGGGAAACACAGGGATGCGCTGTATTCTAGTAAATAGGCACATCTCTGTGTTTTGAAAATTATGGTGCATGATGCTGCCAAATTTGGAGCAGCGACGCACATCGTAATTTTCTCTTAAATCTGGCCTTCAGCTTGCCCCATGGTATCCCATATGTAAGGCATGAAGAGTCCAGGTCCTCTGTCCCCTTTATCAATTTTCACATTTCAATTTCGTTCCCAGCCATACATGCAACATTAAAATTGGGAATGGTTTAATATTGCTTCATCTTATCATATGGCAGAAAATGAGGTAGGCATTGTGCTCGCTGTAGGCAATGATGCAATATGCAGCGTTTTTGGCTGCATGTTTGAGGGTGGGGATTGAGTGGTGGTATCCGATACACAGTGATAGTTACCTGAGGTGGGGGAGGGAAGGGTTCTGGCACTGGTAGTTTCGCACATGAGATGTCCTTATCTTCTCTTAAATTTAGAGGCTCCAGCAAGGAATCATAAGTGACCACAAGATGAAGACGGAAAGGAGATACAACCTTCTGATTAACTGGGGTCTCATGTGGCACGAGAGGGAGGTCACATGATCATCATTAAATTGTCTTTGGGGACAGTCATCAATTGTTTTGGGCTACAATTAGGCTTTTTGAATGTTGCAGAGCGCTAAATGAAGAAGTGAATTTCGAAAGGTCTGGATCTCAGTGCGTTGTATGCACAGCACATGGTTATCAGCTAGGTCACTCTTAGCTTTTGGTGTATTGTGATTGCCATGCTTTCAAATAATCTAGAAATTGGGAATGAGATGCAGCCCTCTGAGTGACTGTAGACCTTGGTGGGCCACGTGTTCTGTACTTCATCCTCTTTTGGAGGGTTCAGGTGTGACACAATGGAATGTTTAAAGCTTTAGGAGGTCAACATTGAGATGTTAGTTACTAAATGGCAAAGGGCTACAGTGATTCATATAAGCAGCAGCATAAGCCATTTTGTATGAAAGACTTAGCTTGAAAATCATTTTAATTGAACTTTTGATTCCAAAAAGGCTTAGTTAGAAATTATTTAGTAAAAAAAAAAAATGTTACCATTGGCACTGACAAGTACTATAATTTACCACGATCATACCGTAGCAGTAACACCAAGATTGGATAACACTGCAATTAGAGTTGTAAATCTCGTATCGTGAAACAATGGCATGACAAAGTTGAAGCTTTAGACAGGTCAAGGTTGAATGAGAAAACAGTTTTAAAAAGTTGTTATAAAATAGTTCTTATCGTTTTTAAAAATGCCAATAGCTATTACAAAAGCAACTAATTTATTGTCTTAAAAATGTTTTTAATTTGGATTCTAAAAGTCTGCCATCTTCAAACTATATGCATTTTGCACCTATGTTGTACAATTTCGAACTAAAATGTTGTAACGATTTGCATTTCAAAGTAAAAAGACCCCAACTTTCAACCTAGACTTGTGACCATTGTCGCTTCCTCTCCAGCCCGGTAGCATGCGCAAGAACACACCATACACGGAGCACGCAGTTGTCTTTATACATCAGCGTACAACATTCACGTGCACTCACAATACCCCAATACTGTTAAAGACCACACCCTAACACCTCCCAGATCAATTACGAATTGCCCTTCATAAGCCCCCACTTATTCACAGGTCCTAAAGCTTACAGTTCTAAGATACTACAGCCGTGATGGAAATACCTTCTGGGACTCTCAAGAGTTCATGCTGGAGCCAGTGGAAAAATTGAAAGCATTGGATAAAATGGGGACACAGCTATCCTACATTATAGATATTGCATTATGTTTTTGGAACACACCTGTCTAATTGTGGGACCTTCACACATGTCTAAGTACAAACCACTGCCAATTTACCTAGCGTTTCATGTCTCCAAATTGAGACACATCACTTTACAAAGCTAGCACATGACAGAATACCATGCAACAATGACCCTAACTTTCACAAATATCTCTCAGAATAGGTTGGAGTTAACAGTAGCAAATGCAGTGAGCACTGAATGGAAAGAGGAGTAAAGCGAGTCTGTGTGCCAGATCCTGAATTAGTTGTTCTCAGTAGCAGAACCTCATAGCTCCATCCATAGTACTGAAGGAAGGTCATTTTCAGAGTTCTAACAGGGACTGTGTGTGTGATAGGTGTCCACAATGAGACCCCCTAGAACAGCAGCTGCATAGGGGTCACCTGAATGGGCATCGTCGGACTGGGACAGAAAATATTTCTGGGCACTAAATTAATATTGTCTCACATTGTGAATCAAATAGCTAAAAAAGTGGTCTGCATTTGCAAATAAGGACAGTTTTAGGCTTGTAAAGGCAAGCCGTTTAGGTGTTTAGCAAGGCATGGGAGGCTGCATGCAGTTGTGCTTGTTGCAGGCAATGTTTGTGGTAATATCATGAAAACCAACAGTTAAAATCGGCCCACTTGACCTCAAAGCAGACCAACAAACAGTCAAAAACAGACCATACACAGACCTGTCAGACCAGCCTTTAAGGAACTGCCAAATTGTCCAATAAACCAGTCTGGCCCTGTGTACGAGACCAGGAAACAGAAACTTCACAAAGGTACAAGCAGGTGTGAATATGTAGGAGGCAAGAACTTTTGTTACATGCTCGTTGTTGTTACATGGGCATTACATTTAGATATATCTATTAAAATTGGATTATATAACTTTTACTAAACCTGATAAGGTATTGAATGCTTATGGCATGAGTAAATCCATGTGGCTACCTACTTAGAGTAGGTATGAGCTGTGTGTTTACTCACGCCAAAGATAGTCTACAATCGGGTGGATCAAGGGGTTACAAACTGTGTAGCATCTCATGTGTGCCCCTCAGTTACTGCTGCCCTTGCCAGAGCTATAACACTGTGGGCTGAGTGTCCGTCGTAGAATATACTTGAACTTTGCACATTTGTTATTAGCCATTCAGAGCTGTGTGTAGTTCTCACCTATTGGCATTTGCGTGGTTTGGAGGTTTTACCTCCGACTTCATCCACAATATTTTTTCCATTGTGTGTTTTTAGCACTAAACCTTGGTGTATTATTCTCACAAGCCCTGTGACACTGTTTTGACAGTAACTAAGAACTATTTTGTACATATGTGCATTCGTTTGTTCAGCTCTGGTGTCCCAAGACCCACAAGTGAATGCTACACCAAATTACACTTGCTTAAAAAACACAGTGGAAAGAACAATTTCGAAATGAGAGCCCAACCTGATTAGACCTTTCCATACTCTTTGTGGTTTTTGCAAAGAATGAGTAAAGCTCGTAAAAGAAAAATGTTGTGACTTTGTGCACCCACAGTTTTATTTATCTGCAGGGCTGACAGGTTATCAAGATAACATACATTCTCTTTCTTTGTTTCCACATAACCAGATTATAATTCTCTGCCAACAATATCATACACTCACAGGTCATGAACCTATACCGTCTGCAAATGATTTAACAGGATACTTACTGTTCCTTACACATGAATCTAACCATCAACTACATCTAGACAAGTCTGGAGCTGGGTAACTCAGTGCTCCGGACATTTAGAGGCAAGTTCTACTCAATGTGTGCTTAACAGTGTTAATCCGTATGCAATTGTTATTATTCAAATGCAGTAGGTGGTTGTATTTAACTTAGAGGCGAGCCACACATATATTACCGAAATATAATCAACGCATTTATCATGCTAACTGTTTGGGAGCCATGTGAATATAAAGGTTGGCCAGGCCGGAGTTGCATGTATTTCACACTTATAAAATGGTCTGCAAGTGTCATGGTTTTCTCCTTTTGCAGATGTCTTATAAATATGCTTGTTAGGCAGAACAGGCGTATTGTTATTGTACTGAAACTGTTAGATAGTTAGACATTACTTGGAAGTTGGATGTGGGGACGCAGGCTGTGATGGTGGGAGCGATCCTCCTGTACCAGGCAGACCTCACCAGTGATACATCTAAGGTTGCGCAGATGTGAGTTTTGTTGTCCTGCGCAAGATTCAAACTGTGGACTGACAGAGCCGGTGCTTCCATAAGTCAGGACTAAGTAGCAGCTTCTTGGTGCTTCCATAAATCAGGACTAAGTAGCAGCTTCTTGGTGCTTCCATAAATCAGGACTAAGTAGCAGCGTCTTGGTGCTTCTATAAGTCAGGACTAAGTAGCAGCTTCTTGGTGCTTCCATAAATCAGGACTAAGTAGCAGCGTCTTGGTGCTTCTATAAGTCAGGACTAAGTAGTAGCTTCTTGGGTGCTTCAATAAATCAGGACTAAGTAGCAGCTTCTTGGTGCTTCCAACTAAGTAGCAGCATCTTGGTGCTTCCATAAGTCAGGACTAAGTAGCAGCTTCTTGGTGCTTCCATAAATCAGGACTAGGTAGCAGCGTCTTGGTGCTTCTATAAGTCAGGCTTAAGTAGCAGCTTCTTGGTGCTTCCACAAATCAGGACTAAGTAGCAGCGTCTTGGTGCTTCTATAAGTCAGGAATAAGTAGCAGCTTCTTGGTGCTTCCATAAATCAGGACTAAGTAGCAGTTTCTTGGGTGCTTCAATAAATCAGGACTAAGTAGCAGCTTCTTGGTGCTTCCAACTAAGTAGCAGCGTCTTGGTGCTTCCATAAATCAGGACTAAGTAGCAGCATCTTGGTGCTTCCATAAGGCAGGGCTAAGCAGTAGCCTCTTTTCTCCCCATGGTGTTTACTCTAAAAGAGCGATGAAAGGCAAAAAAGGCCTTTTTTAGTCTAAGGCGAATGCTCTTGCAGGTAAAATTAAAATGTGTCTGGAGCACTGAATATCCTTGCAGCATTCCGAGGTCTGCTATAGCCAAAACTGGACTGACGCAGATATGCTCCCAGATGAGATTGAAGGCCATACTAATGTTAGGCTCTGCATCATACCAATTATGCATCTTCGTACCCTACATCAACTATGAAGACATTTTGGGAGCAATTCAAAGACAGCTGGTCAGAAATGTAAAGCACTGTATCTAAAATTAAAAAAACGCATTCCATGCAGGCCAAGATGATCCAGGTTTAAGCATTCCACTCAATGGATCTCCTCACTCACTACCAATAATATAGAATGGTTGTGTCACAAACACGGGGCGCACCAGAATGACATGGGCGTAGCTTGGTCAGTAAGATCTGGGGGGGGGGCTGGAGCTTCAGAATTTCCAACAATCACACTGGAACATGATGTGAAAATACCTTATAAGGCAAGCAGGGAGCACAAGAGGGGCTTAAGGGGCAGTGGAAAGGGAGATGAATGCTGATTGGTAGGGGTACTAAGTGAGAGAAAACACATTATTTTGTTAACCCCTTCCTCGCCAAGGACGTAATGGTTACGTCCTATGGTGCGGCGCTGAGGCGCCACGGATGAAGTATTACGTACTGGTAGAGGCCCTTGGGGGAAGTGCTGGCACTCCCCCCGAGGGCCTCCCCCCAATGCTCCAGGGCAGGGCTGGAAGGGGAATTGCTTCCCCTTCCAACCCCGACCCCCCACCCACTCCCCCAGTGACGTCTGATGACGTCAGCGCTCCAACGTGCGCTGACCTCATCAGAGATCAACTCCCGTCGTGCTAGAAGCAATGCTTCCAGCGCGTATTAGGAGAAACTACTGATTAGTTTCTCCTTGGAACGGGGAGCAGGGAAGGCAGAAAGGCATGAAAAGGGAAGGAAAGGCTTTTCCTTCCCTTTTCATGTCTCTCTGTGCATTCCTGCAGCATGATCGCACAGTGATCGTGCTGCAGGAAGCCACCAGACACCAGGGAATTGTTTTTGTTTTTGGAAATTGTCATAAGGGGAGCGGCCCCTTGGGCATCGGCCGATCCACAAGGGGGGCATTTTATTTTAAGCCATTTCTGCCAATTCAGTCGATCAGGCACCAGAGATGTTTTTTTTTTATATATATTGATAAGGGGAGCGACCCGTCAGGCAAGGGTCGCTCCAAGGGGGGCAATTATTTTATTAGGCATTTTCTGCCCCCCCCCCCCCCGGGGGCAGATCAGTCTATATTAATTAGGCCGATCTGCCCCAAGGGGAGACAGAAGCCACTAGACACCAGGGTTTTTTTTATTTATATATTTATATTGATAAGGGATACAACCCCTTAGGCAAGGGTCGCACCCCTGGGCAATTTTTTTATTAGGCTTTTTCTGCACCCCCCAGGGGCAGATTAGCCTATATTAATTAGACCGATCTGCCCCCAGGGGGGGCAAAAGCCATTAGGAACCAGGGATTTTTATTTTTATTTATATTGATAAGGGGAGCGACCCCTTAGGCAAGGATCGCTCCCCGGGGGGTCAATTTGTTTATTAGGCCTTTTCTGCCCCCCCCCCCAGGGGCATATTGGCCTATATTAATTAGGCTGATCTGCCCACATGGGGGTCAAAAGCCACTAGAAACCAGGGATTTTTTTTTCTTTATATTGATAAGGGGAGCGACCTCTTAGGCAAGGGTCACTCCCCGAGGGGAAATAGTTTTTAGGCCATTTCTTCCCCCTGTGGGGGCACAACGGCCTATTTCAATTGGGCCGATCTGCCCCCCGGGGGGGGGGAAAAAACCACTTAGGCACCAGGGATTGGTGTGTGTGTATTTGTGTGTTTTGTTTGGGAGGGCAGCCCCTTTTGGAAGGCCCATCTACCCCCATGGGGGGGGGGGGGGGGGGCAGGAAGCCCACCAGAGACCAGGGAAGATTTTTTTTTTTCAAAATAAGAGGATGGGGGGTGTGGCCATACCACCACCCCAAATAAATGGGGCCAAAGTTGTTCTGCCCACTAATGGGCAGATGGGGCAATTACCCCCGAGCCACACCCGGGGGGGGCATTAAGTCTACTAGATGCCAGGGAATTAAAAACAAAAATGGGGTGGTGGCTACCAACCAGTATGGGCATGGTAATGCCCTCACCCCAACTGAAGGGGGTAACAGTCTTTCAGCTTTCCCCGCACACTAAAACATCTTATCGGACAGCAATCAAGAGGACATTTGATTATTTTGGGTTTTGGTTTTACATTTTGGTTGAAAACTTGGCTAACTCTCAAAATCGTCCCACTTGGAATGTTGAGGGCTGCACTTTATGGACTTTGGGACGCTGCCATGTAGAAAAAGCCACAAGACCTAGACACATCTGAAAACTAAACATCTGGGTGAGTCCAGGGTGGTGTGCTTCACATGCACCCCGCAGCATTTTCTTACCCACAATGCCCTGCAAACCTCCAACTTTACTGGAAATCACACATTTTTTCCCGATTATTGTGATGGAACCTTCCGGAATCTGCAGGAATCCACAAAATTTCCTACCACCCAGCATTATCTCATCTATACCGATAAAAATTCTGCCCCATTTGTCAGCCTGAAATTAGTTTTTTCAAGCTGTCCTTTTGGACCCGCTTTGGTTCCCCCTCAATTTTGACATGTTTTTGGCTCTTTCCTGCCACAGGCACTTGGCCCACCTACACAAGTGAGGTATAATTTTTACCGGGAAACTGAGGAGAACGTTGGGTGGTAGAAAATGTGTCCCTGTGCGGTGATCCCACACAGAAATGTGGGGAAAATGTAATTTTTTTAGCTAAATTTGAGGTTTGCTGAGAATTCTAGCAAAGAAAACACTGGGGGATCAACACAAGTCACACCTCCTTGGACTCCCTCGGGTGTCTAGTTTTCAGAAATGTCTGGGTTTGATAGGTTTCCTTGTATGGCTACTGAGCCCAGGGCCAAAAACGCAGGTGCTGATCCCCGCAAAAACAGGTAATTTTGTATTTTATAATTTTGATGTGTCCTGATAGTGTTTTGGGGCATTCCCTTCCACGGGCACTGGGCCTACCCACACAAGTGAGGTACCATTTTTAGCGGGAGACTTGGGGGAGCGCTGGGTAGAAGGAAAGTGGTGGCTCCTTTCAGATTCCAGAACTTTCTGTCACCAAAATGTGAGGGAAAAGTGATTTGTTTGGCCATATTGTGAGGTTTGCAATGGGTTCTGGGTAACAGAACCTGGTGAGAGCCCCACAAGTCACCCCATCTTGCATTCCCCTAGGTGTCTAGTTTTCAAAAATGTGCAGGTTGGGTAGGTTTCCCAAAGTGCCAGCTGAGCTAGAGGCCAAAATCCAAAGCTAGGCACTTTGCAAAAAACAGGTCTATTTTCTTTGAGAAAATGTGATGTGTCCACGTTGTGTTTTGGGGTATTTACTGTTGCAAGCACTAGACCTACCCACACAAGTGAGGTACCGTTTTTATCTGGAGACTTGGGGGAACGTTGGGTGGAAGGACATTTATGGGTCCTCTCAGATTCCAGAACTTTCTGTCACCGAAATGTGAGGAAAAAGCGTTTTTTGGCCAAATTCTGAGGTTTGCAAAGGGTTGTGGGTGACAGAACCTGGTGAGAGCCCCACAAGTCACCCCATCTTGCATTCCCCTAGGTGTCTAGTTTTCAAAAATGTGCAGGTTGTGTAGGTTTCCCCAAGTGCCGGCTGAGCTAGAGGCCAAAATCCACAGCTAGGCACTTTGCAAAAAAAAGGTCAGATTTCAATGTGAAAATGTGATGTGTCCATGTTGTGTTTCCTGTTACGAGCATTAGGCCTACCCATGCAAGTGAGGTACCATTTTTATCCGGACACTTGGGGGAACACAGAATAGCAAAACAAGTGTTATTGTCCCTTGTCTTTCTCTACATTTTTTCCTTCCAAATGTAATACAGTGTGTAAAAAAGACGTCTCTTTGAAAAATGCCCTGTAATTCACATGCTAGTATGGGCACCCCGGAATTCAGAGATGTGCAAATAACCACTGCTTCTCAACACCTTATCTTGTGCCCATTTTGGAAAAACAAAGGTTTCCTTGATACCTATTTTTCAGTCTTTATATTTCAGCAAATAAATTGCTGTATTCCCCGTATACAGTGAAAACCCATTGCAAGGTGCAGCTCATTTATTGGCTCTGGGTACCTAGGATTCTTGATGACCTACAAGCCCTATATATCCCCGCAACCAGAAGAGTCCAGCAGATGTAACGGTATATTGCTTTCAAAAATCTGACATTGCAGGAAAAAAGTTACAGAGTAAAACGTGGAGAAAAAATTCTGTTTTTTTTCACTTCAATTTCAATAAATTTGTTTCAGCTGTTATTTTCTGTAGGAAACACTTATAGGATCTACACAAATTACCCCCTTGCTGAATTCAGAATTGTGTCTACTTTTCAGAAATGTTTATCTTTCTGGGATCCAGCATTGGTTTCACGACCATTTCTGTCACTAACTGGAAGGGGGCTGAAAGCACAAAAAAGTAGTAAAAATGGGGTATGTCCCAGTAAAATGCCAAAATTGTGTTGAAAAATGTGATTTTCTCATTCAAGTCTGCCTGTCCTGAAAGCTGGGAAGATGGTGATTTTAGCACCGTAAACCCTTTGTTGATGCCATTTTCAGGGAAAAAACACACAAGCCTTCTTCTGCAGCCCTTTTTTCCCATTTGTTTGAAAAAAACAAAATGTTCATAGTATTTTGGCTAATTTCTTGGTTTCCTTCAGGGGAACCCACAAACTCTGGGTACCTCTAGAATCCCTAGGATGTTGGAAAAAAAGGACGCAAATTTGGCGTGGGTAGCTTATGAGGACAAAAAGTTATGGGGGCCTAAGCACAAACTGCCCCAAATAGCCAAAAAAAGGCCTGGCACCTGAGTTGGGAAAAGGCCTGGCAGTAAAGGAGTTAATGGGGTCATGGATAGGTTTCACCAAGGGCACAGAATAAAGACCTTGGTAAGTTTCTGGTAGTAAAATCTGGAGAAGCCTAATAGTTGTATTAGAAGGTGGTAATGCAAATTCTGAATGGGTTAAAGAAAGTGCAACTGAGTACTTTTTAAAGGGAGATTACTTTTTCTGAGATTTAGTGCACAGAACGCATTAGGATGACCACCTTCCTCCAGGTCAGTATAGCCAATCTATCCAGTCCTGGACTATCTTAGATACCCTAATACATTTTGAGTGCTGTAGTCTTGTTTTGTGTCCATTAAACGAATTGGACTAACATACTTGAAAACGGTGACCTGTAAGTGAAAAGTTCATAATTGGAGACAATATCAATAAAGATCTGGAGCAAGGGGGTCACTCTAGAAGGTCAAAAGAGGAAGTAGAATAGAGTTGGGAGGAGGTAAACGTGCAAGATGAAAGGAGAAGAAATGGGATAGCTGGAAATTTGCAGGGGTGACAAGCAGGAAGAAGCTGACTGTCCGCTAATAGGGAGATAGGGAGAAGATGAGGGCAGGGATAAAAGTGGTCAAGGGAAATCTACACAAAGTGAGGAGTAGGGCAACAAAGTCCTCTGCCATTTTGACCAATGGAAACACATTTTGATTTTCAGATACCTAATGGCAAAAATAATTCTGTCGTATGTAGCAGCCTTTTACCGCAATAAATATGTTACATACAAGGCAGACCTGGCTGTATGCCTACCTGAAAGCACTAATTCGAGAGAGAGAGAGAGAGTATGTGTGTGTGTTTGTGTGTGTGTGTGCGCGTGATATTAAAACAGGGAACTGATAACTTTCCTTGGTCTGAAAGCTGCAGGGCTACATACAGTGATTAGATTTACAAGACCATCCTGCTTCATTGAACAAAAGAGAAGGGCGACATTTGCCTTCCTTCCATCAGCTTCTAACACTGTTCTGCACTGACAATATGAGAAATTGTGCCAGAGTTCCCCCTTCCCTCTCCATAGAAAATATTTGGAAGCGAAAGTATGAAGGAATGACAGCATTTGGGGGGGGGGTGCAGTAAGGAGGATTTATTGCTAAGATGGACATGCCAAAGTGCTGATATGCGTATATACTTATACTGCTTGACACAGAAATGTTTAGGTTGTTCTAATAACCATTCAGCCAATATAACAGCCCTGAAACTGACAACACATATATTAAGTAGGGAATAGACTAGTTGAATAGGGAATGTAGGGATGAGTGATGAAATATGCTTAGGGTTTAATGCCTAATGTTCATGTTATTTTAAGTTATTGCTGAGATGAACATAATTACCATCATTCTGATACACAAGGTTTATGGTATAATAAATAACTATACAATGCCACCAACTGTGTGTGTCTACTGTTTCTACGGGACAGGGTGTGGATCCATTTCTATACAATGCTCCCCTGGCGAACGAGAGGTCCTGCGCTAGAATTATCAGACTCCTAACATTCCTTATCCAAATGAATGGAACCCGCTGTAGCGAGGAGTGAGAGACACCTGCCAGTTCTCCTTTTCTCTGAAGAAGGTACGCTATGTATCATTCCTCCTAGGGCTTAGGAGATCTGCCCAGGTATGACTCCCAGAGACAAGATGTGGGCTTCAGGGCACTGCAAGACTGAGGAAGGCAGAGGGTTTGAGGCACAGAGATAGTACAGTGAATTAATGACAGAGCCCATGGTGTCACTGACTGAGCTGATTGAGTTGAGGGTTCAAAGGTCAATTTGGGGGAAAGCAGCAGACATTAGGGAACCTCTGTCTCTTTGTGATGGTGAACACCTGGTCGCGCTTTTTGCTCAGTACAATTCCTGGTTTTGCAAATTGGATTATCCCACTTCATCCATGGATTCTCCCACTTCATCCAAACTCTTCCTCGAAGCCACACTGTTAGAGCAACTCACAAAAAATTAGGTAACAACAGGTACACTGAGCACATTTTCTTCATTATAAGAGCAGTGAATTCATAAGTAGGATCGTCTTAAAAAATACAATGCCAACCTTTTTATTTACTTCGGTTACTGAAAAGTATCATTGTAATAAAATAAACGTAAAAGTTACCATAAGTAGGGTTATACAAAGTTCAAATCATTTGCATTCGTGTAAGTATGCAATATATTGAGCAAATTAAGCGCAATTATGCAGAAATACAAAAAAGGCTATTTTAACATGAAATGCATCCATTTTGACGTAATATGCATTTCACGCTACAAAACATGGTGCAATAAACAAAAGCACCGTAAATAGCAACCGCTCACTGTATGGTCATTCACGTTTTTCCCCTGCGCTTGCTCTGAAATTTTTCCACAGTGTATAATTACAATATGTGGCATAATAGCAGAGTTTCAGGAATTTCATGCAACAAACGTAATGTGAAATTAATTATAGTAAGTGAGATCACGCTGGTGTAATGGAGATGTCACCCAGGCCAAATCATAATTGCAGTTACAGTGTGAAACACCTTTTTAAAAGTCAGATTTACCGGTTGTGGGAAAGAGGAGTAGATTAACATGGCCGACATTTTATGGGGTTGTGTGGTATTCTCGTGAATGCCTGATGTGGTGTTGCTGATGTGCTGATGGTTTCTACAGTCAGATCAGTTTTCCTTTCCACTAGAGGATGATTTCTTCGCTCAGCACATCAATGGTACACTGCAAACCACTGCGGCTGGCACTCACTTTGTGTGTTACCTATTCCCAGGTTGCGGGGCTCCTGGTTACACTTTGTTTCTGCTCCCATTTTGGACTGTGTGGCCTAGAGGAACAGAGCACTTTTTGTGAGGGCTTCACTACTGAAAATCCCATGATGAAATTCAATATGGGGGTTTTGTGCACGCTTGCTCAAGCTCTTTACTTGGTCCAATTTGAAGAAAAGTGAGACAGCATTGAACTCACTCCTGTTGTGTAACTGACAGCTCCTTTCCACTCCAGCCACTGCTGCTCATGTTTCCAAAATCGGAAACTCGCTGATTGGCTCTTATACTCAAACGGTTCCCTGCCTTCCCGTCGCAGTCTCTCTATTTGACTCACATTTCTAAGTGGGTTTTTCAAGGGGAAGGGAATACGTCTGGTAGGCTCTTGTTCACATGTGTCTTGAAGGGTTTGGTGCTTAATTTGTAAAAAAAAAAAAAACCACACACACATAGGTGCAGGGTGGCTGACGTTTTTCTTTGCTGTCGAATGCAGGGATTGTCAAATGCTTCTTTGTCTCGAGCCCACCTCGTGCCTCTTTCTTCCGTCGTCCTATATTTCCTGTAATATCATCCTGTAGATTCCTGCAGATCCTGTACATTTCAGCCTGTAGATTCCTGCAGATCCTGTACAAATCATCCTGTAGATTCCTGCAGATCCTGTATATTTCAGCCTGTAGATTCCTGCAGATCCTGTACAAATCATCCTGTAGATTCCTGCAGATCCTGTACATTTCAGCCTGTAGATTCCTGCAGATCCTGTATATTTCAGCCTGTAGATTCCTGCAGATCCTGTGCATTTCTTCTTACTCTTACAAACTCCTTTTCACCCTGGCTGTCTCTCTTTGTCACTATGTGTGTGTATAGTTCTATTTCTGCTTCCTTTTCTGCCTTTCTCTTCCTTGATTTGGGTCAAAGTCTGGTGAAGAAAAGGACGTCCAGGTCCCCAAAAATGAGTGCCTGTACTCCAAAAATAATTGCCGGTCCCCAAAAATGAGTGCATGTGTTTACCCCCTGCAACCACCACTACATATTAAGCACTTCTCTTTCAACATAAGAAAAAAAAACTAGGCAGGGGGCATCGATACAAGTTACTGCCCTCGGATGGATGGATTTGTCCAGCACTTGCATTGTACGTTAGGAGCTGTGTACACTATGGGGGCGGAGCAAGTCGGGCCGTATTGCACCAGCCAAGGGGTTTAAGCGGTGCTTGTTGTGAGCTGGTGGTTACAGATGGTGGGCATCAGCAAAGATGTTAGCATCACTTCTGAAAGTATTTATTTTCTTGGTTTAGGAATTTTGATTATAAATTAACACAGGAATAGTCATGAACATTAAATTTCCTAGCACATTTTATCTAACACACAGCATTTTTTAACAAGTTGGTATTACTCCTGCAAATGGAATGCTATGAGTTAGGCACACTTTATCAGATAGATGCTGCTTTCAGGGTCAAATATATATTTGTTTGCTGATCAACTTTTGCTTTTAGATTGCACACATTCTTCGTAGGGCCACAAATATGATTGGTGCCTCACAAGAGCAGTGTCCTTGAATCCAGTGCCAGACCCTGAACTATTGCTATATTTTGTGGGCTCCTGTAAAAACATGGGCCCAGATTTAAGGGGGCCTAACACCACTTTAGCACCGTCTTAGCGTCACTTTTTTGATGCTTAGGTGGCCTTTTCCCCACGCCATATTTACAAAGTGGGGCAATGCATGCATTGCGCCACTTTGTAACTCTGTGCGCTACATTATGCATGCGCCATGCATAATGTAGCAAAGGGGTTGTTCCCCTATTATGGGGGGCCGAAAAAATGGCGCAAGGAAATCTAAGAGATTTCTTTGTGCCATTTTTATCTCCACTTTTAACGCCTGCTCAGAGCAGACCTTAAAATGGGGCACACCATTGTTTACAATGGGCCCCTAAGTACAAACATTTTGGCACTAATCCTGAACAGTACATCAATAGCCTCAAAATTGTTGATGCTATTGCCCCCTACCCTGCGCCATGGTGTGCTATATTTTAAATACAGCACACAGATGGTGATGGTAGGGGGCGTTAACGGGTGCAAGTAAAGTGGCGCTGCCCTGGATGCAGCGCCACGTACCTTAAATCTGCCCCATGGTCTTTTACTCAATATATGCAAGGAAAACAACAGTTTGAATATACATTTCATGTTTTCTGACTTGTTCTTTGCTTATCTCAGTTATGCAATGTCGATATCCAATCCACCACATTGCAAGTGCCATGGGCTATAGTGCACTAGTAATATGACACATGGAATATCTGCCATTTTTGTGATGTAGTATCCTATTCGCCAAACTCTAACTAATGCCCTTAGTGTAAAAGGAAAGCCTGAACATCAAAGTTTGACCATTGTCATGCCTTGGTGTCAAAATTGAGATATGGCTTGGTGTCAAAATTGACGGTGAACCAATGAGAGAATAAAAACAAAGAGTTACAGAAAAGGTAAAGCAAGGTTATTGCCAAATGCAAAGGTAGTGCCAGGTTGATAACTAAAAAGAAGTTTATAAATCTTTTTTCCAAATCTTTTCAAACTTAGGCACCTGCTGTACAAAGATTACTAATAGAAAACCATAAATTGCACCAAATAATGATTTGCAATTTGTGATTTCTTATTAGAAATCTACTAAAATGGATTTGGTGGAAGTGTGTTCAGCTTGCACCTTGAGTTCTTCCAAATGTATTGGTATTTTGTGAACCAATCTATGAATTAATAGGTTGGTTCACAAAATACAGATTTGTTGTGGGCCACAATTCTACAAACTTCATTAATATGCATGAAGTAGGTCGCAAATTGAGACCCATTATGATTGGCTGGAGTCACAGGCATGGTGACCTGCTGGGCTCTAAGACAATCATGTCTGTGATTAATTTTAAATAATGCAACCGTTCTTTGTAACAGCAGTCTGTTTTTGTGAAAGGAAAACAAGATGTGTTCAAAAAAGAAAATTATTATTTGTACAATTCTTTTTAGGAGCAAGCATTGGACCAAAGGACTACTGGTTTTGTGGACATTCACAAAGACCCCTTCCCTATTGCAAATAATTACCACCAATTTGGATTTGGCTGTAAGATAATAATGTGTTGCAACCAGATTTCAGTTGCAAACCATTAATAAAGTTAAGGCATCAGTATTTGGAAGGAATGCCCTTTATACACCACTTCCTGTATTTAGTGTGAAACCCAAATTGTGATACAGTAAAGTGTTACCCAATATCAATTTTAGTTTTGTACATTTACAAAAGACATTTTACAGGCGCAACCAGTCAAATTTGACTTTTGCAACCGTAAAATTGCTTTGTACATCAGGCCCCTAATAATTAGAAACTGCTGAATAAAGGAATCAAGGTGAATAACTAGAATGTAAGTGCAACTCAAACTAAAAGGTTCAAACTTTTCAGCTGAACTGCTTTTCTCATCTGCATGCCACCTTTAGAAGGCAATATTTTTTTCCCCTGGGCTTTCACTGAACAGTCTCCTTCCGGAGGTCATAGGCTATTTCATGTTCAGTGACTTGATGAAACCCCTGACCTGGAAGCAAACCTGTGAAGCGCCTCAGCCTTCAGGGACTGTTCATTTTGCAGTATATTTACTTATTTTCTGCGTTTTTAAAATGCACAGACGTTCATCCAGTGGGAGTATCTTGGCGCTGAAAAAACATGCAAAACAAAAACCAAGCGACTGGGATAACTGCTGCAAAGAAGGGATGTAAACAGAGGTTAAAGCAGTGTTCCTGCTATAAGATTAAGTGGTGTCTGCCAACAGAGACAGAGAAAAGGCCACCTCTCGCTCAACTGCAACTTGAATGAGGTTTTCAACCAGAGTGCTACGATTGTGCTGTGTTCAAGCAGCTGGTGTTTGAGCATGTGTGTCAGTTTATGAGGGACAAATGGCGCGGATTAAGGCCCTGATTTATGCCAAAGTGGCGCAGTGCAGTGCTGTGCCAAAAATAGCAGCGCTGTGCTATTTCTGAAATGCAGGAATGTGCCGTATTTACAGGAATACGGCGCACCCCTGCGCTGGTGCTGAATTAAGCTGCCTGTGCCAACGAAGGAATCCTTGCACCATAGTGCAAGGGAGTCAGCGTTGAGGGGATAGATTGTTTATGTGCAGGAAGGTGTCCCTTTCGACACATAAACCATCTATAATGGCGATTTGGACCTCCTATGTGTGCTGCAAATTGCAGCACACATAGAAGTACCAAAGCGTCATTTTGGAATGATTGTTTATGTGCACGAAGGGACACTTTCCTGCAGATAAACAACAATCAATGGCATTTTACTTCTTCTATATGTGCTTCAGAATGCAGCACACATAGAAAATGCAAAAAACGAGGAGGAATAAAAGCCTTCCTCCTGGTTGAGCCATGCTAACAGCACCCCTGGGATGGCTTTAGTTTTTGACGCTGTCACAGATTTACGATTTCTCATAAATCTCGGGCACTGTCAAAAGAAATGGGTCTTGCGGTGAAACGCCCACTGCAACACCCATTGAAAGCCCCTCTGCCGCAGAAAACTGCGCCTGAGGGACCCATATTTACAAGGAGGTGTAACGCCACAAAGCAGTGGCGTAACACCTCCTTGGAAATATGGAGCAGTGGTTAGTGCCACTGGAGCATCACGAAAGTGAAGCTCCGGTGGTGCTAGGGGGTCTTTAATCTGCCCCAAAGATTTCACTGGAAAGCAATCGCTAGGTCATTCTCTTCATAGTATGTGATCGAAAAGTGCTTTTTATTAAAACAAAAAGAAATTAGGGCACTTAAGCTGAATTATAGAGTTTGACACCAAAGGCTTCCTATTTGCAGGGATACATTACATTTATTCAGACTGAAGAAAGTTAGATGCAGAATGGGTCTTGTTTTCTGTCTCATTGTATTCCCCTTAAATGGGATTATTGCAAAGCAAATGAATCAGCTTGTTCCCTGGAGTTTTCTCCACTGAAAGAATGCTTGAGAAGCACACGCTTAAAAGTGGCATTTTGCAAATGGCGTTTTAAGTGTAAATTGTCTGAGACAAATTAGTCCCCCTGTTGCATCCAGAATGCTGATGTTCCTTTGCATTGCCAGCAGACAGATATAATTTGAATGAATTGTAGTACCTCTTCCCATCAATCAGAAACCAGCATCAACAGAACTTTGATGAATCAGGCAACACATCATGTCACCGTTTCAATACGAATGCATAAAAGACGGTCAGTGGTACAATAAAGCAATATTTCCTACATACTCACACAAACTTTATCAAAGACACACAAGCACATACAGCAGCAAAGACACAATACACAAACATATGCACAAAATGAGGCACACAGAAACACATACACAACAAACACATACATGACAATGCGCACACACACCCGTAAACAAGTGCACATGGATACACAAATACAGCAAATACACACAAGTACAGGCAACACACAGCACAAACATGCACACACAATATACACATAAACACACACACATACACACAAAGAAACATGTGCACACATACAAACAAATTGTAGCATTTAAACAACAAACGTGCATGTCCAGGCTGCAGGCAACCTGCTTCCAGTAGTAACAGGCAAGCCTGGCAGAAGGACAGGGCAACAGCCACAGGGAAGGCCAGCTTAATCTCAGTCCTAACAAGATGTACAGAGGGCACACCCGCAGGTGTGCTTGGTGTTAGTGCCAGGGGTCCCTCCCCTGCTCTTGTGACTCACTGGCCTGAGGCAGTGGAGGCCACATGGGGGACAAGTAGAGTTTTACATCACTTTTCTCGAGAGATGCAGGCGAGAGGCAGGAAGCCAGGGACATGATTAGTGTGTCTCTTCCTGTTAGGGTGTCACAATGGTAACTGGAAATTTAGCAGTGACTGAGTTGCAGCATCCCCTTTTTAGGTCCAGCATTACTGTGCGGCCTCTTGTATACTTTTAACTATACTTTTCCTGTTGGCTTCCAACTATTTCATTTGCTAGTTTCAGTGTCATTTAAAAATCCTTGTTTGCTAGTGGTCAGTCATGCCTCTTTGCCCCTCCTTCTTCTGTGCGGGAGCAGTGACCAACTACTGTGTAATTACACTTTGTCCTGTTTATCTGATCTGTAGGGGACTTTTTTTTACTTTGATTCCTGCTCCTGTCCAGGGAAGCTTCCCTTTTCATTTGCAGAGCATTCTTCCTCTGAGCTTAGCTAAACAAGGCTATAAATCAGGCTGTTATCTTGGTCACATTTGGTCTTTGTGAGCTCTCGGCACCCTCTCTCCGCTGCCTGGCTCCTGCCCTTCCTTGGACTTTCTTTACCAAGGGTGCCTACCTGTGAGCTGAGAGCAAGGGAGGAGGATCGCTTGTAATTGCTTATAGCCTCGGCGCCCAACTCTACCAGGGCTCTGCAATACTTTGTGACAGTGCCCACATCTGCTCCATACTGGGACCCCCTCGCAGCTCCATCAGTGCACCTCAGTTCACACACTCCACGCCCTCAGCCATGATATTGCCAGGAACCCCACACTCGCTTTCTGCCAGATCACCTCAGTTCTCACAGTCAGTACACTCTGCTGCTCCAGTACTGGGACCTCGGACGCTGTTCCATCAGTGCACCGCAGTTCACATACTGCAAGCCCTCAGCCGTGTCAGTGCCAGGAACCCCAGACACGCTGTCTGTCAGAGCACCTCAGTTCTATCAGTCAGTGCACTCTGCTACTCCAGTTCTAGGACCTCAGGCGCAGCTTCATCAGTGCACCTCAGGTCACAGACTCCAATCCCTCGGCTGTGCCACTGTCAGGAACCCCACACACGCTGTATGCCAGAGCACCCCAGTTCTCTCAGTCAATTCACTATACTGCTCCAGTACTGTGACCTTCGATGCAGCTCCATCAGTGCACCGCAATTCATAGACTCCAAGACTTTAGCCATGCCAGAACCCCACACACGCTGTTTGCCAGAGCACCTCAGTTCTTACAGTCAGCGCATTCTGCTGTTCTAGTACTAGGACCTTGGGCGCAGTTCTATCGGTGCACCTTAGTTCTACCCTAGTGAAGTCACTTCCTTTCCTATACTGAGACCCTGCTCACATACAGTTCCATTATAGCAGCTCAATTCTAATATTCAGTCCCACTGCCAAGCCAATACTGGACCCAAAAGAGCAAATAATTGTCCTTCTTTCCTTTCTCAGGTGTTTTTCTTATCTTTATCTGTCAATTCATGTTTTATTATAAATCCCTCTTTTTCCAGTCTGTATGTAGAAGCCACAAGTTACTTGTCAGGAGCCAAAGTGTCAAAGTTGTTTTCCCATTCTGGGTCTGTGGGAAATGTGTCAGCACATACATGGCCTGGTTCATTCGCTGCTTCTCTCTCACCATCCCTCTTTTTTTTCTAATGTTAAGTTTTCTCTTTCTTTTCACACTTATTTCATTATTTTTTCCTCTTTCTCTTTTGTTCGCTAGCTTCCTTCCCTTTTTTTTGTCTCAGAAGTTTGCTTTATTTCTTCTCTTGGTTGTGTTTTCATTTTCTGGTTCTTTCTATCCCTTCTTTCTTGTATTTCTTTGCGACCCCTTCGCTTTCTTCCTTTTGTGTGTTGTATTCCATTCGCTTCTTTTTTTCTACCCCATCCTCTTTCTCTCTTGAGGCCTAGTTATCAATGGAACTGTCTTTTTAAGTAATTCTTGCAAAATGTGTATCTTATTTATTGTAAGTTGATTTTTTATCATATTTGGTCTTGTTTTATATAGATAAATATTGGCTATTTTCCTAAAACTGGTGTGATGTCCTTTTGTAGTGTTTTCACTGTATTACTGTGTGTTCTGTGCAAATGCTTTACACATTGTTTCTGAGATAAGCCTGACTTCTCGAGCCAAGCTACCAAGGGGGTGAGCAGGGGTTATCTGAGTGGGTATCTCCCTTATCCTGACTAGAGTGAGGGTCCCTACTTGGACAGGTTGCAAACCGACTGCCAACTAGAGACCCCATTTCTAACAGTGGCAGATTAGCGGCATGCAACACAGACATCTCTTAGGGTCTTTCCACTAGATACCTCCTAGGACAGCACTGAGGTGATGAACACAATCCTTATTCTGCAAGGGACTTTCACTCCACCTTGGGGGCACAGTCTCACAGTTAACTACTGGGGGGAAGGGGCTCTAGCCCCTGCTCTCACATCCTCTGCCACCGTTGGCAGCTTGGTATGGGTGGTGTGGGACCATGGCAGGTGTTCAAGGGCACAAAGAATTTCGAATGCCCCTCATGGATGCATGTGGTTTCCCCTTGGGTGGCATGGGCAGGTGAGCAGAAGGAAAATAAATCTAGCACTTAATGCTGTTACATCTCAGTGAATGACTCTTTTGTAAAAATATATGTAAGCTACAAACATCACTATTGGTTGCCCAATTAATTAGATATGTTTTTTGAAGATTGTTCACCACGTACTAAAATATGCTCATCTTGTAAATTTCTGTAACTATTTCCATCTGCCGTGTGACTTTTATGATTGTCATGGTTGTGTAATACTGTTAACAAACATGGCCTTCCACCCAGGGGGGAGTAGTAGTGTCTTGTCCTTGAACAGGTTGAGTTGGAAGGGTATGTGGTCCACACTGGAGTCTCCGGGCACTACGCAGGTGTGGTGGAAGTCAGCGATGGAAGGAAAGAACACTGAGGTGAGGAAACCACAATGCACAGGTGGATAGTAGGACAGGACACTGGGTCCGACTTTGACTAATTACACATCTAGGAGTAACACACTTGGGCTAGGGCACAGAGAAATTAACTTTGAACATTAAGGCATGGATATTTGCCGAGAAATGTTACAATTAGAGTGTTGCCGTCCTAAGCGAGGTTCTATGCAGCTCCTCAGTAACAGGTTTTGAAACCTATTTAAGGGTAGATGCATATCACAGATAGGAGCATATCAAGGGTGGGTGTCTATTAAGGGCAGAGCAAATCTAAAGGACAGGCGGCATATCAAGGGCGAGTGGCATATAAATGGTAGCCCTCATATTACGTGTAAGCTGCTTATCAAGGGTGAGCAGCATGTCAAGGAAGGGGGCATAGTTCGCTCCATCTGGGTACCTTTCTGTCTAATTAATTTGTTACATTTTGGAAGCAAAGCTGAGATGTGATAGTTGAGTCAGTGGGCCCAGTTTACAAAGCTGGGCTTTTAAATTCAGAAATATGTTCCCATAGATTACTACTAGGTTTGAAGCAAACTTCTGATTAGAAGTTGAGTAATTACATGCAAAACATTGCACACTAAACTTTCTGCTTGTGCATACCTGAGGCAAATCCTCATTAGTACATTTAACTTTATTTTTGTTTCTCTGGGGGATTTTTCTTTTAAAGAACACCTTCCCCGAACCCACATGAAATATGAGGGTGTTCCATTCCCGTAACCCACCCAATAAATGTACTACTTCCCGTGAGAGAAGAAAAGGTGCAAACATGTACAGGGATAGAAATACAGCATCTGCAAGGGATATGCGAGTACTCACAAACTTATGAGTTTGTGGAGGCTCTCCTAGGTTTGCAGGAAGGACCCCGTGGAAACCTAACACACGTTTTCCCACACCAGCAGATTTACATGTACTGCTATGCACCTTGTACTTGCAGGAATCAAATTTTGTGCATGCAAAATGAACATTCTGCACACTTAAGTTCTACTTGTGTGCACAAACTTCATTGAGAATAAGGCTGCATTCATTTATATTTTAGCATTATTTATGAAAATTTTATTTTCCAGGCTAGTCTATCTCTGTACACTTACTGCTTCTGCACGGGAAATTCACCAATTTAACAGCGGGCCCCGAGGCTCACCAATTTAGTCAGGGAATTTCTACGGATTTTTAATATTAGAAATTCCAATGCGGTTCATGGGAAACATTAAAACATTTCCAAGTGGGGACATGAACGGCCTAGCTCAGAAAAGTAAGTTATAGCGATTGTTACATTGCAAAATCAATTATGTATAAATAATTAAACCAATATGATATGAATTTCAGCCAAAATAATTCCCCCGCGATTTGCTCAGTTTAACAGCTAGCATAACCGCTTCTTGAATGAGCTGCTCATCCGTGTGATCTTGTTAGCAGAAATATCAAGACAGTATGTGCCAATTAGGGCGTATTTAACTGCGACGATATGTTGTGGGAAGCGAAAATTTCGATGCACACATTTGTTTTATGTTGTAAACCTGATGGCATATATTTCTCATCTAGATAATTTACACATAACTTTGATGAAGTGAAGTAAAACCAGTAATAATGTGATGAAAAGTAAAATTCAAACGATATATACCCTATAAATGAGGATTACGAACATTGTTAGAATACAGGGCCAGATTTATGAGAAAGTGGCGCATCGGTCCTGATGCGCCACTCTTTTTGCGCTGTCCGTGCCCACCTAATGACACCACGGCTGCACAGTATTTACAATACGGTGCACCATGGCGGTCATTTCCACAACAGCGTCATAATTCATGATGCTATTGTTGTGCTTTGCTGGATTAGCCCCAGAATTTATGGCACTAGTGCAACACAGCACTAGGGAGGCCCGTAGGTTACCATGGGCCCGTCACTTGAATGCCTGCCCCGAGTGAACAATAAAAATGACAGAAAAAATGTTGCAGTAAAATCTTGTAGATTTTACTGTGTCATTTTTTTGTAGCCTTCCTGCGTGGGAAAGTGGCACAATGCAAGCATTGCGCCACTTTGTAAATATGGCGCTGGGAAATGGCCTCCTTAACGCGACAGTAGCGTAAAAATAATGACGCTAGTGTGTCGCAAGGAGGCGCAAGGGCCTTGTAAATCTGGCTCATCGCATGCAGGAGACCTAGAACACCAAAGGGACAGCATGCAGGCCCTGTAGTGTGACGGAAAGATACTGTTCTGGACTAAAAACTCCGGCCACTTCCTTCACCAGTACAGTCCCCATGGGTCCTTGATGGGATCTTACCATCAACAGAGAGAAAGTGTTTCATTGCTGTTGCAAGAAGAGTCGGTCATTGACAAACCACATCATATATCCATCGCTGCCCACCTCCTGCTCTCTCGCCCAAGCGGCGTTGACTGTATCATTGAGCCTGCTTGCCGTAGTGACTCTTGGAAGCATGGGGTAAGTATTCTTTTATCTTTGACATTTCTGAAGCTGTTTTTTCTGGATCGGCAATTATTAGTTCCCTTCTAAGACTGCGTTTCTTTTAATGTTCCTTTACTGTACTCATCACTCTCTGGACACTTCAGTCCATTGCCCAGGCCATGCTGCTTTAGACTTCTTAAATGCTAGATGTTTCTCCTACGTGCCCAGAACCACAGAGCTGCCTCCTCTGGGCACACTCCCCTTAAACGCTTGAGATCTACCATGCTCTAGGCTTTTGTGGAACCGTCTTGGAGATATCACATATCCTCATGTCCTCATGTCCAACAGGGTCGGACCTGGACAGAGACTAGGCCCGGGCATCCAAATAAAAGTGACCCTCATTAGCGAATCAGATAGTTAAAAAATGTGGCTCACGTTTGCAAATTGGCATAATTTAGACAACTCTACTCATAATTTGGTCCTCCACTGCCGCATAATGCTTTCTCTGCAATACCGTGCAGTATAGTTTCTATGGTGATGTTTACGACAGAAGAAGCATTTTCTGATTTCCTCTGCATTCTGGCACCGGCTCTTCAAGGTGAAGCCAAAATCCTCCTTCACACCCACACATTGTCTCATTTAAGAGCTGCGCGCGCCCGCCACTGGGACCAGTCTCACAGTTACAGCGCGGCCAAGATTGGTTTCTGCTCCAGATTAATTATGTGTTTTAAGAATGAAAGAGAAAGAAAGCTGCAGCAGGTCGGCGAAGTAAAATGCAGGTTGAATCATCAAAGACAGGAAAGAGTAGCCTGAGTCCAGGCTTGTAAACTGCCCTGAGACGTGACCCGACTTCCACTGCGGCGTGTACAGAATTACAAAAAGAACAAGCATTGGCAAAGCCAATAGTTCGCACCTTTACGTCTTTTGACTTTGGAGGTGCTTTTGAAGACGACAGGAAAAAAAAAACCATCGCCGCGTAATATACGCACATCTCATGCACCTCAGGATGGTAATGGCACCCAGGTCATTCAGTGTGCGTGCCTGATGACGTACTTGTGCTCATGCACCACCATGATGTGTATGCATAGTGAATGACATGGGTGTCAATTTGTTTTTATATACTCGTTCAAAATGGCAGACACCACTTGGTTTAGTAAGTAAAAAAATATAATTTCCAAATGCGCTAATGCACATTGCACCCTGGCAGCAAATGGAATGTGCAGGACCTTCCAAGGAATGTAAAGAAAAAATAATTTAAAAATGTTTATAAGGGCTTCCGGAAGTGGGTGAGTAATTGAGGAGTGGGCAGAGGGATGCTATCGAGAGTGGGTGGGTGCTGATTAAATACAAACAAAACTAAACCTACGTTAGTGGGGAAGGTATGAAAAAGGAGGAACAAAGCTAGACCTTAGAGATGGGGGAACACTGAGGCCCATATTTTTACTTTTTTAGCACCGCATTTGCGTCATTTTCTGATGGAAAAGCGGTGCAAACTCTCAAAATACAATTGTATTTTGTGAGTTTGCGCCGCTTTTGCGTCAAAAAGCGACGCAAATGCGATGCTAAAAATGTATAATTATGGGCCTGAGTGTGGGGAGGAACTGGGTGGACGAGTAGCACAAAAGAGAGAACCACACAAGAGGGAGAGAGCAACATGGAACAGGGGGGAAAGCACATGCATGAGAGAGTTGGAAAACACATGCACTCTAATGGAGAGCTTAAAAAAAGGAAAAAAATAGTTCGCTGAATGTCAGCAGTTGAAGGATACAAGTCATCCTGTCAAACAGATGCTAAAGACATGTTTTCTCCAGGGTACGAACAAACAGAAGAAAGGGAAGGATAAAAGCAAGATGAACAAGGCAAGCAATAAAATAAGAGTGACAAGGAAGCCAATCAATGGTAAGCAATGGGTTGGCCAAAGCCTATATAAGTTTTTAGTATGGTCCACAATAACTTTTACCTACAGACAGATAGAAGCGTTCTGATAGGTGACAACTAAACACCCTGGAAAGAAGAGTTTCAAATGCTCTCCTGTTCCACCTACTACTGAAGATTGTTCATGCACAGTGTTGGTGCTCTAGCTAAACAGTACTGGGCAGCAGGGTTCAATTTCTTAATTTTTTTTTTTTTTAAAGGGTAAGGGCCAAAATATTCCTTTCGAGCCCCCTGCCCGTGCTGTTGAATACACAGGTTGCTGTATAGTAAGGCTGCCAAGTCTTTATTCCACCACTTTTTCTTTCGTCACACTTTTTCTTTTTATTTCACTTGTGTGGTTTCCTTTTTATGCCTGCTTTCTCCTAAAGTCACTGTTTTTCTGTCCTTCTCTTCCTCCTTCTATCTCTCTTTTTCAACCTACAGGGGTGGCATCGGTTTGCCCCTACAAACGGCAACTGTTAATGTCAATTTTCCTATTACATCAAAAATCTGCCTTGCTGCCTTGCTTACTGTTCTATGAGAAAAAAGATGACAAGTTAAGTATCTCCGCTCGAGACTACTGCAGACGCTGAGGCGCTGAATGGATAGTTCCATCGGCTATACATGAATGTACATGTGAGACTGGACGTTCAGAACACACATCTCTTTTCTCCTTTTGAGCTCATATTGTTTACCTGTTAGAGCACGGGTTAAGGAAGAGCAGACTATATTATCCGTCACCTCAGTGGTGAACCTACTCATTCCTTCAAAACCTAAGACATACGCAATTCGAGCTCAGGCCAAAAACGTCTCTAAGCGTGATTGATATGTGAAAAAAGTGACAATCAGACGTGTAAAATTTTGGTTTACAAACGTTTACAATACCACCCCCACACGTGTGTGCACTTCTAGACATACTTTCACTGGGACTCATTTTAGGAATCCTAAGACCTAAGGGGTGCAGTAAGTATGGGAATTGGGAAAGTGCATGGAGCATCCCCATTTTTACTGAGTGCAAAGTTGGCAATCTTCACATTTAATGTTAGCACTAAACAAGCATACCCTCTGGAAACTAGGACAACCACAGTTTTTCATGGCATACCCCTGTGGGAATCTGAAATGAGTAAAAGTATGACATTTCTTCAGGTCACAGGCATCATCTTATACTTTTGGGATTTTTTTTTTAAGACAGGTACTTTCTCACTTCTACTGTGCTTTGTGACCCTGAGGCCCTCTAGCACCTCTGGCAATTCTCCTGGGGCATGAGCTGAAAGCAGGGGAAATCTTTAAGTGATCCCTGCACGTTATTACCCAGAATCCCACTATCAACATGGAACGTTCAGCAGTGCTCAACACGATGACTCATGCCATCCTACTTGACCATCTCATGGACTGTGGTGTTCAAGGCCACGCAGTCCAAAGAAGGGAGTCTTTCCTTGTCAGTGTCACGCTGTCAACTTGCCACCCAACAATCCCACTTGCACTATCTCACTTAACCTGTACTTCAAGGGTCTTCTGTAAGCTCAACACTTTGTACTGTGTCCGCTGCTCTGCTGGCCAGGCTTTTTGCTACGTGTCAGCTGTCTGTAGTGGACTCTGCAGATGATATACAAATCTTCTTAAGCCTCCATGAGTTTCTTGGTCTTGCTCTTTCCAAGTTTTCTTCTTTTTTTGCTCAAGTTTTGATTAGTGGTGGTTCCTCTGATATCTGGTCGTCTAATGGGTGATCATTCAAGTTAGGTTCCCTTCTGTTTCTACTCACTCTGTAAAAAAATCTGTGAGTCTTCCTTGACTCTCTGTTAGCCTTTTCTGTCCAGATCAACAAAGTTTGCTCTAGTTGTTTTTTCCAGATAAGAACTATCAGGAACATTCTTCAACTTACTCTTGAACTACATCAAAAGATAGTTATTCAAGCCCTAGCACTACCCAGGCTTGACCATGAAAATTCCAGTTAGTCTTGTATTTTCTTCATACTTTTTAGCTGCATCCTAATTCTCCAGCTCAGCTTCTTCTTAAATTACCAGGTCACAACCAGAGGGCAATCTATGCTCATAGCCCTACATGTCATTGTTCGAAATTGGTCCCTTATTTGCCAGCTCAAACCCGTTGCCCCTGTTCTCTGATGCTCCTTCACATTCCTCAGATCCCTAAGGATTACTTGGGAGTCCGGCATATTGCTTTCCTTGAATGTAAGGGCTGGTGACTTGAACCCAATCATCTGTATTTCCGTAGCTCTCTCAATACATTATTTTCCTCTGCATCCCACCTCCCTTAATCTGTTTAACTGGATGCATTGTTCTGCGCTTAGTGACAGGATACTCCTTGGATTAATAGTGCACTCTATAATTTTTATCAATATAATCATCATGAGACAGGGTTGGCCCCTGTCTCCACTCCTTTTTGCTTTAGCGGTAGAGCCACGCGTGCTGAGATTGCATCAGGACATAGCACAATGGGTTATCGATGTGAATGGCCAGGCACATGTAGTCTCCCTGTATGCACATGACACGTTACTTTATATTAGCCACTCAGAACATGCAGTTCCCGCATTGATGGGAATTATGTCAGTGTTTGGAGAGATCTCTGACCTCCATGTTAACCGCCGTAAATCAATCCACCTCCCACTAGTAAGTTTGGTGGAAATTGATCCACTGCCTTACCCCAACTGCGTTTAGACTGGGAGCACAACCGTTTCCGAAATTTTGGCATACAAGTGGCACATACTGCTTTGGACAATTATGATTAAATTCGGGCTCCTTACTCACATGTCTTGAGGCCTCCATTTGATTCTGGAACCACCTCCTCTGAGGAGAGGCCCCTTTTTACATTGTTAGCCCCCACGTTTTGCCTGATGTATAATGTAGCTTAGAGATTGTAGTCCCCCCCACTAATCAGGTTTCCTGGGCCAGAGCTCTTTCCCTAAAGCTGTTATGATGCATTGGCACAATTGGAGACCCCTTTAGCTACCACTATAGGTCCCTAATAAATGGCACTTAGGTACCCAGGGCAGGGGGTATTAAGGGCTGGCCCCTGAGGGCAGCAGCACTGATTGTGCCACCCTCTAGGACCATGCATCCAGCTGCACCAACACTGCCATAGCAGGGTGAGTGCCCTGGTGCAATCCTAAAAATAAACACAACATGGCACACTGCCTGTGTGCCCTGCCAACTACACACTGCATACAATATAGATAAGCCACCACTCTGGCAGGCCTTCCAGCCCTAAGGAAGGCGCACTGTACTGTATGTGAGGGCATAGCTGCATGAGCAATATGTCCACTGTGTCCTTGTCAAACCTGGGGCATAGTGAGTGGACAGAGCAGCCATTTTAATACATGTGCTGCACAGCTACATGATGGTCCCTCTAGAACCCTGGGTTGGGTTGTTTGGTATTAAACAACTCAGAATAATAAATCCAAACTGGTACCAGTATTGGATTTATTACAAAATGTACCCAGGGGTCACCTTAGATGTGCCTCCTGCAAAAGCTAACTCCCCTGGGCTGTAAAAGGACCAGGAGGAAGCCCCAGTCGTGGGACTTCAGTAATACCCTGGACCTCCCACCAGAGTGCCCCCGGTTGACCTGCAATCAACCCTTTAGTCAACTTACCACCTACTCTTGAGGACATCTTTGCGCACAGCTCCTGGCTCACTGATTCGCTCTGCACCCGGCCACCCTGTGCCCTGCAACAAAGAACCTGTAGTGCCCTAATGGTACCTTGTGACCTCGACACTCCAAGGGGACCCTAAGTATCCATCTTTGAACTTACCTGTGCAGTGCTTTTCCAAGTGTTTCTCGCTGTGGCCCTGCACCAACTCCAGAGACTTTCTCCCATTGCTCCTGCCGGAACCGGGAGCTGCCTGAACTTTTCCATCTAGCACAGTGTACCCACTGACGACCTCGACCAACTTGCAAAAGAAGAATGTGGTAAACCAACTGTATGATGTTATATGTATTTTTAAATGTGATCCTCTATTGATTCCTATGGTGGGTAATTACGCACAAAAATAAAAAAATTATTAAAGTTCAAAAAATCAATTGTTGAAAAGTACTTACTCAAATCTGAGGATCTTGATCTTGAAATTTATATAAAAATCTGAAGTATTTTTAGAAATTGGTCTCAAGTTATTCATTTGAGTGTGTGAGTTGCAGGATTGATTCTGTGAGTACAACAAATGCTTTGCACTTCCCCGAATTGGCCTAACTGCTCGACCAAGCTACCATAAAAATTAGAGCATTAGGTGGTCTAATTTTTACCCCTGTAAACCAATGTGTGATTGCCTAGAATCCCTATAAAGTGTGCCTAGCTTTGCAAACTACATAGAGAGCCAGTCTCCGACACCTCCCATTTTGTATTATGGAGAGAGTGCTATTGAGAACAATAGTACTCCTCCAGAGGTGTTTTACAAAATGCTACGTGTTGCATCCCAGTGGTAGCGTTTCGCGAACTGAATCGCCTCCTGACTGCCCTACTATGGGCAGGCAAGTGGAGCAGGGTCAGGTTAGACTTTCTGAAATTGGACGCAGAATAGGGAGGACTGGGCATACCAGACCCACAACTGTATTATTTTGCTGGAATCTTACAATATGCCGCACAGTGGTGTGTAGATGGCAGGACAGGGGATATAGCTGTACTGGTAAATTGGGAAGGGATGAATCTCCTCCCCAAGACCTTGATGAAGGGATGCAGAGTGCCAATTGATGTTCTCTTAATAGTACACCAAGTAGCTGAAGTATGGGAGAGGGTAGTCACATTAGTGCTTCGAAGTGCGCCCTGCGCTAAGCTACTCACTCTGACGTGGCTGTCAGGATGTCAAAGCATACAAGCAGTGATTAATTTATCACACTGGTATGCAGGGGGTTGCATGACATCCGATGACCTTTGACTAAACAGGACTTTTCTAACTCTCGAAGAGGCAAAGGAGTGGTTTCAGCTACCACTTAGCTAATTCCTGCAACACAGCAAAATTTATTGTACGGTTTGTGAGATATGGCCAGACTTTCCAAGAGAACCGGAAGAATCACACTCATTATTACTGCTATTAGACCATGGCTCCACTAGAGGAATGATTTCCTGCATATACAAGGCACTGAAGTTGGATAGCAGCGTTCACTTGGCACCTGTTTGTGACAGATGGACAGGGGTCTTACCAGTCCCCCTCTCTGACACTGAGTTACGTTGGGCGTTTGTACAGGTGCGAGAAGTGACAAGTAATTCCCGGTTCGAGCTCATCCAGTTTCATTCTCTACACCGCACATATCTCACCCCCAGAGACTACAAAAGATATATAGCACATGACCGTCAAGTTGCACCAGATATGGAGTTCAACGAGCGACATTCCTCCATTTGACATGGGAATGTGTAAGACTAACAGACTACTGGAATGCTGCAGTGAATGTACTACATGACTTTTCTGGTGTTCACGACCATCTATTAAACACTGTCTTTTAGGTGTGCTCCCTCTGCCCCGCTAGGCCTGGTAATAGCAAATCACCATATTGTTATCCACTAGACCTGCACACAACCACCAGGGTTGGAAAAATGGGACACGAGTGGGGGGTTGCCGAAGAGAGGAGGCTTAATTTGGTCCGCACTGATGACAATGCTGAGCGTGATTTGGAAATATGGAATGTCATACTGGCAACCTTGGAATTGAGGGTCTCCCAATTGACTGCACCCACTATCCACGTACAGTGTACTAACCCACGGGCTCTCCCATGGGAGATTTAGGAAATATCCTCACTTCCTCGGACTACCAAGAGGGACTAATTCTGACTGAACCTTTGATTCTTGCAAGGGACCCGAACAGTATGGTAGACAAGTGTAATGCCAAATCAGAAGTGATTTGGAAAACTACACCCTCCCATGGTCTTCAACACAGCACGTCCATCACACCTCACAGGTACAATAGACAATCCTGTATCCACCCTCCCATACACTTATAGACTGAGGCAGGAATGCAGACCAGTGGACTGTCTGAGGTATGGGCATGATACCACTATACACCCCTCTTCCCCCTATTTTGGCAAAGATATGTACATGGTAATGCCTACCACCAACTCACCCACCTCACTTTCCACTTACGCCATCAACCCCCCTCGCATAGCAGATGATTCTAAATATGCATCATACACCGCCGGCTGCCCAACTGATCTGTTTTATGTTGTTTGTTATTGCTTCATATTGGATTGTAAAATATGGACCTCCCAGCACAGATGATGATCCTTATAGCATTGACCTGCTATCATTATCATTATGTAAGTCATTGACACTGTAACTTGCTAAGAAGGACCTCAATTAAGACAGGTTACAAAAAATATACTCATCAAAGGAGCTTGACATGAAAGCCAAAAAAAAATGTAAGCAATGAGCTAATCCAATGCCTATTGGCATAGTACAAAATAGCTCTTCAACAACTGGAGAGATGACAGGTCTATAATGAAAAATAAGCTGCAGGAGCAGCTGTGACCTCGGCTACCTAGCTATACAGTAGTAGTACAACCAAAAAAACACTCAGTATCAGTGATAGTGTGTTTCCTGATGGCTGACCACGTCTTGTGCTATCTTCAAGAGGCTGCTGCACCTCAGGTGATGAAGAGATTTGTGTTAGACCCTCTGATATAAGTATCTGATTGTTTGATATCGTTTGAGACTTTTGCCTCTGAGTGGATAAACAGCTGTATTTTACTTGTATGTAAGATATAAATTACCAAGCTCTACAAATGGCTTCTGAATAGAACAAAAACAATGTGCACCCTTAGTTACCATTTCCAAAGTTCACAAATGGTGTATTTTCTGGAATGAGGACTCCAGGTGGGAATAACTACGTTCCTCAAACCCTCCCAAACCACTACTCTATGACTAATCCTATTCCTTTACATTTCTTCCCTACTTTCACTCTCTGGCTAATACCAAGCCTCTTTTCCTACTATGAACTCCCAAATAACCCTTTCTAAACTCTTCCGTCCGCTATCCAGCCTTTATCCTATTCAGCCATTGAACAGGCTCACATGTCCACCACTCCCAGTAATGATTTATATTTCCCCCTACTAATCCACCACTAATCCACCTTGGCTTCAACGCTTTGTCGGGTGTAGCAAGTGCTATATAAATACAGTTACAATTTCAATTACAATTCAATTGACTATATTGGCGATCAGTGGCGATCATTGGGCGTACAACGACAGCATCTTAAAACCTGCATCCACGTGGTACATCAGCACCACGGTTTCTGAGGCAAAGCTCTTGAGCTCTTTCCTCATCACCAAATGCTTTGCACGCAATTTCTTCTTTCTTGGATGTTGCATCAGTGCAGCCTGCCAGAAAATGGCGCCTGCCTCTTCTCAGCCGCCCCACACAAGTGCATTGTGTGCCTGCGCGAGTGACTCGCGCTGCCCCGCAGACCTTTTGTTTCCACTGAGACACTAAAGCCAATGTTTTGGAATGCGTTACACTAAAGAGCAATTCATTTAAACTGAGGCCCGATGGACTGCTCAGGACAGATGTGAATTGTGATACACTCACTGGCTGGCTCCCTGTAAGACGTGCAAGAGCACACACAGATCCTCTTCAAGTAAAGGTCACAATCGGGTCAATGTACCAGCACACATTATTAATTATAAGGATGGAGGTGTTGTTTAGCAGGTGTAATACTAAATCGAGTGTCAAGCGGTGATACATTTATCTGGGCTTGTTTGACAAGTGCTCCCAAAAAAGGATAGCCTGTCCTAGACGGATTTAGCAACTGGCAGGTTTATATTTTATCTGGGTGGGATAATCTGCTATTAAATCAAGAAACTGCAAAATCTGAACATATTTTCCTACTTCTGTGGTTTCCACAAGGCAGAGCCAGATCAACTATTTTGCCTAGAACGAAACAGTTTCTTCTGGACTGTGGAAGGCTAGTATGTCCCAGGCCGCTTTTCATCCCAGCCCCCCACACTACTGCTGCCCCGGCGCTCTTGACAGCTCTAATGCCACATCAAACGAGAATGACATTAGAGATGATCAATCTTTGATTGGACAAAGTAGGACCCACGCTTAATAGGTTCAGTATTGCCCAGGAGCACTGCTTCGAGGATTACTCGAGAGCTACTACCAGCAGTTGTAGAGCAAGACATGACCAGAAGGTCACTTAGGGTACTACCAGTAGGGAACAGAGATGAATGGTAAAATATTGCTTCTCATAGGGAGGCAAAATCCCTTGCACCCTGACTAACATATTGCTTGGTCCATTGCCTAGTATATGAGTGGTCACCGCCACAAAACAAAGTTGCCCCAAGAATATAGGATTCCGCATTAGTGCCCTCACCAAACTCATTCACCCTTGCTTGACTTTCTAGGATTTTCCTTGAGGAGCGCAACCTCCTGAAAACATTAATTAACCTGTGTGCAATGTTATTTAATTTCTCAACACAGGAACTACCGCCATGATTTTAATTATTCCTTCAATTGCTCAGAGGACACTGGAAAGGGAAGATCTAGATTTCGAGACAACAGCTTCAGAAGGAATGCTGAAGTACTTGCTGTTGTTGGGGTGGCTGAATTTGCCTTCAAAGTATAGTTCGAGTCTGATGTCTGTAAATGCTGCCTGACAGGGATCATTGCTGACCCTGGTTATATAGGTAACTCATATTGTTTTGAACGTTGCTCACTCTTCAACTGGGAGCCAGCTGAAGGAAATTGAGAACAGATACATTGTTCAATTGTTTTTTTTAAAGTGTAAATTAGTGAGAGAGTGGAAGTTGATGGAATAAAAGATGGATGAGTGAATAAAGGATATATTTGGTCTATAGCAAAAGCTTACTTGTACCACCTCAGTTGTATTCCTTCACCCCATTGTCAGGTTGTTAACTTTGCAACCAGGACCCTTTTCATCCTGCCAGGTGTACACCCACGCTACTTTTCACCACACAGAAGAGTGGCTATCAGGTGAAACCGAGACCATCTAAAAAAATCTTTACAGCTATTATCAAAGTGGTCGAAGGCGTTTCCCCCTAGCAAACATACTGGCTTGTTAAACTCCCACGATCAATGTATGATTCCCTTTCTAGAAGTTAGGGGTTTCAATCCACAACATGCCGCATCCAGATTCTGATCCCTACATCATGTGTACCCCATCACAAGATCACTGCCCCCAAGATTGCATCTCACTCCTCCCTTATTGAGTCCAAAACTAACCTAAGGTGACATCTTATAGGGTAGGAATAGAACAGCAATTAAGGATGAATATTAAATAAAAACTGTGAATAAGTGCTTCGTGAAACTCCACTATAAAATAAATTATTTTTTTCCCTTGTTCTGCTGACCATGCATCGCAAACAGCTTAATTATTCATTCTGGTTTATGCCATCTCTACTTCCTACAAACCAAACAACTTGCGTTGTTTTTCTCCTTTTATACATTTTTGTTAGAACATTTTTGAGTGTATGTAAACAAACACATTGCTTTAAATGCCTCCTTACAGACAGAGCCATCTTCAGAGAGTTCTGAAGGTGTTGGCTGCAGGTTTGATGAATGTAATGTACATATGTACGTATCTAAGAAATACCTATTTTGCCCTAGAAACATAAATGCTTTTTGAAGTTCACAGTGTGGTATTAGGTGATCACATGCCTGTGTTTTTTTGTGAAAGGTCTTTACTGGTGTAGTGCAATATTTCATTTCTTCACCTGCACATATTTTGCGAAAAATTCAGCTAATCCGTGCCATTTGTTCAGAAAATATAGAAAGCTGACTGGGTGTTTCACAAATTCACAATTAAGTTCACATTTAATTCGTGATGTGCAGTAGCTCAGCAACATGCTGGTAAACACAATGTACACAATAATATGCACAACATAATGTTATAAACAATCAATAAAATCACATTTAATAACAAAAGGTAAAACAGAAACGCACATTTCCGTTAAAAGCATGATTCTCTAGGATTTAACAAATCAAATCGCATTAGTCTAATATTATGGACAAATATAC
The DNA here is from genome assembly GCF_031143425.1 of Pleurodeles waltl. Taxonomy (NCBI): domain Eukaryota; kingdom Metazoa; phylum Chordata; class Amphibia; order Caudata; family Salamandridae; genus Pleurodeles; species Pleurodeles waltl. The sequence continues at coordinate 307,400,456 of NC_090437.1, read as the reverse complement.
ATATCAAACTATAGATCTTTTCAGATTGCTTATTCTCCAGGCCCCTACGCAAAGATTGTGCCTCATGAAGCTGATAAACTCTATCTTGGAATTAGAGCCAAGACTGTAGGATTTATTTCACTGTATGTGCACCATTATCAACACAACCAAATGCCACTCAAATCCTTTGCACTCTGGCATACAATCACGATCTGAGGTAGGCAGATCTGGCTGGCACAACCTGCCTTTATGCCCTTTCCCTTAAAGTACTCTGAGATATGGCTTCAGAGTTGTTTGTACTAGTACAAAACGTATTCATCTTTTTCTAAGAGCAGCAGAACAAAGGGGTGATTGATTTTATATTTTTCATCATTTGAAGTAGTGGGATAAGAAAATGTATGAATGCTAAGCAATCAGCTGATTCAGCCTTTTGTCTTTTTATTAATGATAAATGTAGCAGCACTATATTTAGTAATATCACATTCTCTTTTTAAGCACCAGCTGTAGATCAATTTGTGGTACAGCCTATGTTAATGGACACAAAATGTATTTTTTAATATCTACCTTCTGCTTCTAGAGAAGACTCTTTGCTCAGCCCTGCGCAGGACTCTCCTGCCCTGCTCTCATCACTGGATTGATTTTTGAAGAGATGTACCAAAATTTAATAGAAAAGCCTCTGCTCTCATGCTTTGCCTGAAACAACATTTTTGTAACCGAACCTTATCTAAAAAAGATCCCTTCATTTTAGCATGGAACACAACCCATATTTTTAAGTGCTTCTTCAACCGTTCCATATCATTTGCACCAGCACACACAGGATGCCTTCTTGGGCTCTTATGGCCTCATTCTGAGTTTAGCGATGGGAGGACCCTTCTGCAGGACTTCCGACGGGGAGGTTGCCACCTTCCTGGTGACCATCCCACCAGCCCTATTACGACTTTCCCGCTAGACTGATGGGTGGAAACCAAGGTTTACACCCATCAGCCCAGCGGGAAAGTGGCAGCAGCATTGTCGCCGACTGGTAATCGAGCCAGCGGTAATGCTGTTGCATGCAGGGCGTGCCAACATGCGCATTAGAGTGCTGGGAAGGGGGACCACTGCACTAACCATGCCATGGACATGGGCAATGCATGGGCCCCCCTGTGGCCTCCTGCACCTGTTCTCCACCAGCCTTTTCATGGTAGTGGTACCCCCCATGAAAAGGCTGGTGGAGAACCAAGTCACAATCAGCATTGCGGGCTGAGTTCAGTGCTGCCCTGGCTCATTCCGAACTGCACCACCGTCAGCCCGTCTGGAACATTGTTCCAGGTGGAGACAGCGGTCATTTGGAGCTCCGACCGACAAACTCTTAATTTGGCAGTTAGACCGCCAAACCGACAGCAGTCATGACCACCACTGCGAGTCTGGCTGTCTGTTGACCGCCAGACTCGTAATGAGGCCGTTAGTGTTCTTATGTCGCTCTGTTAAAAATATACACCTCTCTATCTTACCCTAACCATAAAACATCACAGGCATAAATCAGATGCTTGGACAGTGTTGGACTGTCCCACAGGGTAATCACGCACTGCCAGAAGGACGGTTGATCAGATAGATCAGCGTGTGGGCCAGTTTTGTGACTATTTGTGAACCTATTCTGTGGTCTGGTAGGCCGTTTTTTACTTTGATTTACCTACTAGTACCACAAATATTGCCTGCAACAAGCTCAAATGAATGCAATCTCCTACATCTTGTAAAACACCTACACAGTATGTCTTTTCAGGTTCAAAACTGCCCCAATTTTTAGAATGTGGGCCATTTATTAGCTCATTCACTAATAGTGCCTGGTCCTGTTCTGTCCCAGCCCAACCCTGTGCTTGGACACAAGAGGGAGTCCACCTGCACAAACTGCTGGTAGCAGAGACAGAAACATGTAGGGGGCCAAGAAAGAATTTGGAAGCTTCATAAGTGCTTTTTGAAATGATTACTAAACACAGAAATATGGTACAGTTGAAGATTTAATTGTGTATATCTGAGAGGGATGGTGCTGATCTCCAAATTTCATGCGGTGCTCCATACCAGGAGTGTATTTCCATACTATTAAAGGCTTGTTTTATTTTTGGAAGTGATAGGATATTTACCAAAAAATGACATAATGGTGTTTGAGAACATATTATTGGCAAACCTTGACTTATTACAACATGTCACAAGCATACCTTCATCTATTGTTGCCCTTAAAACCTAAGGCTTTGAGCATATGTTTTAAAAATATTGTGTCCTATTTGTCAGAATACTATAGGGGTGAGGAGGGAGGGGCAAGAGCCCCCTCTCACATATCCCCTAGGTTTCAAGGAGCAGAGCTCGCACATTTTCAGTGCCAGGTAGGTGCCTGGGGAAGTGGGGGGAGGCTGGGGCAGCAGGTAATTTCTTTGTCATTAAGACTCGGGATCACTGCTACTTCAATATCAATATGTGTGTTTACAAGTGGTTTAATTTGCAAATAAACTATGGGAACTGTGATTCTGCGCACAAAGAGAGTGGGTTGAGTGACCGTGGGGGCAAAGTCAAAGGTGTGGCTACAAAACGAAGGGCCTCATTTAGATCTCAGCGGACGGGTTATCCCCATCACAAGGGTGATGGATATCCCGTCCGCCAAAATCCCATTAAATCCTATTAAACCCCATTACATCCTATGGGACTTATATCTCAGCGGACAGAATGTCTGTCACTGTTGTGACGGAGTAACCCATCTGATAAGATCTAAATCAAGTCCAAAGTATTCTGTTACTTTTTTCGGTCTTTCACCTTCAGGTAACTACATATAAAATGAGGCAAAACTTAAATTTTTTATAACTGTCCATTAAAAGCACACACTTCACAGCTAAGCTGGTAACTCCTTTGCAATACCACTAAAAAAATTAATCTGTGTCACTGTCCTGCCATTTGATAAGTTTTGTTTTGACCAATGACTTTGTGTTTCACCACTGCGCATATTAGTTGCTCAATGTTCACCAGTAGCACATGGTATGTTTTGTTCAGTTTAACTGCCTATTGGCTTTGACATGATATTCAGCTTAACTGCCTATTGGCTTTGACATGATATTAGACATTACACTTTGTATTCAGCTCCGCTGCCTTTTGGCTTTGACATGATATTAGACATTGCATTTTATATTCAGCTCAGCTGCCTATGGGCTTTGACATGATATAAGACATTGCATTTTGTATTCAGCTTAGATGCCTATTGGCTTTGACATGACACTAGACATTGCATTTGATATTTAGGTTAGCTGCCTATTGCCTTTAACATGACATTGCATTTGATATTTAGGTTAGCTGCCCATTGCCTTTAACGTGGAGTTAGACATGGCAGTTGAGAATCTAAGCTGTATTTTTCCAAGCTGTGTTTTTGCACCAGAGAACCAAGATGTTTTGCTCTCACAGTAGACTAGACCTGATAAGAGAGGGTACATGGGCGTTGTTTCTCTTCCCTTGAGCTTGGGAACAGGAGTAGTCTTGGAGACCTGGCCAGTCTCCAAAAGGCTTGCTCAGTTTCCCAGGTCTGAGAGGAGGGGGCACACCTTTGTAACGAATGTAACAGGCTGCAGAGAGTCAGATTCGAATCTGCCGGACCTCGTGCTGGAGCTTGGCGCAGGCTGCCAGCAATCCCGTGTGGGTAGATGAATCTCTCTTTCTCGCGGCTGACAGGGGTCCTCAGCTTGCAGACCTTAGAAAGATGAAGCTGTGAATAGTTCCCACACGGTGAAGTATTTGTTTTGCTTTGCATTCAATATTTTATAAATATAACCTGCTGTGTATATTGCAAACTGATATATTTTGTTTGATTAACGCAGACTTGAAAGCTACTAATTCGTCATTCATTCATAAACATTGTGGTTGGGGAAGAATAAAATAACAATAAAAGTCTTCTTTGACCTCACAAGTGCATTTCTGTTGTGTTATGTTAGTGCTTAGAAACTAAATAAGAGGAAAGCACTACAGTCACCAGGACGCTTCAAGTGATTCCATCAAATAAACCCAATACGGCCTCCAAGCACCCTTTACCTTTGCGGAGCTGTGAACATTTACATGTTTTTTCAGGCAAGCAGGTGCCCTGTAAAGAAGGCTCTCTCCTTTGGTTCCACAGCACAGAGGACTCCCTGCCTTACATTTCAGCCGAAGCATGCATTTAAACTCTCGGTATTAACCATCCGAGGACGGTTCACTTTTCACGAAAAGTCCCAGGACGGTTATCTTTTCACAAAAAGTAGGGGAACAGTTTTTTTTTTTTTTCTAAATTAGAAAAGTATGAGCATATAGTCCCCCGTAGATCCCGCCTACTTTGACCACTGGTGCCGACACTGGCAGATACTTGGGAGAATGGCTGAGCCTGGACCACTGGTGCCGACACTGGCAGATACTTGGGAGAATGGCTGAGCCTTGACCACTGGTGCCGACACTGGCAGATACTTGGGAGAATGGCTGAGCCTTGTCCCATGATGACTGCCAGTCTTGTGGCACTGAAAGCAAGGCTCAACCCAATGCGTTTCCACTATATATGTCTGTTTAGGGTACTGTAATGGGCTTGCAGAATTTGTCAGGGACAGTAGGAGATTAATTTGGGTTTCCTCACATGACGAACTGTGGGCTCTTTTTTCTTATGCAGATTTATTGGCGGGCAAGCCAGCAAATTCTTGGCTTGGCTCTAAGAGCCATAACACAAGGCAAATATCATTGGGCCTGATTACGACTTCGGTGGAGGGGATTAGTCCGTCCCAAATGTGACGGATATCCCGCCCGCCGTTTTACGAGTTCCATAGGATATAATGGACTCCTAATTCGGTGGGCGGGATATCCATCACATTTGGGAGGGAGTAATCCCCTCCGCCGAAGTTGTAATCAGGCCCAATGTATTTAGCATGTAAATCAATCAACAAACATCATGTAAAAATATGATGAGACTATTTAAAAAATCAAAGAAGTGTATTTCTTTAAAATGCAGAAGAGTTTCACATCAATACATGAGACTGCATCAGTTCATTGAGTGGCATTTATTTGAAGTGATGGTTTCTAAAAAATAAAGTTAGAAACATTCACCCCCGCCCTTATGACGGAAGCATTAGTCGACCATAAGTCGTCAGCTGTCCATAAACCCCATGACTTAGGTTATTACAATACATGGAGCAACTTTAAAGTCTATTAAAGCATCTGCAAGAGAGGCTTTTGTACAGCGCCCATCCCGAGGTTATGTATTTCAACGTGCTCTCAAATTTTAGGAAGATGCAGCACATTTAAATGAAGTGTCTGGGACCACTCTGTTTGGGAAAGAGGGGTCTATCCAAGGGCTCCTGGGTTCACATTATGCCATTCATCCACTGCCTGGGTTTCTCTCTCGCCCATTTTACATCAATGACGAATGCTTGCTGTTATATATCTTGAGGAGCTACATAAGGACACTGTGTAAAATATATATCCGTATGGATGTGCTATATCTGGTTGAAACTTAAAATCTTCAAGTAAAAAATAACTAAGTTAAGAGAAGGGTTTGTACTCTTTCTTAATGTAGATGCCAGCTACCTACACTGATGTAACAGGCTTATTTCAGGAGATTTTAGGAGAGCTCAATAAGTAAAGACAATTACACGCATTACAAAAGCAAAAGTCTGTGATTGTCCCTGTGACACAAGTGAAGTGCAGAGCTCAGCTGCGTGGAGAAGTGTGGCACAGTGGTTAGAGCGGCAGACCCTGAAGCAGAGATCTGGCTCAAGACCAGGGTTCAAGTCCCGCTTCGGCAGGTCTTGGGCTCAATTCCCTTGGACCAGATAATTCTTGCCTCGGACGGCAGAACATGTATGTAACACGGCTCAGATGGCAGAACATGTATGGTAACGCAGCTCGGACGGCAGAACATGTATGGTAACGCGGAACGGACTGCAAAACATGTACGGTAATGTGGCTCGGACGACAGAACATGTATGTAACACGGCTCAGACGGCAGAACATGTAGGGTAACGCAGCTCAGACGGCACAACATGTATGGTAACGAGGCTCAGATGGCAGAACATGTATGTAATGCGGCACGGATGGCAAAATATGTATTGTAACGCAGCTCAGATGGCAGAACATGTATGTAATGCGGCACAGACGGCAAAACATGTATGGTAATGTGGCTCAGATGGCAGAACATGTATGTAACACGGCTCAGATGGCAGAACATGTATGGTAATGCGGCTCAGACGGCAGAACATGTATGGTAATGCAGCTCAGATGGCAGAACATGTATGGTAAGGCGGCTTAGGCGGAAGAACATGTATGTAACACGGCTCGGGCAGCAGAACATGTATGGTAACGCAGCTCGGATGGCAGAACATGTATGTAACACAGCTCAGATGGCAAAAGATGTATGGTAACACGGCTCAGACGGCAGAACATGTATGGTAACACAGCTCGTTTTTGGCCCGAGGTTGAGAATCTGTCTTGAGCCTGACTCGCGCCTTAGGGTCTCACCAACATCTATGCAGTTTAGCTGCAAAGGACATGGCACTAAATACCTTTTGTTATAACAACCAGTTTACGGCTACTTAACACCATCCATGCTAGTGTCTTTGAGAACCATGTGAAAACCAGGGCCTATATGAAGCAGGCGTGTCTGTAGAATACATTGAGAAAATGCGGAATTAATAATGGCGCACAAACGCCCCTTAGTGTATTATTATTTATGTGGGGAATATGCCAACAAAAACAATACTCAAGAACCACACCAATATTTTGTTTTTATGTGATACCACATGCCGTTCATCTAGACAGGATGCTGGCACACGCGGCATGTGGGACAATACGGTGCAATATCCGAATTGCTCCTCTTACACTGCACACTCTACAAATGTATTGCCCAAGAGTTGTGTGTATCTCAGCAAAGGTACAGCTGTGAAGCTGAGATAAACAAACAGACATGAAGTCCAATTCACTAGCTGCATCTGTAACAGGAACTTACAGGGACATAACAAACATAAGCTGATTTACAATGTCGCCAAGATTTTCAATTTGCTCCAACGAGAAACATAATCCATTTGGTGACTTCAAGAATTCAAATGAAGGGCAGTACATGCCTATATCGAGATTTCCTTGGTATTTTTCACACTGACTCTTTTTGACAGTTCACAAAGTCTGTTCACTAAATGCAGAACACGATGTTCTACTGAATGTAGGCCCTACACTTTCTTTCACAGATATGGGGGTATCCTCAGGAGCAACATTATTAATTCATACTTGAATTGAGCAGGCGCACTTGAAATCGAAATACTAACAAGACAATTTAACACAAATTGGAATAAGAGGGGCATTGGGAGCACCTTTTCTTACTTAGTATGTTTTGCTTGTGCCACGTGGCTTTTTTAAAAAAGAATTATGTATTTGTACGGTGAGTGCTAAGCACTGTATTTCACTCTTCCTGATATGTTATAATAATATAATAACTGTTTTGAGAAGTTGGAGAGAGAACTAGACAGTGCCTAATTTGAGACGGTGGTTGCCAGTGGGGGGCACCGACACTCATTTTTGGGGCACCGCACTCCAGACCAGTGCTTGAAATGGAAAAATAGAAGTGCAGGTACTTTGAACCAGAGTATCTGCTTATTTCTGAGAAGTGCCCTTTACTCTCCAATTAAAAGTATTACGTTTTTCTTGAGAAGTGCAGGTACTCTCCCTCTTAAAAAAAAAAAAAAAGTGCCAGTCCTTTGTACCAGACAGTACTGGCCCATTTAAAGCACTGCTCCAGACATTTCCTGAGAGCAAGTGAAGGAAAAACACACAGGGACTAATTAACAAGGAAAGTTACGACTCATAACCTTACGACTGCGGAGTCTCTGCACTTGGATCGGAGTCTGCGCATGCAGAGAGGAGTCTCCCCACTCGGGTGGAGTCTCAGTACAGCTTTGTGCCATACGTAGACTTCACCCCGACTGCAGAGACTCAACCCCAAGACTCAGCCCGAGTGTGGCGACTCCGCAGTCGTAAAGCTACAAGTCGGAACTTTCTTAGTGAATTAGGCCCACGAACAGGAAAGTAGGAGGAACAGAAAGATGGATAAAACCATCACAAACGGAGAAAGCAGGAACGTGTAAGAGTGAGATAAAGGTGCAGGGATTGTCTGGTAGTGGATTAAAGAGGCCTGAGGTGGATTCAAGCCTACTAGCCTCAGTATTCAGCACGCTGACATTTAATAGTGCTGGCAGTGGGTTTCTAAGCAGCGCTTTCTGCATCGGCACTCTTTATTTCACAAATTAAGCAAAGGAACTAGAGCAGGGTATGAAATGAGGGAAAATAGAGAGTAACGGCATAAGGAAAAGGACAGAGAAAAGGTAGGGGTAAAGGATGACGACAGAATTAGGAATATTTGGAAAAAAAGGGGAGAATGTTATTAAGGAAGAAGGAGCAACAGAAAGGATTGACAAGAAATAAAGATGTTATGCTCAGCTGAAGGAAGAAAAGGAGTAGAGAAAGGATGAGAGAACAGAGGAAAGGAGGAATGAGGGTAAAAGGAGATGAGAAACAGGCAATAAATTAGTAACATATCTTGCAAAATTCAATAGTTCATCATTTTTTAAAACACATTCTTGGGGAGCAAAAAGTAACGCACTTCAAACACCCATTTGCAGCGAACAGACCCACTCCCTGCTTTCATTGGTTTTCCATAGTGTGGGAGTTACCGTGAAAAAAATGTCCTGTTACTTCTTCTGAATCCATGATGTTAAGCAGACTTTGCCAGGGCTTAAGTGGGCCGGGGTCTGTTGGTGCTCAGCACCGGCAGTTCTAAAAAGCAAATGTCGAGAGGAGTTCCTATCGGGTTCTCCATCTTTTGCCCTCACTCTCGGGGTGAAAAAAAAAATCATAACTCGGCAGCAGTGCGCTGCCTTTGATGTAACTTCAAAGAGACTGGTTAAAGTTATTTCACAGTCTAATCGTTTCAAAACACAAGCATTTTCAATATTGCCAAATATTGACAAAGCCAATAGCCCTGGCTTGTTGTAGGTGTCATGTTAATTGCTGTATTATAAATCTGGAAGCAATAGCAGAAAGAAGCAGCAAAATACCAGTGGTGGCACACTATGCTAAGCACAGAATGTTATCTTACCTGTTTTGAAGCCATTCCCTCAGCCACGACCACTTGAACAAACAGCCCCCCCCCCCCAAAAAAAAGCCCTCAGTTTGTCATCTCACTTAAAACCATGACCTTTGCATAACTCACCCTGCCGTGGCACCACGTCATCTGTAGCGCCGCGTGAGCGGCACCCAATGAGCAGACCGGGGGGGTTATCTTACCTGTTTTGAAGCCATTCCCTCAGCCACGACCACTTGAACAAACAGCCCCCCCCCCCCCAAAAAAAAGCCCTCAGTTTGTCATCTCACTTAAAACCATGACCTTTGCATAACTCACCCTGCCGTGGCACCACGTCATCTGTAGCGCCGCGTGAGCGGCACCCAATGAGCAGACCGGGGGCTTCTGGCAGCAGAGCGTCGCTCGCAGGCTCATCCCGCGGCCGCTCTATCGGAGCGCGTGAGCAGCAAATGAACCGGAGCAGTTCCATTTTTGAACGGAATGCCGAAAGTCAAAACGTAAATAAAAATGACGGAGCCTCAATCAATCAATCAATCAATCATAACATTTATAAAGCACACTATGTACCCGTCAGGGTTTCGAGGCGCTGGGGGGGGGGGAAAGGAGAGGTGCTGCTAGCGTTCGTAGAGCCAAGTCTTGAGGAGTCTCCTGAAGGTGAGGAGGTCCTGGGTCTGACGTAGCGAGGTGGGGAGAGAGTTCCAGGTCTTGGCGGCGAGGAAGAAGAAGGATCTGCCGCCAGAGGTCTTGCGCTGGATTCGGGGGACGATGGCGAGGGCGAGGTGGGCAGAGCGGAGTTGACGTGTGGGGACGTAGAAGTTGAGTCTGTTGTTGAGGTAGGTGGGCCCGGTGTCGTGTAGAGCCCTGTGAGCGTGGGTGAGGAGTTTGAAGGTGATCCTTTTTTCCACGGGGAGCCAGTGGAGGTCCTTCAGGTGCAGGGAGATATGGCATCGGCGGGGTATGTCGAGGATCAGGCGGGCGGATGCGTTCTGGATGCGCTGGAGTCGTTTGATGTCTTTGTTGGGATGCCTGTGTAGAGTGCGTTGCCGTAGTCAAGTCTGCTAATGACGAGGGCTTGGGTTACCGTCTTTCTGGTTCCTGTTGGAATCCACTTGAAGATTCTACGGAGCATTCGGAGGGTGATGAAACAGGAAGAGGAGACGGCGTTGACCTGTTTGGACATGGTGACAGCGGAGTCGAGGATGAATCCGAGGTTTCTTGCGTGGTTGGCTGGGGTGGGTGGTGGTCCGAGGGCAGTGGGCCACCAGGAGTCGTTCCAGGCCGAGGGGGTGCGTCCGAGGATGAGGACTTCCGTCTTGTCGGAGTTGAGCTTCAATCGGCTGTTGTTCATCCACTCGGCTATGGCTTTTAGTCCCTCGTGAAGGTTGGTTTTGGCGGTGAGAGGGTCTTTGGTCAGGGAGAGGACGAGCTGGGTGTCGTCGGCGTAGGAGGTGATGCTGAGGTTGTGTTGACGGGCCACTTTTGCGAGGGGGGCCATGTAGACGTTGAACAACGTTGGGCTGAGAGAGGAGCCTTGGGGGACGCCGCAGATGAGGTTGGTGGCTTTGGAGCGGAAAGGGGAGAGACGGACTCTCTGGGTTCTGTCGGAGAGGAAGGATGAGATCCAGTTGAGGGCTTTGTCTTGGATGCCGGCTTCGTGGAGGCGGGTCAGTAGGGTGCGGTGGCAGACTGTGTCGAAAGCGGCTGATAGGTCGAGGAGGATGAGGGCTGAGGTTTCGCCGTTGTCCATTTGTTGTCTGATGTCATCAGTGGCGGCGAGGAGTGCGGTCTCGGTGCTGTGGTTTCGTCTGAATCCAGATTGGGAGGGGTCTAGGATGGAGTTGTCTTCTAGGTAGTGGGCGAGCTGGGTGTTGACGATCTTCTCGATGACTTTCGCTGGGAAAGGGAGGAGAGAGATCGGTCGGAAGTTTTTGAGGTCGTTGGGGTCAGCCTTGGGTTTCTTGAGGAGGGGTTGGATTTCTGCGTGCTTCCAGCTGTTCGGAAAGGTGGCTGTGTTGAAGGAGAGGTTGATGATCTTGCGGAGTTTGGGGGCGATGGTGGTGTTGGCTTTGTTGAAAACGTGATGTGGGCATGGGTCCGTGGGAGAGCCTGAGTGGATGGAATTCATGGTTATTAGCCTCACAGAGAAGGATGTGTCTCCCCAGATCTGCAGGCCCAGGACTGGAGTCTAATCCTTCAGAAGGGGGTCTCTGCAGTAGCCTAGCCCGACCCCCCACCTCCCCAAAACACTTTGCCAGCCTCCCTAGCCCAAGGCTGTACAGTTATTAAATGCATTATTAATGACGTTTATTGCACTCAGTCAGGACCGCAGCCGTGAGTGCCCAGCTTAATGTCTTACTAGCACAAAATGCTGATGTAATTCATCAGGGCCGGACTGGGCGGGATATAGGCCCGAGCACCAAAATAAAAGTAGTTACCATTTAATAACGGTTCAGATAGCTAAAAAAAAGTGGCCCACGTTTGCGAATCAGGGAAGTTTTGAACTGGTAGAGAGAACCTGTATGTGTTTTTCAAGATATGGGTGACTACATGCATTTGTGGTTGCTGGAGGCACTCTTTATGATAATACCAGAGGAAACAAGCATTGGCAAACCCAAATAGGTCTAGCCTTTGCAAGAGCTTTAGGCTTTGTCAACGTGTTTCAGCCATGCTGTATGGAAATGCGACTGCTGGTCAGCATTTCTACAAGAAAAGAATGTGGGAGGTGATTGGGGAAGAGGGCAAGCAGAATTGTAGGGAGGGGGCCAAGCCACTACGGGGCAGGCAACAACGGTGGAGGGGTGGAAGTACGGCAAGCAATGATGGAGGAGGGAGCAGTTGGGGGGGGGCAACAATGGCAGAGGGGGTAAGGGGAGGGAAATGGATCATGCAACAACATGTGATGAGAAGGGGCAAGCAATGACGACAGGGCAACAACGCAGGAGAGGTGAGGGGGCACGGCAAGTGACAACAGGAAGCAGCATGGGGGGTTTGGGGATATGGCCCGCAAGCACATGTACTCTTATGAAGTGCTGCAAGTGAAAAAAAAAAAAAGTACTTCCAAAAAAGCATGGGCAGTGAAAGAACACTGCACTGGACAAGTCAGCAGTACTTACGCCATGCTCCAGGAGAAGAACAAACACACAAAGAGGATGTGAATCCAGTGCGTGCTGACCAAAAAGAAGTAAAGAAATGGGAGTGATGATAAGCCAATCAATGGTAAGCAATGGGCAAGCTCGAAGCCCCCTGTTAGCAAATAAAATCTCTTGCAAGCGACAGAACATGCACTGTCTCAGGTGAGATCTAACCAGACCACGAAACAGGCCTACTAACAGCCAAAAAAGGCACACACATGTCTAACCTGTCAGACTAGACCTTCAAGCACTGCCAAATTGCCCTATGTGCCAGTCCGACCCTGAAAACCACGTGTTTGTCTATCAACATGGAGACTAGTGACTTTCAAGTGAAAACGTCTCAAAGCTGCTGCTTGCTTCTCACGGTCGGTTGTCTTGTGTTTGGTCTCTTCATTAGTGAAGTGCCATGCTACATTGCTACAGAGTCACTGCCTTTCTTCGATTGCTGTCGCATGTTGAGTCCCACACCAGTGGTCTACGACAGATGGCGAGCTGTTTTCAGCCCACCCTATCTGAATCCTCTGGTATTTCAGCTGCGTATTGTTCTATACCAATGTTTTAATTGATAAATGTTGGTACTAACACATGTTCTGAATGTTCATTGACATTTTTGGCCTGTGTGGGTACATAAGTCCTGGAGAATGTGTTATGATGTATGTAAAGGCAAGTTAATTAGTAGAAGCCGACATGATCCTCTTGGACCGTTGAACCAACATGTTTAATACGGGCCTGCCAAAGATCCAACTGAAGTGGCTTCTTTTGCTACAGAATTCAGTCTGAAATTTGGTCTCAGAAAACTCCAGCCATTGTGTACCATTCAGATGTGTGAATGATGTCCAGCAATGCACTGATTTCAAGAGTATAATCTCATTCTTGAGTCTAACGTTTGACATAATATATGTACAGTGCTTTGCTGAAAGTACTTTTAAATTAACTAACAATGGTATATATAATTGAAATTTAAGCCAGACACCTATTTCAGAGCTAAAGTGAGACAATGGTTTTCATGCTGGCCAGTAGTCCAGGACCACGGCTTGTCCACAGATGGAGTGTCCATAGTCAGAGCAGCATATGGTACAATGGATCACACGATCTTACGTGGGGGCACCTGAGGCACTGCTGTAGGATGAATAGCCTTATGCAAGCAGGGCCGCTCCTAACAAGTAAAACCAGGCCAATTACGATATGCCCTGTCTTCCAAGAAGACTCCGCAATCTCACGCTAGCTGTTCAGTGTTTACTCATGACTCCTGGCCGACATAATCCACCAATATAACTGCTCATGCAATGTATGCAGGGAGCGCGCAGATTCCGCGCAGCCTTGGAAAGCACATCCCCTGCTGGCAACAGGGTGTAGTGCAGGCCTTGCAGCCCCTGCGGTGCAGGGGGGCACAATCATCAGGAGGACGCTTCTGACCCAGGCCAATGAATATCTGGGAGATACACGACTCTCCGCAGCCTCTCTTCACATTCAGCAGGGGCACCCCATCATTTTACGTCTGAAAACAACAAACTGCTTAACACATGTTCTGGAACAGATGAAATAAAGCTGTTTATGCAAACGGGTTCAAAGGATACCGTACTGCTGTCCGAATAATTATAAAACCCAAGCTACTGTACTCCATGTCAGAATCCTGAGGCTCGTGTTTGACTGTTCACAAACATTTATTCTCTAATTAAAAGTGGTTTAAAACGGCTGCTTCCATTTCCACATGCTGGGTAGAATAGTTGCGTTATTGTCCTTTTAACACACGATTGTTCAAGTTCATGTAATGGTATCACCTTCTTAAGTACTCTAAAGGCAGGCACACATACCTCACCAAAGAGTTACTGAAACAGTTCTAAGTCGAACGGAACCAAGAAACCAGGTTAGGCTAATCCGATTCGACCAGGAATATCAGCTTTGAAATCCTTACATCGACTTCCTTGGAATGGAAAATAAGTTTGCACTACACGTTCAAACTCTTAGAGCCTACTGGATCCGAAAGACTTTCTATTGACGCAAACTAAAAGGGCATTAGAGTCGGACACAATATTTGATGTCAGCAATAGATAGTAAAATTGTGACTGCCATTTGGAAAATGCAGCTAAACCAATTACTTTTATCGTCAGTACGTGACTTTAAGGCATTCATATGAAGCAGATTCTACAACTAAAGAATGAAAGTTGTCATTCGTTATAACAAAATACTACTGCCTCCAGATTTAAACTGAAAGATTTTGACGTTTATTTTGTGGCGTAGACTGCTCACGGGGAGCAGCGTCCTAATTCTTATGGGCATGCCTTTGTTGGCAGCTGTCTAATGCCCAAAGAAGGGGCAAACCAATTCAAAACAAGTAAACCTCAATAAAGTGTATCTCAGGGAAGAACATAGGAGTATGATGGAATGATACATGTGATCGCTGCATAAACAGTGAGGGGAGTGGGCCCATCTGATTGGGCGGAATGTCTGAGAGGTTTAATTGAAGAATGTTGGGGGGCTGGGATGTTGGGGGCATTAGTCCTCTGGGCCCATGGTGAGGGCACATGTGTCCTGGTGTGTGATCCCTGTGTGTATTGAAGAGTTGCCCCCACAGCCACGAACAGTGCTCTTCTAAAATGAACAAGCATTTGCAATGCAATAGGTCTCACATTTTCTTGAGTTAGAGCTATTGGCATTATAAATTCCGAACTGGACTTTTCTTGCCACATGCCCCGCAAAGAGACAGTCCACTAGAGGGCACAATCAATCATGACAATACTTTCCTGAGTCAAATACTGGAGAGGAGAAGAGAAACCAAGTTAATCAGACAATGAACAGTGTCCACCTTGGCCACCAAAGAGGGTGGAATTATCTGGCTTAATATGAAAACAATTGAGGATAATCAAGGCTTTACAACACAAGCCCCTAGCCCAACAGGAGTCTAAAAGGAAGGATCAGGACATAACCACAAGCTTAAGAGAGAGCACTGTAGAAAGTCAAGGCAATAAAGACCTAATCCACAAAGGTAAAACCTAACAGGGAGCACACATGTATGTTAGAATGCATAAGGTCCAATTCACATCTCTCAACTCTTAAGGATCACCTTTGGAATTCACAGTTAATATGGTGTAATGCATGACCTCCAAAATCAGAAAAGAGAATGATAGAAACTATGGGGGTCATTCCGACCCCGGCGGGCGGCGGGCGCCGCCCGCCGGGCGGAAACCGCCAAAAGACCGTACCGCGGTCAAATGACCGCGGCGGTCATTTTGACTTTCCCGCTGGGCAGGCGGGCGACCGCCAAAAGGCCGCCCGCCCACCCAGCGGGAAAGCCCCAGCAATGATGAAGCCGGCTCCGAATGGAGCCGGCGGAGTTGCAGGTGTGCGACGGGTGCAGTGGCACCCGTCGCGATTTTCAGTGTCTGCTTTGCAGACACTGAAAATCTTAATGGGGCCCTGTTAGGGGGCCCCTGCAGTGCCCATGCCAGTGGCATGGGCACTGCAGGGGCCCCCAGGGTCCCCACGACACCCGTTCCCGCCAGCCTCTTCCTGGCGGTGTAAACCGCCAGGAACAGGCTGGCGGGAAGGGGGTTGGAATCCCCTTGGCGGCGCTGCTTGCAGCGCCGCCGTGGAGGATTCCCTGGGGCAGGGGAAAACCGGCGGGAAACCGCCGGATTCCCTTTTCTGACCGCGGCTTTACCGCCGCGGTCAGAATTGCCCCTGAAGCACCGCCAGCCTGTTGGCGGTGCTTCCTCCGTCCCCGGCCCTGGCGGTCCATGACCGCCAGGGTCGGAATGACCCCCTATGTGTCCTGATCTAACACCTCCAAACCCACATCTAGCTTGCAGCGAAAGAGACCAAATGGAAACTAGAATGATCCAAAGCTGTTTACACCAGCTCCAAGCGCCAAGCAGGGAGCACTCGCAGAAGCCAGAGTAGCTGCAGCCTAATGCCACACACTCCATGTCCAGTAGGGAATTACAGAAGAAACTCACACATTGAGGATCTACCACTTCAAGACACAAAATCAGCCAGAAGTTCAAGAGGAAATTATAACGGTCAAGACTTGATCCACTGGCTCTAAGCCCATTGGGGGTGGAGGTGGGGGTGTGCATCAGAATCCAAAGTCTCAGATACCTCTCAATTACCTCCATGTGTATCAGGTAGTACAAGATGAAAGCAAAGTGCCCAGGGTCTAACTCATTAAGCTCAAAGACCAGCACAGAGTAAATGATGATCGACCAAGGTTTAATCTACCAACCCCAGATCCCCAAATCAAAGTGGCTAAGGCCTACAACTCCGGGCTCTTTGTCTAGCACTGGAGAATACTAGGAATCCAAAAGTGATAGGACCTAATATCTCAAGCCCCAAAATGGCATGGAGCACAAGAGGAAACCAGATTTACTAAACATTAGGCACAAATTCAGACTCAGAAGAGAGTATTTGCAATCTTGTAGAGTAGGACTCAAAACTGCAATAAAAGGCAGGCAGCTACCAGCCTAGCTGGTCACTGCTCTGAAACAGAAAAAAGAAGGAGAAAAAGTCAGAACAGACCACTAGCAAGCAAGAATTTTTAAAGGAAACTGCAACCAATAAATGAAATCGCTTTAATCCATAAGAAGTATACACGAGATCGAAAGCTTACGCTTACGCTTTGATTAGAATGTTGACAAAGCATACTTAGATTTGCAATGAGAAGCTGTTCATTTCATTTCATTTCATGTCGACTTAAAATGGCCACCGATGGACTGCAGACTATCAGGTAGGTATGTTGCGGAGTGCTATATGAGTCTGCAGAAAATCTTTTTGAGCTGCCCTTTCGGCTCAACAGTAGTCACAAATATCTTAATCTTGTTTTCAATTTGCCATCTTTCGAACTGATATTTCATTTAGAGAAATTATGCCAGTGTGTATTGATTAGTTCATGAAATTTAACTTTATTTACATATTTGCCTTCGAAGAGCTGGTTGCCATCAAATAAAGTTCATGTGTAGGCAAATTCAACACATACTTCATAGATAAGCACCCAACACAATCAATAATTCCTATCACACAGACATAATTCACGACACCTACTCTCTACACAACCAGTTTACAGAATTAAAAAAAAACACTTCGGGTCATCAAAGGTTTCCTCAGGGGTGTAGCTTGGTCAGTAAGATTGGGGCTGTGAGCATCAATTTCCCCGACAATCTTACTGGCACATAATATTAAAATACATTAAAAGACAAGCGGGGCGCATGAGAGGGCCTTCAGGGGCAGGGGAGAGAGAAATGCGAATTTGTAAGAGTACTAAGTGAGGGAAAACTAACAATTTTTTATGACTTTCAAACACAGAAAGGGAGAAAGGGAATTTGTGTTTTTGTCACAGTGTATGTAAACATTTCTGGTGAAATCCGACAGACATCTCACCATACCCGACTGAATGCACCCGTACCCAACTTTTTATCAAAAAATACATTTATTGGCGGTGGAGGGGGGTAACACCCCAAGCATCTCCACTGAAGCTACGTCCCTGGGTTTCCTCTGCAAGGACAAGAAAGCAAGGAGGAAGTGAATCTGTGTTTTGTGTTCAGCATGCCACTGATTGACGCTGTTATCTTTTGGTAAACATATTTTTCTGCTTTTTGCACAAGGTATGATCCACCCCCGTGCGTGGGAGAGGACTAAAAGGTTTAATGTGATGAATAATTGGCAATTAGTAACACGTACATTGGAAATAGTTGTAGACATAATAATTGCTCTCTGAGACGGCTACTCTGTATTAAACGTCAAGAACAAGTTTTCTAATTGGTCAGATGGCGCAGTGAGTTAATGTATGTCCTGCAGAAATCTGTTTACATTCTGCATCAAACCAAAGTGAGGCTGATTCAACGTTCCATCCTTCAGAGGTGACTAAAACAAATATAATTTTACTGGGATGCAACAGCACCTGTTATAAAGAACGAGTTTAAATACATACCTGTGAAAAGAATGTCCTGTGCCATTTTTATTATTATTAGAATACCAATGATCACTGTGTACTAAGAATATAAATCGTATGCACGTGCTGCATGACAGCATTTAATGTAACACACTTATGGCATTGCACAGCGTCCAATGCATACGAACAGTGGAGTGGTTCCAAAATAGTAATCAGTCTTGAACACTGCTGGTGCTAAAAATAATATATGAAAAGTATCAGAATAGCGCACGGCAGAGACAGCTGAGCTGTGTCCTAATAATATACCGATAACAAGTGTTACACATTACAAGTGTACCATCGCCAAAAACAGCAAAGCTGTGTCCCAATAACATACCAAGAGAATTAGAATTTTTTAGAGGTGCACGTGCATGCAGAGTGGAGCTGTGTCCTAAATATATAATAAGAACAAGCAGTACACTTTGCACGTGTATGCAGAGTGGAGCTGTGTCCTAAATATATAATAAGAACAAGCAGTACACTTCTGGGATGGGAATGTCCCCTTCAGGGTATACAGATGCGCCCCCCTGACCTGAGTGCCTGACTGCATGTGTATCCAGTTCCCAGGAAGGGAGCCATCTGCAGAGTCCTCTGAGTACTGCAGTGTGACCAGGGCTGTGTCCGCCTGACAGCCAGTGTCCCAGAGGGGAGAGGACATCACCTGAAGTGTGCACGTTCTGCTGGAGAAGCTGAGGGTCTGCCTAGTGACAAGAAGCCTGCCTGTCGGCTTAGAAAGAGAAAGAGTCTGCTTTGCCCTATTCAGGAGGAGAAGCCCTGACCTCCTGAGAACAAGCAGGAGCGACCCATGCTGCAATGAGTCCGTGGTCTCTCAGAAGGTCCCTGAGGGGAACCACAAAAAGATCCAACATCTGAGTACAGGCTGAAACTGCCTCGATGATTGTGTTGTTCGGTTAGGGATGTCCACGCTCTGGTAATCATGTCAGTCAAGTCGGGGCTGAAACTGCATTGACGATAGTGTTAGCCCAGTCGGGGCAGCAACTTGGGTGGTGATTGTCTCATCCCGGCTGGCGTTTCAAGTGCTTTGTAAAAGATAAGCCTGGTCTGGGCTGAAGCTGCCCTTGTGATGGTACCAGCCCAGTTGGGGCTGTGCCTGCTTTGGCATTGGCCACCAGCCCATGTGGGGCTGTGTCCATCTCATGGGCAGGACGGACCAGCATCGAAGCTCCAGGACCGCTGACTGATGCTGGTCTGGACTTGAGTAACTGGGTGAGAAGAGGTGAAGGCTTTCCCCAGCCTCCTCAGTGGCTTCCTAGGACTGCCTTCAACTCCTGAGGGTCTCCTCATGTGGAGGGAAGACTAAGCCACCAGATTGACACTAGTCGACAACAAGAGACTCAGAGAATAGCCTCCTACCCACTACACCACCAGAACATGCCATAAGCATGAACTGATTGTACATTTAAATGACCCGGAATCTGCACCTGAAACTTTCATAATTACTGCGGGGACAAGATTATCAAGAGTCACTCGTATGTAGATAGCTGGATTTGGAATCAGTGGGTGCTGCTCCACAAGGGAGAATCGTGACTAGGATCACCGCCCGAAATACTGGATTGAGTTCTGTAGTATTTAGTACAGTTGTGAGATTAAAAAGTATTTTTTCTAAAAACATAGGCACTGTGTTGGACATGGAAGTTATTATGGGGGTGATTCTAACCCTGGCGGTCGGTGATAAAGCGGCGGCCAACCCGCCAACAGGCCGGCGGTCCAAAAAATGGAATTCTGACCCTGGCGGCAACCGCCAACACAGCCCGCTGTAGACACGTGGCGCTTCGAGCTAATTACACACACAGACATGAAGCATTGCTGCCACACTCGGAACTGCGTCACCACAGTTCCGTCCTTTATTTATACACTCGTGCTCCGTGCCCCTCCCGGACACGTTGAGCACGTTAACATGATACAGAGAGCCCGTATGGCTCTCAGTTCCTCTTTACATCTCCCCCATGTTTCACTCCACATGGATAGGGCTTAATCAAAGGAACCTAAACGAACACTAACCTTTGTAGTACGACACACTTTTAAATGAAAAGATTAAATTAACTCGTTCTCGTTAATAACACATTTTTGACAATACCCCCACTATGTTTCTAGGCACCCAGATCATTAATGTCACTCACAGAGTCCCTTTTACATGGCCGGGGTTGTGGCACACTGTTCCCAACATTTCTTTTCTTCATGCAGGGCATTTACGCTTGAGCAAATTGTTCACCAAACAAAATCTTTTAGATGACTACTCGGCACAGGATTAGGGCGTAAGTTATATCTTCCCCTTCTGGTGTTACCGCTTCCATGTTCCCGAACCGAACCAGGTTCCACCGGGTCAGTCCCAGTAGGCTCCGGGTCATTCTTCCTCTCTTCACCCAGAATAGGTGACTCCTCAAAGATGTCCTCCATCTCCTCACTTCCACTGGTCAACTCTCGTAGACCAGCCCTTTTGAAATGTGACACGTTTCTCGTGACTCTTTGTCTCCCTCGGGCTGCTGTTATCATGGATCCCTTAATGCCGATCACTTCCCACACCTCAGGCTCAAAAGGCGTTCGGAACTTCCCTCCTCCGCGCCTACATTTCACCACCACTCGATCTCCTTCTTGGAAACCCCTATACTTGGATCGTCGTTGGCTACTCGCCCTTTGGTTGGTAGCTTTTCGCTTGTTTTGAGTAGCTTTTATATCCAGTGCTGGAGGTTTCCATTTAGGGTAGGCAGGAATGCAGTCGCGTGGAGACACCTTGAACATCAATGATGAGGGAGCACAACCAGTCGTACTATGTGGAGTTTGACGGTAAGCACTTAGAAATTGATAAAGACATTGTTCACTGTTCTCATGTTTCTCCACTCCAATCCTAAGAGCCCTATTCAGAGTTCGCATGAACCTTTCTACATCTCCATTAGCCTGAGGCCAATAAGGCATTATCTTACGATGACGAATCGCCAGTCCATCAAGGTATGACTTAAACTCTTGTCCATGAAAAGGGGGACCATTATCTGTTCGGATTTCATCCGGCAGACCAAACAAAGCAAACGTTTTTTGCAGAATGGGTCTTATGTTTTCAAACGACGTCGACACCACCACCTCCACCACTGGGAATTTGGTATACGAGTCAATTAACACCACAGTCAGTCTTCCATCTGGGAAACTCCCAAAATCCATGCTTATTTTAGCCCACGGTTTCAGAGTGGCCGGTTCAGTTACTACTGGGCAAGTCGGAGGTTCTATAGACGTGATTATACACGAATGACATTTTCCTACCATCTCATCAACCTGCGTATCCATGCCCGGAAACCAGACCTTCGCTCGTAACCTCGCTTTTGTTTTAGCAGCCCCTTGATGTCCTTGATGAGCCAAATCGATGACCCTTGACCAGAGACACTGTGGAAGCACAATTCGCCGTCCTCTCAGAACCAACCCATCAGCATCGGTAGACAGCTCATCTCGCACCTTCCAGATGCTCTGCATGGCCACTTTTTGTACAGGGCATGACACATGGGTCTTCTCTAAAAAATACTTCCACTGTTTGCAACCTAAGGCCTCTTTGACGCTATTCAACAGCTTATCGTCCCGTGTGGCGTTCACAATGTCAGTCACAAGGAGAGCATTTGGACATGCCGACTGTACCACCATGCTCACAAAAACTTCCGTATTCTCTTCTTCTTGTTTCTGGTGACCATCGATTAGGTCAGGAGACGGATGTCGAGACAGGTAATCCGCAGGATTATTAGCACCAGGCCGATACACCACTGTGAATCTGTATGGTTGAAGCAAAACAGCCCACCGCTCAATTCTCGGAGGTGCAAGACGCGGATTCCCCGTAAACAATGGGACTAAAGGCTTGTGATCGGTTACTACTGTAAACTCATGTCCATACAGATACAGGTGGAAATGGCGGCACGCCCATCGAATTGCAAGCGCTTCCCGCTCGATCTGAGCGTATCGGGTTTCCACCGCCGACAACGCTCGGCTGGCATATGCAACAGGGATCCATTCATGATGCCTCTGTTCCTGCAAGAGCACAGCTCCTAGCCCGACGGGGCTCGCATCAACCACCACTTCAGTTTTCATACCTGGGTCGAAATATGCCATAGTTGCTTTATCTAGTAATGCATTTTTAATCTCTAGAAAGGCCTGTTGAGCACTTGAAGTCCAATCCCAACGGTGCTGCCCTTTCGTGAGCTGTCGAAGCGGTTCAGACATGGTGGCCAGTTGAGGTATGAATCGTCTGCAATAAGTAGCCATTCCCAGAAAACTACGAACTTCCGTTGGATTCAACGGAACAGGGGCTTGACGGATGGCTTCAGCCTTCTTAGGATCCACTTGCAGACCTTCTTTAGAAAACACATACCCAAAAAACTCTACCGAGTTTTGAAAGAAAGCACACTTCTTCTTATGAAGTGTTAGTCCCGCTTCAGTCAATCTTTTTAAGGTTGCCCTCAGATGGCGATAATGTTCTTCTCTAGTTTTAGAATATATCAAAATGTCATCACTCAAATTAATTACTCCCGGTAATCCGGACAGCGTTTCTCGAATAGCATTCTGAAATACTTTGGCCGCTGACGACACTCCAAAGCTTAATCTCTTGTACCTTCGTAGCCCTACATGTGTCGAAAAGGTAGTAATATTCCGACTTTCCGGTTCTAGCTCCAGCTGATGGTAACCTGCATTAAGATCTAACTTGGAAAACCATAGGGCCCCGTTCAAATCTGCAATAATGTCATCCATAGTAGGGGTTATATGTCTCTCTCTTTTGATAGCCTTATTCGGCAGACGCATGTCGACACACAGACGAATCGCCCCCGGCTGCTTGGGTTTCGGGGCGATTACCAAAGGAGACACCCAAGGCGTCGGGCCATCCACTTTTTCAATAACTCCTTGTTCCTCCAAGGACAGCAACTCCTTCTCAACGATAGGGCGAAGATGAAACGGCACTCGACGATGTCGCAAAGCCACAGGGACTACCTTGGGATCTATATGCAACTTAATGCGCTTTCCTTTCAAACAACCTAGTCCCTCGAACAGCTGCGGAAACTCCTGGAGAAGGCGCTCCACTTGAGTGTCATATATTTGACGCGCAAAGAACACTAACTCTAGTTCTTCAGCCGTGTGGCATCCTAGCAACGTGCCACGATTTCATGCTACAACATAAAACTTCGCCTCGGTAGATTTGTTTCCACTGCTCACAGCCACTTCTACAGTGCCTTTCAGGGGAAGAGGATCTTTACCCCCATAGTTATATATTTTGGTGGTTGTCATGGTCAGTGGCGGGGCAGGTGACAATTTTTTGAAAAGAGTTTCATCCATGACGTTGACCGACGCTCCTGTATCAAGGAGTACAGAAACCAACGTGCCATTGACGTGCACCTCACTCATAGGA
Organism: Pleurodeles waltl; assembly: GCF_031143425.1. NCBI lineage: Eukaryota > Metazoa > Chordata > Amphibia > Caudata > Salamandridae > Pleurodeles > Pleurodeles waltl. Next base: position 307,376,937 of record NC_090437.1, on the reverse strand, counting down.
GGGGGTCTCTTTTTCCCTGACCTTCCTCCTGTAAAGGATATTACAAAAATGTCCTCTTCATCGTCCTCTTCACAGCCTGGACCACTCGCCATTGCCGGGTCCCTTCCCTCCTCCACATTTTTCGACACAGCCCGGACACTTGTATCTCTTCCTTTTGGCTCTCCAGGCTTATTCCTCCTGGACCTGCACACTTTGGCAAAATGATTAGGTTTCCCACAGCGATTACACGACTGACCTTTTGCCGGACACCCCGCATTCGATCGATGTTCATAACCACAGCTTCCACAGGCTCTCTCACTGGGTTTATTCAGGTTCATCTTGCGAGGTGTGGCCTGACGCATCTGGACGGCATCTACTTGTTCTTCCTTAACTTGAACGGTACGAGTCGATGAAGCAGCAGCCAGCGACTGCCCTCTCACCGCCGCCATCCCATCTGCTCGCACGGCCGACAGCTCATGGGACCTCGCTAAAATCAGAATGTCATCAAGGGACATGCCCTGTTGCCGAAGGATGAGCTTTCTCAAAGCATTGGATCGACACCCTTGAATAATCTGCGCTCGGATTTCCTCTTGTTGGTTCAACCCTGTGCACGAACTCGCTAATTTCCTTAATCGGGCATAAAACATATCCATGGACTCTATTTCAGTCTGTTGCGCCTGTCTTAATTTGAACCGTTCATAATCCGCGTTGAGTTGGGGATCAAAATGCCTGTTCAAAGCAGTCACAGCTGCATTAAAGTCAGATCTATCCCCTGTATCAGGTAGGGAATCAAACAACTCTTGTAGCTCATCACCCCCCATCAGCAGCATCACTGACCTGCGCACAGCTCCATCCATTTCTCTGGTAGCGCAAAAATAGTTTTCTAAGCGATTTATCCACAGACGCCACCTGGGCGCAGCAGTGGCCGGGTCAACCAGTTGGCTAAACGGTGGCAACGAAGTAATCGAGGAGTGAACACTATTATTTAATTGTGCTGGGAGTTGTGGATTCCCTGGTGGTTGAGGAGGATTGGCATTGCCCACATTATCTGGTGGTGGGGCACTCATTTTCACACCCCCTTTTAGTCTACTGTGCTACAAAAGTCAATGATGTCCCTATGTTCCTTTATTTATCAACTCTTTTTTTTTTCTTGTTGTTATTCTCTTTCTTTTATTATTTTTTTTTTCCATGCACTCTATTCAGCCCTTTTTTTTTCCTTATTGCGTTTTTTTTTTTTTTTTAGTCCGTGTTTTTTTCTTTCAACCGACGCCCGTGTCCGTGTCGGCTGTTCTCTCAGCTGAGACGCTGTTACTTGCAGCGCTCAGCTGAGAAGACACATCTCCTCGTTGGCGCTGCTCAGCTCAGGCCAGACGCGCCTGCGAGCAGCGCGTTCTCAGCGCTCTAGCTGCCCCACGTGGCAGTCTGCTCAAGGCGGGGCCGGGACCGGGCTATCCCTTTCAGCCTGCCGCGACTGGGAAGCGGCGCGGCAGAGATCTTGTTGCCTGGGGCGGGGTCACGCTGCCAGGGCCGGGCTTTTTTTTTCTTCAGTCTCCCAGATTGGGAGACCGCGGGGCACGTGACGGTCTTCCCCGGGACGGGGCGTGCCGCCGGCTCACCTTCTTGTGATTTCCCCGACCGGGAAATTCACGCCTCACCGCCTTTCACCAGCAGGCCCTCGACGGCTTCACGACCAGGTACCTCCCGGGGTCATTTATTTCACTTGTTTTCTTGGCGGCTGGCCCCAGCACTCTCCCGCAGCAACACCGGTACTCCAACATGTGCGCTCCTTCACGCCCACATTACTTTCCCACTAGTTTTTTTTCCGGATCCCACTCGTCGCCATTGTAGACACGTGGCGCTTCGAGCTAATTACACACACAGACATGAAGCATTGCTGCCACACTCGGAACTGCGTCACCACAGTTCCGTCCTTTATTTATACACTTGTGCTCCGTGCCCCTCCCGGACACGTTGAGCACGTTAACATGATACAGAGAGCCCGTATGGCTCTCAGTTCCTCTTTACACCCGCCACATTAACACTCCGACCGCCACGGCGGTACAGACAAACAGCGCAGCGGTCACCGCCAACAGGCAGGCGGCAGACAATGTACCGCCCACAGTATTACAACTCACCAATCCGCCACCTTTTCCGGGGCGGGAGCCCCGCCGATAAAAACACGGCGGAAACAGACTACGGACGGGAAAACGCTCACCAAAACACACTCCACGAGTACGGAGGACAGCATGGAACCCGAATTAAACATCCTACCTGCTCTCGTCTACCTTCTCATCTACCACGAGTACGAACGCCGGCGCAGACGACAACGGTGAGTACTGCACCTACGACACACGGGAGGGGGGAGGAGGAAAGGTTACGGGCACACACATATGCGACCCCCACCCCCCCAAACTATGTACACACCAATGCAGAGCAACAATGCACAGTGACACCACCCAAACCCCCCTGAAAAATGCAAAGACATAATTAAATTGTGAAGAAAAATTTATATAAAAAATAGACTCTGATATGTATCGGTCAACTATGCAAAATATCCATAACAAAATAATACTATACACACTGCCATGGAGAACCGAGGCAATTAGTCCTCTACATCAAAGTTAAATAGAACAGTCCGTGGGCTACAGTGTAGCGACACAAGGGCAAAGCCCACACAGGAGACCTGAGTCCTTTGGAGAGAACACTGCAGGGGCATCTGATGAAAAAACTACAGGCACCTCAGGGGGAAGGGAAGAGGGGGCACCACAGCCACATGAGTCCACGACGCCAGATCCACGAAGGGGCCACCATGCCCACTGTGCCATCCTGGGGAGTGCAAAGCCACAGTCTCTCAAGTCTCTACAGTGGGTGAGTTGCCCACTCTGCCATCCTGGGGAGTGCAAAGCCACAGTCTCTCAAGTCTCTACAGTGGGTGGGTTGCCCACTCTGCCATCCTGGGGAGTGCAAAGCCACAGTCTCTCAAGTCTCTACAGTGGGTGGGTTGCCCACTCTGCCATCCTGGGGAGTGCAAAGCCACAGTCCATCAGGTGGATGACAGTCTCCACTGGTCAAGGAGGAGGCATGGTGGGCACAGTGAACCATAAACAGTGCTTGACAGGAAGGGCCCAGCGGAGCGGTGCTTGACAGGAAGGGCCCAGCGGAGCGGTGTTTGAGACGGCGGGGCCCAGCAGAGCGGTGCTTGACAGGAAGGGCCCAGCGGAGCGGTGCTTGAGACGGCGGGGCCCAGCGGAGCGGTGCTTGAGACAGCGGGGCCCAGCGGAGCGGTGCTTGACAGGAAGGGCCCAGCGGAGCGGTGCTTGAGACGGCGGGGCCCAGTGGAGCGGTGCTTGAGACGGCGGGGCCCAGCGGAGCGGTGCTTGACAGGAAGGGCCCAGCGGAGCGGTGCTTGACAGGAAGGGCCCAGCGGAGCGGTGCTTGAGACGGCGGGGCCCAGCGGAGCGGAGCTTGAGACGGCGGGTCCCAGTGGAGCGGTGCTTGACAGGGAGGGCCCAGCGGAGCGGTGCTTGAGACGGCGGGGCCCAGCGGAGCGGTGCTTAACAGGAAGGGCCCAGCGGAGCGGTGCTTGAGACGGCGGGGCCCAGCGGAGCGGAGCTTGAGACGGCGGGGCCCAGCGGAGCGGTGCTTGACAGGAAGGGCCCAGCGGAGCGGTGCTTGAGACGGCGGGGCCCAGCGGAGCAGTGCTTGAGACGGCGGGGCCCAGCGGAGCGGTGCTTGACAGGAAGGGCCCAGCGGAGCGGTGCTTGAGACGGCGGGGCCCAGCGGAGCGGTGCTTGAGACGGCGGGGCCCAGCGGAGCGGTGCTTGACAGGAAGGGCCCAGCGGAGCGGTGCTTGAGACGGCGGGGCCCAGCGGAGCGGTGCTTGAGACGGCGGGGCCCAGCGGAGCAGTGCTTGACAGGAAGGGCCCAGCGGAGCGGTGCTTGAGACGGCGGGGCCCAGCGGAGCGGTGCTTGACAGTAAGGGCCCAGCGGAGCGGTGCTTGAGACGGCGGGGCCCAGCGGAGCGGTGCTTGAGACGGCGGGGCCCAGCGGAGAGGTGCTTGACAGGAAGGGCCCAGCGGAGCGGTGCTTGAGACGGCGGGGCCAGCGGAGCGGTGCTTGAGACGGCGGGGCCCAGCGGAGCGGTGCTTGACAGGAAGGGCCCAGCGGAGCGGTGCTTGAGACGGCAGGGCCCAGCGGAGCGGTGCTTGACAGGAAGGGCCCAGCGGAGCGGTGCTTGTGACGGCGGGGCCCAGCGGAGCGGTGCTTGAGACGGCGGGGCCCAGCGGAGCGGTGCTTGACAGGAAGGGCCCAGCGGAGCGGTGCTTGACACGGCGGGGCCCAGCGGAGCGGTGCTTGAGACTGCGGGGCCCAGCGGAGCGGTGCTTGAGACGGTGGGGCCCAGCGGAGCGGTGCTCTTCTGCACGGCGGGCCCTGTTCAGCGGTGCTCTTCTGCACGGCGGGCCCTGTTCAGCGGTGCTCTTCTGCACGGCGGGGCCCTGTTCAGCGGTGCCTATCTTCACGGCGGGGCCCTGTTCAGCGGTGCTCTTCTGCACGGCGGGCCCTGTTCAGCGGTGCTCTTCTGCACGGCGGGGCCCTGTTCAGCGGTGCCTATCTTCACGGCGGGCCCTGTTCAGCGGTGCCTATCTTCACGGCGGGCCCTGTTCAGCGGTGCTCTTCTGCACGGCGGGGCCCTGTTCAGCGGTGCCTATCTTCACGGCGGGCCCTGTTCAGCGGTGCTCTTCTGCACGGCGGGCCTTGTTCAGCGGTGCCTATCTTCACGGCGGGGCCCTGTTCAGCGGTGCTCTTCTGCACGGCGGGCCCTGTTCAGCGGTGCTCTTCTGCACGGCGGGGCCCTGTTCAGCGGTGCCTATCTTCACGGCGGGCCCTGTTCAGCGGTGCCTATCTTCACGGCGGGCCCTGTTCAGCGGTGCTCTTCTGCACGGCGGGCCCTGTTCAGCGGTGCTCTTCTGCACGGCGGGCCCTGTTCAGCGGTGCTCTTCTGCACGGCGGGGCCCTGTTCAGCGGTGCCTATCTTCACGGCGGGCCCTGTTCAGCGGTGCTCTTCTGCACGGCGGGCCCTGTTCAGCGGTGCCTATCTTCCCGACGGGGCCCTGTTCAGCAGTGCACATCCAGTAGGTTCAAGGGAGCCAGACCTGGGCTGGACTCCCTGCTCAGTCGCCCTCTGACCGTGATGTTTCTGGACCCTTCGGTGACGGAGTCCTGGGCCCTTTGGTGTCCTCCTTTACAGCTGGGATGTGGCATGTGGGGCCCACCTGCTCCGCGCTCCTGCTGGCTGACTTCTCCGCCCTGCTGCCCTTACGCTCCTTAGATGGGGCTCTCGGGCCCTTGCCTCCCCTAGATGTTGTGGCTGGTGAAGTGGGCGAACTCTGCTCCTTGGGGGCAGCCGTGTCAGTCCTCGCACGGCGGCCCTTGTGTTTCCTGGTCCTCTTGCCGGGGGGGGGCTGGATGTGTCCTTGCTGCTGATGGAGGTGTCACTGCTGGCAAAGGGTGGACTCCAGAACCCATGCACAACAGTGACACCCGAAGCTGGGCTGGTGGTGGCTGTGGTGCTCTTGGGACTCTTTGCAGATGGAGGGGGTAGGTAATCGGAGGGAAAGAGGTCAAGATTAGCCAGGAAAAGTTTTTTATGGCCAAGGTAAAGGATAGGAGAAGTGGTGATGGGAGTGGAGGAAGAGGATGTGGTTGTAGGAGAGTCAGGTGTGCTGTCATTGGGTGAAGGTGCAGGTGCTGTAGGCTGTCGTGAGGTGGATGTCTGTTGGGTGGGTGGCTGCCTGCGTTTGTGTGTCTTGGAAGAGGTGGTGACAGACACAGTGGGAGAGGACACAGGGGACGTGTAAATGGCAGTGAGGGTGGTGACTGCACGCGTGCGGACTGTACAGGAGGGTGTGGTGGTGATGGAAGCACTGGCTGATGTTGGTGTGCATGCAGGTGTGAGTTTAGACGTCACAGGGAGGGAGGAGGGAGACGAGGAGGAGGGGGACACAGGGGTGGTAGTGACTGTTGGAATGTCTGCATCTGGGTGTTGCTTGGGTGAGTGTTTGTGGGATCTGTGGTGCTTGTGTCTGGATGAGCTGCCCTTGGGTGTTGAGGTGTGTGCAGGCTGGTCAGATGGTGTGGATGGGATAGGCTGAGGAACAGGAGACAGAGACAGGGTGGAGGCAGTCAGAAGAGGGAGGCTGGAAACAGGGACAATGGCTGCCGTCAGTGCTGAGGCCAGAGCAGTGAACGATCGTTGATGGGCAGCCTGACCCGAATGAATGCCCTCCAGGTAGGCATTGCTCCGATGCACCTCCCTTTCTACCCCCTGGATGGCATTCAAAAGGGTAGTCTGCCCAACAATGAGCGTCCTCACAAGGTCAATGAGCTCCGCACTGAGGGCAGCAGGGGTGACAGGGGCAGGGGCTGAGGTGCCTGGGGCGAAGGAGACGCCCGCCTTCCTGGGCGAGCGGGCACGGAGCGTAGGCTGAGGGGCTGCAGGGAGGGCGGGGCTGGTGCGCTGGGTGGCGGCTGTACCTGTAGAGGCGGGGGGCACGGATGTTGCCGCCACCGCTAGGGAGCACCCATCCGAGGACGTGTCTGTGTCGCTGCTCTCACCACCGGTCCCCGTTGTGGTGCTCCCCTCGCCCTCCGGCTCACTGGTGCCCTCGGTGTCTGTTCCTGGGCCCACCGGGGCCTTGTGGCTTGCAGCTCCCTCGTGCTCCGATGCCAAATCTCCTCCGCCTGATGATGCTAATGCACACATGCACAAGAAGATGAAGAAGAAGGGTGGGGGGAGAAAAAAGAAGACCTGGTTGAGTTCATGCAATGTCAACACCGTTGGCGGAGAGGACAGACACAGGAGCCGCATGCACTAAGCCGCGCATTCGGGGTACACTACTCAGTACTTCTGACTCGGACAACAGGTCAAGAGACGACAAACGCGCACATGTGTGAGGCTGGACCATCAATAGCTGTACTTGTCACCCTACAGAGGTGGGGGCCGGGAGCACAGGGCCATGCCTAAGGGAGAGGACTACACTACAGAAAGCGCCCTGGCCTAATGTCACCCACAACCCTCCTCCCCCCCCCAGACGCCTCCACTGCGCAGAAAGATAGCAGAATGTGCTGATACTCACCCCCTTGTGTCTGCTGTGATGCTCTCAAGCACCCATCCAAATCAGGGTAGGCCACTGCCAGGATCCGGGACATCAGGGGGGTCAGGGTACGACTGGCACCCCTCCTAGGTTGGGAGGCCATCCCCAGCAGTGTCTCGGCGGTCTTCCTGGTTCCGCTGCGGATGTCCTCCCACCTCTTGCGGCAGTGGGTGCCCCGTCTGACGTGGACCCCCAGGGCCCGGACTTCCTTGGCGATGGCACGCCAAATCTCGACTTTCTGATGGGCGCTGACCTATGTGACATGTACAGGGTGGGAAGGAAACAATAATCAACTTACTGCATGTTAGATGTGATTGGCCCCCCCTCCTCAACCTTGCAATATAGCACATGCTCTCATCTGTCGTGCGTTGCACTCCTCATTCGCCCCCCACCCCACCAACTTACATCCACCCCACTCCACGCAGGCATCGCCCATTCCATGTGCACCCGGTGTACTCACCTGTTGGTCTGGAGGACCGTAGAGTAACGCATACTGGGGGAGGACCCCATCCACGAGCTTCTCCAACTCTTTAGACGTGAAGGCAGGGGCCCTTTCCCCAGTCGCAGCAGCCATTGTCTCTTCCAGACCGAGTTCACAGCAGCACTTGCAGTATAGGTCCTCTCCTGTGGATGATCAGGTCTCGAGTGATTAAGCAGATATAAAATGGCGGTCACGCCCGCGGCGGTGCGTACCGCGGCGGTGCGTACCGCGACCGCCGGCGCACATCGTCATTGGCTCCTGAAACCCATAGGCTTCAATGTTATCCAATGCGGCTCCGTATAGCGGTCTTCGACCGCCTACCGCCACGGTGTGCTCCGCCAGCGCAGTGACCTCACATCCCATTGTCCCACTTCACAGGTCAGGCAGCCGCCATTTCCAAGGCCCACATGGCATAATTTCTACTGCGACACACAGGCCTAGGCCTTGCATTGCCACACATACAAGCCTTTCAATACATAGATAACCGTGTGCTATGCAAGCTGTGGTGAGCGTACCAGTGATTAGCTTGACTCTGTGCTCCATGTTGTCCTTCCTAGGCACCGTCCGCTGGGACTTGCGAGGAGAAGGATGAATCCTCGCGTGTACCGACCGCTGGTGGACCTGTCGACAATGGAAGAACGCCACATCATACTACGATACCGACTTGACCGTGCCACTATCCATGAACTGTGTGCCCAGCCGGAGCCAGCCCTGATGTCCCCCATCCGCCAACCCACAGGAATTCCCCCTCTGGTGCAGGTGCTGTCAGTCCTCCATTTTCTTGCAAGTGGCTCATTCCAGACAACAGTGGCCATGTCATCTGGAATGTCTCAGCCAATGTTTTCAAAAGTTTTGTCTAGAGTGTTGTCTGCCCTGACGAAACACATGCGGAGTTACATTATATTCCCTGAGGAGGTTGAATTGCCCACTGTGAAGGGTGAATTTTATGCCCTTGGACATATTCCGAACATAATTGGTGCCATTGATGGGACCCATGTAGCCTTAGTCCCCCCAAAAGACGATGAGCAGGTGTACAGAAACAGGAAAAGTTACCATTCTATGAACGTCCAGGTGGTCTGTTTGGCTGACCAGTACATCTCCCATGTGAATGCCATGTTCCCTGGTTCAGTGCATGACGCGTATGTGATGCGTAATAGCAGCATCCCTTATGTGATGGAACAGCTACAGAGACAACGTGTGTGGCTAATAGGTGACTCTGGTTACCCCAACCTGCCTTGGCTATTGACCCCAGTGAGGAATCCCCGGACCAGGGCTGAGGAACGGTACAATGAGGCCCATGGGCGAACTCGGAGGATCATAGAAAGGACCTTTGGCCTCCTGAAGGCCAGGTTTAGGTGCCTGCATATGACAGGGGGATCCCTGATCTACTCACCAAAGAAGGTGTGCCAGATCATCGTGGCCTGCTGTATGCTTCACAATCTGGCATTGCGACGTCAGGAGCCTTTCCTGCAGGAGGATGGTCCAGATGGTGGTGTTGAAGCAGCTGTGGAGCCTGTGGAGAGTGAAGAGGAGGAAGACTCAGAGGACGACACAGACAACAGAACCAGAGTTATCCAACAGTATTTTCAGTAGCACACAGGTAAGAATCACACACGCCATTTTAATTTTCCTGAAAGCCTCCAGCTTCTCAACTTTGTCTATGACCCCCCAGTTCTTTAAAACTGATGTTTGATTTTCCCTTCCCTTTTCAGTGCTGTATGACCCACTGCGTGACTTCTGCTTGGTTAGCCCATGGACTAATGCTTATTGATCTCGGTATGTGTTCAGCACAAAGTTAACAGAACATAATTGATCGGTAATGTGTTATACATTTGTAAATAATACAGCCTGACTCCAGCATGATTTCAGTGCATTGAGTGATTTATTTTTGGTGCTAGATAATGGTACATGATATTAACACAGTGATGGGTGGGGGTGGAGTAATGTCCATGGCAGAGTCCAGTTCTCAGTCTCACAGGTGCATTGTCCATATGCCGGTGGAAGGATGGAGCAGGGGCAGTTCAAGGTTGGACAGGGTGGCAATGTGGGACAGTGGGATGACTTCAGGGGGTGTCTCATGCTGGCGGGGGTCTTGACATCCTACTCTGTCTTTTTTTTGGATCTCAGGCTCCTCTTGCGGGGTGGTGGTTCTTCAGCAGGAGGTGGGGTTCTGGTGGCCGGTCGTTGTGGTGGGGCCTCCTGTCCACTAGCGCCGGCGGAGGTGGTAGGCTGTTCCTGGTCCGGGCTAGTGACAGGGGCCCTGTGTGGTGCCACATGGTCCCGCAACGTGTCTTCTATCCAGTTGAGGGCCTGGACTATGCTCCCCATAGCGGTAGAGATGTTGGTGAGATGATTGGTGAACCCCATGTAGCGTTCCTCCTGCTGTGCCTGGATCTCCTGGAACCTGGCCAGTACCGTCGCCATCGTCTCTTGGGAGTGGTGGTAGGCTGCCATGATGGTGGTGAGGGCCTCTTGGAGAGTCGGTTCCCTGGGCCTCTCCTCCCCCCCCTGTCGCACAGCAGCCCTCCGAGTTGCCCTGTTTCCCCCGGCCTCTGTCCCCTGGACGATGTGCCCACTACCACTGCCCCCAGGTCCCTGTTGTTGTTGGGGTGGTGGGTTAGCCTGGGTGCCCTGTAGTGGCAGACACACCGCTGATTGACCTGTCCTAGAGACAGAGGCATGGGCCCGCTGGGTGGGAGCTGTGCTGTTGTTCCCAGAGGGGGTTGGGTCTGCTGTGGCCTGTGTGTGGGGAACCGACTGTCCAGAGGTCCCCGATGGTCCGGGCTGGTCATCAGGTTCCAGGTCGACAGAGCTGCTGTCATCACTGGGGGCCTCTTCCGGGGGGGGGGGGGGGTGGACATTTCTGGACCCTCCTGGCCGGTGTGTTGGCGTTCGGGTCCTGCATGGGGTAAGAGAGTATGGTTATTGTTTCTGTGTGTGCTATTGTGTGCGATTTATGGGTGCCCTTGTCCCCCAGTGCTGTCATTCCCTTGGGGGAGGTGTTGTGGGGGTGTTTGGGGGGGGGGGGTATGTGCAGTGGTCATGCTTAGGTGATGGGTGTCCATAGTTTGTGGTGGCATGCAGGGGTTGGTGTTGGGTGGGTTGTGCTGGAGAGACATTCTCAGGGAGGATGTGTGATGGGGGGTTGGGGGTGAGGGTGGTGGTGGGGGTTAGCATGCTGGGGGGGGGGTGAAGTAGTTGAGATTGTACTTACCAGAGTCCATTCCTCCGTGTACTCCAGCGAGGCCATCAGGATGCAGGATGTTTAGTACCTCTTGCTCCCATGCTGTGAATTCGGGTGGAGTGGGTGGGGGTCCCCCGCCAGTCTTCTGCACTGCGATGTTGTGTCGCGAGACCATCGAGCGCACCTTTCCCCGTAAGTCGTTCCAGCGTTTGCGGATGTCGTCTCGATTTCTGGGATGCTGTCCCACCGCGTTTACCCTGTCCACGATCCGCTGCCATAGCTCCGCCTTCCTGGCTATAGTGGTGTGCTGCACCTGTGAGCCGAAGAGCTGGGGTTCAACTCTTATGATTTCCTCCACCATGACCCGGAGTTCTTGGTCCGAAAAGCGTGGGTGCCTTTGGGGTGCCATGGGGTGGTGTGGATGAGGTGTGGGGTGGTGTATATGGTGAGGAGTGTGTTGGTGTGTGGTGCTTTGTGCTTCTATGTGGTGTGTGTGATGGTGTAGTGTGCCTCTGTGTGATGTAGCTCTCTATTATGTGATGTGTCTCTCTCTCCTTCGTCTCTGATCTTCGGTCGTAGGGGTTTGTGGGTGATGTGGGTGTGTGTTTTATAGTTGATTGGATGTGTGGGAGTGTTGTTTGTATGTGTGTCAGGTGTGTGTATTTCAAATTGACCAATGTGGCTGTGTTTTGGGGCTGTGTGTGTATTTTGACCGCGGCGGTGTGTACCGCCAATGGAATACCGCGGTTGAAAGACCGCCGCGTGGATTCGTGGGTCAGAATGGCATGGGCGTGTTTGTGTTGGCGTGGCGGTGGAGGTTTGGTCATCTCCAGTTTTCCGCGGCCCGCTGATGAGGCGGCCTTCCTTGGATGTCGGGTTTTTGGCGGATTCACAGTTGGTGGTCAGAATGACCGTGGCGGTTTACCGCGGCCGCGGCGGTAGTATGGCGGAGTTCTGACCGGCGGTAAGGGCCTTTTACCGCCGAGGTCAGAATGACCCCCTATGTCTTGTTATTTGTTGAGGTCTCATCTTAAGCCTATGCACTACCTCCCTGAGAAGCCTGTGAGACTTTGTTGTCACTACGATGAGGATCAAGTACTGAAAGAGTTCTGCTTGGCCCAGTTCAGAGCCACAGTAGGATGGACCATCGGACACCAGTAACAAACAACCACCACAGCTGGAGCCCAATAGCTCCTGCGTGCCCTGTGGCTCCCTGAACGGAGTCTGACATACACATTGCTAGTGTATACACTGCGGAGGGATCAGAGCTGTGCCCTTATAATATACCAATAGTCCAATTGCAAGTGTTACACATTACACACTAGTAGAGTTGCACAGCTGTGTCATAATGGCCTACCAAAGACAAGTATTACACACTAATAGCATAGCACAGTGCAGAGGGAACACAGGTTTGTCCCAGTAATACACACTACACATGTGTAGAGCAGCACGGAGCAGAGCTGTGCCCTAATACTATACCAGTAACAAGCATTACACACTACTCGCTAAACACAAGGCACAGGGAAAAAAGCTCAATCCTAACAATACAACAATGTCAAGTATTTCATATTTGCAAGCATAGCACAGGGCATAGAAATGTGTCCTAATTATATGCCAATAACAACTACTCTGCATTACACATTACTAGCGTAGTGCAATGCAGAGGGAGCAGAGATGTGTTCTAACAAGATACCAATAATGGGTATTACACCTACTGGAGTAGTATATTCCAGCGGAAGCAGAGCTGTGTCCTAAAGGTATACCAGTAATATGTTTTACACATTTTTAGTGCAGCACATGGCAGAAGCCCAGAGCTGTTTCGTAATAATATACCACTAACAAGTATTACACACTATGCTATAGTAGTAGCACATCGCAGAAGCAGCTGAGCCGTGTCCTAATGTCTCGCTGCTCCCTCTGATCTTACCTGACTGCTGCAGCTCTAACCTAGAGGAACATCTGTCATCAAGCAGCACCTTCAGAGTGTGGCCAGAGGAAGGCAACAAGGATTCGCCTTTGCTTCTTCTGAGCGACTTTCTCATAACACTTTTTACGTTGAGCCTTCCAGGCAAAGCAAGTTGTCTGATTACAAAAGACCAAAGGTGGGCTTACACATAACTTACAGGGGCATGTATCCCACCCATTGCTAACAATTGCTTGGCTTTATTGTCAAGAGGAGAAACAGAATCAGCAAGAGAAGGATTTGAAAATAGTGACTAAAGGTGAAAGCGTGGATGAAAAAGAACCTGCAAGTGTGAGATAATGGGACAGAACAGGAAGTGTAGGGCAGTGGAAGGCATGAAGAGCCACCAAGACTTTGCACCTTTGGTATGCCGTAACCCGTAGGAGGCTGGCTCTCTATATAGTGTACAACAATGATGTGCACTGTGCAGAGTCGAAGCAACCCCACCTTGGTTTACAGAGGTAAAAAGTAGACCACCTAATGCTCTAATTTTTTTAATGGTATCTTGGTCGAACAGTTAGGCCAATCTTGGAGAAGTGCTAAGCATTTGTTGTACTCACAGTATCAATAAATGTGGACAAACACTCCAAAGAATATCTTACAAAAATACTTCAGATTTTTATGAAATTTTTAAGACCGAGATCATCAAAATCGAATATTTTTTAAGTTATGATTTTTCAAAGTTTAGCAAATATAGGGCCAGATGTAGCAAAGGATTTGCGCGTCGCAAACTGCGAAAATCGCCGTTTGCGAGGCGCAAATGACTCTTTGCCATGCAGAAATGCATATTGCGAGTCGGGACCGACTCGCAATATGAATTTCAGAATCGCAAATAGGAAGGGGTGTTCCCTTCCTATTTACGATTCGGAGTGGTATGCAATACCATTTGCGACCGCATATGCGGTCGCAAATGGTGTCGCAGTTACCATCCACTTCAAGTGGATGGTAACCCACTCACAAATTGGAAGGGGTCCCCATGGGACCCCTTCCAGTTTGTGAATGTACCCAAAACAATTTTTTCAGGGCAGGTAGAGGTCCAAGGGGCCACTGCCTGCCCTGAAAAAATACCGAAACTAAAGGTTTCGTTTTTTTTTTAAGTGCAGCTCGTTTTCCTTTAAGGAAAACGGGCTACACTTTAAAAAAAAAAAACTGCTTTATTTACAAGCAGTCACGAACATGAAGGTCTGCTGACTACAGCAGGCCTCCATGTTTGCGAGTGCCTAGACTCGCTATGGGGCCGCAATTTGCGACCCACCTCATGAATATTAATGAGGTGGGTCATTGCGACCCCATAGCGAGTCGCAGACGGTGTCTGAGACACCGTTCTGCATTGCAAATTGTGACTTGCAATTTGCGAGTCGGAAGGACTCGCAAATTGCAAGTCGCAATTTGCAATTTTCCTGCATCTGGCCCATAGTCCTTTTGTGTGCAATTACGCACCATATGAATCAATGGGAGAAAACTTTAAAAATCCATATATAATCAGACAATGTGCTTACCAATGTCTCCTTTCGTTATTAGGTTCAGGATGTCAAGATGTCCTGTGGACCAGCAGGTGAAGTTCAGGTGGCTCCCGGTTTCGGTGGGAGCAGCTGCTGAAAAGTCCTTGGAGCTGGTGCAAGACCACTGTGGCGGGCCATTTGGAAATGCAATGCATAGGTGGACTTCAAGGTGAGTCTAGTGGGTCCCATTGAAGTGTAGAGATTGAAAGGGGTGGGGGACCCTTTCAGCACAGGTGGTTCTCTGCTGCAGGGCCCAGGGAGGCCGGTTACAGAACAGATAGGTGAGCCAAGAGTTGTGCACAAAGATCCCTTGGAAACAGGAGGCAGGTCACTTTGAGGGTGGATTGCAGGTCAGCAGGGCCACTCTGGGGGTCTTACGTGTCCTGGAGTCCCTCAATGGAGGCTTGCTTCTTGTCAAGTCTGGAGTGGACTTTTCTTTTGGGTGTCCGACGATGGGGGTCAAGTACCCCTGACTACTGCACGGTTCAGCTACTAAAGGTCGCAGTGCCACCTAACTTGGCACACTTACAGGATTTGTCCTGCAGGTCCGTTGGGTGGAATTTTGTCCAGCTGCTATGTCCGGTTCCTTGGTCAGCAGCCGGTCAGTGAACTGAACTTCTCTGGTCTTTTGCTTCTTTGTTTTAGGGAGTGATTCCTTCACTCTGGGGGGAGATCTTCAGTGATTTTCAGAAGTGTGGAGGTCCTCTGGGGTATTATAGAGTTCATCTAATGTCCATGCAACCCCTCAGCGGCACGTGTCAAGTCCTGGGTACAGCAGACAGGTTTGACACCTTTTTCTTTGTGCAGCAGGAAAGTTGTTCTCGAGCCTTGGGTCTTCTTTGTTGCTGACCTTCTTGTGTCCTTGGAATCTGATCTGTAAGTTTAAGGGGGCCCACTAAATACGGCACTTAGTGGGTGTTTAGTGGAGTCCCTAGTAGTGAACAATGGGACATCTACCTTAGGGTGACTACACCCACTATGTGACCACTTCCTAATCCCTGATAGGCTATTTTCCTACCATGCAAGATGGAGGAAAATTAAATAGAGCAGTCACCTCGCATACAACACCTTAGGGGTGGTGGAAGCTGGAAGTGGCCACTCCTCCTGTCCTTTGTGCATTTTCCTGCCGTTGCTCACACCAAAAGTGGGGGTTTGTAATGGGGGCATCCATATGCTACTAGCAGCAGGGCAGGGGTTGAGTTTCAAGGGTGGCAATCCCTTTGAAGCTTGCTGGCAGGGCAGTGCACATTTCTGGGGGAAAAGGTGTAAC
This sequence comes from Pleurodeles waltl, assembly GCF_031143425.1. Classification (NCBI taxonomy): domain Eukaryota; kingdom Metazoa; phylum Chordata; class Amphibia; order Caudata; family Salamandridae; genus Pleurodeles; species Pleurodeles waltl. Next base: position 307,361,404 of record NC_090437.1, on the reverse strand, counting down.
ACCTCTGCCCAGGAAGGGCTTTGTTTTCTGGACCCAGAAAGCAAAGGCTCTCACCTCAGGGTTCCAGAATCTTGCCTGGTAGTGGCAGGCTGGTTGTGGCCGGGCAGCAACCTGCCAGGGTTACTTAGCTTTAAATCCAATCCAATACTCGTACCAGTACCAGTATTGGATTTATTGTTCTGAGTTGTTTCATACCAAACAACCCAGGGTCCAGAGTGGCCATCAAGTAGCTGTGAAACTACTACTGACCAGAGTCCAGCACATGCATTTAAAATGGCTTGTCTGTTCACTTACTATGTCACAGGTTTGGCAAGGACATAGTAGGGGCATATTGCTCATGCACCTATGCCCACACATGCATTATAGTGCACCCTGCCTTGGGACTAGAAGGCCTGCCAGAGGGGGGCTTACCTATATTGCATGCAGTGTGAAGTGTACAGGTCACACAGGCTGTGTGCTATGTCAGTTTTGTATTTTAGGATTGCACCAGGACACTCAGCCCACAATGGCAGGACTGGGTGCACTCGGATGCACGGTCCCTGAGGGTGGCACAATCTGTGCTGCTGCCCCCAGGGGCCTACCCTTAGTACCCCATGTCCTGGGTACCAAAGTACCATTTACTAGGGACTTACAGTGGCAGCTGAAGGTGTTGCCAATTGTGACAAGATTTTTATCCATTTTAGGGGAGAAGCACTGGCACTGAGGACCTGGTTAGCAGGTACCTAGTGCACTCCAGTCCAAGTCGCATTCAGAAACCAGACAAAGTGGTGGGGTGCTGCAACAAGGGGACAGTTTCCCACACACCCCCAGCATTCACTGTGCCAGTAGCAAGCTCCAAAGAAACCTTCGGCCCCTGCACTTATTTACAAATGAAGCACAGGGCATTTGACTTGCTGGGAGGTCAGCCTTCGAAGGAATGGGCTTGGAAATTCTCAGGATTGAGCAGTGCTAGAAAACTAAAAATAGAGTTCTCCAACTGTGCTCCTCCTGTTAAATGTGTGGTGATTTTGCTGTGAAGAAGCGTGTTTTATTTAGTTACCATGTTCCCTTATTTTAACTCCAGTCTCTATTCTGCTCTTGTTCATAATAAACAATGCATTGGCAGTGCTCCTATATAAACCACACACCTCAGCTTCGTCGTAAATAAGTCCATACTTTTAATTAGAATGCAGCCCAAAGCGTTTTGCTTGGGAAGGCTCCAGAAAAGCATGATGTCTTTGAGCCACCAATGCCACCCAGGCCTTCTCCGGAGCACCATGGAGCGCAGCCATATTTAATACCTCTAACGTGGACTGGTTGAAGTGAAAGGTTCAAAAGATGCTTTTCGGATGTACCAACTAAATTTCTATATCACAAAACCTAAAAACATTCACCACCATGTATACACACCCCACAAACAGAAGAAGGTACGTCATGAAAAAAGGTAACCAGAGACATACAGAACTCCCAGAACTTTCTTGTGGTGTTAAGGCACATTATGTAGGGTGGTGGAAGGCTGTTTTATTGTCAAAGTATGAAACGTTTTCTGCAGATTAAATGAGGCATAAAACATTTGCATTTCACTTTAAATGTTGCCTCATTATCCAGCATTAACAAAAATACAAGCGATCTGGTGACAGTTCATAAAATCTGACACAGAATTGTCAGGCAACTAAAGCAACTAAAACTACTGCTTAGGAAAACATGTCATCGTTGTTCGGATGGTTGCGGGATATCATGAAGTATACATTTAGGTAGTTAGAGGAAGACAGGTCGATGTAAGGAGATAAAGTGAAATAGGACCAAAAAAAAAGATATGCGGGCGGAGAGATGCAAGCATTAGAGACAGAGAAGGATGATAGAAAGAAGAAATGATTAGAAGAGAGACTGAGCGTTAGGAAAACAATGCATCAAATATACCAGGACTATACATTTGGCAAACAGTCAAAGAGGTGTGATATAGTATTCTCTGCCTGTAGATGACCAATGCAACTTAGTGCTCATCATGTCAGATCCATTTCATCTTGAAAACGTAACTCCTAGAGGATTCTGTGGGGGATATGCATGTAGACGTTGAAATTGAGCACTGCACAAATGAGTAGTACTCCTTCTTCAAAACCCCTAATAGTTCCTTCCTGGATACAAGTAAGACCACCAGTGTGAAACTAAGGCACATAAAGCTCAAAATTGATGTAGGTGGCTAAAGACAAAAGAAGGAAGAATTAGTCTATTGGATCAGCTGACACGTCAGATTCGAGGGTTTATAACGGATCTTGTAATCTTGAGTGAATTGACTCAATTAACACAACAGGTCTGCGGAGTTACAACCGATCTTGTAATCTTGTAAAATTTGGGTCAGTGGACACAACAGATCTATGGGGTTACCGAAGTTCTTGAAATCTTGAGTGAATTGGCTGAGCTGATCCAACAAGCGAAGTTACAGTGGATCTTGTAATCATGATTCATCCAGTGACTCTGATTCAGCCAGTAACTTTTGCTACTGGCTAAGCCGGGATTAAAAGGGATCTCAAAATGAGTAGATAAACGAAGGAGACCATGGGGCTTTTTGTGTCTTGTTCTCTGCCCCATTCCTGGATAAATGAGAAGAGTGAGAAATAGTGAGTGAAAAAATAGGAAACATTAATGCATGCATGGAGATGCCTGAGAAGTAATTCAGCCCTATGTGAGGGCATACCTTGTGTTCAAAACAAAGGTAGTAATCGAGCAACTTATTTTGTGAGTCAAGAATTAATTGTAGTGATATGTATTAACAAGACTAAGGGCCGGATTTTGACTTTGAGACAGTACTACATCAGACAGGGTGGAGGAGGACATTACCTTCACCAGCCTAACAGACTACCATGTGTTAAATTTAGAGATGACTGCTAGCCCAGTGGTTATCACTGCGCCATGAAATTGACCACAATCACAGCGGTACCCTCCAAGGTACAAAAACTTTGGTGGATGGCTGCCATGAGTTTTTACGGCCATTCACCAAACTATTTAAAGTTTTTTGTTTTTCTCAAAGAGAGAGTTTATTTCTGAAATACAAAAAATTCAAAACCTCCAAACCATGGGAAATTTCTTACAGAGTGTGGGCGTCATTACTTGTGTTTTTTTTGTCCCTCACCATGAGGTTTTAAGTGGCGATGGCGGACAGAAGAAAAAGGACATTACAATATCCAAGCTAAATAGGTGGGCTGCGTAATGTCGTGGGCCATTGGAGGAAGCGTTCCGTGAACTGAGCCAACGGAAGCTTTATTGACAGAAAGCCTACAGTCAACCTTTTCTCTAAGTGGGGCAGGCGGACCAATAGTTGCTGGGTAGGGCACTGTCCGCCAAACGTAAATCAGGCCCTAAGATTTGAATTTATGATCTGTTATCATTCCCTAAGCTATGGGTCTCTCTTTTGTTCTTGTGATGGAGTATCCTTGGAAACAAGAAATTTGCAATTTATTTTCTTTGATGCATTAGGGATATATTTCCTGCCATTCAAAAATTCAGTTTAGGAGATGTAGGTCTGCTTTGTTGCATCTCCTGTCACTTGAAAACTCACTGATTAATTTTGCTGTGGTCAAATGTTGTTTTCAGCAGCGAGACACAGGAATGCTTTCATTGTTATAGTTGAATTATGTGATAACAGAAAATACATAAAATACTCGAAGTGTTAGTATTACTTTGCTATATTAAGTTCACTGTATAAACTGTTTGTGCAGGCTTCTTTGACATTATGATCTGTATTAATGTTTTGCCATATAGCGGGTTGCATTTCATACTTGTACGCTTTATGTACACTGGCTTGGCTCTGAAAGTGGATTTTATTTACCTACGCAGTATGCAGAAATTGATGATTTTGTTGTATTATTATTTTATAAATGTTTTCACGCTTGTTTGGGTTTAGAAACAGATCAAAATAAGCTAACATTTTATTTAGGTTTTTCGATAGGCAGCGGCTACAATTGATACTAAAAACTATTTAACAATGATAATAACTAGGTAACAGTAACAACTGTTATTTATAGCACTAATGAAAGGCCAACGTTTAAAGCGCGGTATAAATATGTTATTGAAGGGGAGGAAGTTGTTAAGCGTTCCATAAGTTAAGGACACCCTGATTTAGACTCCAAAATGTATGCAATCATGTCCATATGTGCCCAGATACCGGCAAAAGGCTCTCAGGACAAACGCACCACCCAAGGAGTACGGAATGTAACACTAATGTAAGCATTGGCCTCCACTACAGATCACGCTTTCTCTATATATGGAAATTCAACAATGGCTGCATTTCTTCCCATCCCCTAGTCAAAACTGAGCAGGACCTGTAGCCGTCCCCAAAGTGGCTGCCATAGATTCCTGGCCTCTCCTGTCAACATGGTCTCCAAATAGCCTCCTAAATTTGGCCACAGTATCAGAAGGAATGACAAGTATCTCAGGAGTTGTGGATGTCAGTCCGTGTGCTACATTCTTGTGTTCGGCTACCCTCGTTATAAATAAGGCCACCCGGGGCCAGTGTCAGTTTGAATGACACCTATAAATCCATCCACGAAGCCCTCCAAAAGTGTTTACCTCTATGCGCTTTGCCTACTGTCTTCCCACCTTTCCGACCCTTCATTTGTATTTCCAAGGAAAAATGTTAACCCTTCGCTAAATTATTTAAGCATCATAGAAACAGCTAATGAAAATTTGATGGCCGCTTTCATTGACTGAAATTTAATATCAATATGCGGTGAGAGCAGTAACTACTGTAATTGCTGGCTCAGGGCTGGGACTGCGTTATCCCGCAGTACTTCCCAAGCGTACCGGAACTAAGGGTGGTTGCACCGCCTCGTGCGCGGCTCCGGGCTGCCCTAAACGCTACGGCAGAAGCCGACAAGAACGAAACAGCAAGACACAAAACAAGCATTGGCTAAGCACGGGTATGGCCTTACCGTGTTAAGGCCCGTATTTATTGAATGGCGTTAGCCGGCGCTAACAGACCGGCGCTGCCTGGTGTGCGTGGAAAAAAACCACGTACACCAGGCAGCGCCGGCGTTGGGGAAAATGGCGTTAGGGCGTCTTAAAATGGTGCAAGTCAGGTTGACGCCAAAAAATCGCCTCCACCCGATTTGCGCCATTTTTAACGACGCCCAGACGCCATTTACATGACTCCTGTCTTAGTAAAGACAGGAGTCATGCCCCCTTGCCCAATGGCCATGCCTTATGTCCCCTGGGCATGGTCATTGGGCATTGAGGCATGTAGGGGGGCACAAATCAGGCCCCCCTATGCCAAAAAAAAATATAAAAAAAATAAAAAATTATACTTACCTGAACTTACCTGAATGTCCCTGGGATGGGTCCCTCCATCCTTGGGTGTCCTCCTGGGGTGGGCAAGGGTGGCTGGGGGGGTCCCTGGGGGCATGGGAGGGCAGCTGTGGGCTCATTTTGAGCCCACAGGTCCCTTAACGCCTGCCCTGACCCAGGCGCTAAAATCCGGCGCAAATGCGGGGTTTTTTGCCCCGCCCACTCCCGGGCGTGATTTTTGCCCGGGAGTATAAATACGACGCATTTGCGTCGCAGTCATTTTTTTAGACGGGAACGCCTACCTTGCATCTCATTAACGCAAGGAAGGCGTTCACGCAAAAAAATGACGCTCTTTCCTCATACTTTGGCGCTAGACGCGTCTAACGCCAAAGTATAAATATGGCGTTAGTTTTGCGCCGAATTTGCGTCGAAAAAAACGACGCAAATTCGGCGCAAACGGAGTATAAATATGCCCCTAAATGTCTAAACAAAGGCACCCACACGTGTGCGTTGTGTGCGCTGCTACAACAGACGTTGTTTCGTTTCTTAAAGTCTGACCTATCGGCTCTCCCAATGCGGGGAAAAAAGTAGCGAAAAGGTTTGCTTCCTGTATATAATGTATACAGGAGATAATGAATTAAGCGTGACAAACAGTACAATGATTGGGTGTACCTTTCAGATGTAAAATAGTCCTCCACGTTACAACAAATAGTAGCATTAGGTGAAAGAAAAATACTCCTCTGGGCAGAGCCAATGTCCACTCAAATATTTTAAGAATTAGTAAAAGGTCATGAAGACAGTCGTACTGAGAAACTAGACCTAGAAGTAAGGGAGGAGTAAGGATTTGTGCTAAGAGGGAAAATAAAAAAATTCTTTCATTGTTATCCCGTTCTTTAGCCACCCTCTCCTACCTATATAACTTCATCTTTACAAAGGGGAACCTAAATTGTATTGGGGTTGATTCACAAAGCTTTTACCTGGCATAAAGTGGATTTTGGCCTAGTGCCAGATTTTGAAAACGTGTTCCAAAGGTAAGGGAAGGTATAATGCAGGTAAAGGTTTTAGACTCTACAAAGTATAAACTGATTCAGAAACTTAGGATCAGTGTAGTTTTACATCCAATAATGTTACTTTCACGTAGGGTTGTGCAAAGTTTTTATTACACGAACAAAATCTCAGGAGAGCTCAATTACTGAGCTCCCAGTGGCGGAAGGAGTTTCTCACTAATGTAAATTCATAGTTTGGCCTAGTTTTCATTCTCAAGTACTTGTTAGCATTGACAATCGACGGGACGTTTTCTCGCCTTTACCTTGCAATTATACAACTGGGTGGCTAATGCAATCTTTTATTCCTTGCAATAAGTTAGTGATACGATGGCCTATATTCTACTGGAAAACCCATGCTCAGAGAACATGCAGGGAGCTTTGCGACCAGCAGCTACTAATTACAGTATGCAAAAGAATTATGGAAACTTTCCAAGGGAAAAAGCTGAGAATGTAACATACTCTTTAGAAATACAGAATTACAGTAGCACCGCTGGAGCCTGTAGGTGTGGAGGGGGGTAAAGAACGTTATTAGGGGGTGTCAGCAGGATCTTCAGGGAACTACGGTAGAAATAAAGTGATACAACTTCCCACTCTTTTCTAAACCAGATGTAAGTGGCACCAGAAATGTGGGAATGTCCGCAGAACACCCCCCACATTATAAAAGAGATGGATCGTTTAATCCAACAATTAATGCACTGTCGACGTGGTACCCAGTTTCATAAAAAATGAGTGTGAGTCATTGCCTGCTACAGTCAATTAGTTGAGCATGGGTGAGGCGTGGTAATTATCATACTGCTGGGCCTGCGTGCCCAATCTCAAAATGGGGTTTTAATTACTAAAACAATTCGGCAACTTTTTAGGAAAAAGTAACAGTGCCTGGGTGATTAAAGATGACCTTGAAGGGCTTCTAGCTGGAAGTGAGGGGAGAGGCTCCTGGCTGTGTAGTGAGGAAGGGACAGATAACTAAACCAGAGACAGGCCTTCTCACTGGTGTGCCTGTTACCTGAGAGAAACGTAAATGTGTACAGTTGGTTGGCTATCAAGTGTAAAGGCAGAATAAGTGTTCATTCATAGAGTTGATTCAAGAGTTATAGTGGCAAAGATTTATTCTTTTTGAGAGGTAAGGCAAGTGTGCTAAGAGCTGAGTTTTGGTGTGTGTGTCCTTTTAAAGCACTAGCTATAGTCTTATTCTGTGTTACTAAATCAGATTTTGAAAAGTGTTATTTTTATATTCAACACTATATCACATATATTTTGAAAGTATTCGTTTTGTTTAAAACATTAAATCATTTCACAGCAAACAATCTTACACTGCATGTAATGATATTTTAAAAGGGGACATATATTCCCAGTGCCCTCATAGCACTATCAATACAGACGTCACTGTTGCTCACTGCACTAACCAGCATCCAATTCTGTTACCTTCTGGTCACACACACAGACTGTGCTATATCCAAACGCTGGATGACCTCTCTCTACCCACCAGGCTACACTACAAAAAAGTGGGACAAGGAACACCATATGTAGGAGGGCAATCATGGATTAAGGATGACTGTCAGCACAGAAAACACGAGGAGGTAACCAGTGGCAATCCAAGATGGTGCTTGCAAAAGTTGTTTGCCTGCAAAGCGCCCTGCCTATGTAACGCTAGCAAATGTGACCCCCCACCCTTGCCATATGCACAAGTAGAGAAAGACAGTGAGAGAACTCTGGACCGACAGTAACAGGGCCCAGGAAAGCTGAACACTGTCCTCTGGTGCCGGCTTCAACCTACAGTGACAACTAGGCCTGAGGCACACAGAAGAAACCATGCATCGTGCAGCCCTGGAGCAGCCAAGCTGGAGGCCCATGGAATACACAGCATGTACAGCCCGTAATACAAACAGAACACCAGGAAAAATCATGACTGTGAGCATTGGCGGGTTGGTACCTCCCATGGGCAGCTTTTTCCACAAAGGTGGATTGGTGAAACTCCAAGGGGGTGATGAAAGAGATTTAAAGGGAAAAGATTAGCATGCCAATAACCCCCTCCTTAGACAGTCGACAACTGGGCAACAAGTTTGAGAACTGGTGACTCCTGGACTTCTCTCCAAAGGAAAGAACTTACCAAAGACAGGGGCCCAATGTATGTGGTGATGAAATGACTCTTTAACACATAGTAACACATGTACTATACCACAACAACAAGCCCCAGTCAAATAATGCACAGATGGTTAGAACAGCAACGCACATAAAGGAGAGGGAGCAATTTTTTTCTGGGTGAAAACCTTTAAGCTCCCATGCAAGGACAAACAAAAGTGTAGTGAAACAGAATACTGTGTTCAGGCAAAAGGAGCAGAATCAGAATGTTTCATCGCCACAGGATCAGCAAAGAAGACAGGAGTGACCTGTGGTCAACCTGGTGAAACTAAAATTAAAGGACTGATGGCCAAACACACAACTCTCTTGAATAGCAGGAATGGAGAAGATACAGGTGACCCTCTGAGGCATATGCAAACCACATCGTATGAGCAACAAGCAAGCCAGGTACAATTCTACATTCCACCCACGACATGAGTAATGCCCTGAAGATGAAAAGAGACTTGGTGTCCCTTTATGTGGGGCTCTTGGATGCTACCATGGAAAATTGCCAGAACATGTGTTGAAAACCGAAACCAGCCTCTCAACAATGAAACCATAAATGAAGGACATATAGAAACATATGATGGAACTCAAAAACAACACCAGACTACTACAAAACAGAGCCAGAATGCACTCAGCACAGCAATATCCACATTATGGGCATCCCTGAGAAAAGCAGAAGGACCCAGTGTTCAGCTGTTTCTGGGAGAATGGCTAACAAATTCTGTAATACCTGTGAGTCTATCACAATTCTACCTCAGGTGCTTGGGCATGGATGGAAACCAAAAGAGTGTCACTCAGGAACACACGGGGCAGAGATGATACTGGACAAATATCCTGTTGACATAGGAATCACAACAGATGGCCTCACCCAGCAAGACCCACAAAGAAATAGACAGCAAAAGACAATGTCTGCATAGTAATAAATATTTTGCAACATCGTAGTTTCCCAAGGCATAGCATTCAACAGTGAAAATGAAACCTCAAGAGAAGATCCAGAAACCAGCACAGATGATATTGAAGGATTAATCAGCCAGGGCCAAGTGGTCACTCCCATGATGGACGTGACATCTGAACCTCACAAACACCAACAGACAAAGACATGATTAAGTGAAATTAACACATCCACTACAGTCTGTATGTAAAGGTGAAGCGCGTATGGGAGCAGATTGAGAGCGGTCAGGGACTGCACCTGTGCAGAACTTTTACCCACACTACACGTTACTACTGGAATGGACGAGTTACTAACCAAAGTTCTGTTATGAATAAACTGTGGCTGCAGCCATGGTAGGGCTCCTACTGGGTGAGTAGGGAAATGCTTCACAATGGTCTGAGACTCAAACACCAACGCAATGGGAAGAGTGAACAAAAACAGATACTAAATCACAAACAGAAATGGTTGCAGATAGGCACACGCCTCCAGGGCCTCAACCAAGGGGCGGCCACAAAGGGAGCAAATGAGGAGAGGCCCTAATATAATTTTATAACCAATAGCAACATACACAATGCAGACTCATTACAAACTTTTAGTGTAGATGGGAATGGCTACCTGTACTAAGTTATACAGGACCCATGCCTACTTGAAACGCAGGCCTGAACACGTTGCATGCATTTGAAAGATGCAACTAACCAAGGTCAAATTTAACAAAGAGAGGAAGTGGAGAAACAGATAACTGGCCACAGTTATTCAGCACACACCACGTAGATGCTGATATGGTCAGCATCTGGAATCCCACTGGCAATAAAAGCACAAAACACTGATACTGAAGACAGATATGTGATAACATAGGGCTTGCTAGCAAATAAGCAGTAACCACGGTGAGTGTTTATGTCCCCATTGTCAACCAAGCACAGTTCCTGGAGACACTCACCCCCAATCTGCTGCAATGCCTGCAAGCAACAGGTATCTCGGGGGGCACTACAACTGTGTCTATATTGTAGACCCAGATAGATTTATGCCACCACTATTTGGAGCCCAGACACAAACTCAATACATGGGTGCAGCAGAGGCAACTCCAGGACATCTGAATGCACCCCGACACATGTTCACCAGTACACAAATACACACTAGACTAGACACGTTTCTGGATATCAGCAGAGGTAAAAAGAAGAGCACTCAACCAGTGCTTAATTTGTAAATAAAAATGTGCTTGTGCCCAAAGCTCTCCATGAAACAGGTGGCTGCTACAACTAAATGTGCGTGCACGTTATACTAAGGCAGTGTAATCTTGAAGCTATCTCGGGCCTCTTTAACCCATTTACGGCCACTCACTGCCTCTTCAGCTCACTCTTGCAGCTTTCTGCTCAGTGGCGTAGCGTGGGGGGTGCAGGGGGGGCAGGCCGGACCGGGCGCAACATCTTGGAAGAGACTAAATCCACGGGTTAGGGGGCGCAAATTACTTGCCTTGCCCCGGGTTAGGGGCGCAAATTACTTGCCTTGCCCCGGGTGGTGACAACCCACGCTACGCCACTGTAAAATTCTGCTTTCTCCCCTTTTTATGCTTTTTCATTTTAATCTTCCTTCGCCTTTTCCATATTTGCCTTTTGCTCGCAGTAAGTGCTTGAGGGAGAAAAATAAGTGCCGGCCCTCAAAAATAAATGCTGGTGCCCCGCACCAGAAACCACTGTCTCAAATTAAGCACTGCACTCAACACAGAGTATCGAGGGAGGAACAAATCTGATAACACATCACTACTAATGGCACGTTTAAGAGTGGCCGGGGAGTGGGGTGTGGCATTAAACATTTTGAAAACCACTGCCCTACGGGAATACAATTGAAGAGAACATAGACCACAATGTGAAAGAAAATGAGAGCTCAGCAAAAGTAGAATGGAACACTTTTAAAATGGTGCTGAGTGGAATCTGCATAAAAAGCACGCACAGGATTAAGCAAGCGCTAAATCCAGAGACAAAACAATGGATCCGAGATCGGAAAAAACAGTCCAGAGCAATCAAAGGCGGGTCACCGCCCCTTTGACGCAAGAGCTGAGCGTGGCGCTCTCGTCAAGTGAGTTATTTGTGTAGACTGTAAGGAATACACAGCTCAACAGCACGCATAAGGGCACAGTAAGGGTGAGATGCTGGCCTGACTGCTTTGTACAAGTGTAGCTCGGTGTTGATTATAAAGTTCAGCTGGATTAGACGTCCGGCTTCATTAAGGTTCAACTTTAGTGATCATTAGCTGATGCAGAACAGTCTGATTTGTATGTGAACATTTCTACCAGTGCACGAGGTGCGGTTTCACAACAGTTCACGAATGGCAGACTGGTCCTAGTTGAAGCCTCTTCGTTATTTAGGAGAGGAAGATTTTCTAGCACATGCGGAGAGTATAAACATCAAAAAGTAAACCTATGGTAACGCTAGGGACACATCACCATTAAATATTTTCAGCCCAGTGTCAATTTTCTCCAGTCTTACAGTGGCACAAGCGAAAACAATTTTAAACAAGCATTTGCAGTGCAACGGGTGTCGTATTTGCTCGAGTTAGAGCTATCAGCGTTGTAAAATCCTAATCTGACTTTTCTTGCCACATATATTGAAAATTAAAAGTAAAACAGTTTCACACAATTGAGCCGATTCACAGCTCCGCGGCCGCTGTGGGCATCAGCGTTAAGAGACACACAAAAGGAAAAAGAAGTTCACTTGCAAACTCATCGCAAACGTGCAATTCCCCATGTAACAGGGGCGATAACAAAACCTCCCCAAGGAGGGACAAAGGTAAACCATTCATCAATGTCATTAAAAGATTTCTGAAGGGCAAGCCCACCAACGAGTGATAGTGATGGGCATGAGGTGGGCGTTGTTAAAAGCCCAGATGCATGCCAACGCGTCTGAAGAGCAGCGCTTGCGCGCTGCGAGGCTCGACCTAAAAAAGTGTAGAACAAGAAAGGAACCCCAGAGCGCACTTCGACTCCTTCCGAACGCTGTTACACCTTTCGTCCTACATTCCCTTCCTGCAGTCCTTACGTTTATGTTATCGACAATGACATCAGGGGTTGTACTAACAAAACTGCCCGGGGTGTGTAATGGGCAGGAGAGGCCACTGATTATGTCCCGGGGACACGTAGGTAGCAAAGAAGGGCCTGCAGCGGTTGCACGACCTCTTTTGTAACAGGTCGCACTGGCACTTTCTCAAGTGTGAGGTATCCTCACGTGCACACAGACGTGACTCAAATGAAGAGAAACGTTGCTTCTGGGTCCGCTCATTCACTGTGATATTTCGCACTGGCCCAGTGTATGGCCAGCCGCACGGCGGTGAAGACCTGGACAGTGTGTCCTTTCTGTGATGTAGGCCCGGGTGTACAAAGAATCTGAACTGACAGAGTCGCCCTCGGACCAGGCTCCAATCGATGGAGTGCCAAGGTTTCCATAAAGTGATGTAAGGCCTTAGGACGTGGTGGCACTGAATTACTGTTAAAAAAAAGCCTCAAAATGACTTTTGCCACTCCACGGGGAGCTCTCCAGCATGCAAAATATTATATTGCTTGAAGTGCTAAAATTCACAGCATTACTGCATCGACATCTCATGCAACCCTTGCACCTCGCGTTACACATCCCCCTCAAGTCGCGCCATTTTGTGCTGTATTTATCATTCCTCACACTTTTGCGCAGTATCCTTCCGTGTCTGGCAGGTGTTTAATCTCCCACCCACCCAAACAAACCTTTCTGCCTTGCTGAGCGATAGCTTCTGTAAAGCAGCAGCAGCTGAAAAACCTCAGAGCAGAATTCAGCTTGAAAAGGAACTGCTCGCGTCAAACAGGAACAGGTGTCAGGCTCTCCTTCTGCCTTCCACGTGAGCTCTGTGATTTAGGGAAAAGCGCTCAAACTTTGCCAAAACTGAATATTGTAATTAAGGAACTAGATAATTTATTTTTTGTGAGTGTAGTCTAGCTTCCCTGAGGAGCTGTGCACGTTTTTAGCTGACAAATGAATGCTGCGCATCTGTATGACATACAGACCATAAAAGGTTTCAATTCAGCTTCAAGATTTCACATAGTGTTTATTTTTTGTGTACTTGGCTTGGAACATGTAGCTTATTTCCAGTCGATCCAAATATTTCTCGATAAGGGAAAAACTTTCCTCGTCCACCCTACGAACAGTATAATACAGTTGGAGTGTCAGGAAAAAAAGAATGATATAAATGTTCTTTAAGACTCCGTGAAATTCACCGTGTGCAACTGTTTCTAAAATATGTAAGTCACAGGAGCTACAGTAAACATGACTGAATTTCGCTCTTCAGAGCTCTGACAAGCACAGTCATGGAACTAACGAAAAAGTCTCCCAAATCATACATCATGACCAAGTGGTTGAAGCCAGGATTTCAACTCACATAAAATAACATGTATCTGTCGAGCGCATGTTTACTTAGTTGACAGATATTTACTTGTACTCAGTGCTTTACATGGAAACATAGAAGTGCAAGCACACGCGAGTGTCGGTTCTCTCCTGAGAAGTGGTGGTACTCTCCTGTTAATTGCATCGCAGCAGTTCTGAGATGTGCAGGTACTCTCCCCTTCAAACTAAGGAAGTGCAGGTACTCAGTACCGGAAAGTACCTGCCCATTTAAAGCACTCTTCGTTCTCAACTCAATAGTTCTCATTATATCAAACTTGGAAAGCTAAAAAGTTGCTAGGACTCACCAGAATTCGTACCTTTGACCATAAGGTCAAACATCAATTCCTACAGTGGATGCAGCTGTCCACTGAGCCACACAACCCAAACTTACCTTTATTTATTCCAGAAGCACTGCATTAGGCCCTAAATTATATCTGCACCGCCACGTTCATCCATACTTGCAGCGCAAAAGGTATGGCCAACATATGTTGCTTTATGCCAGTTGTGATTTAGTTTCTACAGCGAGGTGCACTCCATGTATGTTCGTTTCCAAATGAACTGAGACGACACATTCATGAAACACACGCTGCTAAGCATGTTGCCAGTAAATGTAGTATGAGCACTGACAACGGGGTTACAGTCATCATGATACGCACAAAGTGAAGGGTTTTCTAACACCAATACCCGCCCACTACTCTGAATCTTTCAATATGGTGGGGGACATTTCCAAATTTGTAGGAAGGTGTGTTATGCATTTCTGGAAACATGTTTTTGAGCAAACTGAATGTACGCAGCAAAACAACTAGAAGGCACATCTAGTTGAGCTCAAGCAGAAGATGCTGGCCTGGCCTGTCATTGTAGAAGAAGGTGATGCTATACAGAACTGAGGGAAGAGCTCCGGTAGCCCATAGTGTGAACCGATGCTGCGGACAAATTGTCCGAGACGCTCTCCGTGCCCCTGTGGTGATATGGACTGTGCGGTTAAAGACATTGCCGCCTTTAGCTTAGGGAACCATGGTGCTGTCTTAATCGACAGTGACAGCCATATTGCAACCTGAGACCGCCCACCCACCTCCTTATATTGCTACAAGCCGGCCATGTGCACCCACAGCCAAGGAACACAGGGGAGCACCGTCTGTCGTCCGAGTGCTCGGGACACTAACCTGTTAGTCACGGCCACCATTGCCTACGACCATGTGAAGGATTCTGACTATGTGCTTCAGAGCTCTCCAGTGAGCAGTCACGTATCTACATGGAAAAAATACTTTCCCAAACGCCCATTAATAACTCTCTGACTTGCCCATGCACATCAGTCACCACAACTTTTCCAAAGAAAACTTGAGATGTCTCTCAACCTGAGTCTCTACCCCACACTCTCCCTTGCTACACCAAGCAACGTTACACCAAGAGTCACAGCCTTAAAGGCGGCATTCTGGGACTAGAGGGAGCTCGGCCTAGTGACTGGTTCATCAGCATCCAAGGAGAAATGGCATTACTTCCATAACCCTGTGGGTTTCAGACTTGAGGGCGCCAGCTGGTTTTGGTAGTATTTTTCGTTGGACTGCACCAAGACATTGGTGGAGCCTACCAGATGTTGCACAGTTTCAGATTTGATAAGTGCAGACATTTTTATAATGTGAGGTGGTCCTTTCTGTATGAGGCACACAAGATTGGGTTTTGCTGCCTGATAGGGCACATTCCTTTCCTCTCCATTCCTCTCCTGTTTGTTAATTCTTAACTTTCCTGGCCAAACTTAAAGGAACTCTTCCTTCTGGTTTCAATGAACTGCCAAGAATCAGTATGTTTCAAAATGCATAGATCTATACGACAGTCCTAACAACACTATATCCATTGACAAACAGTCGACTTAAGCGACTACAGCAGATATGCACATTTGATTGCATGCTTCCAATTACCCTCAAATCAAAAAAACACTATCATAAGTACAAAATTATCCATCACTAAAACATCTTCGTCAATTAACAATGACAACTAACTTCCTGTACACTATAAACAGTATGCAACCAATCGGTCTACCAACTCAGATAGTGTGACTTTATATAGGACTAACGCAACTACTTACAACTAGCACTGGAAAGAAACTGTAGGTTCTACGCAGTAGCCCGCTATCCATCTGTAAAGCACTTCAACACCTTGTTAGGGGTAGTAAGCGCTACATAAATTCACAATACAATACAATATAATACAATAAACCAAATCTAATGCATTGGGTCTGCCGTGCACTATTTTTTGGTAATGTGTTGCAAGATTCCCTCTTCCCTTTTTCCGGCGATGGGGGCTGCCAAAGTTGTAAAACTGTGGGCAATAAAACCTGCCATGCTACTTTGCTTACAACATGGGCTGTCTTGTGACTGTCTATTAGACAATAAATATCTTGGTCTGTCAGAGGACGGGGACCTTTTGTGCTTATGAGTCCTTGACCTATGTGTTTGCTAGTCCTCGACTTTCATCAGCAAGGATGTGCTCCAAGACTCTTATGGTTGCATGCTAAAGGAAGCGAAGGAACCATCTTCAGCTTGCTTCTGGGACAGTAACTCGCTCATTTCTGTCGACCAGCAACACATAAGGGGAGGTAATACAAGGGTTGCATACGGATAGAGGGGAACCATAGGAGTCATTGATGCCTATCCATTGAATTAGTGACCTAGGGCCTGATTTAGAGTTTGCGGACGGGTTACTCTGTTATAAACGTGAAGGATATCTCATCTGCCATATTACGATTTCTATAGGATATTATAGCATCTTAATATGGTGGTCGGGCAGTCCGTTCCTATTTGGCGGAGTAACCCCATCCGACAAACTTTAAAACAGGCCCCTAGTGTCCTATTACCTATATATAACTACCTCCACAATGTAACAGTCATCAATATTGTGGATTCAGTATTTTGCTGGTCAATATTTCAACATTTGAAAGTCTCCTTGTTTGTAAAAAAAAAAAAAAAAAAACTTATATCCTACAGCTATCACCAGGTCCTTTCAGGACAGTGACTTGTCCAAAAATGCCTTGTTTGACAAGCTCACCTCTTTAGCAGTTTTGCTTTGGTCTTTCTAGGACTGTGGCTACCACTTTTCTGGGCAGATGTGGAGTTAAGAATAGCAAATCTATACTTACCAATATATAACTACCTTCGCAATGCAACAGTCATCGATATTGTGGATTAAGTATTTTGCTGGTCAATATTTCAACCACCATACAATGGCATAGAAACCTCTAGGTGATCTAAGTATCACTGCTTTTGGTTTATTTATTTTTTTAGTCTAAACTGGAAATGTGTATTAGACATCAAATCATAAAAGTACTCTAAAGTCATTGTAAAATAATTGATGTTCTAGAAAACAAATAAAAAAGGCCCGAGGTGACACAGCGAAGGCTAACTCAACTAATGGCAGAAGAAAGTTGATGTTTCTAAGAAAGGCCATGGTCTTCAGTTTTTTCCTTAATGTGAACAGGAGGGGAAGGGTGTCTTCTAACTCTTCAGGTAAGATGTTCCAGAGGGCTGCTGCCTACATTACAAATCTTCTGCCTCTAAAGAAAGCATATTTGAAAGACGTTTGTGTGATTAGGGATACATTTGAACCTTCAAGCAGTTTCAGGATCTCGAAGGTAGAGATTAAAGCTGATCATTCCCAATGAGCCTTACGTGTAACACTTTATGACCCTGAAGTAGAATCCTTATTTGACATCTCTCTTAAACTGGCAACTACCAAAAGGTTTTCAGACTGTGTCAGTTCTGGTCAAGGCTATCTGCCTTGCTTAGGAATGTAGATACTGACCACTGGATCTCAAAAAGATCTTATAGGATTTTGTTTTCAAACATCTCGCTGGAGCTAAAAGTAAGGAATGCTATCTCTCTAAATGTATTTTCACTCATCTAATTTCGGATGAACTAGAGAGTGGAGAAGTTTGATCTGTTGCCAGTCTGGCCAGGAAAGAGCTGCATACTGTCAGTGAAGATTTGAAAAATGACCCCAGAGGCTCTTGCTTGTCTCCCGGAGAACGAGATGTAAGAGTTAACCCTGGGTGCGGGCACAGCAGTCCTGTGCCAAGCAGGACGAATAGATGCCCAGTCACATAAGCATATTAGCATCCTTCTGAGGCGCAAGGACAAGTTAAACCATCACAGAACACTAACCTCTGCATCACTGCATGGATGAAGAAGGCTATAGGGCCACATGCACAAAGATCCGGTTTTGCGACTCGGAAACTGCAAGATGTACAACAGTGTACTTTACACTGTTTGCGATTTCCAATGGGGTCGCAAATCACCTACCTCATGAATATGCAAATCCTTTAACAAACAAAACAATAATAAAACATGTTTATTATCATTTCGTTTGTTAAAGGGGCAGGGCATTGGGGATGACGAGATGAGGGGAGTATATTGTGCACTTCCCTCACTGTGCATGTATGTTTGGCCAGCCGTCTCTGGCTGGCCAAACATACATGCGCAGTAGGCTCTCTCCAGCCCAGCAACACAGTTGCAGGGCTGGAGATAGGATGCACAGGCTCCCAGTCTGCCTGGGAGCGCCCTGGCTGGGTGCTCCCAGCCAATCCTAATGCTGCTTTGAGCAGCGTCAGGATTGGCCGCAGGGCAGGCTGTGAGCGCTGCAGCAACAGGAGAGGAGCGATACGGAGGCAGAAAAGCAGCTAAGTGATTTTTAAACTTTTTTTTAAATTAATTCACCTCCCCCCACGCGTCACCCCCTGTACCACCTGCCCCAACAAAGCCCTATGAGACGCTCCTGCAAGAATGTTATTTGTATTGAAAACAAAAGGCACCAATGACACTCATTAAAAATGCTTCCAGCAGACTGTACAATGGTCTTCCCCTTAAAAGGTCTGGTCAGGTACCTGTCAAAAAAACCTCATATACCTCAGAACACGAACGCTAAACAAAATAAAAAAAACATGAAAACAACCCTGGGGCTCCTAAGGCAGTCCAAACCCAACCGAAAGCAAAAGAAATGTAGAAGTTTCTGGAATAAAAGAACTATTGCATAAGTATACACTTGGTCAACGAGTTCATAGCTCTGCATTGCATTGTATTGTGAAGTGCTTGTTGCAGTGCACCTCAATTTACGTTTCCTTGTAGTTTATTTGAAGTTTTATAATGGACAAACTTCAGTCTCATGGTACTTTAATAATTTCCTGGAAAAAAGTGAAAAGCGGCTCTGTACGCCATCAGCTTAGGCAATTAGGAAATGCAAACTCAACTGAAACTACACAAACAGTAAATTACATTTACTTTTTACACACCATTTACAAACTTATTTATTTGTTACTTGTGACAAATCCAACTTGGACTGCACAAACATAAGAAATTCTAAAGTTATAGTTATGTATTAAATTTATCATTTGCCCACCATACATATAACTCACATTTATAGTTATGCACCACCTTTAAATTAAAATCACTCACTCACCTCAATCATATCATTTAAGATGTTGCAGTGATGTTATCAGTGATGTCACAGAACATGTCATGAGAGATGTAATACATTAGGCAATTATCACACAGCAAGGACATGAGTTATAGTTACTTTATAGCACAAATTATAGTTATGTAATGCAATATATATATTATTTATCTGTGTGTGTGTGTATACATATATATCCTACTGTTGGTCGACTGTGGTTAGTTATAGTTAGGACTATGTTTCCATAGACAAAGTGTTTTTTGACTTGCCTATGTCTTTGGCGCTGTTTGATGAATCTTCACGAAAATGTCCAAAGTAAGTGTGCAGGTGATTCTTGTTGCGAATGGAATGTTTTGGGGTGAATCTTCAAGCGGGGGATGAGGAAAAAGAGTGGGTCTAAAAACATGCGTTCCCCGTGTTAATTCTAATAGGGGTTTTGAACATGACCACAGCCCGAACTGCTGGACGGAATAACACCAAATTTGGCAGAAAGGTATCTTTCAGTACGTAGATTACGCTTTTGGATATTTGGTGTTAATCCATTCAGTAGTTTGTGAGAAATTAAGGAAATTCAGAATTTGGATATCTCTGGCTGCAAATAAATCACAAATATTTGTGAATTTTCACAAATACGCATGCGAACAGAAGCACTGTAATTGGCTGGCCACAACCTGACTAGAAAGTTGCGGAAGGCATTTTTTGAAATGGAAGAGGGTCCCTGGGGCTGAAAATAGAAAAGATAAGTGGTATAAAGTGACAGGGCGGCCCCAGGGGTGTGATATAGGGGTGTTTGAGGGTCAAATTACGGGTTTAAAATGATTTTTTTCACCATGTGCGATATCCTCGAATATTCAAGGATATTTGAGTATATGCAAAAAAAAAAAAATATTCACAGACTCATTCATACACTAATTCATTCACTCATACATGCACTCAAAGACTCATGTGCCCACTCATGCCCCCACTCAGACACTCATGCACCCACTCGGACCCACTCATAGACTCACACACCCACTTTCAGACCCACTCAGACACTAATGAACCCACTCACAGATCCACTGACAGAGACAGGCCCTGTGGCCAACCCCTGCTGCTCATGGCCAAAGGATGTGTGCCGTGCTGGGTGGTTATTAGGGCTTGGCTAAAGGGCCTGGCCAGTGGTTGGATTAACGTCTAGTAATTATAATTACTTTACATTTTAAAAAAACTAGAAATTCACTTCTATTAAATCACTGCAACATTTGCAATAGGATTATTGATAAGAAAACTATGCATGGCAAGGGCACAAATTATAGTTATCCTAGGGCGTGACTATACCTCATGCCTCAGAGACACCAAAGAAGATGTCATCAATCATATAATATGTGGAGTAATTAGCTGCTCGTGGAGAAGGTGCAAGATACAGTTACCTTGGGGTGCGATTTATAGTTACTTGAAATAACTCTAGCTATAACTGCTGAATTTCTGTGGTTTTGTATGAGTAAATTCAGAATCTAACTATAACTTCCCTGTAACCTTTGTTTTTTTCAGGGAATATATATTATATACATATATTTATACATATATATATATATATATATATATATATATATATATATATATATATATATATATATATATATATAAATAACCTGGCGGTCGCCACTAGGTACTTATAGTTAGGACCTTGTTTTCATAGAAAAAACGTTTTTTGACTAGTCTATATCTTTTGCACCTTTTGATGAATCTTCCCAAAACTTTCCCAAAAAAAAGTGCCCTGGTGATTCAATCAATCAATCAATCAATAGATTTATAAAGCGCACTAAACACCCGTTAGGGTCTCAAGGCGCTGGGGGGGGGAAGCTATTGGTCGAAGAGCCATGTCTTTAGGTGTTTCCCGAAAGTTAAGAGGTCTTGGGTCTGATTCTTGTTGTGCATGGAAAGTTTCGGGGTAATCCATCAAGCTGGAATAGAGAAAAAGGGGGGTCAAAAAAACTGCATTTCCCATGTTAATTCCCATAGGACCTTTAGACACGACTACAGCCTGAACCACTGGATGGAATTACACCAAATTTTGCAGAAAGCTAGCTTTCGATACGTAGATTAAGTTTTCGCTTATTTGGCGTAAATCCATTCAGTAGTTTTTGAGAAATTTAAAGAAATCCAAATTTGTATATCTCTGGCCGCGATGACTTGGCGAATAATGACGAACTTATCCAGGAAGTGTTGGCAGCCATCTAGGGACTCGGCTTCAACCGAGTCTCCCCCCCAAAAAAGTTTTAAAAAAATACAAGAAGCCCCGGTTAGATTCACCCTGACCCCTTAGCTCTGGTGCATTGCAAATTCACGATGAAGTCACAAATTCGGGGAAAAACAACAAGCGCGGGCTCCCACGCTTGGTTTTTTTCAGACCCCTTTTCTATGAGGGGGGACGCCTGGCCCCCTGCACCCCCGGGGACCACCACCTCCTCAGGGCAGTTCATCAAAACAATGCGGGGGCCGCCTGGCTCCTCCGCAGCCCCAAGACTGCCACCTCCCTGGGGCTGAAATGTTAATAAATACAGGAGGGCCACCTGCCCCCCTCTTCAGCCCTGGGGACCACCACCACCCTGGAAATTTGCAGTCATTGTATGCGGGGCGCGTGTCCCACCCGCAGCCACGGGTACCGCCACCTCCCCGGAGCATTTTTTTAATTGTGTGCAAGGGGCCACAGGAATGCAGCCAGGGAGACAGAGGAAACTATTGTTCTCGCAGAGAGGGAGATGCTCTCTCTGTGACAGCAATGCTGGCTCATGCAGGAGGCAGGGAGTCAAGTGGGACCGTGGTGGCCTTCAGACTCCCCCACACGGTCCCCAACATTGTGACTGGGTGCCCTGGGGATGTGAGTTATAGTTACCTTAGGGCGCGAGTTATAGTAACTTGAAAGAACTCTAACTATAACTGCTCAATTTCTATAGTTTCATATATCATATGCCCTTATTATACCCCCAGCACAATGACAGCTTTTAACATTTTGAACAGGTGAACCACCGAGTCTGGGATTGCACAGCTCATGATGCATATGCATCCAAAATCTTTTTCAAAGAGGTTGGTATCTGTGTGCCAGTCTTTAGCATATTTACTTAGCCTGTGGCTGAGCTGCTCCAAATAACAATGACCTACTAGCTAACAGTTACTTCTCAAAATGTGGAAAACAAAAGAATCATACAAACATCAGTGCACTCTAAGTGACAGCAGAAGGATTTTCAGGTTGCTGACATGGAACATCACCTAAGCGAGAAAGGTGTCAGAACTTGCATATTTACTCACTCGTCCACCTACACATTCCTTTCAGCATGTTAAGCACCCACTCGAGAGATCTGTCTGTAACCTACAAGTCACTCATCCCTTAACTGTACTTGCTCTACTAGCAATGAAAGCTTGTACTTGCTTGTTTACCCTGCCGGATCTGTTCTACAGGGAATGGAAAACTGCACTTACTGCTTTCTGTGAGAGGGGAAAACAGTTCTTTGCTATTACCATGCTCTACTGTTCTGTGAGGAAACACAACTAGCACTGTTCCTAACTGATGTGCGTATGTCTTGTGTTGGTAAAAATTTGCACTGCTGCCGCTGTAACTATATGATATTTCTGAAGGAAGGATACTTGCACTGTTTCTGTCCAAAGTGTACCTTCTCTCTAAATAAGGTGCAATTCCACTGATGTTGCCCATCTTACAAAAAACAAAAGATACAGTAAATGTACTTGACCCTGCTATCTCTAACCTTGTGGTAGGTAAACACGATTAAAACCATTAGCTCACCCACACAATTTTAATAGATGTCTTTCAGTTTAACAAATGGAGAACTTAAGTGTTGTTGTAAGAGACATAAGCTCACCCAAACTCAGGAACCTGTAACTAGCAGTCTGTACAAGTAGTGAGCAGAAGTACTCTTGGGTGGATTGGTACCAGTGCTAGCTGTGGAATATATTGATGAAGCACACCACACGATAGGTGAGAGCTCATCGTCCAATTTTAGTATTCTGTTTTCTATTAGTATGTAGAAACTGCACAGCTGCCCCACAGGACATCCTGGTGCTTAAAACAGGAAGATAGACCAGATTTAAGATGCACCAGCTCAATCCATCTCAAACAACTAGTCTTGAGAGACTTCCTAAAGCCGAGTTTGACCAGGGGACTATGAAGTTTTAGGGGGAGGGAATTCCATAGTTTAGTTGCCAAAAAAATAAAAGCCCAACCCTGAGGGGGTTATTCTAACTTTGGAGGAGTGTTAATCCATCCCAAAAGTGACGGTAAAGTGACGGATATACCACCAGCCGTATTATGAGTTCCATAGGATATAATGGACTCGTAATACGGCTGGTGGTAAATCCGTCACTTTTACGTCACTTTTGGGACGGATTAACACCTCCTCCAAAGTTAGAATAACCCCCTGAGTCTGCTTTTCTGAATTATCTGGATCATCGCTAGCAGAGCATTAGAAGATCTTAAAGATCTTCATGACGAATAAGACTGAAGAATATAGCATAAAACGTCAGGTCCCTATTATAGAAAGCATGATATGTAATACACAACGCTTTGAATTGTACCTTTTTGTTTATTAGGAGGGAATTAAGTTTTGCCATTGACTTGATGCTTCAGCGCCTTCATCAGCAGGCGGACTGCCATGTTTTAAACAATCTGTAATCTTCTGAGGAGTGATTGAGAAGTACCTAAGTAAAGTACATTACTGGAGTCAAGGTGCAACGTTACTAAAGCTTGAACAACGGTCCTTTGGGAAGTGATTGGTGAAATTCCCATTTGCTTTCTGATGGCTCTCATACATATATGGTAATTCTGTAAAAAGGCTTAGCAGTTTCTTCCAGGAACTTCCATAGTCCTTGTATGTTCATGTTTTTACACAGCATGTACAAGAGTACTTTAGCTTCCCTCGCTCCCTATTTAGTGTGTTAATTACCTGTGTTGTACTGGTCCTGCTTATGTGAGAGAATCATGTGATGTTCCTCCTTCTACTGCCATGTGGCCTTTGCTTATTAGGTTTAGAAAGGAATGCACTGCTGACCATGTTGTACCTTTGTTGTGAAGCTTGGAATAAAACTTACTGCTATGCAAAAGACACAAAGATTCACTTTGTCATGTTTGTTTTAATGCATAATGTAAATAAAAGACTGGACCCTCACAACATATGTGAGCACGGTTTACTTCTGTTTTTTTATGTGAAACAAGCAGCCTTTCAAAACATACTAGAATGGAAACATAAATAGCCTTTTAAAAACAAGGGTAGAGCTTCTTACTGCTACTAGGTTAACATTAACACTCATTGGACAACAGGAGCTGCAGCAGCTAAACCTGTCTCAAGAGACATTGTGAAAGGGAAAACAACATACCAGCGCCCCTTTTCCCATCCTGGTTTCATCCTAGAAGTTGGTGTGATGTAGGTGGAGCACCTGGAACATCAACATGATGCACCCTAACTTGAGCAGGGACAGCACGTGCTGGTGATGCTGCACCCCGAGGGTCACCTGTACCTAAGCACGTTGTTTTTGTCACAGTGTGGCACTTTCTGATCGTTGGACACGGGGGAAGACTAACTTGTAGCAACTGGTTAGGGTCCCTAATAAAGAATATTTTTATCTTTCAAACTTTTAGGGGGCATGGTCAATTTACTATCTAATAAAAAGCAAAGCTGATTTTGGTATGGTATTAAGGAACCAAGAAGCATGCAAAAGGTGATGGGAGAATTGCTTGCAATTTGTTTAACCACTGGCAATCTCTCTGGGGAGCATCCCAACCCATCATTCTTTTTCTCACCATGCCACCTCAGTTTGGATGCAGCAATACATAAATCAGCCCTGCCCTGCTCCTAATGGGAACAGTCCAGCCTGAACCACCAGGCCAGGTCCTCCCTGAACCAAAACACAAGCAACCTAGGGCAGGTTTCACCCTGATGAGGGTTCGTCAGCCAGGTGTTACTCTTTTGCTCACTACGCAACCTCAGTTTTGACCCAGCCATATGCAAATCAGCAAACATAGATCGAAGTCTCAACAATAACTGTAAAATCATTAAGATAACCCATGCCAGCTATCCAGTCCATCTTTACATTAAAATGAGTATGTGTTTTTTTCCAGGATATTGTGTTTCTGTAATTTTTTCACGTCACATAAGACTCTTGAATAGGGCATACTGTGTGCTGAGTGACCGCCTGGTGCCTCTAAGGATTCACCTTCTGGGTTGGTGTTTATAACTGGCACAACTGAGAGTTCTGGAGATGTCCCTGAAGGCAGAGCAAGTTTCTCATTGTACCTGTCAGTGAGTCAAAAAGGGGGTCAGAATACCCGCTTGTCCAATCCTTGGCCTCTCTGCAGAATGCACAAAGCAATAGTTACATGCCCTAATTGGTATGGTGATCATATGGTAAAGTGCATGAAAAAGGCACAAAGATATCAAAATATTAACAGGGTGTTTTTTTTTTTTTTTAAAGCAGTGCTTTGAGATGAGTGAGTGCCTTGTGTGTAGCCCCGCCTTAATTACATACGCCATACCTCTTAGAAAGGACTTCTAATTATGCTTCTTTCCACACTGCTGATGGAGACCCCACCCCCACCCTTGTAATCCCAATTAAAGCCCTAGAGCTGTGTGTGTTATTCTTGGCAGTTTAGCTGTGTCTCGCTTCTGTCGGCAGCGCACTGCTAAGACAGGCCCTTTACATCTCACGTCACAACTGTTCTCTATAAATAAATGTATATAATTCGTCTTCCCGTTCAGTGAGGTCGGTTTGTGTCTGGCAGTTTTAAGAAGTGTAGTCTGTAGACGGCGGGGCCGTACCTCGAGTGGCGGGACAATGGCTGCCCTGTTCCCTCAGCACAAATGAAGCACAGCTGGGGTACAGCTGCGTCGTACGTCGGTGTCACATGCAGAGAGGAATTCGATATGCCTGCCCGCACTGGCCGATGCTGTGACAGGGAGGAATTCCGACAGGGCCCTCGGGAAATCCACCTCCATGGACGTACATCACTTTCTGCCATTAGGTCAACACAGGAGACACAGAGCCCAAAAGTGAGACCGACCCACCCCAGTCACCCAGGCTTCTCCCTCCCACCACTTGCATCATGTGCAGCCCAGTTATGAAACTCTTTCAACTTTCCCACCGCAGACCTGCCAACGCGCCCCGCCACCGTAGCTGCCAAGTTTTCAGCTCGATTATGAGTGACATTCGACTATCAAATGACTGACACTTCTAACTACACTTTTTGCGAGTATATCAAAGCAACAGGCGGTATTTGAATGTCCCTCTATGAGTTTTCAGTCACACAGCAACGAACATACCTCTAAGACAAGCCAGACTTAATGGCGATGCTAATGCTTATTAGCAGAATCAAATCAATGACTAACAAAAATTAATTTGTTTAGGATTAGAATTGAAAATGATTCAGTTCTGAAAATACTAAGAGTGCGAATGGAATAATTCTGGGTCTGAGGACTGAGGGCCGTATTTATACTCCGTTTGCGCCGAATTTGCGTGGTTTTTTTCGACGCAAATTCGACGCTAAACTAACGCCAACTAACGCCATATTTATACTATGGCGTTAGCGGCGAATAGCGCCAAAGTTCCCGGAATGTGCGTCATTTTTTAGCGTGAACCCCTTCCTTGCGTTAATGATATGCAAGGGAGGCGTTCCCGTCTAAAAAATGACTCCCAGGCCTTTACGTGGTATTTATACTCCCGGGCAAAAGAGACGCCCGGGAGTGGGCGTGGCTAAAAACGGCACATTTGCGCCGCTTTTTAACGCCTGGGTCAGGGTAGGCGTTAAGGGGCCTGTGGGCTCAAAATGAGCCCACAGTGCCCTCCCCTGCCCCCAGGGACCCCCCCTGCCACCCTTGCCCACCCCAGGAGGACACCCAAGGCTGGAGGGACCCACCCCAGGGACATTCAGGTAAGTATTTTTTTATTTTTTTTTAATAATTTTTTTTGGCATAGGGGGGCCTGATTTGTGCCCCCCTACATGCCACTATGCCCAATGACCATGCCCAGGGGAAAGAAGTCCCCTGGGCATGGCCATTGGGCAAGGGGGCATGACTCCTATCTTTACATGATAGGAGTCATGTTGATGGGGGATGGGCGTCGAAAATAAATGGCGCAAGTCGGGTTACGACGATTTTTTCGACGTAACCTGACTTGCCCCATTTTAAGACGCCCATGCGCCATTTTCCCCCTACGCCGGCGCTGCCTGGTGTACGTGGTTTTTCTCGCGCACACCAGGCAGCGCCGGTCTGCTTGCGCCGGCTAACGCCATTCAATAAATACGGCGCCCGCATGGCGCTTCAGAATGGCGTTAGCCGGCGCAAAACTTTTTGACGCTAAACTGCGTTAGCGCAGTTTAGCGTCAAAAAGTATAAATTGGGGCCTGAGTGTCTCAATCACTCCTGCTCTCCCCTTTATATCATATTCCTCTGCAGTTTCTCACTGTCAGTCACTTACCTGGCATCAGGCTGTGCTCGGCTGTGATGATTGCATGCAGGACGAGCCCGTTACTTGCTTGGAAAGAAGCTAACTCTTGGACTTAACTTCCGGTCTGTCTGCAGCGCTAGATAATAATCCTCAAGTCGTTCAGCACGGAGGTAAACTTTGGAAATTTGGAATTTGTAGTTCACTAAGAACGCATCCATTACAGTGGTCCTTGTCTGCCGGTTGCCTGCCTGTTCGTTACTGTCTGCAGGCATCACAGACACAGGGGGGAACACGCAAGTTACTGGTGTTGGGGGGTTGCTCATGCCTTCTCAGGTACGCTGCTCGGAGTGCCCCTGCATTTCCAGGAAAACCCTGCAGGGGCGCTGTGGCTATAGTCATGCGCTTTTCTCCTGCCACACCTCACCTTTTTGCCCCCCGCTCTGGGTAAGGAGGCTACCTGCAGCTGTCCTGTGTCACAGAGTGTACTGGTGTGACTGCTTCACATGATTGTGCAGGTCATTCAAATCACAGCACCCTGCACCCAAGTGGGCTCCTGCTGGTGAACACGTCCACATGCACTAAGGAGGACATCCTACTGAACAGAGCCCATCCCACAGTAAGTGTCCTGATCTCTGCTGACTATGGGGAAGATTGGCAGTCTTGAGTAGTCATGGGGGGAGGGAGGGTGGCAGGTCATCTCCAACAGCGTATTCTCCCTCACCTGGAACTTACATCTTATCAGACACATATGCCTATTCCACTCAGCAGCCCCATTATTTTATTTTGCATACTACCTGCCTATCAGTCAAGATGGCTTCTGTACCAGCCCCTGAGCCTTTTGTAGTGGAAGATCTCCCATCTTCACGAGCAGCTGAATGAAAAGACTTGGTGGAAAGGCTGGAAATTTACTTTGCTGCAGTGGGCTAGAAAATGACTGATGCCACCCCATGCTGCTACATCTAGGGGGCACCACTATTCACAAGCTGAGAAAGTCGGTGGTTGAGGCCGGACCACCTCTTAACTACAATATCCTAAAGCAGGCCGTCACTGCACTCGCAAACTGCTCGTGAATCCTGATTACGAGCAGTTCCTCCTGCGCAAATCCAGGCACCTTCCTGACAAATCATTGGACACGTTCTATGCTCGACTTAAGGAACTTGCCAGCACCTGCACGCTGCCTGACACTGATGGTGAGATTTGGGCCAAGTTTACACAGGGGTGTTTCTCTATCAAGTTGAGGGAGAACATCCTACAGGTCCCCAGGATGCCCATGGCTGACATGCTTACCATGGGGCAGTCAAAGGAACTTTCTAAGGTGTGTGCTGCACACATGGAAGCAGCTGTACAACGACAGGTAAAGACAGAGCCTGTCAATGCGCTGGCGACTGCAGGAGTAGCAAAGAAAAAAGCCCGCCCCAAATCGGCCGTGGGCACCAAGGTGTTTTACACATGCGGGTGACCCTAGCCTCATCAAGGGTCGTGCCCTGCCCAAGGGAAGAGGTGTTCCGCCTGCAACAATTTAAAGCATTTTGCCAAAGTATGCTGTTAATCTGCTCCTCGCAACACACAAAAACCCAAGTCTGTCAACATCATGCAGGCATAGGTTGTTCCAGATGATGAAGAGGACATGGACGATGATGATGATGTGGAAGGGCCAGTGCACATCATACATGTCATGCAACCGGGTGAATACCCTCAACCGCGTATCCCAAAATGCACTGTTCTTTGCTCGGGCCACCAGATCCCAGGCCTGATAGACACCGATGCATCAATAAATATTCTGGCACAGTCATTGTTGCACACTCCCCCAGTACTACGCCCCCACAGTCATGCAGGTCTATGCTTTTGGGTCCTCAACACCACTCCCTTTGGTGGGAGCGTTTATTTTACAATAGAGATCTCACATGAGTCCTATTCCACACATGTCAAAGTATATGTTGCTAAGAGCAGTTCTGGAATGCTGCTAAGTTGCGGGACAGCGGAATGACTCCATCTAGTGTGCATTTAAGGAGTGTGGGTGATTAATTGGCCAAATTCTCCAAGCTATCTAATGGCACTAAATGCTTAAAAGACTGTCTCATACACTTTCATATTGATGAGTCCATCTAGTCATTTGCACTGAGACATAGACGGGTGGCATTCCATCTGAGAAAGCTAGAGCAGGCTGACATCACTGAGTGGGTAGATGGCCCAACGCCTTGGATGTCCCTGATTGTGGTTGCTCGCAAGTCAAATCAGTCAGGTGAAGTTAGGATTTTCGTTGACATGCTCCTACCTAAAATGGGCATCTGGCGTGAACATCACCTAAAGCCCACTGTAGATGATATAGTTGCTGATGTAAGCAGATCCGAGTGGTTCTCAAAAATTGATCTACGAGCAGGGTATCATCAGCTGCTGTTGGCTATGGAGTCATGGGGCATTACCACTTTCTCCACCTATGTGGGCTTACAACATACAAACGTCTCAGTTGGAGTGTCGAGCGCAGGGGAAGTTTTCCAAGATACAATCAGAGGAAAGTTGGCTGGATTAAAGGGGGCTCTCAATATCAGTGATGACATTTTGTTTGTACACGCCCCATCTATTGAGGAACATCTTGAAAGGCTGAGGGCAACATTCCAACGATTACAAGACAATGGTCTCACATTATACCGTGAAAAATGTGCTTTTCTTCAGAGAGTGATCACTTTTTTTGGCTACCACTTCTCTGAGAATGGGGTCATGCCTGATTATGCCAAAGTTCTAGACATTCAGTCAGCCCCCGCACCTACTAGTGTTACCAGCATTCAAATCTTTCTAGGGATGGTCATTTAAGGTGGCCGGTCCATTCATAATTTGACTTCCTTCACAGCCCCACTTAGAGAGCTAACCAAAACAAATGTCATGTGGGAAAGGGGACCTGCCCAGGAGGAAACTTTTCAAGCGACAAAACAAGCTCTATATGCACAGACTACCTTGGCCTACTTTGATCCTTGCCAGGAGTCAGAGTTAACAGTGGATGCCAGCCCCACTGGCCTTGGCGCCGTTCTATCTCAAACACAAGAAGATGGCGAGTGGGATCCAGTGGTATACGCCAGTCGTGCTCTAACAGATACCGAGCAGCAATATTCCCATATTGAAAAGGAAGCAATTGCAGTCCATTGGGGCTGTCGCCATTTGCACCTATATCTCCACGGCCAACTGTTTACAGTTCACACGGACCACAAGCCATTGATACCACTATTCACTAGACCATTGTCATAGCCACCTCCCAGGTTTGAGAAATAGATACTTCAGCTACAGGAGTACCATTTCTCTGCATTGTACGAACCGAGAACACAAAATCCAGATGACTGTTTGTCTTAGCATGCCAGACCTGTCACAGTTGGTGAAGCATCAGAAGCGGAGGATGTGGAAGAGTATGTACGTCTGGTGGTCAAACAATCACGTCCTCTGCCTATCTCCCTGAATGACATTATAGCAGATACTCAGTCAGATGACTGTCTTCAACTAGCAATTTCAGCTGTGGCATGTGGGAATTGGCACACTCTTACCCACAATGCTTCTCATTGTACAGATGAAGCTCGATTGACATTGTCATTGTTGCATAACGCCAGACATGAGCTGGCTGTGTCTCTGAAAGGTGTCTACTGAGGGGGTCTGAGGTTGGTGATTACGGTATCATTGCACAAACAGGTAGTTGATCTCACCCACTCTGCTCATCAAGAAGTAGTGAAGACGAAATTCAGACTCAGGTTCAAAATATAGTTTCCTGGTTTGGATGACCAGGTAGAACGCACCTTGAGACAGTGTTTTATGTGCCAGGCTGCTGGTCCGGCTGAGCTGCCCACACTCCTCATTACAGAAGCCATTCCATCCATCCCATGGTACAGAGGGAGTGCTGACTTTGGGAGCCTACCTGATAGTCACCACATGTTGGTTGTGATAGATGATTTTTCGAAGTACCCTGAAGTTGAAGTTCTAGAATCAGTAATGGCAGCATAGACCATACCTTGACTGTAGAAAATTATGGTCACTCATGGTCTGTTGAAGGAACTAAGGACAAATGATGCCCCCCCTTTTTCTACTCAGGAGTTTACTGAATATATGGCCTTTCAAGGGGTTCGTCATCGGAAGATTACTCCATGCCGGCCGCAAGCTAATGGTGACAGAACGCTTCATGTGAACTTTAAAAAAATTCCTGAGAATTGAGTTAGCAAATGTTCAGAACATGGAGTGCGCTTTGTATGCCTTCCTCCTTGAGTATCGTCTCCTTCCGCATGCTACCACTTGAGTGTCTCCCAGCACATTGCGCATGAATCGAATGGTCGAAGACACCATTCCTCATATTGGAGAGACTTCCAAAATCAGAGAGAGGCAGCTGGTGCGTTGCACCGGCACTGTGCACAGAATGACAACATTTCAAGGAGAAGGTTGAGTAAGCTCGTTTTTTTCTGGAATGGTGATTTGGTGCTAGTCAAGAACAGACATCCAGGTAACAGGTTTATGTTACCATTTGAGGTTGAGCCATGGAAAGTGCTGTGAAAGGAACTATGATCCCTGCCCAATAAAGTGGTGAGATCACCACAAGCAATATCTCTTTCTTCAAACTGCACAGGCAGGCAGAATATGAGTCATAGAATACTATGCAGCGCTGGAGGACGAAAATGGAGGTAATGATGAGGATATAAGAGGTCTGCAAGGTAGTGTCTGCGCATCTTCATCGTCACCATATGAGGATTTTGATGCTCAAAACTGACAGGCAGTTTCTCCAAGAGAATTGTTGGAAAGACAACACTGGGGAGATCGAGAAGAGCCTGAGTCGAGAGAGCCTGGTTCCCGTTGGCAAGGCATGTGGAGATATAATTTACGACTGTAACCAGTGACTTCCACAAAATTGAAGGACTTTGTAATAATCTGAGAATGTTTTTAGGCCGAGCATAAGTGTTCGACCTAGTATGTACTTTTAGTATACTTCTTATGACTTAAAGCGATTTCTTTTGTTGGTTGCAATATCCTCTAAAAATTATTGCTCGCTAGTGATCAGTTATGCCTCTTTCTCCCTCCTTCTCTTTCAAAGCAGCGATCAACTACTGTATTATTCCACTTTGGGTTCTTCATCTGTCGCTATGATGGACTACTTTGTCATTTCTTTGTTGATCACTTTTCACTGTGGGTGCTTTAGGCAATTATATTGCACTTTTGCATTCCTCCCACTCCCTCCCATGTTGCTAACATTTGTTTTGACTTTATTCCAGTGCTGTCCTCGTTTACCTCTGGCTCCCAAAATAAGTTTATTTTACAAAAAAAACCACACAGTGCCTAAACATTTATCTCATTGCTCACAAAAGCCACAATATGCCCTTTCTGGTAGAATGTAGCTAAGCCTAGAAGCAATGATGTGAAATTTGCAGAGCCTCATCTGGAGTCTCTTACCAGGCCCCCTCAGAGACATCTGCACATAGTGCATTGCCTATCTCCTTTATTGGGGCCATAAATCTTCTCAAGCTGCTGTGTTATTGTTAACTTCATCAGAGCTTTGTTGAAATGCAAGGTAAAAATGCTTGCACGCTGTTCATTTGTTAAAATAAAAATAAAAATACTTTTCCAGCCTTATTTTCCAATTTCTGTTCAGATGTTTACACAAATCGAGGTAGTGCAGTCATCTTCTCGTCTCTCCTCAAGGGCTTGGGATTTCTGATGTCAGTAACCACCCGTGACCAGCAAAACATGGCAGAAAAAGAAGGAATTATGAGGCAGAGTTAAGCAATTTATATGGCAAGAAAAATTCAGTTCTGAATTTACAATGCCAATAGCTCTAACTCAAGAAAATGTGAGACCTATTGCATTGCAGATGCTTGTTTGCCTTTGCTGTTCAGAGGCAGTCTATAGCTGATTCATCATGTGTTGGTGTCTGAAAGTTTTCAGGTTGAAATGTGGGTATAGCAGGTGCAAACATTTACATTGCATGCATGTCCTAGCATGTTTTATGTTTGATTTTATTTGTGGTTTTTGCTTTTCTGTTTCATTTTTATTTGGGTAAAGGAGGAATGTTTTGTTGGGTTGTTGGAGAATACCATGTTGTGGAGTGAAAGATGGGAAATACATGTTTGATCTCATCACGCATGGTGGGAATGGTATTGGCCTTGATGTGTATAGGTACCTAATAAAAGGGCCCAGAGCGAGGTGCCTCGCGGGAAGCAACAGTGTGCAGCCAGTGTCACCTCCTTATTCTGCAGCACTGTGCATGGTAGTTAGGTCGCACGGTGTGACCTAACACACTTGTCAAAAACGGATTTACCTTCTTTCTCTTTCTGGAACGTGTCTGTAAAATAGCCTTCGGTGTTTCGATCCTTTACTGTTTACACAAATTAAGTTTGCATGCACAACCCAAGCCTTGTAGCAAATGTTTCTCAGAATCTAAAGACCCAGTCACCTCGAAATACATACAGCAGACATCACGAGACAGTACCGGCTCCAGCAACAGATGCGAGATTAAAGACAGAGCCAGAGGACGTCAAACACAGGACCAGCTCCTATAACTGGGCATCTGAGAAACTCATAGGAGTCTCAGAAACAGAAGGCAGAACGGAGCACAGCCTAGAGTTAAAACCTGCGGACTGCTTCTGTTACGCAGTCTCGTTAGTGCCTCGGATGGGACCGAGGGCCTATAATGCGTGACTAAAGCATTTTAGTGCGATCATGCGGACAAGAGCATTAAAATGCATTAGTCTGACCCCTGATGCGTGGTAGTTTGCAGGACTGCGCCACTCAGTAGCCTAATGCAAAGTGATAGAGCCCCCCCCCTTCAAGGAATGTGATACAGGGTCTCCGAATAGGCAATATCTCACAATTATTCTATAATCAGTGCTTTAAATGGACATGTACTGTCTGGTACTAAGTACTGGCACTTCTTTAATTTTCAAGGGAGAGTACCTGCACTGCTCAGCACAGTTGTTCTACATTTTTTAGGTGAATGTCAGCACATCTCAGGAACAAACAGGTACTCTGAATAGTGAGTACCTGCATTTCAGGATGTCCATTTAAAGCACAGCATATAATTTGGGCTGAATGGTGGGGCCCCTGAAGGGTCAGGGGGCCGACCGAAGGATTAGATCCCCACCCATGCACGGCAGAGGCCTGTGTTACACCCCTTGGTCCACTATGTGCCATACAATATCATCTCTACTCACACGGTCTCCTGGTCAGGAGCCGGTATCACACAGTGGGAAACAACTAGACCATAGGAGGCTGGGCACAGTTGATGGCCATAGATGGTTTTGCAATCTCCCTGGGTATCAGCGGCAGTCTCAGAATCTTTTGTTTGTGTTTTTTCTTGGGTGGGATGGAGTCAGCGCTTGCCAAAAATCCCCTCCTCCTCCCTGGTATTGTAAAAGTAAGGGACTCAAGGCCCGCCCCTTCTTCTAAGCTTCTCCTTTTAAGCCCCCTCATCGCATACAATGAGATTTATCCCAAGTCTGGGAGGTCTGACTGTTGTTCCTCAGTGAAATTTCTATAACAGGAAGAAGGCTTCACCTAATTGCAGACAAGCACCTGTTAACCTGAGCAATTTTGGAGAAATCTGGATATTACAAAAGAGCATTGGGAATTTACATTGATTTGCACTTCCATTTGTGTAGAACTTTATACCCCATGACTCAGTAGTGCAGCAAAGGACTCACAAGTTCTAGTGCAGCAAAGATAAATGGCTTCCTGACTCTTTTTTGCGAGGTAAGTAAAGCAATAATCAGGGTTGAGTGTGGCTCTTTGTCATTTGGGACCAATGCCACTGTACCTGCTGCATCTCTAATTGTTACGCCACACCCTGATAGGGAGCTAAAGTGCTTTGGGTGGATAGGTGGTATCAGGCTCAGCTAGCGGCAGGGTAAAGTGGCGGGCATTGTGGGAGGGTGGGTTGGTGTGGGGTCAAACAAAACAAACAAAAAAACTCACCTGAATCCCCGCCGCAATGCCGGTCTTCAGGCTCCACTGAAGGCACCATCTCCCAGCCTGCCCTGTGGCCAATCCTAACACTGCACTCATGCTGCTGGCAGCAAGAAAGCAGTATCAGGATTGGTCTGAGCGCTGTGGCTTTCGCTTCCAAGCAGACTGGGAGCCTGTGCCTGCTGTCTCCAGCCTGGCAACACAGCTCAGTTTGGAGACAGCTCAGTGAGAATGTGGGTTTGGCTCTCCTAAGACAGACCGACAAACACACATGCACACTGAGGGGAGTGCACACCACTCCCACTCCGCCCCTGTCACCCCCCACGGCCCTGCTCCCTTGAACAATAAAACAATAATAAACATTGTTTATTATCGTTTTATTTTTCAAGTTTTGCAGCTGCTGTTGCTGGCAGGGGGAAAACGCTTCTCCACCATAGCGGAGGAGCCACTGCTTGGTAGTATGCGCTTCTCCATGCATTTTGTACCATGAGTGAGAGCTCAATGCAATAAATATGTACTTTGATCCTCTGCCTGTATGGATAAAAAAATGCCACTCTTATGCACCACAGTGCTTAGTGTAGCGGGGATAGTCCCTCTCAAAAGCTGGTCGGGCTGGGGTAGAGTCATTCAAATGCCATGCACAGCCTAAACCTCAGAATGATTCTGCTCCAGAGACACCAATCTGCCTGCAGACCAATCTTCCCCTTAGTGCCTTTCAAGGAAAACATTGCGTACAATCCTAGGGCGGTTGTGAACCAGAGCCAGGCAAAGGCAATGGGGGAGTTAGAACGAGAGCAGGGTTTAAAGTGCCACACGACCGCTGCCTGTCACAGCTAACAAGGGAATATAACAGGAAGAGCATTGGTGCTTAATTTGTGAAAGGATAAGTGCAGGGTCCAGAGTTGTGCTCAGAAGCCTGAGGCCAGCACTATCGAAGATCAGGGTTACGAATCCTAAGACTGCATAGTCTTGCTTGTTTAATCCACTGCCAGACACTCCCTGGCTCTTTATCTCACTTTTTCGTCCCTGTTCTCTCCCTTTGTCACTGTGTTTCTGTCTTTTTCCTCCCTCTTTCACCCTACTATGTTTTTCTCTTTCTTGCTCTGGTTCAAAGTCTGTTAAGGAAACATAAGTGCACTAAGATTCCCACCAGAATTACAGTCCCCCTTTTATACCTCTCCCTCCCACCTTCTCAACCCTCCCCATACCCACCTCCCACATACGCACCCACCCACCCACTGGCTGTGTGTTTAGACTGTGGCTGCACCCTTAGTATTCAGAGACCGAGGAATGTGGGAGTCTGGGTAACAACAAAGGATTTCACACGAGGTCAGGTATAGTGTGGACACCTTGGTGTACAATGATATGTAGTTAATGGAAGTTCTAATTCTTTGGACCAGGCTCATCCTATTTTCGCACCCACAGTTTATGACTTCATTTATCACATTTTTATATACTACGTGCTGTCACGTATCAGCATTGATGCAAAGCATCCATTCAAAGAGCATCACCTCTGAAGACCATACAACAAGCAGTAATATCAAAGAGAAACAGCACAGATGATCAGGGAAAAAATAAAACAAGTGAAGAAGGGAGACAAGAGGACTTAAGAAAAGATTCACACTAAGGGTGGGAGATGCAATAGAGAGAACATGAATGTGTAGGAGAAAAAGAACAGATATAAGAACCCGGACTTGATCTAGCACAGGAAGGCCATAAATAAGTAAGGGGTTCAAATTGTGCACCAAATCTTTGCAACCTGTCATTTTGTGGTGCAACCTATTCACTAATAGGGTGACATCTTACAATTCCCATTCAAAAGTGGTCGCAAAACAACATGCCTACCTATGAATATTAGTAGGTAGGTTGCAGCTGGTGATGGATGACAAAACAGGCTTTGTGGAACATCAGTCCTAAGCTGCGAAGCTGGAAGTGGAACCCTCACTGTGTTGACCTTAAAGCATAGAAGAAACATTATGGTCCACTAATGAGTGTTAAGGGATCCTGTTAGGATCTTGGTATGTAGAACTCACGTGGTTGTTTGGTTCAGACCTACCATTCGTTGGGGTATTTCTTATCTCAAAGCCACATTTGAATTGTACAATTCTATTCGAAATTTTAGATCCACTGATAAATGTATGGCAGTAATCCCGGAATTCAGCATGCTAGAGCAGGTGGAAGGTCTTTCACCTATCTGGGCTTAGTCTTATGAAATCATAATACAATTTTCCAGTAAGGTTTATACGCATTGCCCACTACTACCCAGGTCCTCATGTACCAAAATGCAACTCACATTGTTTATTGTAAAGTGCCTTGATGCCTACTGGCACAGATGCGCTACGTGAACATGTCATTTTTGTTTACTTACATTATGTGCTATTTGGCATATGTAATGAATTTCAGGGCACTGCCATCTCATGGTGTTACAATTTTTGATCTGGTTAATCACTTTTAATGTGCTCGACAATGACAGAACTATAAGAGAGAACACAGGATTTGTTGCTCAGAATGTGTGCACTCAGCTAAAGATAAGTTTGAACACAACATGTGGCAACAGGTGACACGTTCAAAGCGAACTGACATGCAGTAAACACAAATCAACTTCATTTTAATGCCAGATGAGCAGCTCAGCTAGTAGCTTACATGTGGATAGGAAACAACAAACGTGGCATTCCCTAGTGGTAACCAACTGCCGCTGGAATGTGCCTCACCAACAACTTTACCACGGAGGTTCCTGAAAGCTAGCAGTGACAGACAAATATCGCTGTCGAAAATTCCAGTGGAGAAGCTTGGCAACCAAACCATGCTCTGACCAATAACACTGAAGGGCGTATAGGAAAGAGGGTTAGTCTGTAATTCGCGTACAATAATATTCATAGGATTGCAAGGAACCAGAAGTAGAGAAAAGTCCATGTGCCTGCCAGCCTGAAGTGCAAGAGCGAACCTAATCTGTTTCAAAGTGGTAGGGATGCTATGTAATTGAATGCATGTTCATTTAACTCCTTTGCTGTTTATCGGATAAAACATTGGTACTCGTCTCAAACTCTTTTTTAACTCTTTTTATTATTTTCTCACAAGGAAAACAAAT
Source organism: Pleurodeles waltl (assembly GCF_031143425.1). Taxonomy (NCBI): domain Eukaryota; kingdom Metazoa; phylum Chordata; class Amphibia; order Caudata; family Salamandridae; genus Pleurodeles; species Pleurodeles waltl. The sequence continues at coordinate 307,322,767 of NC_090437.1, read as the reverse complement.
AGCGTATTATGCTGATGCAATTTTGCAATCACATTTTGTATATCGCGCTGTAACAAAAAAAGGGTATCCTGGAACTTAAATACCAGAGAGATCATTATGGCTGTTGGAAAAGCCAAGTTTTTCGTTTTTCGTGAACTGTGTGAGCATAGTCTTCTGTTGAAAGGGAAGCGGCAGCCAATTCCATTTGTTCGCTGTTAGGTAACAGAAGGGGCGGTCATTTAAGAGCATAATTCCCGTCTGTCATTTCTTAGTCAGATAGAGAGGGCTCTGCGCCCAATGCGTAGTAAAAACAGTAGTGGCAGGCCCCTTCTCAGGAGGAGACTGCAGCCACTCATTGCCCCTGCCAGCTATGCCAAAGACAGTAGTATCCATCACACTCCTCTAAGTGTGCCAATTCAGACTACTCCAAGCCACCGAAACCTGAATGAATGTCCTGGGAATCAGATCATAATTTTTAATGTATTTTGAATTATTAAACATGCTGTTCTTGAGCTCATCTCAAAATTAGACAAACAGTGGTGGACTGTCATAAGTGCCCGTGTTGAGAATTAAGGGGCACATTACGTCCCCGGCGGTAAAAACCACCTACCGCCGCAGTGACAGCTGAAAAAAGACCTTTGCCACGGCTTCCAGCCATCTGCCCAATTACGACCACAGCCGGATTTCCACCAGAAGGATGGCGGAAATCTAGCTGTGGCCATGCCGGCGGATGGCGGGGCTGCTTCCAGCAGCAGCGCCACACCAGTAGACAGCCGCAGACCGTATCATGACCCATGATACGGCCTGGCAATATTCTGCTGGCGGACGCTGCTGCTGGCAGCAGCGCCCTGTCCCATCTCCTGCCGGAGGACCCCCTGACAACAGGTAAGTTGGGTGCTCTGACAGGGGAGGGTGGGGTGTCTGTGGGGGTGTATGTCTGTGCGTGCGTGGATGCGGGTGTGTGTTGCGTGTTGTATGTGTGTGTTCATGTATGGATGTGTGAGTGCATGTATGTTGTGTTGTGTAAATGCGTGTGTGCTTGAATGTATGTCAGTGTGTGTGTGGATGTGTGCGTGAATGGATGTATGCATGAATGGATGAATGTGGGAATGAGTGTGTGTATGCGTGTGTTCATGTGTGAATGAAGGTCCGTGTATGCAGTAGGGGGTCTGGAGAGGAAGGGAGGTGGGGGGAATATGGAGAGGGGGAAGGGGGCGGGAAAGACCTCTATCAGTGACAGGGAAGGGATTCCCTGTCACTGATACTGCCTACTGCCATGGTTTTCGTGGCGGTAAGGTTGCCACGAAAACCATGGCGGTAGGCGGGGTCCTAATCCTGCAGGCAGGCTAGAGACGGACGCCGGGCTGGAGAGTGAAGTCTCCAGCCCGGCAGTCATTACCATCATGCCAATGTCTTAATATGGAGAAAAGTACTGCCAGCCTGTTTGCAGTACTTTCCTCCATATTAACGCCGTCCGCCAGGGTCATAATGACCCCAGTGTTAGTGCTGAACATCGCCAGCCATCAGCTCTAATAAAGCACTACCTGCACCTAAGGAGATATCCTGAGGCACAGTGCAATTCTATAAGGTATGGCCACAACAGTCACGTTGTGAGGGTTTGTTAACCAGAGGGGAACCTTTTCTGGAGTGGGTAAATTAGGTTTTTAGAAAGTTTGTTCCAAATCTAGGTAATTTATCATCAGTGCTGGTCTGTTTCATTTTTCTTTCGTCTGCCAGTGTACACTGCTCTACATCTTTTATCCAGTCCTACACTTTGGAAGCCCAAGGGCCCACCAATCGTCTTGTTCCAGGCAAAAAAACATGTTGAAGATTTTTGGACTTACCACCATCGATTTCAGGTAGATAGGCATCAGAGTGCAACACGTAGTTATCAGGGCTCAACTCTTTGTCAATCTGAACTTGTTCCAGTAATCTTGTACCTTACTGAACCCCAATAAGAAAGAAAGAGTGGACAGTCCCTAATCAAGTGAAAAAGTGTGGTATCTATCAGCTTACTTTTTGGGCAGTTAGTGTCCTTTGTGTGGTCTTCTCAGAGTAGCATCACCGGAGTTGTATACGTTCTGTGCAATATATTGACTTGAATAGGATGAATTCTAGCATTATACGAGATGTGGCACGTCAGGACAAGGGCATTCTCTCATTGGCTATTTGTGAAATCCAACCCACTGCCTGTCTCCCGTTTTTGTCACACAAGCAGACTTTTGTAACGTAGGCTCTATATGTTGTCTAATCATGGGCAATCGTTCTAGTCAGCTTGGACTCCTGCAGTGAGAGCACAACTGGAATTGTGGGTTTATACTCCGCCAACAATCAGGTCACAATAGAGGAGCCACGGGGGAATGTTTTCAAAAGCAGACAGCCAGCTCACCTTTAGAGTGCCATCCACCATCCAGTCTGCAGAAACAGTGACATCTCAGTACAACCCAAACAGGCAAAGCTGCTCTCTTTTGTATTGACTTTATTTTGAACCCAACAAATAGTGCATTCAAGGAGTACACTAGCCAAGTGACAAACTAAACAACTATTGCCAGTCGTTGGACAATGACTGCTTAGAGCTGTAAAATGCCCTTAACGTGGGGGGCACATGGCTGTAGCAGTGAACAGTTCTGAAGCATCGGCACACTTATTTAAGTACGCTTATTTTGGTCACACATTGGAATGGAGAGTCCTTATGAGCTGCTTGATCTTCCAGGTGAAATACTGAGCAGTGATGATCCACAAAGAGTGGTGGTGAGCCACAAGGTGAAATATTGAGTGGATATGTGTTCACGTTACTCGTCAGCAGCTCAGGCATGAAGTTTGGTTCTATTTTTTATATCTAACAACCCACGCTTAGGGCCATATTTATACTTTTCGACGCACAACTGCGCCAACGCAGTTGTGCGTCGAAAAAGTTAACGCCGGCTAACGCCATTCTGAAGCGCCATGCGGGCGCCGTATTTATACAATGATGTTAGCCGGCGTTAGCCGGCGGCGCTGCCTGTTGTGCGTGAAAAAAAATGACGTACACCAGGCAGCGCCGGCGTAGGGGAATATGGAGCTTGGGCGCCAAAAAATGGGGAAAGTCAGGCTGAGGCAAAATTATCGCCTCAACCCGATTTGCGCCATTTTTTTCGACTCCCAACCCCCATTGAAATGACTCCTGTCTTGGCAAAGACAGGAGTCATGCCCCCTTGCCCAATGGCCATGCCCAGGGGACTTCTGTCCCCTGGGCATGGTCATTGGGCATAGTGGCATGTAGGGGGGCACAAATCAGGCCCCCCTATGCCACAAAAAAAAATAAAAAAATTACTTACCTGAACTTACCTTATGTTCCCTGGGATGGGTCCCTCCATCCTTAGGCGTCCTCCTGGGGTGGGCAAGGTTGACAGGGGGGGTCCCTGGGGGCATGGGAGGGCACCTCTGGGCTCCTTCCGAGCCCACAGGTCCCTTAACGCCTCCCCTGACCAGGCGCTAAAAAACGACGCAAAAGCGGCTGGACGTCATTTTTTTTTACCCGCCCACTCCCGGGCGTGATTTTTGCCCGGGAGTGTAAATACGGCGCACATGCCTCGGAGTCAATTTTTTAGACGGGAACGCCTACCTTGCATATCATTAACGCAAAGTAGGTGTCCACGCTAAAAAGTGACGCAAACTCCATGGACTTTGGCGCTAGACGAGTCTAACGCCAGAGTATAAATATGGAGTTAGTTTTGCGTCGAATTTGCGTAAAAAAAAACGACGCAAATCCTGCGCAAACGGAGTATAAATATGCCCCTAAGTGTTTAGCTCAAGCATGGGATTCTTACTCATCACCTTTTCTGCTGAAAACGTGTCAGCAGTCATCCTCACCGTATTCGAGTATTTGTTTGCTGTGTATGTGTATTTTTTGTGAATTACTGTTTTAATGTTTTAAATTTAATTTGCACAAATTACTTGGGGGTCCCCAGCTTCCAATAATGATTCAGTAGGGGGTCCTCAGGAGTCTAAAGGTTGAAAACTGCGGTTATCGTGTTCTGGGGTGCTGCGTGCAGCAGTGCAGAACAACATTTCTTCAAAATGTTGTGTAACACATAGGTACATCCTCATTTGGTCCACTGGCACATGAAGGAAATTCGTTTAATGATCCACTTCCAGGCAAGAAAACAATAATGATCTCACAATGGTTGTCACAGAAGGAAACCTGTTATTCCACAGCAGATAGGGAGCGCATGATAAGAAAGAGGGAGACAACTTGTGAAATTTAACAGTGGTGAGCGAAAATAGCCGGACCCACTGCACAAAGTGAGCAAACCTGATTTCCATCAGAAGAAAGTTTTGGGAAGAGAGTTCTCCCTAAGAATTGTTTTAAAACCTGGGGCCAAAATTGTGCATTTTATAGCCACATTATCAGATAAATGAGAGTGGAAAGGCCTAGGGCGAAAACATACTTTAATGACAGAATTTCCCTGCAGCCACAAGCTCCTATAAATTCCCTTACCATTCTGGAAACAGTAAGATGTTTACCCCTGAACAGGCTGGAATAAATTGGTTCCCAAGGTGGGAATGGGAACAAATCATCCACAGATTTGATGGGGATTTACGGGATGGTCTTTCTCCACAGGAAAAACGTATTTCTCTGTAAAGGAAACAAAGAGCGCATTTTGACACTGCAGCCAGATTCACCTGTGTGGAGTTCATCACTATGGAGGACTCCGCAGAGAAGGAATTGAATCCCAAAGGATATGGCATAAGACCTTCTGGAATTATGCCTGGAAACATATGCCTTGTGTATCTCTCCAGGCATACTTCAAGGAACATTTGGGAATGCCAGAAAGATGGAAATAACATCTAGGCAGAGATCTCTGTCTGTAAGTTTCTGACTTTCTTTGTGAAACTGGCCCATACGGCTTTAAAAGCATTCCAAACATGTTTGACCATCCTCAAGAATGTTTGATGCTCCGCTTCCTCCAGAACTTCATTACACAATAATAATAGAATTGTGCACTTCTAAAGTCAAATATCCCCAAGAGTTGGCTATTGGTTTTTCACGTAGTTCAAACAACTCCTAGGTTCATTCTTCAAAAATGAATTCCATCTTCTTGGCTCCACTAACCTTACAAGTTTTGGCCTCACAAAGCAAAAGTGAAGACAATGGTAACATAATAAAATGTGTTATCAGCAAAAATAACAACTGCCTCCACATAAGTCATGGAAACACGGTCACAACATTCACTGCCCTCTGACACTTGTAAAATAACATCAGCTTGTTAATGTTAGTAAATCTATCAGTTTTGACACCAAATGACTGCTTTTCATTTCTCTCAAGTGTTGACATCTGTTACTTTCCATCATTGACGAAATCTACCTTAGATGCTAACCAAAGCTAATGGTAGTCCTGATTATGCAAGGATGCCCATCAGAGGTTCTGAGTAGCCACCATATTCCAGGGGTAGCTTTCTGTAATTGACGACCACCACTATGCCTGAAACGGCTTCAATAAAGCCATAGTTGCCCACAACATGCCAAATAGGGTTACTTAATGTTAGAGGCACCATATTAAGCAGAATACTCATAATGCACCAAAAAGAGATACCTCAAGGTCCTCAATTACTGGTGGTATTGTTCGAGAGGTGACCAAGCCTACGCCACCCAACAGTGAGCAGTGCGGGAGACAATTATGCTTGACCCGTTATATGGCAGGACAGTGACCCTCCCTCCAGTGACCTGAACTGTGGTGACAATCTGGAGGCAATCCCTGCTTATACTGGGTTGGTGGAGGTGACTGACACAAGAAACACTGTTTTGGTGGGGTGCCCCCCTTCACCAAGTGGCACACCTACTGGGCTTCCAGGGATGGAACCACATTTGTATCTCCACACTGGGTGATATTATTTGAGATAGCATTCTTAAAGCGTTTTAAGAGTTATAATTGGAATATGAGATGCATTGCAGTCAATTTTACAAGTATCTGAAATTATGCCATGCACTCTCCCCATATTTGCGCACTCTTTTAGACCTGCCAGACTTTAATTCCCTAGACAGCAAGCTATTGATGGGAGAACTAACATCTCCCAAAATTTCTCAAATATATCAAACTTTAATCACTGATAGCTACACTACAATTCCTGCACTCCGTGTGGCTTGGCAGGCTGACATTAACGATGTAGATGATGATGACTGGACAGTGGCCATGGGAGCCGCCGGGCCACCCGCAGTGCGGCAATCTCTTTGCGCCTGATTCAGCTTAAATATTTACACTGGGCATACTACGCAAGACATCGCCTCTGGCATATGGGACTCATTGCTTTCCCCAATTGCCTACGCTGTGACACGGAAATTGGCACACTTCTCCATACTGTATGGAGCTGTAACGCCTTAACACGCTTCTGGATGGGGTGGTGTCCTATTTGAGCGAGGTCCTTCCATGGGTCATTCCTATCACCCCAAAGTTGCTTCTTCTACATAGTGTGGAGGGAACAGTGGGGAACAGATACAAAACATCTCTTATTCCTCAGTCGTACTCTGGCAAAGAGGGGCATTGCACGCATGTGGAAGGCTAATGTGCCACCGTCCCTGGGGCGTGGAAGAGGGGGATGGACTTTTGCATGGGAATGGAAATAGCAGTGTTCAAGGCCAGAGGATGTCCCCAGAAGCATTGAAAGATTTGGCAGAGATTGGCTGATTAATGTGGCCTGTATTGCGAGCCGGAATGTGCAGCAGATTCGAGATTAGAGGCTGAATTGGGACCATACGGCTAGTGATGAATGGACACTGGAGCTATAACTGTCTACTGTATTTGGATGAGTGGATGGATGTCGCTCGGGTAGGTGGTTGGTGGCCTGAAGTTTATAGTGCATTTGTTTGTTTTCGTGGTCTGTTATTCTGCCGAATCTGCTACATGTACATGGCCCTGTTGGTCCTTTATCTGGAAAATCCAAATAAAATTTGTTGTGAAAAAAAGGTACATCATGCCTATACCACCATGTTAGCTAGAATATCCATATTATCCCATATGATAGAGCCATCATAGTGCCTAAATGCGCACAATAGGCCAGCAAGGGTTATTTTTGTCCAAGACCACCATAACACTTAAATGACTACATTATAACGCATTTCCGTTAGCCTGTCAGGGATGGCAACCAGTAATCCACATATCTCTACCCACTCAGATGTAGGTGCATGAACTCTTCAGGCTGCTGTGCTCGGATTAAAGCCTGTGACCTGTGGGTTACTCGCAGATCTTTGACGCAGACATTCATCTCCAGAAATATCCTATTGGCATTTAACCTTTGATCTGCGGCCTGCAGCATTCTTTTAAACATGATTTAACTCACTGAGGTATTACTAATGTATTATGTGCTCTGTTTCCTGGGGTTCTGGGGTATGAGTGCGAGGTGCAGGTCTGTGTTCGGGGGCACCGTGAGAGCCCTATAAATGTCTCAGTGTTTAGTTATCAATGCATAGTGGAGAAGTGAGCTAAAGTCTGGCCGGTGTATTAGCTCTGGGATTTTGGTGCAGTATGCAGGGCATTATAGGGTACACCGTGACAGGCCTACATATTTCTCAATGCTGGAATATCATGCAAGGAGAGGGTCAGACTAGAGCGACGTTACTCAAAGTACGGCCCACGGGCCGCCAGCGGCCCCACGGACCTACCTTGGCGGCCCGCGAGACGCACAACAAACGCCATATGATAATGGCTGCAGTATGTAAACATAGAAGAGGGCCGCGGGAGCATGCGCAACAGTGGCTTCTTTGCGCATGCTCCCGCGGCCCTCCTCTATGTTTACGTACAGCGGCCATTGTTTATGGCGTTACCGTGACGATCCTGGAAGCCAAAGCCCCATAAAAGTCAGCGCTTGCAGCTAACTTTTAGGGGGCTTTGTCTTCTGCTTCCTGTCACCAGCTCCAAGTCTGCTGCCCGCCTGCCTGCCTGCCGCTCTACATTTGTGGCATCTTTACAGTGCTTTGAGTCAGGTAAGGCTCTTTGGTTATTTATTTATTTGTTTTTAATGTAGTCTGTGTTACTGGGGTAGGGGTGAGAGCAGATGGCGCTGTGTGTGTTACTGGGGTAGGGGTGAGAGCAGATGGCGCTTGTTACGTTGATATGTTGAGATAAACGGTGCTTACAAATACGAAACAACAATCATTGCGCTGATAAGCAACGCTAATAGCGGCCGTAAATCATGCACAGCATACTCCGTGTCTCGTCCGGCTCGTGACTGTAGGAGCCCCTCCAGCACGGCCCGTTTATTTCCCTTTCCGGCCTCCGGGACCAAACCAAAAGTCCCCTGAATGACAGGGGGATACAAACTGTTGTAATGAACACGCACGTAGGCTAAAGGACACCCCTGCCAGCCCGGCCCAACTTGGGGAGTCCCAAACATAACATTCCTCCTCAACTAACATTAAATTAAACTAACAGTGAACCAAAACCCACGAACTCAAATACAATGCCATGCGGTTCAAAATCCCTGTCCTCACAGCTGCCTGGCCAAACAGCATGCCTTTGCGCCCCACACATTTCAGTCATCTGCTTCTCCTTGCGGTTGAACAGTATTAGCTGTCGTGTACACCATATCAAAACAAGTCCAGTTACTCACATATACAGTCCTTTAGTCTCTCGGGGGGTGACGTGCGGGACCGCAAATCATACCTGCCCCTACCTCGTCTTGGGACTGCATCATTTCTGCTGTTCTCAGGTGACACCTGTGTTAGCCGGCCCTCCTCACTCTGTGCAGGGGGGCCCTGTGCCATGAGGTTGCTGTCTTCCGGTCCCTCCCGGGTTTTCAAAGGACTCTTCATCAAACACCCCTCCGCAGAGGCGTCGGGTCTCCTAAATTCTTCATCTTCCCTGTCCTCCTGGTCTCCTCCATACTGACTGCAGTCATTTTTGCTCCCTTGACCATCCATTGGATCTCCTATATATGTCTTGAAACAGGATATGTTCCTCGTCACACTCTCGCGTCCTCTAGTGGCTGTCACTAGTGTTCCTTTCACTCGAGTGACTGTCCACAAACCAGATTCAAATGGTGTTTTAAATTTTCCGCCTGGGTGTCGATTCTTCATCAATACCACATCCCCAATGGTCAGATTTCTTGTGTTAGCTCTTCTCTTCCGTGACATTCGGTCATTGTAAATACGTCTTTGTTGGAGTCTTGTTTCCACTTGGTTTTGTCTGGTTCTCGCCTGGCCCGGCGTCTCTGTTAGGGTCTCCACTTGAGGAATCGTATCTCTCACTGTCCGTTGCATACAAATTTGACTCGGGGATACCCCCGTCGTGCTATGTGGGGTCAGGCGATATTCCCTCAAAAACTCAAAAATGGCACAGTCCAGATTCTTCTCTCTCACCACCGCAATCCTTAATACTTTGTTTAGCGTCCTCATAAATCTTTCAACCTCTCCATTGGCTTGAGGCCACCGGGGAGTAATCTTCCTGTGTTTGATGGCATGTGATTCTAAATAGGCTGCAAAATCATGGCTGGAAAACGGGGGACCATTATCAGTTCTGAGCTCTTGTATAATCCCATGTGTGGCCATTATTTTCTCCATGCATGGTATCACTCTCTCAGTGACCGTGGATTCTAATATCTCTACCTCCGGATATTTTGAGAAATCATCGATCACTACCAGCATGTGTCTTCCATCCGGTAGACTCCCCAAATCTGCACTCGCTCTCTGCCATGGTACTGACGGGATGACTTCAGTGATGATGGGGGGTGGCGGATCTGTCGGCCCCACCAGTTGACACACATGACACCTTTGTATTGTCTTCTCCACTCGGGCGTCAAGGTCGGGGAACCACACTTTGCTTCGTAGTCGGGCCTTGGTTTTCACCATTCCCTGATGAGTGGCATGGGCCAAATCCACTGTCCTTTGTCTCATACTGTCTGGAATGACCAGTCGGCTTCCTCTCAACAGACAGTTCTCTGACGACACCGCCAACTCGTTCCGGACTCGGAACAAAGCCTGCAGATTGTTGTTGGCCTCCTCGGTCCTCAATGCCAGATTGTGCTTCAGTAGGTGCCATCTTCCATCACTGACGCATGATATAGCCAGCTGCAATACCTCGTCTGCTCTCGTAGCCTCCTGTATTTCTTTCATGGATATTGGCAGTGGCCGGGATCTCTCTACTACCAGCCTCACGTATTCCTCCGTATTTTCAGTTTCCTCTTCTTCGAGCATGGTGAATGGTCTGGTGTGACGGGACAAATAATCTGCTGGGTTCTGGGCTCCTGGACGATATACCACAGAGAATTGGTACCCCTGTAGCTGAGGAATCCATTTCTCAATTCTTGGTGGAGGTTGGGAGGCTGTTTTATTGAACAATGGTATCAGTGGCTTGTGATCAGTATATATCACAAACGGGTGACCATAGATGTACAGATGGTAGTGTCGACAGGCCCAACTAACTGCTAACGCCTCTTTCTCAATGTGTGAGTATCTTTGTTCCGTTGCCGTCAGAGCTCGGCTGGCGTACGCTACTGGAGCCCACACACCATAATTTTCTCTTTGAGACAGTACTGCTCCGAGACCTATTGGGCTGGCATCCACAGAGAGCTCTGTTTCTTTGGCTGGGTCAAAGAATACTAAAGTTGTCTCTGCCGACAGGGCCTGCTTGGTATCTTGAAACGACCTTTCATGTATCGCATTCCACTCCCACGGACTGTGAGCCTTTGTTAGTTCCCGGAGTGGGGCAGTGAGTGATGTCAGATTGGGAATGAATCTCCCACAATATGTTACCATTCCCAGGAAACTTCTGACACCTGTGACTGATGTAGGAGGGGGTGCCGACTTTATGTCCGCCACCTTTTCTGGGTCAGGTCGGACACCTCTTTCAGAGAAATGATATCCGAAGAAAGCAATGTCCCTTCTCAGGAATTCACACTTCTCCCGATGCAAAGTCAGACCGTGTGTCTTCAGCCGTTGGAAGACTGCTTGTAGCCTCTGTAGGTGTGCCTCAATCGTTGGTGCATGTACCAGAATATCATCACTCACATTGATGACTCCCTCCAACCCAGCCAGAACGCCCCTTATGGTGTCTTGGAATACTTCAGCCGCGCTGGCGATCCCAAAACTCAGGCGTTTGTATCTTCTCAGTCCCACATGGGTGGAGAAAGTGGTGATTGCTCTGGACTCTGGAGCCAGCATGATCTGGTGATATCCCGCTCTCAGATCCATTTTTGAGAACCATTTGGATCCGCTAACCTCCGTCACTATGTCATCCACGGTCGGAGTGAGATGGCGTTCCCTCCGGATGGCCACGTTTGGGAGGCGCATATCTACACATATCCGAACTTCCCCTGGTTGCTTGGGTTTCCTCGTGACTACAATGGGTGACACCCATGGGGTTGGTCCTTCCACCTTCTCGATGATGTCTGCTTCTTCCAGCTTCCGTAGTTCTGCCTCCACCTGTGGGCGTAGATGAAATGCTATGCGTCTGTGTTTCAACGCGACTGGCTCTATGGACTTATCGATGTGTAGTTTTATTTGACGATCCTTGAGGCATCCAATGCCTTGGAATAGATCAGCGTACTCTTCCTGCAGATATTCTAGCTCACCCACTTGTATGCTGAACGCGAACGCCACCAACTTCAGCTCTTCCGCCGTGCGGCAGCTGAGCAGCATCCCCGTTCCTATCTTGGTAACGTATACCTTTGTTCGTACCATTGTATCCTCATGACTGATCTCGGTCACAAACACTCCTGCCATGGGAAGGGGTCTTGTAGACCCAAAAGCGAATACTTGTACTTTTGTGCGCCGTAGAAGGGGGCGATGCGTCATTTGTTCAAAAACAGATTCAGCCAGTATGTTGATTGAAGCCCCTGTGTCGATTAGAGCTGTCACTTGGTGTCCCGCCACTTTGACCTTACACTTTGGAATTTTCTTTCGTCTTTGGCAGCCTGATTCTGTTGCCTGGATTATGTACACCGTTCCTTCTGGCTCATCATCATCATCCATGTCGGGGATCAGATCTGGTGGTTGCACCGCCTTTGCTCCTTGACTTGTCTTTGGTCTGTCGCCTTTTCCTCTTGCGTTTGACCGGCAGACTTTTGCAAAATGATTTAGTTTTCGGCAGTTGGTGCACTGTTTTCCCAATGCAGGGCATTTGCCCTGATGTGGAAACGTTCCTCCACACATATAACATGATCGGTTTGCCCCGGCCGGTCTTGTCTTCTCCTTTCTTTTTATTGCGCTGTTAGAGGCAATAACATTTACCGGCTCTGTTTTGATGGTCTGCGCGAGCGCCGATTCCATGTGTGCTGCCCTTACTCTGGACAACTCCTTTGACCTGCCCATCGTCAGCATGTCAGCCATTGTCATTCCTGGTATTTGAAGGATGTGTTCTCTTAATTTGGTCGAGTGGCATCCCTGGATGAATTGTGCTCTTATCTCATCATCCGGGTCCGGTAATGTGCATGTGCTTGCTAGTTCCTTTAATCTTGCATAGTATGTGTCCACAGACTCGTCTGAGTGCTGTCTGGCTTGTCGCAGGAGGAAACGCTCATAGTCTGGATTCGCCATGGGTTCAAAATATGCTGTTATTTTTGCTGATTTTGTGCAGCATCACTCCCCCCATATGAAGGAGCATCGGTCTTTGTCTGTCCGGGTCTAGTGCGACCGCTGCAAAATAGTTCTCTAACCGTTCTACCCATGACTTCCATTTAGCAGCTTGTGCTGACGGGGGCCCTTCCATGACAAACGGCTCTATGATCGGAAAAGTCGCCATTCTTTTCTCTTTATTTTTGTTTCTTCTTTTTTTTTTTTTTATTTTTTTTTTTTATTTATTATTTTTTTTTATATTCCTTTGTGGCTTATTTTCTGTCTGTGGGTGTGTCCTTTCCCCTCACTGCATACTGCTATGTACGAGCTTTGGGCCCAATTCCTCCTATGCCGATTATTCAGGCCTCCCTCTCCCAGAGCACAGGCTTCTTTCTTTCTCACCTCTTCCTGGTGTGTGGCCAGGCTCTCGGGGCCCGTAGGATCAGGTGTACCTTTCACGGAGCGTCACTGATTCACTTTTTTAAATGCTGCTCATCCATGTGCACGCTCCGGGCGTTTCATTCACAGCATGCGTCTCTGCTGTGCCGGGCCTCCGACGCCGTTCTTTTCCCCACGTGGGTTGTGCTTTTCTCCTTTTTTTTTTTTTTTTTTTTATTTCTCCACTCGTCGCCAATTTGTTACGTTGATATGTTGAGATAAACGGTGCTTACAAATACGAAACAACAATCATTGCGCTGATAAGCAACGCTAATAGCGGCCGTAAATCATGCACAGCATACTCCGTGTCTCGTCCGGCTCGTGACTGTAGGAGCCCCTCCAGCACGGCCCGTTTATTTCCCTTTCCGGCCTCCGGGACCAAACCAAAAGTCCCCTGAATGACAGGGGGATACAAACTGTTGTAATGAACACGCACGTAGGCTAAAGGACACCCCTGCCAGCCCGGCCCAACTTGGGGAGTCCCAAACATAACAGCGCTGTGTGTGTGCGTGCTGTGTGTGTGTTACTGGGGTAGGGGTGAGAGCAGATGGCGCTGTGTGTGTTACTGGGGTAGGGGTGAGAGCAGATGGCGCTGTGTGTGTGCGCGCTGTGTGTGTGTTACTGGGGTAGGGGTGAGAGCAGATGGCGCTGTGTGCAGATGGCGCTGTGTGTGTTACTGGGGTAGGGGTGAGAGCAGATGGCGCTGTGTGCAGATGGTGCTGTGTGTGTTACTGGGGTAGGGGTGAGTGCTGATGGTGCAGATGGCGCTGTGTGCAGATGGCGCTGTGTGTGTTACTAGGGTAGGGGAGAGTGCTGATGGCGCTGTGTGCAGATGGCGCTGTGTGTGTTACTGGGGTAGGGGTGAGTGCTGATGGCGCTGTGTGCAGATGGCGCTGTGTGTGTTACTGGGGTAGGGGTGGGAGCAGATGGCGCTGTGTGCAGATGGCGCTGTGTGTGTTACTGGGGTAGGGGTGGGAGCAGATGGCGCTGTGTGCAGATGGCGCTGTGTGTGTTACTGGGGTAGGGGTGAGTGCTGATGGCGCTGTGTGCAGATGGCGCTGTGTGCAGATGGCGCTGTGTCCAGATGGCGCTGTGTGTGTTACTGGGGTAGAGGAGAGTGCTGATAGCGCTGTGTGCAGATGGCGCTGTGTGTGTTACTGGGGTAGGGGTGAGTGCTGATGGCGCTGTGTGCAGATGGCGCTGTGTGTGTTACTGGGGTAGGGGTGGGAGCAGATGGCGCTGTGTGCAGATGGCGCTGTGTGTGTTACAATGTTTTGAAAAAGGGGGCGGGGTGGTTGTTCCCCCTCTAAGCCCCACCCCCTCTAAGCCCCCCCCCGCTGTCACTTCAGTGCGGCCCTCGGCCGCAAACCATACTGCAATTTTGGCCCCCGAGAAAAAGTTTGTGAGTACCCATGGACTAGAGGTACTTTGTGTGGACATTGATAGGAAAACGGTGCATGATGAAGGAAAATATGTGCCATGTGAGGCCTTTGGGAATGCCTCAATACTTGAATACGAGTGTATAAGGCTGGTCAGAACAGAGAGCCCAATGAGTCTCAATACTGGAATATCAGTATATAATGAAGTGGATACTCTGTGCAGCATATTTGGTTACTTCAAGACCAGTGCATGATAAAAGTCAAAACAGAAGTGGCATGACCGGTCTTGACACAAGTACAATTTCAGAGTGCTTGCCACTTCTCAGTTTGGAACCAGCAACGCAGTAAACAAGACAAGCCTTGTAAATGCCTCTAGAATAGGCTATCAAAGCAGGCTGCAGCTTTAGAGGTGCATTGTTTGCTCCCAAAAAAGTCTTATAAATTCATTTTTGACGTGAAGCTCATCCTGCCTCACATAAACTGGTGACTTCGGCTGCTGCTGTCGCTCAAAGAGGTTGCAAGCGCTGCGCCGGCCTACAATGTACAGAATGAGATGCGGCGGTCTCAAACTCTCTTTAGTGACAGATTTAAGCTTATGGGTGGGCTACACGCCTCTGGCGCCTGCAGACGGGCTGCCACTGAGAAAGAGACACAAATATTTCTACATTGTTATCAGAGTGGTTCAAGGCTAGGCCCTGCTTAACTTCATTAAAAGATTAAGCAATATAACAGAGAGAAATCCAGCCATGAGCTATGTTCTTGGCTAGGGAGAGATAATAATTATAGTTTGATAAGCTCGTCGATCGGAGTCATTTGCACCTGTTTTCTGTGAGGTGGCACTTGAAAATGTATTGAGGGGCCACTGAAATTTAGCTGTGCATAGAATTACTATTCGTCTAGGTTTATGCATGGACCTGATAATGTTCTGATATGCAGCTGCCATATGGTGCCATCAGAAATTTTCACAAGAGTTCCCAGATTGCAATAAATGGCCAAAAATGTCATTTTCCAATGGGAGAGGAAGGAACCAAATAGGAAAGTATAATTTTACAATAAGCTTAAAAAATTACTGCACCAGTTTTTTTTCTTACCAATGTCCTCATCCGTTCCCACATGTACATTAGTGCGGGGTTGCAGCGTAGGTCCAGGCCGGTCACTACGGGAGTATCCATAGTCAAGAACAGAATGGCAGCAGGAGCTCTGGTGGGCGCTGATAGGAAACTATTTTAATAATTATCCATGTCATCAACCCAGGGTCAGATCCCAAGCGGGTGGAGTTGAGGGTACTCCCAATTATATTCTGCAAATAAATGGCATTGCACTTCTGACATCATTGTGTTAATGTTCAGATAATCTCTGCAGTACATGCCACTCCTCTGTCTGTAGGAGGAACCATAGACTACACCTACATCCTGCCAGCGAACAGGATATGAAATAACAATGTTTAGATGCAAATCTGATGGGATGGAACCAAGCCAGCTAGAATGGCTTTTGCAGTTCTATTATACATTCACAGATATAAATAGGGTGTATGCGCTTGGATCGGGCGAATGTTGGGCTCAGGGATATGGCCAACTACAGTGTGCTTCGGCAGGGCTTGAATGTTTATGCTGTAAGTCAACAACCTTCAGCCAGCTCTTCTCAGAGGGTAGCACGCTTCCGTTTGGGCATGATGCTGTCTGTTGAAGGACTAATCATTTCACATTATTAAATGTAAAAGTGCAAGACAGTCCTCATTATAAGAGAAATTTCACTAAATAGCTTAGGAACCTGAACATGTGATGCAAAACAGAAGCCTAATTGTTGTATAGCATAGTACATTATAGCCCACTGCCATAAAAGACCCTTTTGTAAACTTATGGGCCCCAGATACAAGTGAGGGCCTATAACAAAGGAGTGGGCCCTTAAAGATCGATGTCACCCAAGGCAACAGGTCAGGGATGCCTACAGAATTCTTCACTCACCAACAGTAGAATGGAATAAATTAAAACACAAAGAAACAGAAATACAAGCATTGGGATGTGAAGCAAAGGGTCTGTACCAGCCATTATTGGCCCTCAGTCAGGCGCTTGCGTTTAATGGGGCTCTCAACATTCCAGTTTTCTAATTCAACTGTATTACCCAAGGATGAGGGCACTCTCAGGTGCTTAATGAATTGTGTGGATTCTACAGGCCTGTGTCCATGGGCCTTACTCCACCCTGGTCAGTAACTACCTGGGAGTGCCCAAACCTTTGGTTAATATTGCTATTGTAAATCAGACCCTTAAAATCTGGGATGAAATTCATAAAATTAATTACCATAATTTAGGTGAAAGGTGGTGCATTATAAGGTGGTTTTACTCAGCTAATTTGTGAGATTTGGTGAACCATGTTTTAGAAAAAAATATTTTCTCTTATGATTTTGTCATGGAAATTAATGAAGATGGTTCGGCATCTAAAAAGAGGGAATTATTTATAGACATTGCCAAAAATCTTCGTCATCCATGTGAGAAAAAAGACTGACACGCTGGATAAAAAAGCCAATTGTGGAAGTCCACATGTTTGTCTTCTCCTGAGATTTCTTACCATTAGTGTCTTTATCATGTTCCTTTGCTCTTTCCAACCCCTTCCACCTTTGGTAAAAGAAGGTGGTGGTGCCAGGTAGTGAACATTTGGCCCTCTCTCTTTGCCTCCCTTTTGGCACAGACCCTTTGGTGGGTTATTGCGCCAGCACTGAGTGCTGCTGCCTGTCCAAGCCTTCACCTCTTTCCCTGCACTCCAAGGAGGTGTGATTTCCCAGATATGTTCCTGTTGGGAAGCGTGTGCTGGGGGTAACAGAGCTTCCCTTAATTACATGGAGAACACTCCATTCAAATGACATAATTCTGTTATGAGTGAAAAAATTGGAATTCCCACAGCCATACTGGGCATTAGCCAAGTACAAGAACAGGAACAAAGGCCCTTGCAGCCCCTGCGGCCTTGGAGGGCCTGCACCCTTCAGGGGTCCCCAAGGGCTGATTAATGTCAGTGAGACATGGGGGCCTATCATCATACTCTCACTCTACAGGGGGCGCCATTATTTGCATTATGCCACTGCAAACTGTCCTTTATCTAACATCAAAGCGCGCAGGCACAGACTATGGGCCTCAAATCACACAAACTGACAATTTGCTCCATGTTGTATGTCTAATTGAGGTATGTAATAAAGCTTCTTCGAAAGGTGCATTTGTTTGTTTTTATCTGATGAGGTCAACACTGAAAGCATTTATGAACACACTGAAGCAGCAAATCATGAGGAACCAATGTTTGCCGAATGCCATCATAATTTTAAAGGTGAGGTATTTTGGATGCTCTCACTAGAATGCATCACTCTTTTGGTTTTATCCCAAAGGATCTTACAACAACGGCCTGAATACAAGAGTACACTATCGGGCTGAGGGCATCAGCAGCACATGCAATTTTTCCAAATATAACATTTCACGACACTGAAGCAGAAGGAGTGAAAAAAATATACAGCACCACAAGCAGTGCTTTTAGCAAGAAAATAGAACCAATAACTGAGAAAGTACTGAATTGAAAGGAAGCAACTCGGTGCACATACTCACCCACAGTAGTTCCTGAGCTGGGGTGACAAGGGCCAAAATGGAAACCCAAATCAACTCTAGCAAAACAGCTCAAACCAGCCCCTGCACACACTGCAGGAGCCTGGGAGTGGAATGAAGTCCTGGTAGTTGGACTATCGGGGTCATGGAAGCCCATCCTGGTCTAAAAGAAGCCCCTCCAGCATGCATCCTAACGGGAAATTAGCAGATTGGCAGAATAGCCAGTCTGGCCGTGGGAGTGATTTAACCTAAAGTCCACACCTTTGCTCTTAGACATATAGCATTGGTGATAGCTGAATGTCAGCAGAAAAGAGCAACATTAAGGCTCCTTGTATGAGATCACAAGTGTCCTGGAGGGTTATATACTATTTATTTCAACTAATAAAATTCAACATCGTGCAGCGCAGAATTTATCGGGTGCGAGAAATAAAACTTATGCATTGCCTTTAAAATATTCAATAACATAAACATTTTTGGTGCTTACTACACCAGAATATACTTGTCCCCGTTTTAAGCTACAGAATGTTTGACCTGAGTAAATGTATCAACTGGTACAGACTTTAACGCCCCTTCTTATTACCAAGTGCATTATCTTCACAAACCATGCAGTTCGGATTCCTCTTCAAACATGCACATAAGCGAGGTTCTAAAATATACCTGAGCACTCATAATCAACGCTTTGTTCGTTCTCTCCTAACTAAGGGGCTCTGTGTTTCAATTTTTTGCAGAAATACCGCAACCACAGTAGCTCAACAGAGCTTGGTTAAGCAATGCTTAATTTGTAAAAGACGCAGTTCCAGGGCCAAATTTTTCTCAGATGCTGGCGCCATTGTTGAATGTCAGGTTGCCAAAACCAGGGATGTTTAGTCTTGATTTCACCTCGTGCTTCTTTCATCCACTAACATTCTCTCCCTCCCTCTTGTTGGTTCTTTTTCCTCCATGCACCCTCCCTTTATCACAATTTCCCTTCTGTCTCTTCGTCCTAGTTTGCTGCCTTTTCTGTTTTGTTTTCTTTCAACGTCTGAAGTTTAAAAATAACCCCAGTCCTGCTGAAGGGTCCCACCACCATCTGAAATCAATCAAAGAGCGTAGGCCTTATCTCATTCATGCCACCAGCAACAACAAATCAAACTGCAGGACTTGGAACAGATTATAATATCCGGTGTCTGCCGATGGCACTGTCTATCTTGGGCCTGCTTCTGAGACTGGAGTCACGCCCACTGTCCTCCCATTTGCGTAAAGAAGGGCTGCGTGTGTGTGTGTTAAATGTTCATCGGACTGAGGCTGGCTCTCGACGTGTTCGGGCTTGCAGCTCTGCTCGGGGTCCCCTGCGTCCCAGGGGGTTCAGGCCCGGAACCGCCCGCACTCCCTTGGGCCGCCAGGCGGCCGAGGCACAGGGCCCGCTCACTCCCTCCTCCGCCAAGCCGAGGGAAATACCGGAAATGAGTGACTTTCATAAAAGAGGCCGGGCGCGAAAGAAGTGTAGATAGGAGCATCTTCAGCACTGATGCTGGCGGGAATTTCCGCCTTTTAATTAATCCCGGTTTGGGTCAAAGTTACGGCTGTGCGCCGTTTCTGTCTCCACATGACGTCTTATTATTATTAGGAACAACAACAACAATAATAATAATACGATTGTTTTCTAATGATGATGATCATCAACATTTTTATCAGTGTTATCAAGAAGAATGCCAAAAGCGAGAATATAGAGTATTAATGACAACGATAATGATAATTGATATTAGTGATTGTAATAATAATAATAATATGACTATAGTATAGCTACTGCCCAAGCTAGTCCGAAAAATAATAAGAAATGATATTCAAATAAATAATAACACATAATTTTTATTACAATAATTTAGGGAAACTACACTGGTAGTAATAGTTTCATAAAAATTAAGATAATCATGATAATTGATGATGATTATTACAATATCACTGCATCAGTGCCATTTATAAGGTAATGAAATTCCAACATGACTTAAAATATCCTTATCACTTACAGCAGGGGGTACTTAATCACTTATAATACATGGTCACACCATCACCTTTCTCACAAACCAGAGAGAAAGAGGGCTAGGATTGATGCACATGTAGTCTTCACACATTTACAGACCACTGACAGGCACTGTGAGAAATGTACACTGCCTTCTGTGCAGTCATATACACCCACCCACAACCTGACTCCCAGAGTATGCAGTATAAAACAGTCACATGTTGCATGAAAATATGTAAAGAAACACAACAGCTTGAAAACATAAAATAAAGGGCATGCAAAATAATAAAAATGACATGAATGTAGAGCTAGATTGGAACCCTTTTTGAAGTCGGGTTTTGATTACTGGCAGGTCTGAGACCCAGAGGGACCTGCTCCACTTAAAGCCCTGCCTGCCAGTAAAAAATGTGGAAAAGAAGTAAAATCTAGCATTTTCTCCTTTTGAAATATAAATATAAATCAGAAATAAATATAGAAATCACTTAAAATCTCCTTGAGGGCTGTCTATATAATTTAAAATTGTTATTACAATAAGGGGATAATTGCAATTCATTGGTACATAATTGCCAGGTAAAGGCAACCACAAATGAATACTGCTGATGTGTGACTAACAGTGGAGCTATCATCTTGACGCTGCACAAAATCAGACAGATTGGCATAATTTAATGCACCGCATATGATTTAGTCTGTGCTGCTGTGTTCTTCTCTTCCTATTTTTTAGGTGGTAATTGATGTGATCACAGTTGGCATTGCGACGTTTCTGTCGGTCAGCCCGGTGGAAACAGTGCACTGGCACTAGACTCGGCTCGCTTAGGAAACCGAGGCAATGCCATCGAACACACGCAAGGGGAGTCGTGATCAGCACAGCGGTGCCCAACTCGGCCCCGCTGTGGCTGACCACGACTCCAACTGCTGCATACCCGTCAGGATCCCTGATCCCGTCAGAGGCGGCAGTCTCCTTGCGGTCTGACCACCAGGATGATAATCTAGCGGTCGGACAGCCAGGAATGCAGCGATTCGACCACCACCGCGAGTTTGGCTGTCCTCCGACTTACAAACTTGTCACTCGAGCCTTTGTCTCTGTTTTGGTATGTCTTGGTCCTATCTGTCACTGTATCTATGTAACAATAAATCTTGTCTTGGCGTTTTGAGTCTTTCTTGTATTGCATGCCTAAAAGATGGGTCAGTCATATTTGTATGGCAGCTTAGTTTCAGTCGCGGCTCACTTTTCCTTTTTTGAAAACATGTCACTCATCACAATGCAACAGCACAAAAAGGGTTACATAGTAATGGCCAGACAAAATCTGAAAATGTGAATGATTTCTACCGAAAATTCATTAGACAATCTTATAAGCGAATATGCCCCTCATAATTCATCAGAATAGCACAACTGGAGACTTATTTTTATAAAAATACACAATTGGAATAGGAAGACAAACAATCACGTAAAATCTATTGTACCTTTTATTAAAATTGACATTACCCTATTTTACTTTGCCCAGAAATGTCATCCTAAGGTGCATGTACATTTTCTTTCTTCACTAGAGTTATTGGATAATAGTATATAAAATAAAATCACCCAATGTCTGAATAGAATTTTCACTGTTTAACAATCTGTCTTTCTGTACAATTAGAGAACGAAAAATACACAATTTCTGAACAGCATTAAAATTAGAAGAATCGTCTATATAGCAAAAAACCTCAATAATGTAGTTGTACTTTATAAGAAGTTACGAATCATCTCTATTTTATAACAAAAAAAATCTAAAATAAGAAACCTTGTCCTGAAACGTCACCACCTCAATCTGGCAATCTCATAAAATAACTCAAATTCCACAGAACAACCAAACATGCCTTACACAAATTTGAAGTGCACAGTAACAGATTCTCTATCCATAAAGCCATTCACAAAAAGCTTAAATGACCCATTTTTGAATGTCTCACATCAAAATTGACTTGGACAAAGCAAAGCCTTTACAGATGTTAGCTCATAATGCCTTCTTCATTTGTGTTTCCCACTCTTCACTCCATGTCCCTTTAAACTTGTTAGAGCCGTCAAGGTCAGCTACATCACACACCAGAGGTGACCTGTAAACAACTGAAGTCATCAACATGCTTTTTTAATATACCTGATGGTGAAGGTATTAATCATCACAAAATATCAGAATGCTTCGCCTTGTGCCTTCGGGATTAAAAAAAACGAGCACCCACAGTTCCGGAGGTGAAGAGAAGACCAGCAAGTCTGGAGAACACACATGGACAATTTTCAAATTTTCGATTAATAACCACTAAAAATTGAAGAATTAAAAACCTGAATGTCCCAGAACTAAGCTGTGACTTGGTTGTAAAGAAGACAGAGAAGGAGGAATGTCATAAGAAAAATCAAAAGATACAGAACCCAAAAGGGAGGAAAGCCCTGTCACACCATGCCTGGAACGCCCTACCAATCCACATCAGACAAACCACCTCCCTCCCCAGCTTCATGAAGGAATTGAAGACATGGCTTTTTAATCCACCTTCCGGTACACGCTACACTCCCCCCCGCCCCCCAGTGCCTTGAGACCCTAACGGGTGAGTAGCTGCGCTTTATTGATGCCTGCAGTGAATGAACCTCGGGGTGAATTCACAGGGGGCGAACCAGAAGAAGTGCAACGGCAGGAGAAGTCACCAAACCTCAGAGTAGTCCAAAAGATGAGAAGCCTTCAGCAAGCCTGTCAAATGCCTTTGTCTTACTCACACTCGGCTGTGGAGTGCCTGCAGCCCCGCATTCACTCCTCTTTATTTTCTTCAAAAGGAGGCTGAATGAACGTTTTCTGGCGCTCACGTTTCCTCATCAGTGATGTGTAGTAATTCTGGGTGTACTGATTATTTTATCAGTTGGTGTACACTTTAGACAACTGCTATATGCAAATAAGCCAATAAGTAGACAGACCCAATAAAACACATTTACCGCATGGTACATACAACTGGTAAGCAAATTTGATCTCAGGGCACGGATTTCTCCTCTATTCTTCATGTTCTGCCAGTTTGTGATCGTGCAGCGCCGATGGTTTCTTAAATTTCCCTTTGAAACCGGATAACAATCAAGCTTAGCATTTGGAAGGATAATGATAGAAATCGCCGCATAATTCGCCGTGTACTAGTTTACGAGCGGATTGCTTGCGAGATAAAAGTATACTTCTAAGCTGGAGTTTTAGTGTAAAAGCCACCTAAAAACCGTGCCATGCAAGGGAAAGGATTTGTAAGAAAGGCACGCACCGAGCTGGGAATGAGGGTAAGAGGCTTTCCTGTATTCCTTCGCAAGCCGGCCGGCGGCAGCTGGAGTGCTTAGCAAATGTCAGAATGTGCCTTTGCTCTTTCTGAGCAGCAAGAACATATTCTTCAAAGTATGTAACACCATTTCTCAAACGTGAACAGTGGCAAAGTGCTCTAAAGGACTGTCTGTTGCTTGGGTGTGTAGAGATGTGACGAGCGAGAGAATAGCAAAGCAATTGTGACAGGAAGAGAAAACCTGTGGCGCCCCCCACTTTGGTACTTACATATTTTTGGATCCATACACTACATCTCTGCAGATAGTCCCTGCTAGCACCGCGCATTGTCTGGGTCACCAGCAGCTCTGTAGAATGCGTCTGATTCAGTGCCACCTCGCAGCCTGGGACTCCTCTACATACCCCAGTGTCGATTTCAGAAGCTCTTTTTACAACCCACATGAACAAGCAGGCGGTGTTGGTTGTAGTTCTTAAACCCTAGGACAGGCATAACAAGGTCAAACTGCATTTTGCTGTTGATCTGACAGTTATTACGTTTAGGTTCAGTACCCGGGGCCTACATTTCTGACTTCCCTCGCTGGGTTGCTATTGCACATACTTTCGAGGCTCGGTGAAATATCCTTCAGAAGAGGATCACAAGGCAGAAGCCATTGGCCCTACGTGATTGACGAGACTGTACTGCGTCTCTTTAAGTTCAATATCAATATCAATCAATGCCTCACAGTTTCTGTCGCACATGACAATGTACTTCACGCATGTGCACTGACAGCTCTGTCTGCTTGTGTACTGAAGGTGCTGCACTGCTCACACTTTCCCACTGGGTAATTAAATCTACTTCTGCTTGCTCTCTAAAACTGAACCCAAACAAAGCTGAGTTCGTTCTACTCCATACAAGCAATTCCTCTGCATAAGACCAAAAATAGCTCAACTACCATCTTCCATAAACAGCAACCATCTCTAGTACAGTCAGCGAAGTCCATTGATTTCATCACTCATTCTTTCTAACCTTAATCTAGCCGCACATCAGCCACATGCCAACTACACCTCATAAGGAAAATCAAATTCCGCTTTCCCCTGCAGATTGAAAGATTGTTGTTCAATGTCTTGCTCTTTCACACATCAAGGGAGGCAATGCTCTCTTTGGCAATGTACTGAAAACACAATTTGCACCTTTCAAAGAAACCCTAGATGCAGCAGCCCGACTCGTCTCTAACACAAAAAAATCAGACCTTACCAGCCCAATCTTTAACCAGCTACACTAACTAAGTCTAGAAGCCCACGTTAACTTCAAAATCACCTGCATTACCCACAAGGCCATGCATACTGGCCTTCCGCCCTACCTCAAAGACAAACGCCACACAACTGATGATGAAAGATTCACAGAGGGAAAACCTCATTTTTTGAAATCCCTAAATAAAGTAAAAATACAACCATCAACCAAGCCGCCCCTTGCCTGGCCCCTACATTTTAGAATTCCATCCCTGAAATCATCAGAATCAATTTACATATCCTTTAATTTAGGAAACATTTAAAACTAATCTCTCCAAAAAGCATTTCATATCAAATCTTCCACCTTTTCAAATGAACTGCCCCATGCTCTGTTTTAATTCCATGTTCCCTTTCCTTTCCCCAATCTCTCATTACCTTAATTATGTTATTTGTATCTTTACTATGCTCCCTGCAAGTGCTCTGCTGCATTTGCAGATCGGTCTGCACTATGTAATAACTAAAATAAATAAAGTATTAAAATATTCAAGGCCTGGTTTGGGATGGTAAATTAGACTTTTCATGAGTACGTGGGATATTTCTGTGCCTCCCCTTTGAATTTCAGAAGAAGCATAGAAACGCAGACACTACCGGGAGGTATAGGCTGACAAGGGGGCTTGGACGGTTAGAACACCAGCATGGCTAGTGTGATTCTAGACTCACTGAGGAAAACTGGGGCACAGCTGAAGTCTGAATATGCATTTTCTTGACTTCTATTTACTTTATTTTCACAT
The DNA here is from genome assembly GCF_031143425.1 of Pleurodeles waltl. Classification (NCBI taxonomy): domain Eukaryota; kingdom Metazoa; phylum Chordata; class Amphibia; order Caudata; family Salamandridae; genus Pleurodeles; species Pleurodeles waltl. Next base: position 307,297,597 of record NC_090437.1, on the reverse strand, counting down.
TGGACATACCGATTGGATCAAGTTACTTTTTCAACCCTATAATGTAGCAATAAAATGATCACTTGCTTCGTCCATCACAAGCCTGTCCAAGAATATGGTTTATGCAATCAATCACTACAACTTTATTTGTTTTATTTCGATAAATTCTATGAAATTTTAAACACAACACTTGTACAACCAAGGCTACCAGATCCTTGTATGGTAAATTGTGTTGGCAGGTGCTCTGTTTGGCAACGTGTATTTAGCATAATTGCCCCAATGAATCTAACTGGAAATGTGATAAGGATGTAGGAACAAATAGGTGGCCTAACCATCCACATTTTACTCCTTAGGGGTCGGAGTCATTCAAAGATTACTCATGTGTTGCTCTTGCAGTCTCTGACAAGCTGAGAACCATTTAGAAGAAAATCATCCCTGCAGATGGTGAGCCAGGCACAATTTTATGTTTCAAGAACTCAATCTGAAGTGGGTTGGTGTATCAGAAAAGAATACAGAAATATTCAGTCTGTGTAAATTGTCTCAGTTCTAGCTCAGGCCGCCTCCTGCATTGATACCAGTACCCCCTTATACAACAATGAAGCCCATCAGACCAGGCTTGTGATATTCATGTGCTGACCTCCATCTTCCTTATGGAACAGACCTACAGCTGATACGGCTTCAAAGGATTGGTTACTTCATATTCTGTACCCTGCTTTCAATCACAGTTGAGGTGTGGGCCTGGCAGCCCTGTTGGATCAAGCACGGTTTATTCTGCACTTTTATTTATAATCCTCTCACATGTGTTTCCCAGAGATACACTGCTAGCTCACAGGCATGCCTGCTTTCATTGAGTTCTTTGGAAATGTGCACATTTGGTATGAATATAAGCGTAACTCAAAATATCGCTCCATTATCCTCTAGGGGATCCAGATGAAAAAAGGGCTACCATTTTCGAATTAAAAAATATCCTTGAATATGAACATCTGTTTATCCAAGTATTTTACGTAGTGTCAACATATGTGGACTGCTGGCAACTGTGTTTTGGAGACACATTCATACAGAGAAGGGCAAAAAAGCATAGGCATTAGATGTAAACGTCTTCCAGTACCCGTATTGTTCATAATGTTTAAACTTCTACAGGAATAAAAAACAAGCATTTGCAATGCAATAGGTCTCACATTTTCTTGAGTTAGAGCTATTGTCATAGTAAATACAGAACTGGACCTTTCTTGCCACATAAATAGTTCAACCCTGTCTCATAATTTCATCTTTTCCTGTCATGTTTTAGTGGTCACTGGTGGCTACTGACATCAGAAATCACAAGCCCTTGAGGAGAGAAACGAGAAGATGACTGTACTACCTCAAATTGTGTAACCACCAGAATAGAAATTGGAAAATAAGGCTGGAAAAGTAATTTCCTTTTTATTTTAACAGAATGAAGTCTTTCAAGCTTTCTAACCTTGCATTTCAACAAAGATCAAATTAAGTTACCAATAGCAGAGCAGCGTGAGAAGATTTATGGCCCCAATAAAGGAGATAAGGAATGCCCTGTGTCAGATGGAGGGGCTCTGGAGAGAGACTAGAGATGTGAGGCTAAGCAAGTTTCACATATGATGACATGGGTGGAGGTGGGAGGAACGGAATGCTGCAATAAAACGCAGGCAGCTACCAGCCTAAAACACCCACAGTGAAAAGGGAGCACCAAAGAAATAACAAAAATAGTCTTTTACAACAACAGTTAAAGAAATCAAAGTGGAATAATGCAGTAGTTGGTCATTGCTCTGAAACAGAAAAAGGAGGGAGAAAAGGCAGTCGAGACCACTAGTAAGCAAGACTTTTTAAAGGACACTGCAACCAACAAATGAAATTGCTTTAAGCCATAAGAAGCATACTAAAAGTATACACAAGGTTGTACTAAAATGGTGAGGAATAAAACATTTGGATCTTTCAAATCTTTGATTTGTTTTACTGCTATAGAAACTGGGCAACCAGGCCTGCAGCAGTAACAAGGAACTCCAAACTTAACATCTCTTCAATTCTTGTTTTATAAACTTTGATGCTGATCCAAATATTATTGCTTCCCAGTGTGGTGCATAGCAATCTAATCCAGCTACGAGCTGTTGCCTGGTACCCAAGACACCTGGAAACCTAATTCTGTTTTAGTGACCTATTTTCTTACTTTAAATTTCGTCTATTCTAAAAAAATAGTTATACTTCATCATGAATCTTTGCAAAAATCGTCAATGCATTTATGAATTATCCCTTCTTCAGGAGAATCAAATTCTTCACACAAACCGAAATAAATCAGATTTTATGTCTCAAATTTGAATAACTAAAAAGAGCTCAAAAGCATTTAAAGTAAAATTAATTTGAATATCTGACGTCCAGCAGTGATCTGCAAACACAAACTACTTTGTTCACTGTTTCATCAGCCATTACACAATGACAGTGAGGCTGCCCTCCCTTCTCTTATAGAGACTGAAACCACGTGTGACCCATAAGACTCTGCTGGAAAAGGTCATTTTTCCATAAACAATGAAAATAAAATGTGTATCACATTAGTAAGCTATGTAAAGTTATTCACTAAGAAAGAAAAGTCTTTTTTCTTGGTTAAACATTAATGGAGCTTCGTTTTCTATTTATCGCGTGTGACCCAGGTACTGGGGTGAAACACCTCGCAAATAGCTTAGAAACTAGCCCCAAATGCCAGAATTTTTCTAATGAGAACTATCAACTAGATAGCCATACTCCTCATGTTTTCCAGGAATATCCTAAGCACCATATTTTTCTTGTACTTTTGGGTCAGAGACAACATTTCCTTCTTTATGTGGCTATACTGTTCTCAGGTGCAGAAGGTTAACATTTAGCTAAAAATAATTTAAAGGCATTATGAGAAATTGTGAAAACCAAACGAATGTGTAGGCAAATCATTTTTGGAACATTAACTGCAGGCACAATAAAATTTCAAATAGACTCATTGTTTAGGTGCAAGTATAATATATATTAGACAGACTACCAGGTCTGGACAGAAGGAAAGCACGTGTTTTGAGTACAAAGTGGTTAGTTAACAACGAAGCTCATGACTGATCGTGCTTTGTAAGCAGCTATTGACTGTAGAAATTACCTCACTTACTCTCAATAAAACCTGGAGCCTGAGAGTTAGTGCACTTGTGCGGCACAAATAAAAAAAGGACATCATTTAGAATCTTATACACTATTGAAAATGCAGGTGGAATCACGTGAGCACAGAATAAAGGCCTACATCAGGCTTTAAAATGACTCTCGGAAATCCCAATGGCCGCTAATAATGAACTTTACAGCCCCAATCACAATGATGAGATCTGCAGGAATATTGTAGATCTGCTTACTTTCACCGGGAGATTTCCAGGTGAAACACCTGGTGGGGTGGAATAAGGAGTTATCAAGGGAACTGCGCACAGAATGACCAATTCCTCTTGTAAATCTGTATTCCTAGAGGGATCCTGAGGGTCCCATTTGTTATTCCTGGAGATAAAGCCTTTCCCTGGAAGATGGAAACGTGAAATACAGACAAGAAGGAGTTAGAGCCCAATTGTTTTCCACGATTTGCATGGTGGCCTACCCCCATGCAAATAAGCAAATGTCCACTTTGCTTTCTGTGGGCACACAAGAAATGGTCCCATACCTATCTGATGTGCCTTCTGAAACACTAATGAAGATCATGGCTAACACAAGGCCATGGTGTGAAAAGGTGAAGGTGTTTTAGCAGTCCCCTTCCCAACAATTTAGTTCTAGTAGAAACTGAAAGTCGACTTACAAGCATGGCTTGCAAACTGTTTAGTAACACAGAAGGAAGGGGAGTGATGTTAATCAGTGTCATTTACTAAGAGGTACTAGGGTTGCCACTCTCCCCACAGAAAGATACCAGCCATCTGTTCACCTTTTCTGATTCTGTTAAGGCCGAACCAGAGTCCTAAGTATAACTTTATACAAAGTTGCCTGTATTCTTTTTAACATGCCTTTCTGTCCCTGTTGCCTTTAATTATCACTCAGGGGTCATTGGGGCAGCTGTGGAACACATTTTGAAGTGTTTTTTTTCTAAGGTATTGTGTATAAAGTATGTGCCGATAAGGGGAAAAAACTTCCAGCATTGAGCTGGCAGGGACGTAAAATAACGATCATGTCGGTATAAGACAGGCCAAGAGGTAAATCTAACTGTGAGTGAGACTAGTATTCAAGGTCAGATTGCACTCGGTTAACTCTAATAAACACGAGGCTTATTTTATTTCTAAAAAATGTCCTTCGATTCCTCTGCAACCAAGAAGGATTTGTTGAAGCTGGCTGTTTACACTGGTCACATCACGTTCCGAAGACACAAACGATTTAGGGTTGGTAAGCTTACTACGTGCCAACATTTTAAAACTGTTAAGTAAGACATTGTGAAAAAAAAATCTGGCGAATGTATCCTCCCCATTAAGTTATCCTGAAGCAGAAGCAATTTTAGGCGGGAAAGATGTAAAAAAAAAATGCAATTTTGGCTTTAAAAAATCGAGTCTCTCCCACCAGAATGGTCTATAGGCGCGTACCCCGCCCAGAGCCCGAGCACACGGGCTTACATTGCGCGGTGCGATCAAATCTCATTACGCATACATCCCCTTAGGTCGTTAAAAACGGCTCGTCGTCTGTCACGGGCAGCATAAGAGACTTCCACACACGCTACACACATGAAACCCGAGGAGTTGTATGGGCCTGTTTCCCTCAGCGGGCCCCGCCCCCGACTGAGAGCTGCTGTCGATTGGCAGCCGAGGCTATTCTTAGCCGCTCTCGGGGCAGGCCTGGTCCTTGCCGCACTCGCCGGATAAATGAAACGGGACCACATTAAATTCATCTGTGTAAACACACCCGAGCGCTCCCTCTCAGAGCTGACATGCAGGGTAAGGGCAGTGGCTTGGAGCACGGCCCTGCTCTGCTGAGAGTTTCCCAAAACCCATAAAGGCTCCCCTCTGAGGCCCTGGTCTTTAATTGTTTCTGTGGTCTGTATGAAAAGAAAGCAGGGTATCAAAGAGTGTGTAATGTCTAGACTAACGGCATGAAATGAGGTAAATATAAGGAAAGTTTCTGTGGCAGCAGAGAGAGGCAGTGGAGGGCGGCTGGCCTCTGGTGCCCACTCTCCAGGGAGCCAAGACGCGGTGAAGAAGCCAAACGTGGAGCCAAAAAAGCCTACTATCAGCCTTTCTAATATGCCACCTGTGTGATCCTCGGCAGCACAAGTTACTTTGCTTTGACTCAGGACCCTTGTCTGTGAAAATGGGACCGCCCCACGTAGATTATTACATGGCACCATCTGTGATCAGGAGACAGTGGCATAAAGCGGGGCCACTGGAGTCATGCGTCAGGGGAAGGATCACATTATTTAGCAGAGCATTATTATGCGCCAAGAAGAGGCAAATAATGCAACGTACTGCGGCACATTATGTCATGGTACTACTTTTATTATTTTGTCATTTTTCCACATACTAATACTGTCTTGGCTAAGGAGTCCCCTCCTTAGCACCAGTTTAACACACCAGTACAGCAATTCGCGTCAGAAAACGGCCAGTCACTTCTGTGACGTCCTCCCGCTTCGCAGCAACAAGTAAGTTTGATCCGTTAGACCTAGAAACAACATTTTTTTGTTACAATCTGACGATTAAGTAGCAGATTATAGATTATGCGGCAAATTCGGCAAATCTATAATTATGCGGACAATGCCACCGCTGCAAAATCACATAATTCCAGTGGCCGTGGCGTAAAGGAAAAAATATTATTTTGAACTAAAAATCTGTTGTGGAGAGCATCTCACGCATCATATGGGAAAAAAAGTGAGGCTCTGTGCTCGATGCTGTGTAAATGTGGTTTCATAATGATATATAAGCACCATGTTTTACAGTTACTCTACTCAGTGGTGTTTATTTTAATGAGCATGGGAAGTTAAACAACTGAGTTTGCCAAGATGGAACCCCGGCTTCTTCATTGTAAGACAGATAAACCCAAAACAATAGTATTCCTTGAGACCGTAGATACCACAAACAGGTGCGACGATTCAGTTGAAGATTCATCTATCTGTCTATGTAACGGATCCCTCTGGGGCAACTAGAGACTGGAGTGGGTCTGAATCCAGTTAGCATTTTACTTCTACCCGGAAGTAAAACAGGTGTGATCTAATTTCAAAGAATTCCAGCACAATCAGTGAGTGGGCACATTCCAAGGCCAGTACATGTACAGTTGTGCAGCATTTACTACCACCATTTAGTCCCTTTTCGAAGCACTCTAGACTTTGACAGATATGTAAAATTAAGGCACAAATGTAGTGCTTTGCCAACAATCACCCATGTAGTGATGTTGAGAGGGTGAGGTTAGACCTCAGATCTCTTTGCAGTCATTTTTAGAAACCAAGCTTGTAGAAGATCAGTTCTCTTTTAAGGAGACATTAGTTAATCCGGTCCCATTTTATGTAATTCCAAAAACGAAAGTATTGTAGGATAAATGCTGCTATGCTATTGCCTGAATGCATAAAAAAGAACCGGGCAGAATGTATGGCTGATGGCGAAACACTTCAGATCTTCTAATACAAATTATTCTGTTCCAGCAGGAACTCAATACTTAAACCTACTTTTTCTCCGAGCCCTTTCTTAAGTCATTGGCTGTTCTTTTCTTTAGTAGTTTTGCTGTATATGGTCTTACTTATACACATATGTTTGTAACTCCTTAACTTTTCCACCAAGTGAAATAAAGTATATAGGTGTGAGTTTGACAGGTGCATTGGGGTCATGTGACTACATGGTATTCCCGTGGTTATTCTGCACAAATGTTGAGAATTGTCAGAAACAGGTTAATGCAGATTTTTATTTTATGTCGGAACATTTTAAAAGCAGTTGTCCGCCTCCTGTGTCAATGTAAAAACCTTCAGCTTGGTGATCAGCCACATACATTCTATTCTCCGACTCGTGCAAGCACACCACAAATACCCAGTAAAAAGCAATAATTACCTATATAGGACAAGGTCCAAGAAGACCACTGGCTGTTCGATTGCACCACACCGGTGACACAGCTATCCAAAGGGTCGGGGGAATCACACTGCCATGTGATGAACCACAGAGAGACACCAGAAGACAACTGATTCCACACAAGGATTTGATCCACAGGTTGCAAGACCACTGACTCTTGGAATACATTCTAGACAAAGGGCCATCTTCCAGCACAAAACCACACTGATTATTCTGGACTTGGCTGTCAAAAATGGACACCCAAAGGAAGACCCTCCATGGGCAAACCCAAAATTGCAAACACACATTTCTTGGTCTAAGAGATTTAATGGGCCAAGTAAATGGCTGTTGTGTGATGAGTCAAAACCACGTCATAACAATAAGTTGATATGCACTATGATACCTCCCTGATTGACACTTACTTGCCCTTTTGATAGACACTCTCTACTGTAAAAGGCATTGGTCAAATCCAAAACATCTACAGGCCACGATGGGGGTTTCGGACATGGAGCAGCTTTGATGAGTCAAAAAAGAAGCTGCAGCTAGTCGCCCACATCGGTGCAGATAAACGAGTGCAAGAACACTATTTCTAACATTCTATTGATGATTTTTCAATTCCCCAAAAAATAAAGTTAAAATGCTAGGTGGGACACTTTCATCTGCACTACCAAAGGAGCTTAAGAACTATTTAGCTACCTGCACATGTGTTTACTAAGAATTCTGATTCAGGTCTGTCCACCAAGCTATCATTACGTCTACATTTAACAGTTTCAATTCTTTCTATACAGGATCCACATATAAGCTGGTATACACCTTGAAACATCATAATCAAACCTTAGACTCTTGAAGACAAGCTGTATTCTGTTCTTCAGAGCTAGTCTTTGGATTCAGGTGTTGTATTTTTGGTCAATAAAGGCTTTGATTTACAGAAAAAAAGGCACTGCGTCTTCCCGGAATTCACATAATTTAAGGGGCTTTTGGAAGCAGGATTGCTGGTCTATTGTAGCCTGTTGGCAGTACTCCTGATGACTCCATAGGGCTGTTCCAGGAAGTTGGATGCAGGTGAAAAGTGAAGGCAATTCTCTAGGTGGAGCAGATATGGTTTAGTGTCTTAGCTGACAACTTCGGAACCTGAGTACCTGACTGAAAATTCTGTGCTAGTTTGTTATAGTAGACACAACTCTCCTGCGCCTTAAACTGTAAGTTCATGAAATATAATTGAATAACTCAAGGAGGAGCATACCTTTTCTGAATGTTCAGACTCCTGTTGCTTCCCAGTTAAGTTTTCTGTATGGAAATGCTAAACCATGCATACAAGGGGGCTCATAAGGGCCTTGAGTGGACTCCGCAAACTCAAACTTCCTGCCTGGGCAATGGAAATTTAGGAAAGAGAGACTTCAATCAGCGTAACCTTCTGACCCCAGCTCACTGCTCTTCACTTGCACAATGTCTGTTACATTTCCTAGTGCAGTATGTCTTGTCTCAGTGCAGCAGTCACTAAGAGCGGTGTGCAAATCCCAGCACACAAGGAGAAAAGACAGACAGGATTTACTCTAATGAAACCCTGAGCAATAATATTAACTCATATAGTGTTGCTAACTTGCAGTCTGTCTATTTGCAATGCAAGTCCTTAGACATTACACAATGAGAAACGATTCACATAATTTTCTAGGAGGTGAGGTACCCACGGTGCATGAAATGTAAATGTTAAAAATTCAAAGAAATCAGTGTATTATGGGGAGGTTGACTTCCAACAACTGCAGTTATTACTTTTAATATTTTTTTAATAATTAGCTGATTCATATCTGGACAGGTAAGTACCAAGAATACTAAAAGTAACAACACAACTATTGTTATTATTATTATTAGTAGTAGTGGTAGAATTGCACGTATATTGTGCACTCCACCATTTGTCTGGATTCTAGATGCTGATAACAGTTGTTGATTATGGGATTAAAGGTGCAAAAGTGCTACGGTGAGGCAGCTCAATTACAACTACGTACCTCAAATACATTTTTAGCTTAGCGGTATTTTAGGATTTATTTTATGTCAGTGGGTGTTTATTTATATTTTTTTAGGTGCGGCTGTCCTATGTGGACCGGGCCAGATTTGCTTTCAAGCATCTCAAGACACACCCAGTTTGACTACTGTCAAGCTCTCCCAGCTCTCCTTTGATGGGGTGCCGCACCGCTGTCTACTCCCCTCGTGGAGCGAGCATCCGCATCTCGAGAGAGAGAGAGAGAGAGAGAGAGAGACAATGTGGCATAATGACCAGAGCTGCCGACTTTGGATCTGGGGAACCAGGTTCGAATCTCAACATTGGCGCAATATCCTGTGATTCTGAGCAAATCACTTAGGGCCTCATTACAAGGCTTGCGGTCCATTGAACTGTGGCAGTCTGACTGCCTCATTAAAACCCTGGTGGGCGGTCCCCACCAGAAACATGGTTCTCGACAGGGTGACGGTGGTTGGAACTCACCTCCGCCTGGCTGATTACAACTCCGCTTTCCACCAGCCTTTCCATGGGGGGCACCCCATCATGAAAAGACTGGCAGGAAGCCAGGGCTGGGCCCACAGTGTGGCCCCTGCATTTCCCATGCCATAAGCATCGGAATGCGCACTGTCTGCAGTAGTGGCCTCTGTTCCCTTAAAGGAGCCGAGGTCAATATAGTAGCACTGTTCCCACCGGTCTGCCAGATGGGAACACGTAATACAAGGTTCCCACCAGTCAGCCCAGCAGGAACATTGTAATACGCATGGGGGATGCCACCGGTATGACAGTGGTGTACTCCCTGCGAATTTGGCGGTTGGCTCATCTGACTACCAAACTCCTAATGAGGCCCTTAATCTCCCCGTGCCTACCAAAAATTAATGCGTTCTTGTGTAATGGAACTGGTGCTCGTGTAGGGTTTGCAATATATAAAAAATAGTACCCCAAGAAAAAATCATGCTGTTGCAAATTTTGCGAGGCTATGTCACCGGCGGGTGCAAGCGTTCTGTTCCCTTGGGCTATGTCACCGGCGGGTGCAAGCATTCTGTTCCCTTGACACCCATGGGGAAATCAAGCCCTGTGATTAGTTTAAACGGTATCTCTGGGCTCTAGAGGCAGCTAATAGCTGCTCGGATGTCTGCTCCTCGTCAGTGCTGAAATCTCCCGCTCTTGTGATGGAAAATCTGCTCTCAGACTGTGTCTGACTCCACATATTACCCTTCCACACCTACATTTGGTTTCCATTTAGGCCCGTCTGCTGCCAAGGCCTGCACATTACACACCGCCTTCCGCTGGTTACCGGTTTAGTCGACATCTACACTTTTGGGCTTAGATGTGTCTGTAACAGGATGTGGGCCTCATGGTTTAGCCACTAATAGCACGGCAGTCTCGACGCAGTCCTGTCAGGGCCCTCGCACGTGCTGAGACACTCTCCCCTCAAAGAAGGCGCCATTTGTCCTAGGGGCTGCGGTTTAGCAAAACAGTGGCACGAGCTCCTCACCGCGCGCCAGGCTGCCGAGGACACAACAGAACAGATATAAACAGTCAACACTTTTAACAATACACGGTTTCCACACCCGGCTGCCGGATTATTCGAGACTGGACGTATTAAATGGAGCACAATGCCCAGCGCAGTGTGGGGTCGGGCAGGTCTTGTGTGCTCAAGGCACAGGCCCAAAATATATGACGTGAGTAAATGAACCAAGAGACCCACGAGGTGCATTTTAAAAGGGGATGCGTCACAACACACCGCATCAAACACTGGCCTGTTAATAAGAGTTCCAAATTGTTTCAAATGCATCACAGAACTTACATTTGTCATACATGGCAACAGCTCGATTTTTTATTAAACAACGGCTTTATTTTGGCTGTCTCCTGCCGAAAATATCTCTTTCAATAGAAGTCAATGGGGTAAATACATTATCCCGATTTTCTTTTTAAATCTCCCACTTCCCCCTTTAAAATATTGACGTATGGTTTGTTTCTCATATCATGGGTCGCCATGCCTGGGCTGACAGGATGAAAGAGCCATGCTATGCTTTTGAAATTCCACAGCCTTTCTTATTTACCTACACATCGACGACACTTAGGCCTTTGTTAGGTGTGGGCCACAGGGTATCTGTCAGGTTGGTGGGATGGAGACACCACTGTGAGCAATTCCAGTGTGCCTGGTGAATCCGGGACTGGGGTTGCCAGGTGGTGAAGGGGCTGCGAGCACAATCACCCTCATGCTGCACAACAGACAAGCAGCAAACGCCCCCTCCCCACCCAAATCCCCCATCACCTACTCCGGAGTTCCCTCTACCCCCAGTGAGCTAGTGATAAAGTGGGTAAAGATCTGGGCCCGGTAAGTACACCATGTGCAAATGGGCCTACTATTCCCGAGTCTGCACGTTATTCCGTATTACAGATGCCCCATGGCCGACTTTCTACAGGCACCGCTCGCATTTTAGTGCCCGGCTGGTACAAAAATAAATACATTTGATAACAGCTGATATTTTCGTCCTTATTTGTATATATTGCAAACAGCAAATATAAATCACTTTTAAACGTGTTATAGTGCTGTGATTCTGACTAATAATTAAAGTAAACAAGGGCAGAAAAACCATGTTACCGATGAATACATGCGATGTTGTTTAAACTCCTACTTAGTATCATCTGTGGACTTATTGAAACTCTTAAAACAGCAACAACGTATTCTTCTCTTGGAAAGATGGCGGCCATATTCTCAATTATGAGGAAAATAATCTGTAATCCCCACATTTAAAGGGGGGAGAGAGGAAGAGAACGCTTATAGGGAGGTATGTATATCACAAACTGAGCAGGGGTATAACCCATGAGCCCAATGACTGAATCCACTATCATTTCCTGTCCGCAGCAGCAGATGCTGCAAGGCATGGCTGCAATCTGTGTGACTCAGCCATTTCCATGTTATTGTCGGAAATACATGTAAAAAGCTGGGTCTTTACCCCCTTTAAACAGAGAGGAAATACATATCACGAGTGATGTGGATACTTCAAAGATGTCTACCTCGCTCTTAAATCCACACTGTGGCGTACAGACTCTAATACCTGTGCTAAAAATGAATCCGGGTTCTAATGCAACATGGGCTGGGCCTAAGGGCGTCTAGACATAAAGGAAAAGCCGGCATTTTATCTTAAGAATGCGGATATAGCCTATCACAAGTACAACTGGAAATCCATGGAGACGCCAGGTGCTGCACTGAATAACTCAGGAGTCAGAATTTGCACCTGCCAAAAATTCTATCCGATTGCCCACATCCTAGTTTCTACAACAACAGCGTTTGTCACTTGTTTATTTAAGGCTGCAAGAGCTAACTAGACTTGTCTTCTCAAATAAGGCATAAGCATGACTCCCCAACAGTTTACTGCAGAATTTTAAGTGGGCCGGTCCCGCTAGATCTCAGACCCCTTAAGTAATTAAAACGGACACTGAAAGGGGTCTCTATCGGATCCTAAATTAATGCCCTTAACTTTACTGGCAATTAACATTACACTGATCGATTTTTGAACAATTAAGGTAAAAACAAGTTAAGGTGTTTCATGCCAGTGATTTAGTTCATGTTTATATTTCATTTGTTTTACTTAATCATGCACCAAAATAACGGTTGGGTGGCACGCTATGGGAAACATAAAAATGTTGTTAGCGCGTTTAAGCCATTTAATTATATTGGCAACTCCCCTTTAAGAGAGCCCTCACACTTTTGCATCTCGCTTTAAAGTCCTGAGTACTCACCACTAAACCCTTTTAAAGTGCATAAATAGGCATTGGTTCTAGCAGAAAGCTAGAAAACAGAAAACATAATTTTGTAATGGTAGCTCAATGAACTTAGGTTCGAACTGGAAATTAGGAAGCACGAGAACTTAGTCACTCAAAATAAGTACTCACCCTCGTTTGCAAGCAGTTAGGAAAAGGAAACTGCATTTAAAAGCTGCTGCTTTTTAGTGCAAAACACAAACCGGTACAACAGAACTGTAAAATAAATAGCTTCACCTGACTGAACAAAGTGGCCTTTTCCTTTTTAAAGCTATTGCAGTTTGATACTGGTGTGTAGTCGGTCTGCAGCAAGTCATAATTTTCGAATGGAAAGAAATGACAAAGCCAGATAATGTTATTTCCCCAAGATCTCAAAATGTAAGTCAAGTTAAATAAAATCATGCCTACGTTTCGTGGTTTTAAAGTCTTTAACTGCACAAAACACTACATCTCCTTCCACTTCTGCCCAATCACGTGAATTCAAGTCCATAAAACAATACTTTGGGGTTGAATCATTATGTCTACTCTTTAAAGTACATGTGTGCTGAAGTTGGACCCTAGAATTCATTCTTAGCAAATCCATTTTAGGGTTGCAATGAATTAGGGGCAAATTGAACACAACCACACAAACGTGAAATAAAATGTAACTAGGCCGGGCATTGCATGCTTGATTTGATAACAATTTGTCCAAAGTACAAAGGGCTATTAGGAAGACATAAAAGTGTGTGTTTAGTGCTCACATCCTTAAAATGGCTTTGTCTACCTCTTTCTCAAGTACTGTCACATCACACTTGGCACTGATTTGCATATGGATATGCTCTGGCGGGCAGGTGTAAGTTAGGTCTATTTCAGTTTTGAGACTGGGTACAATTTAAGTATGCACTACAGACTTGCATGGCAGTCTATGACAAAACCTTATGTGAAATGCACCTGTACAAGTAGATAGGGTAATAATAGCTCAATGACAAGTTTATACAGACGGTGCATGAAGACCAGTGACATGTACACAATGCGTAGTTCAATGGCAAGTATTTGTAGATAGTATGTTCAGGTTAATCATATGTGGATAGTATCTGTGGATCATTGACATAAAGATAGTATATGTAGAAATGTAATATGTATGCAGAAAAAGTTTATTTAGGTCAATAACATATTTATGTAGAAAATTATCAAGCATGTAAATGAGAGAAAGATCATCGCTCATAGAGTTTTCATCCCTATGCCCAACTTGAAACAGCCAGGTTGTCAGTAGGCAGGCATTTCACCAGTTTATAGTTAAGATTTAGCTGAACCTTATCTTTTTCTTTATCGCTCCAGAAAATATTTTACCAAGTAGTTATATCACTTTCCCTTTACCCTCAATAACTATGGGAAAATGTAATTGTTTTCCCACGCCCTATATGTAGCAGCTTTTTGGCATCTACTTTAAGCGTGAAAATTGAGTGTGAAAATCCATTGAGTGGGATTGTGAACACCAACAATATTGTCACTCTATTGGTTTTTAGTACGTTTCCAAAGGCTAGCTCTCTGTCTCTCCCCATGAACATCCATGTTCTCATCCTAACTCTAAATTTATGGGTGAAATGTCTTCTCCAATGGCTGATTTTCTAAGACTGAGCATATTTTCTGTGGGTGCAATCACCCACCACTTAACCCAATGAATTAGGATCTGCCATTTGTGCCAGAGACCGTACTTGTGCGCATATGCAAAACTTAGACACGCAACAGGTTTTACTGATTGGACCCCATAAGCTTTTACCTAGGAATAAATTAGACAGTTTAAGGGTGTATTGTTGATTACCCCCTGTCCTTTGTTCTGTAGTCACTGAAGAATCAGTGGAGCAAACCTGCTGTGTGCCATTTCTCAATAGCATCCTGGTACACATTCAAGGCTACAAACCAGAGACTGGGCTGGGGGTCACATGATACGACCAGACCAATCATTTATTAGGAGTGGTTTGTTGGTGTATCAAATTAATTTATATAAATAAATAAATATATATACATACGTACACACACACACGCATATATATATATATATATATTTAAATATAAATACACGCATATTTATTTTCTATAGAGTGAACCTTGCCAAAGAGCACTGTACATGGTCAAGAACAAGTACAAAGGCTTTGTTTAAATGGTAACATAACTCCAGTAAAAAAAAAAAATGTGATAGAGTAGGAGCGAGGTTTAAAAAAAGGTGCTGTGCCTTCCTTGATAATGCAGCAGAGGACTGGGCAAACACTGCAGAACTTGAGTAGGGCCCACATATGAACATTTTATTGCTATTTGTGACAGAATTCCAGTGAACACGGATGGCAGTCTCCATGGGAGAAGTGGGAAGGATTCCTGTACTAGTGCTGCTGAAATGCTGCTCTGTACTCAAGCTCCGAGTGCACAGAGGACACGTGCTTTCACAGGAAACCTCAAAGAACACGGCCCACAGCAAATGTCATGTGTCTTGATTTCTGCAATGCTTGCAATATGCAAGCGCCTTCAAAGTCTTACGGAATACCAACAGCACTGACTCGCCCCTTCAGTCCACTGCTAACGTTAAACTCGAATTACAGACAGGGCGCTCTTTCGCCTGGCACTGTCATGCCACGGGGCACACGACACAATCTGCGGAATGCAAGCTCAACAACCACATGCCATACATAGGCATTATTTCTGCACGCTGCCCAATCCCAGTCACGGGCCTCGCGGGTAGGAGGGGCGGGGGGGGGGGGGGGGGGGGGGGGTTAGGGAATTGCGGCCATACCCTGCATCTCACAGCCAAAGGTCGAGGGTCACAGAGGCAGGTAACAAGTCCTATAGAGGTCACAGCGGGAACACATGTTCTGCATTACTGTGCGACCCTGACTGTCACGAACCGTGCCCCCCATCCGTCAGAAGTGAATGTGCTAGAATACACTCAGGCGTGTGTTAGACTGGCATCTCTCTCCTAGCCTGCCCCTCTCTCGCTTCTGTTCTGTCTCTCTCTACTTAACTCTCTCTCTGTCGCTCTTTCGCTCCCTCTTTACGTTTATTATGTATATTTCTATCTTTCTATTCCACGTATCTGACTCACTCTCTGTGGCTGTGTGTCTGTCTCCACCCGGCATTTGTCCGTCTCTCGTATTCCTTCTGAATCTCCCCGTCTCTGTTTTTCTACACCACTCTGTCTCCTTCTTTCCATTTCGCTCTTTCCGTCCGTCTCTACTTCTCTCAGTCTTCCCCGCCTCCTTCTTTCGAGTTGACTTTGCCTCTCTGTCCATCTGTTTGCCCCTGTCTCCCCCATCCCTCTCTTTTTTTCTTTCTCTCGTCACCTGCCACTATTTTTGCCTGTCGATCCAAATATCCCGGTATATGTGCACATTTCAGTTACCCACGCGAATTTAACGTTTAATAAATTAATGATGCCTTCATGCCGTTTCACGTATCCACACGTCTATAACAAGCCAGACTGATCACACAAGTGCGCATGTTAAATAAAACGTGGTCGGCTAGGAGTAAATGGTTTAATGTTGCTAGATTCTTGGCTAGTCTGGGCTAACAGTATCTTGATAAAGACGTTCACGTGCCTACAGACTCCCACTCTGGGGGCTGCCGTGCTCACCCTCTTCAATAATGCGATGGGTTTTTAATGTACCTCAAGAGGATGCCTTTGTGCTAAGTTCTGATCACACTCGCCACGCCTCACCCTTCATCCCCATCGCTTTCTCTTCATAATCGATTCCGCCTCATCACCTTGAAGCTAAACACGATCTCACTCTAGTTCAAGGTGGGGGCACGAAATGCTCAGCGCCAGCCCAAGACCAGGCCAATATAAGCGAGAGCGGCCGGGAGGTAGCAGGAGCTGCAACAAACTTCTCAGGTGCTCCGCCGCCTCCTGCACCCCCTCGGGAGGGGGCAAACCCCAGATGCCCGGCCCCACCCGCAGGCAGCATCCAGCATGCACGGCACGAAAGCGGGCACGAAAGCGGGCACTCACCGCGATGGCTTGCAGCCTCTCCCTGTGCAGCTCAGCCTCCGCCATCCTGCAGGGAGCACACGCTGAAGGCGCTCTGCGAAAACACTGCTGTCACCCAGGGAGACCGCGCCGAGGCTCTGCGCTGCTGTGGGAGTGAGCGGCTGCGGGCTGCCGGCGGTGCGGGGGAGGGGGCCTGCCCGCCGCCCAGCTGTGCTGCTAGCCGGAGCTGGCCGATGCCGCGCAGGCCATGTGTGCTCAAGAGGCCTCAGCCGGCTCGCTCCTCCTACGGGGGCTCAGGGTGGCGAGGGGAGCCCCCCGCGGGGGCTGTGGGAGTAGCCGGGAGCTGCAGGCACGAGCCAGAGGTGGGGTAGGGGGCGACAGACTGTGGTGGAGTGGCGGGGAGCGGGCAGAGGATGGAATTCCGTAGTCAGGGGCTACCTAAGTGGCAAAGGCCGTCTGCTTTTCTTTCAGACGCGCAGCGACAGCAAGTTGTTGGATTTAGCCGGGCGTACATGTCTTTCGTGCAGCAGGTGTAGTGGCAGCCGGGCTAGCTGCACCAGCTGTTTCGGTCATAGCAGATTATGATTGTCTTTTACTATACCATCCTAGAGAGTGAGTCCCACACCACTGTTCTTGCACTAGTGTCCCTGGCACGCTGAAGTGCAGAATGAAGCATAAAGTTATCGCTTTCTGTCTCTACTTGACAATTTAAAAAACAAGAGCATTTCCATTGCGCACAGTTACCGGACAGAAGAGCGTATTGCATTATAGTTATTCGATTTTCAAGAAAGCAGATCCGTTTAATCGTAAATTTATTTAACACATTTAATCGACATTTCAATGGATGTAGAGAACTGTGTTCCAGGTAATTAGGTTGCTTAAAGTGTATAGGTGAAGCAGGCCTCTAGAGCCCTGTCGTCGATAGGCGTTTACAAACTGCTAACAAGTTAGGTATTCTACTGACACTTCCAGGAGGTGGGAGTGACAAGAGGGCTGAGGTATGATAAATCATGGAAGAACGGCTTTAAGTGGGGGGGGGGTCTTGTGAGGCCTGAGACCTTGCAGCAATTAAAATTTGACTTTGAGATTGTTCACTTCCTATCGGGCCCCATATTCATGTCCTCAACATTCCTTGTAAAACACGGTTCCATGCCTTGACAATGGTTATAAAAACCCTTAGGGTAACCCATGTCAGCACTGCATTGCCAGTATACATTTGCCATGTTTTACTTAATCTGCACCCCATACCAGTTCTGTTTCCGTATTTTTATTTTTCATGTAACATACGATTCTTTATAATGCCCACAGTCAACTGAGCGGCCTCTAGTAGTTTGGGTGAGTTCAGGTTGTGGCTGGTGGTTCATTGAGGGGCACAACTGAGAGCTTTAGAGCTGAGGCTGAAGGCGGTGCAGGTTTCTTACAGTGCCTGTCAGTGGTTCCTGAAGACTACTTCTTTATCTAAGACTTGGCCTCCCTGTGGAGCACATAGAGTGGTGGTCACATTTATGTGAATATTGCAATTAACATTGTGTTAAGGTACACTGCTGTTAAAATCCTGACACCACCAAATGAAAATGCTGTGTTTACAGATAAGGAGGGAGAGAGTGGTTGTGTATGTGACAGAAAGTGCAAATGGTGACTATAAGGCGGGGCAGCTACAGAGTTAATTAGTGTGAAGGGGAGAACAGGAGTGCCTGAGACACTTAGAAGACTATTTTTTCCAATTTTATTCAATTCATGAATTGGAACTCCAAAGAGGTCCACGTGCAGACATAATACAAAATAACATGCAAGAATGACCATAAAATTCCAATTTAAAACCAGTATGAAACACTACATTCTCTAAAAATAAATTACATTAATTAAGTTTCCCTCCCGAGTAAGAAGTCCATAATCCTTCACATACAGTACAAAATGTGAATAAAGTGCATCTGATTAATGGGATTAACTTCTATACAAAAAAGACCTTGAACTAAAACCCAATCACTCTTCGCTTTTCCCACTAGGGCACATCATACCATGCAAGGAATTAGTCACCAGATAGAAACCACTCTTAAATATATTCCCAAATACGTAATAAACTTAGCTACCATAAAAACCGATGAAAGCCTATACCTAAAATTCAAGAGGAAAACTATACAGATGCAGGAGCTGCAAACCCTCTGCCCGTCAAACAACATACAAAACAATTACATTAGTATGCTCTATAACCCCTCCTCCTTAAAGCTCAGTAAGAATCATAAAGGGTCTTTACCCTGCCGAGGTAGAATAAATACATTTCTCCTGTACCCTACTAATATAAAAACTCAATAAAAATTTAAAAAAGACTTCAAAATGTAAAAACCCTGTGACAAAATAATTCATTCATTGGGTTGTACAAATTTTCCAAGGCCTCTCTAGCAGAATAAATGTTAAAATTCAGATAGAGGGGTCTCAGCCATTTTTTCCTAAAGATTGCTAAAGAGGGGCAGACAAACATGACATGCTTAAGGTTCGGCACCTCCAGTAGGCATAAATCACAAATGTTAGACGATCCGTCCCATTTGGAGGTAAGTTCTTGTAGTGGCAATCTATCTAATCTCAACAAGATAAAAAAAGTGTTACCCCATGTGGGAGCTTCCAGGCTAAGTATGGCTGAGAATGTTTAAACATTACAGATTTAGTCAGTATCGTTAATCTCCTCTTTAAGAAACTGGACTCCAGATCTGTAAAAAAAACTTTTAGACCATGTCATCTCTTTCAAGGTGTTTTTTAAGAGCGATCAGTGGTAGCAATAGAATCAAATCAGGGTCAAGGTCAAGCAGTTTCACTGCAAGATTATAGCTTCTAAAAAACTTAGATTTTTCTCTTAAACTTCTAAAGATTTCTATAAAAGCTAAATGTCTCAGGGAAGAGTCCCTACTTTGACCCAGGCAACACGCCTTCCGAATCACTGCCGCAAGGCCCTCTACAATGGTACGCTTAATAGTGAATTCGAGCCTAAGGGCAACCCCTGAGAACGAATTACAACAGGAGGCCAGGTGTCTTAAAATCTGTCCATCGGTCGTATCAAGAAAACCCCACTTAGAAATCTCTATACATTCTATTGCATAAAGAAGAGTTGCCGGTATCTTTGCTTGATAAGCAGTGAGAAGATGTCAAAAATGGCGCCAGCCAACTGCATTAAAAAAAGTAAATAACCCTTGTGCTTGAGAGAAGGCTTTACTGGCGTTATTACGAATGTGGTCTTGGGCACTGAGTGAGTGGGATGGAATTTCCCCCCAAAAACAAAGTACTCGCTCTAACTTATTTTGAATAAATGTTAAAATTCAGATAGAGGGGTTTCAGCCATTTTTTCCTAAAGATTGCTAAAGCGGGGCAGACAAACATGACATGCTTAAGGTTCTGCACCTCCAGTTGGCACAAATCACAAATGTTCGACGATCCGTCCCATTTGGAGGTAAGTTCTTGAAGTGGCAATCTATCTAATTTCAACAAGATAAAAAAAGTCTTACCCCATGTGGGAGATTCCAAGCTAAGTATGGCTGAGAATGTTTAAACATTACAGATTTAGTCAGTATCGTTAATCTCTTTAAGAAACTGGACTCCAGATCTGTAAAAAAAACTGCTAGACCATGTCACCTCTTTCAAGGTGTTTTTTAAGAGCGATCGGTGGTAGCGATAGAATCAAATCAGGGTCAAGGTCAAGCAGTTTCACTGCAAGATTATAGCTTCTAAAAATCTTAGATTTTTGTCTTAAACTACTAAAGATTTCTATAAAAGCTAAATGTCTCAGGGAAGAGTCCCTACTTTGACCCAGGCAATACACCTTCCGAATCACTGCCGCAAGGCCCTCTACAAAGGTACGCTTAATAGCAAATTTGAGCCTAAGGGCAACCCCTGAGAACGAATTACAACAGGAGACCAGGTGTCTTAAAATCTGTCCATCGGTCGTATCAAGAAAACCCTACTTAGAAATCTCTATACATTCTATAGCATAAAGAAGAGTTGCCGGTATCTTTGCTTGATAAGCAGTGAGAAGGTGTAAAAAATGGCGCCAGCCAACTGCATTAAAATAAGTCAATAATCCTTGTGCTTGAGAGAAGGCTCTACTGGCGTTATTACGAATGTGGTCTTGGGCACTGTGTGAGTGGGATGGAATTTCCCCCAAAAAACAAAGTACTCGCTCTAACTTATTTTGACCTAAGAACCAAGAAAAATTACTTTTACCAGACCTTTTCCCAAGAAAGCAAACTACTTGGGATTTAGATATATTAATTTTCAAGTGGTGCTGCATAGTATAGTGATTTAAGGCGGCTAAACCCTGATTGTAACCTTTCGGAATAAAGTAAATCACAACTATGTCATCTGGATATAAAAGACAAGAGATGAATCGGCCTCAAATTTTTGGTGCGAAACCAACTGCATTTGATAAGGAAGCCGTCAAATCATAAATATAAAGAGAAAAAAGCAACGGAGCAAATAGACAACCTTGTTCAGACCATTTTTTGTGGGAAATTCAGAGGACAGGCCCTGCTCTCGTCCTGAAAGAACTTTGCACCAGGTGGAAGAGTGCAAAGCAATAACCAAGTGTGACAGGTTTGTTGGAATACCCATCTCATGTAGTTTCTTCCATAAAATCCTCCTGTCTACCCTATCAAAGGCCATTGAGAAATCTATAATAGCAGCATATACAACTCCACCCCTAAGCTAAACATATTTTTCATTTATAGTTTGCAATATAAAAATATTATCCAAAGTATTATGTTCCTTTCTAAAGCCTGCTTGCTCCAGAGGGAGGATCGCATTTTCCTCAACCCAAGAAGCTAAATGCGTTAATATGCTTTTTGCAAAAATCTTACCAGCAATGTAACTTGCAATGTAACTTGGCGATAATTTATGGGCAGGATTTTGTCTCCCTTTTTATAAAGGGGTACTATGACACTCCCTGTCCAAGACTATGGGATTTTACCTTATGAATAGCAGGTGTGAAATACCATTTGGAGAATTCTTGCCCATAGCTGAGGTTCTTGTTTAATTACTGCCATCGAGACCTCATCAGGGCCTATAGCTCCAGATGCCCGCATTGACCTTATAAATCTCTCGATCTCAATAACAGAGGGGAGATCAAAACAATTTATTTTCTCTATATTACTTAAGCTCGGGACCATTCCCCTTGGATCCATATCCCGATTTCCCACGTAGAGGGTAAGTATAAATTCCCTCCAATCTGCTTCAGCTATCGAGGGAGCAGTGGAGGATTTGCAGTTTCCACACCCTTCAGATATAATAGACCAAACTTTTCGAGAATTTTGGGACGCAGAGTGTTCCCTTAATGCAATCTACTTCTGATCCTCCTCCTCCTTCCTTATACTTCTCTGCATACGCGCTCTTCTTCTTCTTTTTAGGAGGGATATTTTCCTATGACTGTCCCTAGACACCCCATCATATCTTTTCCTTACCATTTCATTGATTTCTCTATTCAACAGTAGGGCCGGTAACTTTACTTTCTTTTGAGGGCGTTTTGTACACTTGGGCTGATCACTTTGAGTGATATATCTCATGAGTTTGGTGAAATAGTTTAACAGATTCCCTCTCCAATCAGAGACAGATCTCACTGAGCATTCAAGGTCATCTTTAACATGTACAGTTTTAGCCGGTGTCCAATAAATTCTACCCATTTTTCCATTAAAACTAATATCCGTGCCCTTTAAATTCCACGACTAAATCGTGGGTAACTGGATTTTTAGAGATAGATTAAGGATCTTATGATCACTAAACTGTGTATCAGTAATTATCATATCCTCCACCGGCTGGCCAATAGCAAAAAAAGGCCATCATATAATCAATAATAGAATTACTTCGCAAAGATTTGTGAGTGAAGGCTGCAGGGGAATAAGAGTGCCAGGATTGAAGATAAAATTATATCAAGGCATTTAAAAGACTCCCAAAATATAGTATATTGATCTGGAGGACCGTTTGGTAAATTTTCAGAGCACCTCAGATCTGGCGTCAAGGTAGGCATAACTGGAGAGAGAGAAGACTCAGTGGGGGTACTACTTAACAACCTTAAACCAGAAGGACTGATTTTAGAAATATATACCAGAGGTGTAGTCAGACAACAGTCAGAGAAATTCTCTTCAATAACAGCACCATTCACTTCCACATCAATATCTGGGAGGGTAAAATCCTCTCCTCCGAGGGAACCAACCCCATTTTCCGAGGGAGCAGTGTTATTCATGGAAACCTTTCCCAGAGAACCCCTATTCTCTCCCCAAGTGTCAACACAGTTAACCGATAGTCCATTTACTTTATTGATGCCCAGATCTTTAGATGGCTCCTTTTGGAGAAACGGCAAGATGGTATTGATGCCTTTTTAGCTTAGATGGTGAACGCCCATATTTCTTAGGGGGTTAGACTTGGTCTTTTTTTTAATTTAGTTTGTAGAGACTTAGACAAAGTAAAGTCACACCACACTACCTCCAATTTAAGTTACGCAGAGAGGAAGGCTCTTAGAGAACCTCGACAAAATGATCAAATCATGATCAGGCAAGCAGACAAAGGAGGCAATGTGGTGATAATGAATAAATGTGACTATGAAAATGAAATTCTCACACAATTGTATGATGTCCGGTGCTATGAAAAACTCACGTACAACCCGATTCCGGGCCTAACTAATATTATTCAGAGAAAATAGAAAAATTGGTATGAGCAACAATTACTTAATAAAGATGAACATCAATATCTTTTGGTGGATCATCCCAGGTATCCATGTCTATATACTCTGCCAAAAATACACAAGGAACTACCGTTCCCACCAGGGAGACCCATCATTTTGGGAATCTCTGGACCTACTGGAAAAATATCTGAATATGTTGAGGTGTTCCTTCAACCAATGGTCAACAACCTTCCCTCATATATCAAAAATACCACACATATTTTAAGTATATTAAGTTATTTTGAATGGGACACTAATATGTTGTTAGTTACTTTGGATGTTGTTTCCCTGTATACATGTATAAGACATGACTTGGGTCTGAAAGCTGTTGAATTGTTCCTCAATAGAAAATCAGTTACCTTATGGGAACATACTAAGGATGATATTAGACATGATAGATCTAATTCTTAACAATAACTTTTTTCTTTAAAAAAATAAGACTGGTACAGACAGAAGCAGGGGGTGTCGATGGGCTCAAGATTTTCCCCTTCTTACGCCAACCTTTTCATGGGTTGGTTTAAGGAGAGGTGGGTCTGGGGCCCTGATGCCGCCAAATGGCATACGGACATACTATACTGGGGTCGCTACATTGACGACTGCCTCATGATTTGGACAGGCAGTGTGGAGCAACTAATCGAATTTTGTGAATTTCTTAATCTGAATGATATGAATGTGAGATTTACTTACCAATAGAGTAACAATTGTATTGATTTTCTGGATGTACAATTATTCATAGAAAACAATAGGATTCACAGCAGGTTATACAGAAAATCCACTGCATGCAATTCAATCTTACGTGCCGAAACTGCCCACCCACAACATCAAATCTCTTCAATACCTTATGGTGAAATGATCGGGGCGAGGTGCAATTGTAGTAAAAATGACAAGTTTGAAACATGTATAGCTGAAATGTGTCAGCGGTTCGAACAGCGAGGATACCAGAGGCACACCATTAATAAGGCGCAGCGCAGAATAAAATATATCCACAGGGAGGATACACTCAAATCCAAGGAACACACTATATGGAGTGAGCAAGATAAAGTAAGACTAGTAACAGATTATACAGAAAATTCAAAACTGTTGCAAAAATTCGTTCATAAACATTGGCATATTTTGTTACAAGATGATACCCTGAGAGGCATTATCAGCAATAAATCTGAAATTACGTATCGGAGGGGTAAATCCCTTAGAAGTCTTCTTAGTCCTAGTTATCGTATAAAGCATACTAAAGAGGATTGTTTTTCTGCCCACACAATGGGCTTTCGTAGTTGTGGACATTGTGAACTGTGTAAATGGGCCTATCGAAGAAGAACAGAATTTACAGACAGCTCGGGCCAGGCCTTTAAGATTAGATCAAATATCAATTGTAGTACCCCATTTGTGGTTTACATTGTCTCTTGCAAATGTAATCGTTTCTACGTGGGCAGCACAATTTGTCCGCTAAGAGTAAGGATTGGAGAACATGCAAGGGCACTTCTACATGAGGAATATAGGTACCCACTGGTAGCACACATAATGTCATGTGAATCACAAGGTCCTCGTAAAACCTTTGAATTTTTTGGTATCTAACATATAGGAATGGACCCCAGAGGGGGCAATAGAGAATTGGCTCTGAGAAGAAAAGAGGCGTTATGGATATTACGCCTCAGAGCGGTAGAAGCAGGTCTTAATACGAACAGAGAACTAGAATATTTCTTAGGAGACTAGGATGAGCTGCATATGTTATCAGGTATTTCAATGAATGTAATATACTAACACTGGGAGTCTGTTAGTACACATGTGTTTTTTTATTGTCAGGCTACATATGCGTACTAGTCTTGACACGTATAAAAGTGCTTTTGCTGTTTCTAATAATTTAATATGTGCTATATGAATAGATTAAGTATGAGACATATCATAATTATGTTGACAAGCATTGGATAAATATAAATAATTGGCACATGACATTACTTTGTAATTTTTTTACATTGAAGCCTTGTATAAATGTCAATTGACGCATATAGTGTACATGATAGTTATGGTGCTTTAGTTATTTCTCTCAATTACATTATATATATTATTATGTTAATGTTTGAAATCAGAACCTATTTGCATTCATACTGATGATAAATTTTTATTGTTCTGGTTCCTAACGTTCACTTTTCACTACTATACTAATTTTCAAACATGCCAATATTATTATCTAACACCTACCTTTATGAGTGGTATTCCTTCTTTTCTCTTTACTTTCTTTCTTAGAAACCGGTATGTTTGTGTTGGTGTTTTTCCTTTGGAATATATATTGGCTTTTACGATATAATTGTCATACAACAATTGTAATCATAAACTATTAGTCTCCTTCTGTGAGATCGTTCTCTTCAGTTTGAAGGTTTATGCTTATACGATAGGAGCGTTGTAGTCCTTATTATGTGTTACCACTAGGCTGGATCTTAGACATCGGTATTTTCCCTCCCAAGATGGCCGCCTTGAATTAGTCCTTTTTTCATGTTGGTGGTAGGTGTGTCCCTAATTGCGTGACATTTGCACTTGTTTGGGGTGAGTTCTTTAGTCCTTTTTCCGTTGCGGGTCTTTGCGATATGATCGAGGCGGGAAGACATTTCGACTCGTACTCGCGTTCGGGACGCCGGAATTTGAATGTGTACTTTACACTTTTTCATAATCAGGTAGGTCACTGTAGAAAGTATGTTAGTGGCGTTTGATCTACTAAATCTATTAATTAATCTCTGAAGTGTATATTCAAATTGTGTCTAGTATACTATTGACTGAGCGTATGTGACTCTCCGTGTCAGTGCTACTGAGCTCAGTATATATACGCACTATTGGGTTAGTTTGTTTTTTAACCGGCAACTAAGGGCATTTACTCAGCAGTATACTAAGGACAGAGTTAATGTGAATTGAAGTGGCAGCGCCACTGAGTTTTTACTGTTTACTTATTATTTGGCAGATGGTCATTAACCTTAAAATAAGGGCGTCTATGAAGCAGAATACATTTGGGCTCATTAGCAGACGAATCATACTCACAGTACTCAAATCTCTGTGACACACGGTAGACCTAGTATACAGGTAATTCTGGTAATGGTTTCTTTAATATCTTGCATATGTAGTAGTGGATTTTATGTTTCGTGAGAGTTCACTCTTCAATTCGGGCTGGATGTTTTGGGACTCTACTTTTCAGAGATGAAGAATTCCTGCATTAGCTACATTTCGATTTGCACACTTGTGTTCCAATATCACGATCTCTAATCACCAAACTATGCAATAAGGTATTTCTTGGGAATTCCCATTCACAGATTCAATTGAGGATACTATCTATGATTTGTCACACCGAGTTTGCGTTTTCTATGATTCTTGTTCCTTCTAGTAACTCACAATTATCCATCTCACCCTCTGGAGAACTGGTGACGGATCTATATATCATCTTGGAATCTGATGATAGTTTATATTCACTTAATATGTTTGCTTCCGATAAAATTGCAGCCCTGACGAAGTCAACGGGGCAATCCCCGGACGAAACACGTGTTGGCTGTGGGGTCAAAATGGAACACCACGCATGGCAAGTGCCGTTGAATAATGGATTGAACGGTTTGGGACATTGATACTTGACCATGGAACAGATTGGAATATTACGGATGACAACTTTCGCTAATACCAACTGAACTGAATTTGGACATTGAGTCAAGCGAAGATGGTGGAGAATGCCAACAGGTGCTCGTACATCCGCAAAAGTATAACAGCCTTAGGATCAGAGAATAGTCATATAAGTGAACCATGTAGTAGTGGGTGCCAGGCTAGCCAAAACACCTGCCACCACAGGTGTTGGAGGGATACTCACTAAGAAGTGGGTCGTTGCCTATATAATACAAAAAGAGTGGCCAGGACACCAGTGTTGTAAATCCAGAAAAATTTCAAGAATTGATAGATGTCCGGTCCGATAGAAATTTATTATAGATGCAAGTAGGTAGTAGAAATCTCAATCACAGAAATTGCGTAGTACAAAGTATCGAAGTATCCAGAACAGCCAGATGGTAACAAATGAGCAGAGTTACAATAAAGTAATCAAATGTAACAATAAGTCCATGCAGCAGAAAACAGCCAACACGTGTTTCGTCTTCAAGACTTTGTCAAGGCTGTGGAAACATAGATAAACAATACAGGCTGGTTGGTCAAGTGGAATTGTACATGGCGCAATAATGCATCTATATCCTTTGTGAAGAGATAAGAAAGAGAAACCGAGAGTGTGCGCAATGGTGTCGGATATAGCACCATGCATAGTACATAAGGATGCGCATAGTCAGTGTGAAAAAGGAGAAGCAAAATAAGAGTACTGAAAGGGGTCCCAAGGTAGTAATTCAGATCAGCTTACAGAGGTGCTAAAATAATCTGGAATAGGATAAATAGAAAATATCATGCAAGGTAGTATTATCATTGATGTGACTCAGAAGTGTGCCAAGGTACGCGTGCATCTTGTTTATGAAAAAAAGTGATTCTAATAATAAGCATGCTAAGATGTAAATCAGAGTTAAAAAATATATATATGTGGATAAGAAGTCATCAGTAAAGGTTAGGTACCTTAAGATGTATAAAACGTATATGTGAGTACGGTTGGAGCATACACGAACTGAGGTCTGCCATTTATCTTCAGGTGAGGTCAAATAGTATTGTCAAGATGAACATCGGCCATGATAAGCCTAGGGTTTATAAAGACATAAAATATTATCTCAATGGGTAAAGTGCCAGAGAAAAGAATTCTAAATATGTATGTTGTCAAAAGTGGTATGGTAATCCAATACTATGCTTCAGGAGAGCGAGAATTAAACAGCCCAAATGTAGAGTATATGTGCGTGGAGTAGAATATTAAAATTAAAAATACTGTAGGTTCAAGCTAAGCGAGTACCGTAAATGCGCTAGAGCTATGTATTCACAATGACGTTCAGCTAAAGGTTACAAACGGCACTGAAAAAATGACGGTACGATTAAGTATAAACTTGGAAATGTTCCGAGAAGCGGAAGAAAGCGAAAGAAAACGCCACAGGCGGTAGCGCGAGGCAGTGTGAGCCGCCGCGCTCCGTGAAATAGAGCAATCGGTATGTGAACGAAGTCTGTACACAGACTAGAAGGTGAAGTAAAAGTCCCTGTAAAGGGGAGCAGGTCACGTAGTCAACCAGTAATACTGGTTGCATCTTACCTCAAGGTTCGTGGACAGAATAAACGTGCTGGTCGCGTCGGGAGTAATCAGTATGTCCACATTTGTAAGATCCATGTGGAGCTGGTGGTAACCAAGTCTCCATTTGTTCAGGTGGAAGAAAACTGTGACAAAGGTGATTTCGAAGGGCTGGTCCCCTGCTGTACGTAATGTTTGGTTTGGGAGGGAGACTTGTTCTAAGGAATCCATCCGCCAAGAGGAAGGGCCAGTGTTTATAAAAAATCTTGTAAATGTTAGAACTAAGTGCATTGTAAGGAGTAATGAAAGATGGAGGTCTGGGTGAGTCCCTCTTTTTGGTGGATGTAACCAACAAATCAGATCTTTTGACATGGTATATTCTATTATTTGCTCGTAATAGCGTATTGTGTGAATAGCCCCTCCGTGAGAATCGTGTGTTCATTACTCTAGATTCATCATGGAAGACTGTATCTTCACTGCAGTTTCTCCTGATCCTGGTGAGCTCTCCATATGGAATGGCCTTGATTTGCGAGACGGGTGTGAGCTGCTTGCTTGTAAAATGGCATTGCATGCTGTGGGTTTTCTGTATAGTTTCGAGCAGACGACATCCTCCTTTTTTGGTCAGGAGACTTGGATACATTTGACCTTTTTGTACAACATCTCAACACTAACTCCTACAACATCGCTTTCACTGAAGAACATAGTACATCACATGTTAACTTTCTGGACCTGACACTTTATATCAAAGGCGACAAAATCTGATTTGTTGGTT
Organism: Pleurodeles waltl; assembly: GCF_031143425.1. Lineage (NCBI taxonomy): Eukaryota > Metazoa > Chordata > Amphibia > Caudata > Salamandridae > Pleurodeles > Pleurodeles waltl. Next base: position 307,268,262 of record NC_090437.1, on the reverse strand, counting down.
ACATCCACCAAAAAGAGGGACTCACCCAGACCTCCATCTTTCATTACTCCTTACAATGCACTTAGTTCTAACATTTACAAGATTTTTTATAAACACTGGCCCTTCCTCTTGGCGGATGTATTCCTTAGAACAAGTCTCCCTCCCAAACCAAACATTACGTACAGCAGGGGACCAGCCCTTCGAAATGACCTTTGTCACAGTTTTCTTCCACCTGAACAAATGGAGACCTGGTTACCACCAGCTCCACATGGATCTTACAAATGTGGACATTGCAATATGTGCTGCTTCATCAAAGACAAGCTTACGATGTTTCAATACAACTCACCAGTCACTTACAAAATCAACAAATTCATCAACTGTAACACCAAATTTGTAGTTTACTGCATAGTCTGCACTTGTAGTCTCATCTGTGTGGGCAGCACCATCCGACCACTTAAGGAGAGACTACAAAAACACATCAGGGCCATTCGCAACAACAATGTGAACTATCCCTTCGCGGTTCACTACAATGCCAGGCATGGGCAGTAAGAGATGCTAGGCATTAGCATACATGGCATAGATGCAGTGAGTTCACTACCCAGAGGTGGCAACAAAACTCTATGGCTTAGACAATTAGAAAGCAGTTGGATCATTAGACTTAGGGCTGTAGAAGAGGGCATTAACGTCAACAAAGATCTATCCACCTTTCTGTAACACTCGGCTATATGCATCACTTATCATCATACACTACTTACCAAGGAATATCCCTACATGTGTATTTAGCCAACTTTTACTGGTATTTGCTACTGCAAACTATTTTGCTGATGTACTAGATGCGTGTTTTACCCCAATCACACTTGCCTCTATTAAGTCCAGTGTTCTACTTATTGTAACATGATGTTTTCCATTGTATGCATTGCTATTACTGTATTGTTTCTAATTTTCCCATTTTGTATTTTGAACGCAATGCATTTTATCCTTTCAGCTCCTCTTCATGACGTCCACTTCTCATCTCCACACCCTTCCTTTGGCTCTTTTTTTCATTCTCTAAGTCTGATTTTCATTTAATGGTGCACTCCGTCTTAAGATGGCCCCCACCTTGGGCTGTTTTAGCCACTCGCCGTTCCCCTGTAGTCCTTTTTCTATTTTAACTGTACTCTCCCCAACCGGGCGTAGCCTTTAAAAAGGTGCATTAACACACGTTGACAGGACATACTGATTACTCCAGACGCGACCAGCACGTTTATTCTGTCCACGAACCTTGAGGTAAGATACAACCAGTATTACTGGTTAACTACGTGACCTGCTCCCCTTTACAGGGACTTTTACTTCACCTTCTAGTCTGTGTACAGACTTCGTTCACATACCGATTGCTCTATTTCACGGAGCTCGGCGGCTCACACTGCCTCGCGCTACTGCCCGTGGCGTTTTCTTTCGCTTTCTTCCGCTTCTCGGAACATTTCCAAGTTTAGACTTAATCGTGCCGTCATTTTGTCAGTGCCGTTTGTAACCTTTAGCTGAACGTCATCGTGAATACATAGCTCTAGCGCATTTACGGTACTCGCTTAGCTTGAACCTACAGTATTTTTTATTTTAATATTCTACTCCACGCACATATACTCTACATTTGGGATGTTTAATTCTCGCTCTCCTGAAGCGTATTATTGGATTACCATACCACTTTTGACAACATGCATATTTAGAATTCTTTTCTCTGGCACTTTACCCATTGAGATAATATTTTATGTCTTTATAAACCCTAGGCTTGTCATGGCCGATGTTCATCTTGTCAATACTATTTGACTTCACCTGGAATTACATGGCAGACCTCAGTTCGTGTATGCTCCAACCGTACTCACATATACGTTTTATACATTTTAAGGTACCTAACCTTTACTGATGACTTCTTATCCACGTATATATATTTTTTAACTCTGATTCACATCTTAGAATGCTTATTATTAGAATCACTTTTTTCATAAATAAGATGCACGCGCACCTTGGCACACTTCTGAGTCACATCAATGATAATACTACCTTGCATGATATTTTCTATTTATCCTATTCCAGATTATTTTAGCACCTCTGTAACCTGATCTGAATTACTACCTTGGGACACCTTCGGTACTCTTATTTTGCTTCTCCTTTTTCACACTGACTATGGGCATCCTTATGTACTATGCATGGTGCTATATCCGACACCATTGCGCACACTCTCGGTTTCTCTTTCTTATCTCTTCACAAAGGATATAGATGCGTTATTGCGCCATGTACAATTCCACTTGACCAACCAGCATGTATTGTTTATCTATGTTTCCACAGCCTTGACAAAGTCTTGAAGACGAAACACGTGTTGGCTGTTTTCTGCTGCATGGACTTATTGTTACATTTGATTACTTTATTGTAACTCTGCTCATTTGTTACCATCTGGCTGTTCTGGATACTTCGATACTTTGTACTACGCAATTTCTGTGATTGAGATTTCTACTACCTACTTGCATCTATAATAAATTTCTATCGGACCGGACATCTATCAATTCTTGAACATTTTCTGGATTTACAACACTGGTGTGCCCTGGCCACTCTTTTTGAATTTGGACATTGTTATTAAAGCACAGGAAATTTGGAGCTATACTTGAAGTTTATTTTGCATTTCAATTTGTGTGTGTAAATTTCATTTTTCCAGGGATACATGGGATGTTGTTTTACGATTTTGGACATTTACAGTTACTATGTCAGATATCTTTGTACTATTTGTTTAATTGTGTAGATCCAACGAGTGCCTCTTGTTGTTTATTGTTATGAGCTCTATGGATTGCCACACAGTTGGGGCTTAGGAGTGTGGTCCTCCAAGGGTGCACCGTGTGATAATTGTGGTACAATTCGATATATACCTCATAGCCTTGAGCACCAAATTTCTCCCATTAGATTACACCCGCATCGAGTTACAATTTTGGTCTTTTTACATGCCCGGCTGAGGGAAGTCCTGCTCCTTTGCAAGCGTTTGGCGGTCATCCTTATGGCGGGAAAGTTCCCACACCCGTAATTGACACCACTACCAGTACATACCACAAGAGAGCACTGGGGGAAGTACTCACAGGAATTAGAGAATAAAATATGATGGAGCAATCGATTTTTCCGGAAAGGGTAACGCAGACAGGCCCCAATCGGCTCCAGTGTGGTCTCAACCAATAACAACCAAGCATGTTAGTAAGAGACTAAACTCATCTGTTTGTTCTGGATGCCCATACAACTGCCCATACAGTGGTAGGACCCCATCCACGAGCCTCTAAAACTCTTCCGAAGTGAAGGCTGGGGCCCTTTCCCCTGTCGCACGTGTCATGGCAAGTTCCAGACACAGGTCACAGCAGCATATGCAGTGGAGATGTCATCCTGTGGAAAGTCAGGAATCAAGTGAAGTGGTAGAAATAAAATGGCCGTCACGCCCGCAGCTGTGAACACTGTCACCGCCGACGTTGATCATCATTGGTTCCCATACTCCATAGAGGGCCATGTTAGCCAATGAGGAATAGCATGGCGGTGCAGACCGCCTCCCGCCATGACGTAAATGCCGGCGGAGTGAGGTCACTTCCACCTGTTCCTGCATACAGGACAGGTGGTTGCCATTTTCTAATGCTAGTACCATGTACAGATTTAAAAGTGCGTCATTGTAGTCGAATGGACTCACCTATACACTTTCAATGTCTAACATACAAGTATGTTCTGTGTACATTGCTGTAATGTGTTCATGGTTCCTGTTGTCACTCCCTTCTTACTTGCAGGTCCCTTAGGTACCAACCACTGCAGAGCAATAGGAGGAGGAGGAGGCAAACACCTGTGTATAGACCCCTTGTTGAATTGGCTACACTGGAGGACAGGCACATTATACTCACCTATCGTCTGGACAGGGGCACACTCAAAGAGCTATGTGCACAATTGGAGCCTGATCTGCTACCTGCTATCCATTGCACCACAGTAATACCCCCTCTTGTGCAGGTACTCTCAGTGCTCCATTTCCTGGCAACTGGCTTTTTCCAGGTGACAGATGCTTGGCTGCAGGAATGTCACAGCCAGTGTTCTCTATTGTGCTTGCAAGGGTTTTGTCTGCCATGCTCAAACACATGTGCAGCTACTTCGCATTCCCCCAGGTAGATGATTTACCCAATGTGAAGACTGGGTTCTATGCGATGGGACATATATCACATATAATTGGGGCCATTGACGGGACCCATATTGCCTTAGTCCCCCCCAGGGCCAATGAACAGGTGTACAGGAATAGGAAGAGTTTCCACTCACTCAATGTCCAGATGATGTGCCTTGCTGATCAGTACATCTCCCACGTCACTGCCAAGTATCCTGGGTCGGTGCATGATGCCTTTGTCCTGAGGAATAGCAGTGTCCTACAGCTGATGACACAACTACAGAGGCACAGAGTGTGGCTTATAGGTGAGCCTCAGTCCCCACCCAATGTATGTCAGTGTATGCCTTCCGGTGTCATACCCCATGCCACTGTGCAGGCCTAATGTGTGTCCCTCACGTCTTGCAGGTGATTCTGGCTACCCAAACCTGTCTTGGCTCCTGACCCCTGAGGAATCCGAGAACAGGGGCTGAGAATAGGTACAATGATGCTCATGGGCGTACCAGGAGGATTGTTGAAAGGACCTTCGGGCTTCTGAAGGCTAGGTTCAGGTGCCTCCATCTGACAGGTGAATCCCTATTCTACTCCCCTGAGAAGGTCTGCAGGATTACTGTTGTGTGCTGCATGTTGCACAATTTGGCCCTCAAATGGCATTTGCCCTATCTGCAGGAGGAGGAGGGTGACAATACAGCCATAGCAACAGTGAACACTGAGGACAGTGAGGAGGAGGAATAGGAAGAAAATGTGGACAACAGGACACATATGATCCAGCAGTATTTACAATGACACTCAGGTAACACTGTTGAACTAAACATTTCTCCATTTTAGTGTTGTGCTGTGTGGCTGTAGCATAATGCTAGTCATTACCTTTGAATCCCACCTATGCATTCCCTTATTGCAGATGTTGCTGTGGTAACAACAGTGTAATGCTGTGATGTCTACAGACTGCTGAGACACATTTATAGGATGGATCAATATATTACTGGATCTTTACACTGGATCATGCAGTTTATAACAGTTCTATACATTGTACATTACCTTCATATAAAGCACTATTATTCAAGTTGTGTCCAAGGCTGTTTATTAAAAATTGGTATACAATGCAAAGTGCAATAGAGTGGGGTGATGGTTGGGAATAGTCCAGTGTAGTGGGCCAGTCCGTTTGTGGCACAGATCCAGTGTCCAAGGGGCCATGGGAAGAGGAGCAATGGCAGTTCAAAGTGGACAAGGTGACACAGAGGAACACAAGGGGGACATTTAGGAGAGTCTCATTTCCTGGCGGTGATCTTTGTCCTGGCAACTGTCTCTGGTGTCTGTCTGGGTCGCACGGACCGTTTTCGGGGTGGTTCACCTTCTGCAGGTGGAGGGGTGCTGGTGGCCTGTGGGTCCTGTGGCAGGGCCTTCCTGTCCACTAGCTATAGCAGATGTGAAGGCCTGGTCAATACACTGGCTAGTGGAAGAGGCCCGCTGCTCTGCTGTATAGTCCCTCATGATGTCACCCAGCACCCCTGTAATGGAGGCCATGGTGGTGTTCAGGGTCTTCAATTCTTGCTTGATCTCCTGGTGTTGTTCCCCCGCAGCCACTGGTTCTCCTCCATGATGTTTATCAGCTGACCCAGGTTGTCCTGAGATTCTTGGTAAGCCCCCAGGACATTAGTGAGTGCCTCCTGGGCAGCTGGGTCCCTGGGCCTGTCCTCCCCCTGGTGCACAGCTGTCCTCCGACCGTCCCTGCCCCCCTGTGCCTGTCTCCCCTGAACAGTGTGCCCACTGCCACTGACCCCAGAACCTTCATAGTCTTGCCTGTGAGGTGTGGCCTTGGGTCCCTGTACAGGTGGGCACACTACTGATTGACATGTCCTGGGGACATAGGTCTGGGGATGTAGGGTGGCTGCTGTGGTGTTGGATTCTGAGGGGGGAGGCTCTGTAGTGGACTGGGTGTGGGCTGGAGTAGCCGACTGACCAGTGGTCCCTGATGGGCCAGGAAGTTCATCCAGATCCAGAGCTCCAGAGTTGCTGTAATCACTCGGGCATTTTCTGGTGGGGGACTGGGTAGCCGTGGCACCTCCTCACCCCTTACATTGGCTGGGGCACCTGTGGGAATGTAAGTGGTGTATTATGCTACATGTCTGTGGCATATTCTGCATCACTAGCTTCCCCTATACTATTGCCCTGCCACCTTTGTTTGTGTATAGTGATGGATTGTGGGATTTTTAGTTCTCCATGCTGTGCATGCATTGGTGGTGGGTGTACATGCAGGGCTGGAAGGGATGTGCATGCAGTGGGTATGAATGCAGGGCTTGGCATTTAGGTTTGTTAATTGAGGTGGTGCACTGTGTGGGATGGAGTAGGGTGATGGGAGTCAGGGCGAGGGGTCGAGATGGCATGCAGGCATGGGGGGGGGTGATAGGTAGTAAATGTTGTCTCACCAGTGTCCAGTCCTCTGGCTACTCCAGTAAGTCCCTCAGGATGCAGGATTGCCAAGACTTGCTCCTCCCATGTTGTCAGCTGCGAGGGAGGAGTTGAAGGTCCACCGCCAGTCCTCTGGATAGCGAGCTGGTGCCTTGCTGCAATGGAAAACACCTTCCCCCGTAGGTCGTTCCACATCTTCCTTATGTCGTCTCTTGTGCGTGGATGTAGTCCCATGGCGTTCACCCTGTCCATGATCCTCCCCCATAGCTCCATCATCCTGGCAATGAATATCTGCTGGACCTTTGCTCCAAACAGCTGTGGCTCTACCATGACTATTTCCTCAACCATGACCTGCAATCCCTCAGCTCCAAACAGCTGTGGCTCTATCCTGACAGTTTTCTCAACCATAACCTGCAATCCATTATTGGTGAAACAGGGATGCCTTTGTGGGGACATGGGTGTTGTGTGGTGTGTGTAGGTTGTGCAGAGGGTGATGTTTGATGTGGTGGGATATGTGGTGTGTGGTGCGTGTGGGATGAATAGGTAGTTGTGATATATGTGTGCAGATCTCTTTTGTGTCAGCCTCACACAGTGTATCCGTCTTGTCATGTTAGCAAAGGATTGTGAGTGATGTGGGTGTGTGTTTTATAGTGCTGTTGGTGGGTGTGTGGGGTGTGTGTATTAGTGTCAGGTGTGGGTTTTTTGTTCTGGCCATGTTCAGTGGGTCTGGCAGATTTGTGGTTGTGGCAGTTTTCTGTCGGTTTTACGTGTATGTGTCATAATCTGGCGGAAGGATGTTCACCTCCGTGGCGGTATGATGGCGGCAATCACTGCGGCGGTATTTTGAATTTACTGCCAATGTCATAAAGAAGACCTTAATGTGTTACTTTATTTCTAGAACCAAAAGGATCTTTGTTGAAGGTAAGTAGAGTTTCAAGAATGTATCACTTTCAAGTATCAAATGCACTTTGTTTAGAAATGACAAGCAAAACAGTTTACAGGTATGTAATGCTTTTCAGTTTCAAAAGTGGACACACTGTAATATCTCATAGAAAACAATGCAATCCTAGGGGAGGAAAAGTAACAACACAATTTGCAGGTAATTACTCGACTTACAATCCCAGTCTGCAGGGGTTAAGGTGTCCACGGGGCAAAGTTTAGGAAAATGCCAAAGGTGCACCACCAGCAACACAGGTCCGGCCGGGTGCAGAGGTCAAAGTTGGTGTTGGGCACCCAATGGAATCCTATGGAAACAGGAGACACTCATAAATAAACAGCTTGCAGGGAAGTACTCGCAACTTCAGGGCACAGACCTGGGGGGTTTAGATAAGCATCGGAGGGGCACAGGGCAGCACCAGACACACACTATCAGAGGCACAGGGGAGTCCGGGTGCAGGGTGCAAACACAGCATCAGGCACCCAATGCCTTTCAATGAGGGGACTCTGGGGGTGACAAGGGTGCTCCAGACGTTGTCCAGGCAGTCGACTGAAGAAAACCAACAGCTGAACAGGTAAGTAGAGAGCCAACTGGATGTACTGGACCATTGGTTAGGATCCCCAAGTCCAGGGGGCTGCGGGTGCAGTGGTACCTTTAGGCGTCAGGATATGGAGCCACTATGGAGCTGTGAAGTTCATAATGGAAGACTCCTAGTTCATGTACTCAGTATGGCCACACTGCACTTACAATGTCTAAGAATTGACTTAAACACTGTAGGAGTATATTGCTCATGCAGCTGTGCCCTCACCTGGGGTATAGTGCATTATGCCTTATGGCTGTAAGGCCTGCTAGAGGGGTGACTTACCTATTCCACAAGCAGTGGGTTGTGGGCATGGCACCCTGAGAGGGAGGCCATGTCAACTTTATCTTTTTCTCCCCACCAACACACACAATCTGCAATGCCAGCATGCATGTGTTTGGTGAGGGGTGCCCTAGGGTGGCACAGTACATGCTGCAGCCTTTAGAGACCCTCCCTGACCATAGGGCCCTTGGTACCACTGGTTCCCTTTACAAGGGACTTTCTTGGGTGCCGGGTTGTCCCAATTGTAGAAGCAATGGTACAGTTTAGGGAAAGAACACAGGTGCTAGGGCCTGTTTAGCACGATCCCAGGACACACTCTGTCAAGTTAGCATCAGATATTAGGCAAACATGGAGGGGTGACCATTCCAAAATGGCCACTTTCCTACAGTGGGGATGTCACTAATGTATTTATTTATTTATCCAGCCCGTCGTTCTATTCTAGATATACTTTTGGCTCCTTAATTGCTGCAAATTTGATTGTCCAGAATTAAGAATATTGTCTGAAGTGGGGGATTGATGCTATTCCAGTCACTGAGCATTGGAAATACCGTATTCAACAGTTAAATGCTTGAAACGTTTTTAAGTCAACGGTGATTGATGCAGTGGGGCCTGATTCAGAATTTATACCTGGGATCATCAAAGACATAGTCGTCCCACTAGGGCAGGAGGGATGAGTAATCAGTGTGGTGAATGGTCCTGTAATTCACCCCAGGGTGTCAGATCTGAAAGATGATCTTGTACACTGGTGCTGGGTGCTTTGAATAATGATCGCCCTTCAGCCAGGACTAACGAGCTATGGAGGTAGCCTGGGTGGCCTCTTTTTGTCATGGTATATGTCTGGGCTAGTACATAATGAGGGCATAACATTTTTTGTGAAATCCTTCAACCCTCTAATCATTTGCCTTTAAGGAACCTGGTCACATACAGAGTTTGATTGTAGTGGTTATTTTGTGTTTACCTGCAACACAAGACACTAAGGGGGTCATTCTGACCCTGGCGGGCGGTGTTAAAGCGGCGGCCAACCCGCCAACAGGCAGGCGGTAAAAAAAAAGGAATTCTGACCCTGGCGGGAACCGCCAACACAGCCCGCTACTTTAACACTCCGACCGCCACGGCGGGACAGACAAACAGCGCGGCGGTCACCGCCAACAGGCAGGCGGCAGACAATGTACCGCCCACCCTATCCCAACTCACCAATCCGCCACCTTTTCCGGGGTGGGAGCCCCGCCGATAAAAACACGGCGGAAACAGACTACGAACGGGAAAACGCTCACCTATACACACTCCACGAGGAAGGAGGACAGCATGGAACCCGAATTAAACATCCTACCAGCTATTGTCTACCTGCTCATCTACCAGGAGTACGAACGCCGACGCAGACGACAACGGTGAGTACTGCACCTACGACACAGGGGAGGGGGGAGGAGGAAAGCTTACGGCCACACACATGCGCCATACACCCACCCCCCCACCACAAATACCAACACCCCAATGCCGAGCAACAAGTCAGAGTGACACCACCCAAACCCACCGGAATAATGCAAAGACACAATTAAAATGATATATAAAATATATGTATAAATAGCTCCATTAAAGGTATGGGAAATATGCTATATAAAAGATACAAAATTAAGGAATGAACATAGTCAACAATATATACATAGGCAATAAGTCCTGCACATTCCGGCAAAGTTCCATAGTCTGTGGGCCAATGTGCACAAACACATGGGCAAAGCCCACACAGGAGACCAGATACCATTGGAGAGAACTCTGCTGGGGCATCAGATGATAAAACTACAGGCACCTCAGGGGGAAGGGAAGGGGGGGCACCTCAGCCACATGAGTCCACGACGCCAGATCCACGAGGGGCCTCCATGCCCACTGTCCCATCCTGGGGAGTGCAAAGCCACAGTCTCACAAGTCTCTACAGTGGGTGGGTTGCCCACTGTCCCATCCTGGGGAGTGCAAAGCCACAGTCTCACAAGTCTCTACAGTGGGTGGGTTGCCCACTGTACGATCCTGGGGAGTGCAAAGCCACAGTCTCACAAGTCTCTACAGTGGGTGGGTTGCCCACTGTTCCATCCTGGGAAGTGCCAAGCCACAGTCCATCAGATGGATTACCGACTCCACTGTTAATGGAGGAGGCATGGTGCCCAGAGTGCTTCCTGAAGCCCTGCTCGACACAGAACCGGCACTGTCAATGGGTCAGCGGTGCTTGAGATGAAGGGCCCAGCGGAGCGGTGCAGAGACGGCGGGGCCCAGCAGAGCGGTGCTTGACAGGAAGGGCCCAGCGGAGCGGTGCTTGAGATGAAGGGCCCAGCGGAGCGGTGCAGAGACGGCGGGGCCCAGCGGAGCGGTGCTTGACAGGAAGGGCCCAGCGGAGCGGTGCTTGAGATGAAGGGCCCAGCGGAGCGGTGCAGAGACGGCGGGGCCCAGCGGAGCGGTGCTTGACAGGAAGGGCCCAGCGGAGCGGTGCTTGAGATGAAGGGCCCAGCGGAGTGGTGCAGAGACGGCGGTGACCAGCGGAGCGGTGCTTGAGATGAAGGGCCCAGCGGAGCGGTGCAGAGACGGCGGGGCCCAGCGGAGCGGTACTTGAGATGAAGGGCCCAGCAGAGCGGTGCAGAGACGGCGGGGCCCTGCGGAGTGGTGCTTGAGATGAAGGCCCCAGCGGAGCGGTTCTTGTCCCGGCGGGCCCCTGTTCAGCGATTCTTGTCCCGGCGGGCCCCTGTTCAGCAGTTCTTGTCCCGGCGGGCCCCTGTTCAGCGGTGCTCCTCCCGGCGGGCCCCTGTTCAGCGTTGCTCCTCCCGGTGGGGCCCTGTTCAGCGGTGCTCCTCCCGGCGGGCCCTGTTCAGCGGTGCTCCTCCCGGCGGGCCCCTGTTCAGCGGTTCTTGTCCCGGTGGGCCCCTGTTCAGCGGTGCTCCTCCCTGCGGGCCCTGTTCAGCAGTGCTCCTCCCGGCGGGCCCCTGTTCAGCGGTGCTCCTCCGGGCGGGGCCCTGTTCAGCGGTGCTCCTCCCGGCGGGGCCCTGTTCAGCGGTGCTCCTCCCGGCGGGCCCCTGTTCAGCGGTGCTCCTCCCGGCGGGCCCCTGTTCAGCGGTGCTTGTCCTGTGTGTCTAGGGAGCCAGACCTGGGCAAGACTTCCCGCTCATTCGCCATCCGAACTTGCGGTCGCGGGGCCCTCCTGTGATGGAGTCCTGGGCCCGTGGGTGTCGTCCGTCACAACCGGAATGGGGCTGGTGGGGCCTCCTGGGCAGCTCGCCTGCTGCCTGACTTCTCCGCCCTGCTGCCCTTGCCCTCCTTCGCTGAAGCTCTGTGGCCCTTGCCTCCCTTGGATGATGTGGCAGGTGACGGGGCAAGGCTACTGTCCTTGGTGGCAGCCGTCTCAGTCTTGTCGCGCCGGCCCTTCTTTTTTTTTGTCCTCTTCCCAGGGGGTGGGCTGGCTGTCCCCTTGCTGCTGGACGATGTTCCTGCCCTAGGAGCTGGTGGACTCCAATAGCCCTGCACTATGGTCACAGTAGATGCAGGGCTGGTGGTGGCTGAGGTGCTTTTTTTACTCTTCCCAGATGGAGGGGGTGGGTCAGTGATTGGAATGAGCTCAAGGTTGGAAAGGAAAACGACTTGGGAAGGACAGGGACGGGTAGCTGTAGTGGGTATGGGAGTGGAGGAAGAGGATGTGGTTGTAGGAGAGTCAAGTGTGCTGTCTTTGGGTGCAGGTGCTTGTGACGGAGGCTGTCGTGAGGTGGATGGCTGTTGGGTGGGTGGCTGCCTGCGTTTGTGTGCTTTGGAAGAGGGGGTGACTGACACACTGGGTTGAGGACACAGGGGACGTGTAAATGGCAGTGGGGGTGGTGACTGCACGTGTGCGGACTGTAATGGAGGGTGTGCTGGTGATGGAAGTACTGGCTGATGGTGGTGTGCATGCAGGTGTGAGTGGAGACGTCACAGGGAGGGAGGAGGGAGGTGAGGAGGTGGGGGACACAGAGGTGGTAGTGACTGTTGGCATGTCTGCATCTGGATGTTGCTTGGGTGAATGCTTGTGGGATCTGTGGTGCTTATGTCTGGATGAGCTGCCCTTGGGTGTAGAGGTGTGTGCAGGCTGGTCTGATGGTGTGGATGGGATAGGCAGAGGAACAGGAGACTGGGACTGGGTGGAGGGAGTCAGAAGAGGGAGGCTGGAGACAGGGACAATGGCTGCCGTCAGTGCTGAGGCCAGAGCGTTGAACGATCGCTGATGGGCAGCCTGACCCGAATGAATGCCCTCCAGGTATGCATTGCTCCGATGCACCTCCCTTTCTGCACCCTGGATGGCATTCAAAAGGGTAGACTGCCCAACAATGAGTGTCCTGAGGAGGTCAATGACCTCCACACTGAGGGCAGCAGGGGTAACTGGGGCAGGGCCTGAGGTGCCTGGGGCGAAGGAGATGCCCGCCTTCCTGGGCGAGCGGGCACGGAGCGAAGGCTGAGGGGCTGCTGGGAGGGCGGGGCTGGTGCGCTGGGTGGCGGCTGTACCTGTTGTGGCGGTGGGCACGGATGTTGCCGCCACCGCTAGGGAGCTCCCTTCCGAGGACGTGTCGGTGTCGCTGACGTCTCCACGGGTCCCCGTTGTGGAGCTCCACTCGCCCTCCGTCTCACTGGTGTACTCGGAGTCTGTTGTATGGCCCTCCGGGGCCATGTGAGATGCAGCTCCCTCGTGCGCCGATGCCACTTCTCCTCCGCCTGATGATGCTAATGCACACATGAACAGGAAGACAAAGAAAATGGGGGGGGGGAGAAATGAAGACAGGTTGAGTGCATGCATTGGCAACACCGTTGTCGGAGAGGACAGACACAGAAGCCCCCTGAACTAGGCCTCGCAATCGGGGTACACTACTCAGTTATTGTGACTAGGCCTATAGGTCTATGGACGACAAATGCACACATGGGTGAGGCCGGACCATGGATAGCTGTACTTGGCACCCTACAGAGGTGAGTGGCGGGGGCACAGGGCCGTGTCTAACGGAGGGGCCTAGCCTACAGAATGCGCCCTGGCCTGGAGATAGCCACAGCCCTCCTCCCCCGCCCAGACACCTTCACTGCGCGCAAAGATAGCAGAATGTGCAGAAACTCATCCCCTTGTGTCTGCTGTGATGTCCTCACGCGCCCATCCAAATCGGGGTAGGCCACCGCCAGGATCCGGGACATCAGGGGGGTCAATTGGCGGCTGGCACCCCTCCTACGTTGGGAGGCCATCCCCAGCAGAGACTCAGCGGTCTTTCTGGTCCCGGGGCGGATGTCCTCCCACCTCTTTCGTCAGTGGGTGCTCCGTCTGTTGTGGACCCCCAGGACCCGGACGTCCTTGGCGATGGCACGCCAAATGTCGATCTTCTGATGGGCGCTGACCTATGTGACATGTACAGGGTGGTAAAGGAAATCGCATCAGTTTTCTGGCTGGACAATGTGAGTGGCCCCCCTCCCCAACCTTGCCATGTGGCACATGCTCTCATCTTTTGTGCGTTGCACTCCTCATTCGCTCCCCTCCCCACCATCTTACATACACCCCACTCAACACAGGCATTGCCCATTCAACGTGCACCCTGTGTACTAACCTGTTGGTCTGGAGGACCGTAGAGTAGCGCATACTGGGGGAGGACCCCATCAACAAGTCTCTCCAATTCTTCAGAAGTGAAGGCAGGGGCCCTTTCCCCAGTCGCAGCAGCCATTGTATCTCCCAGACCGAGGTCACAGCAGCACTTGCAGTATAGGTCCTCTCCTGTGGATGATCAGGTCTCGAGTGATTAATCAGATAGAAAATGGCGGTCACGCCCGCGGCGGTGCGTACCGCGGTGGGGCGTACCGCGACCGCCGGCGCACATTGTCATTGGCTCCTGAGACCCATAGGGTTCAATGTTAACCAATGCTGCTTTGCGCCGCGGTCTTCGACCGCCTACCGCCACGGTGTGCCACGCCAGCGCAGTGACCTCAGATCCCACTGTCACACTTCACAGGTCAGGCAGCCACCATTTCAAGGGCCCACATGGCATAATTTCTACTGCGTCACACAGGCCTAGGCCTTGCATTGCCACTCATACAAGCCATTCAATCCATAGCGATTCGTGTACTGTGCAAGCTGTGTGAACGAACCTGTGGGTTGCTTGACTCTGTGCTCCATGTTGTCCTTCCTAGGCACTGTCCGCTGGGACTTGCGAGGAGAAGGATGAATCCTCCCGTGTACCGACCGCTGGTGGACCTGTCGACAATGGAAGAACGACATATCATACTTACATACAGGCTTGACCGAGCAACTATACATGAACTATGTGCCCAGCTGGAGCCAGACCTGATGTCCCCCATCCGCCAACCCACAGGGATTCCCCCTCTGGTGCAGGTTCTGTCAGTACTCAATTTTTTGGCAAGTGGATCATTCCAAACAACAGTGGCCATATCATCTGGGATGTCTCAGCCTATGTTTTCTAAGGTTTTGTCCAGAGTGTTGTCTGCCCTGATGAAATACATGCGGAGCTACATTATTTTCCCTGAGGTGGGCGAATTGGCTACAGTGAAGGGTGATTTCTATGCCCTTGGACATATTCCCAACATCATTGGTGCCATTGATGGGACCCATGTGACTTTGGTTCCCCCCAAAGAAAGTGAGCAGGTGTACAGGAACAGAAAAAGTTATCATTCGATGAATGTCCAGGTGGTCTGTTTGGCTGACCAGTACATCTCCCATGTAAATGCCAAGTTCCCTGGGTCAGTGCATGACGCGTATGTTATGCGAAATAGCAGCATCCCTTATGTGATGGAACAGCTACAGAGACACCGTGTGTGGCTAATTGGTGACTCTGGTTACCCCAACCTGTCGTGGCTACTGACCCCAGTGAGGAATCCCCGGACCAGGGCAGAGGAACGGTACAATGAGGCCCATGGGCGAACTAGGAGGATCATAGAAAGGACCTTCGGGGTCCTGAAGGCCAAGTTTAGGTGCCTGCATATGACAGGGGGATCCCTAATGTACTCACCAAAGAAGGTGTGCCAGATCATCGTGGCCTGCTGTATGCTTCACAATCTTGCTTTGCGACGCCAGGTGCCTTTTCTGCAGGAGGATGGTCCAGATGGTGGTGTTGTAGCAGCTGTGGAGCCTGTGGAGAGTGAAGAGGAGGAAGACGACGGGGACGACACGGACAACAGGGATACAGTCATACAACAATATTTTCAGTAGCACACAGGTAAGAATCAGCCACGCCATTTTACATTTACTTAAGGCCTCATGCGTCTCCACTGTCTGTGTTTCCCCCCAGTTCCTGTTGACTGATTTGTGACTTTCCCTTCCCTTTTCAGAGCTGTATGACCCACTGCCTGACTTCAGCTTTGTTTTCCCATGGACTAAAGCTTATTGCAATTGGTATGTTGTCATCACAAAGTAACTGGACATTATTGCACCGTTATGTATAATACATTTGTTAAGAATACAAGCAGACTCCTGTTATTTTAAGTGCAATAAGTGATTTATTTTAAGTGCTACATATAGGTACATGATTGGGAAACGGTGATGGGTGGAGTAATGTCTATGGCAGAGTCCAGTTCTCAGACGCACAGGTGCATTGTCCATATGCCTCTGGAAGGATGGAGCAGGGGCAGTTCAAGGTTGGACAGGGTGACAATGTGGGACAGTGGGATGACATCAGGGGGTATCTTAGGCTGGCGGGGTCTTGCAATCCTACTCTGTCTTCTTGTGAGATCTCAGGTTCCGCTTGCGGGGTGGTTCTTCTTCTGCAGGAGGTGGGGTTCTGGTGGCCTGTCGTTGTGTGGGGGCCTCCTGTCCACTAGCGCCGGCGGAGGTGGTAGGCTGTTCCTGGCCTGGGCTAGTGACAGGGGCCCTTTGGGGTGCCACATGGTCCCGCAATGTGGTGACGATCTGGGTAAGGGCCACGACGATGGTCCCCATTGCGGAACCGATGTTCCTCAGTTCCTCCCTGAACCCCATGTTCCTGGATCTCCTGGAACCGGGCCAGTACCGTCGCCATCGTCTCCTGGGAGCGGTGGTATGCTCCCATGATGGAGGAGAGGGCCTCTTGGAGAGTCGGTTCCCCGGGCCTGTCCCCCCCCCTGTCGCACAGCAGCCCTCCCAGTTCCCCTGTGTTCCTGGGCCTCTGTCCCCTGGACGCTGTGCCCACTACCACTGCCCCCAGGTCCCTGTTGTTGTTGGGGTGGTGGGTCAACCTGGGTGCCCTGTAGTGGTGGACACACCGCTGATTTACGTGTCCTGGAGACAGAGGCATGGGCCCGCTGGGTGGGAGCTGTGCTGGTGTTCCCAGAGGGGTTTGGGTCTCTTGTAGCCTGTGGCTGTCTGTGGGGAACCGACTGTCCAGAGGTCCCCGATGGGCCGGGCTGGTCATCTGGCTCCAGGGAGACAGAGCTGCTGTCATCGCTGGGGGCCTCTTCTGGGGGTGGGATGGACATCTCTGGACCCTCCGTGGCGGTGTGGTGGTGTTCGGGTCCTGCAGGGGTATAAAGGTATGGTTATTGCTTCTGTGTGTGGCATTTCGTGTGATGGGTGGGTGTCCGTGTACCCAAGTGCAGGCATTTCCTTGTGGGGGCTTTTGTGAGGGTGGCTTGTGGGGGTGATGTGTGTGTGCAGTGGGCATGCTTTGGTGATGGGTGTCCATGCTTTGTGGTCGCATGCAGGGCTTGGTGTTGGGATGGGTGGGTTGTGCGGGTGAGCCTTTTGCTAGGTGTTGGTGTGATGGGGGTGGGGGTGAGGGTGGGGGTATGTTTTGGCATGCAGGTGGGGTGGGGGTGGGAAGCAGTAGTGAAGATTTGACTTACCAGAGTCCATTCCTCCGCCTACTCCTGCGAGGCCCTCAGGATGCAGGATGTGCAAGACTTCCTCCTCCAATGCGGTAAATTCGGGGGGAGTAGGTGGGGGTCCGCCGCCAGTCTTCTGCACCGCAATGTTGTGCCTTGATACCATGGAACGCACCTTTCCCCGTAGGTCGTTCCATCTCTTCCTGATGTCCTCCCGATTGCGTGGATGCTGTCCCACCGCGTTAACCCTGTCCACTATCCTTTGCCATAGCTCCATCTTCCTGGCAATTGTGGTGTGCTGCACCTGTGCCCCGAAGAGCTGGGGCTCTACACGGACTATTTCCTCCACCATGACCCTGAGTTCGGCGTCACTGAACCTGGGGTGTCTTTGGGGTGCCATGGGGTGGTGTGGTTGAGGTGTGGGGTGGGCGTTTGTGGTGATGAGTGTGGTGCGTGTGGTGGTGTGTGGTGTTTGGTGCGTGGATTCTGTGTGGGTGATGGTGTTGTGTGCCTCTGTGTTGTGGGATTGTCTGTGGGATTGTCTATTCTGTGCTCTCTCTCTAGCCTTCGTCAATAATTTTGGGTCGTAGGGGCTTGTGGGTGATGTGGGTGTGTGTTTTATATTGTGTTGGGTGTGTGGGAGTGGTGTTAGTATGTGTATCAGGTGTGTGTATTTCAAACTGACCAATGTGGCTGAGTTTTCTATGTGTGTGTGTATTTTGACCGCAGCGGGGTGTACCGCCAATGGAATACCGCGTTTGAAAGACCGCCACGTGGATTTGTGCGTCGGAATGGTATGGGCGTATTTCTGTTGGCGTGACGGTGGAGTTTTGGTCATCGCCATTTTTTCGCTGACCTTTGGTGTGGCGGACTTTTGTGGATGTCGGGTTTTTGGCGGTTTGCCAGTTGCGGGTCAGAATGACCGTGGCGGTTTACCGCGGCCGTGGCGGTGTTATGGCGGTCTTCTGTCCGGCGGTAAGCGCCTTATACTGCCGAGTTCAGAATGACCCCCTAAGTAAGGGGTCATGTCAGTGGCGGGGTGACAACTTTGCTTAATAATTCGGTTAATTGGAACCATGTTGTGTATCAACACCTCTCAAATTTGTGTTTGTGCTAGAAGTTGGCTCTTCTGGATGATAATAGTGGTTAAACTTCTTTTTTATTAATGAACATATGTAGTCCTCCTGGGAAACCATTTGACTGCCTGGTGAATTCCTTTTTTTTCAGTTGTTCATGAAATCTGTGTAATGGGAGATTGCCCTCAGGTTACAATTATGGGAGATCTAAATGCTAAGGTGTCTAATTCTACTTCGGCAGTTTTTGCCAATGTTGTTAAAGAAGACATATTTTCCATTCCGGAGATTCTCCTCCCTTAGAAAATCAGATAGGATAATTGTGACTTTTTATTACTTGAGATTTTTAGAAAGTCCGATTTGATTATCCAAAGTGAGCGATCTCCTGGATGTGCAGTGGCCACATTTAGGGCCGTATTTATACTTTTTGGCGCACAACTGCGCCAACGCAGTTGTGCGTCAAAAAATTTAACGCCATTCCAAAGCGCCATGCGGGCGCCGTATTTATGGAATGACGTTAGCCGGCGGAGCTGCCTGGTGTGCGTCAAAAAAAATGACTTACACCAGGCAGCGCCGGCGTAGGGGAAAATGGAGCTTGGGCACCAAAAAATGGGGCAAGTCAGGCTGAGGCAAAATTTTCGCCTCAACCCGATTAGCGCCATTTTTTTTTTCCCAACCCCCATTGAAATGACTCCTGTCTTAGCAAAGACAGGAGTCATACCCCCTTGCCCAATTGCCATGCCCAGGGGACTTCTGTCCCCTGGGCATGGTCATTGGGCATAGTGGCATGTAGGGGGGCACAAATGAGGCCCCCCTATGCCACAAAAAAAAAAAAATAATAATACTTACCTGAACTTACCTTAAGTTCCCTGGGATGGGTCCCTCCATCCTTGGGTGTCCTCCTGGGGTGGGCAAGGGTGGTAGGGGGTGTCCCTGGGGGCATGGGAGGGCACCTCTGGGCTCCTTCCGAGCCCATAGGTCCCTTAACCAGGCGTTAAAAAATGACGCTAAAACGGCTGGACGTCATTTTTTTTGACCCGCCCACTCCCGGGCGTCATTTTTGCCTGGGAGTGTAAATACGGCGCACATGCCTCGGAGTCATTTTTTAGACGGGAACGCCTACCTTGCATATCATTAACGCAAGGTAGGTGTCCACGCTAAAAAGTGACGCAAACTCCAAGATCTTTGGCGCTAGACGGGTCTAACGCCAAAGTATAAATATGGAGTTAGTTTTGCGTCGGAATTGCGTTAAAAAAAACGACGCAATTCCGGCGCAAGCAGAGTATAAATATGCCCCTTAATTTTTCTATCTCTTCTACTGAGAGTCTTGCTGATTATGGGGTGGTGTCAACATCAGGGCAGTGCGCGCTCTACGGGCGACTGGAATGCAAAAACCCAGCACTTATTAGATAACGTAATTCATGCATTATGTTGATATGCTGTTGTTTAACCTCTTGCATTGCAGAGTTTAATCCTGAAGACCTATATTCAAGGTGCTTGTAAATAGTGTTCATTTGCAATGTCTTGCTGCAGGCTTTCAGAGTGTGTCAGGGTGTGGTCCCTTTCCAGGGCCTTCTAAAAGCTTTCTCCGCAGCATGACTGGGTGTGGTTTGTGGGCTGGGCCAGACTCTATATAAGGGAGCCAGCCCAGCTCCACGTGCTCACTATTCAGGGGTCCCGGTGCAGAGCAGCAGCAATTTCCTGAGCTCCTGTTCCGGAGGCCTACCTTGATCTTCCAGGCCTTTGCCCTTCATTGTATTGGTGATCCTTGATCAGGGCGGTAAGACGGAGGTCGGGCTGGGCCCCCGATCCCGTTTTCGAAGGCATTCGAGTTTTTGGGCCCAGTTTTCATGTTGGAAGATTTTTCCTTGTGCGTGTGAATGTGCTTGTGTTTTCTGGCATTTCCATGTTGATATTCGAATCGGCAAGACGCAAGATTCATTCTTGGCATTTGACTTTTGAGATTCGGGTCGGCAACAGTGTGCGCGACCATTTCTAGACATTTGCATATTGACATTCGAATCGGCAATATGCGCAATTCATTCCGTGCATTTAACTCTTGATACTCATTGTGCGCTACCATTTCTTGGCATTTACATGGTGGCATTCGATTCTGCTAGACGCGCAATTCACTCCTTGCATTTAACTCTTGATACTCATTGTGCGCTACCATTTCGTGGCATTTACATGGTGGCATTCGAATCGGCAAGACGCTCGATTTATTCCGTGCATTTAACTCTTGATATTCATTGTGCGATACCATTTCTTGTCATTTACATGGTGGCATTCGAATCGGCAAGACGCGCGATTCATTCCGTACATTTAACTCTTGATATTCATTGTGCGCGACCATTTCTTGGCATTTACATGGTGGCATTCGAATCGGCAAGACGCGCGATTCATTCCTTGCATTTAAAACCTTGATAATCATTTGTGCGTGACCATTTCTTGGCATTTACATGGTGGCATTCGAATCAGCAAGATGCGCGATTCATTCCTTGCATTAAAACTTTGATAATCATTGTGCGCGACCATTTCTTGGCATTCACATGGTGGCATTCGAATCAGCAAGACGAGCAATTCATTCCTTGCATTAAAATTTTGACAATCATTGTGCGTGACCATTTCTTGGTTTTTACATGGTGGTATTCGAATCAGCAAGACGTGCGATTCATTCCCGCATTTAAAACTGATGTTTTAGATCGCTTGCAGAGTGTGCGATCATTTCATGGCATTTACATATCCTTGTTGAAATCGGCAGTGTGTTTGATTAATTTCCTGCATTTAAAACTAGGTGTTAAAATTCAAGATGTTACATTATATGTGCATATTAAGTCCTTAATACAATTCCTATTGTGTTCCAGGAAATGTTCAGATTACTTTTTGTCCTCATGTAAAAAGACCATGGTTTGTTCTGAAAACATAATTCTAGAAGGTTCTTATAATCCTAGACAATGTGTAACATTTCATGAAAAGTTTCATTGAGAAGCTGTATTAATCATTCTTGATTCCTTCCCAGGTACCCAGACGTCTTGAGGCCTAGTTATTAGTCCTTTCTTAAGTTATCCATGGTTACAGTATGGCAATGCTAAGAATCATAGTCTAGTGAAAATCAATGTGATATAATCTTGATATTGTGTGGTTTAACCTTTTTGCTTCCTACAGGTCTCCTTCCCTGCTGTTCCCATCCTAATCGCCTTTTCCCCCGCTTGGACTCTCTCAGGCTCTGTGATTTTATCTATTGGAGTCTTGGAGCTGTCTAGTGGTGGACATGTTGGGAACGTGCGCAGACCCCGATGATCTGGTCTCCCTGACAGGTGGTCTCTTTTCAAATGTTCAGGGTTTGTAGGAAACTCACAGTCTTTTCTTCAGACTCAGTGACCACAGTTTAGTTGGCACATTTATAGCCCCTAGTTTCCAAGAGCTGGGTCCAAGAAATTGTTGACTGGGTACTATGGGTTTTAATAGGTCTAATGGTCGATCTCTTTGGACTACTAAGAATATAGCTGCTTTAAAAGCAAAGATCAAGGAAGTCTGTGATGATGTGGTGGGATTTGTTTGCAAGACTTCTATTCATTTTTTTGAATCCCAATTGGAATAGTTTTGTAAATTAAGCTCTAATCCTGTTGGTTCTTTGTTGCTGAGAAAGTACAAGCCCCCAGTCTTGGTAATAAACCAGAAAATAAACTTATTGATTAGAAAGCAGCACCTGAAATTCTCTTTTTTGGGATAACAGCACAAAATTGACTGCCTTAAACAATTAAGAACTCGATGCAAACTACTTGATAGTAGACAGGAGTATGATCTAAAATTGATCAACCTAAGAGAGCCTGTGGGCTAAAGACTGGGAAGTATTGGTGTTTGATCACCAAATTTTGTGACTCTAGGGCGAAGGTGCAGGCAATCCTGATCCTCAAAAACATTTGGGTGGACTGTATTTTCCATTTGTACTCGAGTAACAGATAGCATTGCTAGATGCCTCTCGCTAATTATTTGCTAAGAGTGTACTTCACTATCTACAGCAGTGGGCTCAAGATCACAATATTATTCCTTCGGAACATGCCGTTTTTAGGAGCAATTACAGCACATTGGATAATATTGTGGTCCTCCAGATGGAAGTGGAAAAATACGCCTTTTGCCTTGGAATGCCAGTATATATGGCATTTATTGTTTTTTCCACAGCGTTGGCTAGAGTTGACCATCAAATGCTGTGGAGGAGGTTTCTCCTCTTGGAGGTTCCACACCACTTTTTGGGACTTATCATGAAGCTTCATTCAGACACTTGGGCCCTCATTATGGTATTGACAGTCAGCGGACCGCCACGGTGTAGGTGGCGGTCGCACCACCGTGGGCCCCGTGGCAAAGACTGCCATATTACGAGTGCTGGTTAGGCACCTGCAGAACACAGCCAAGTTTCTGTTCAAACCGCTACAGTGAACAGGCCGCTGGGGCCTGCGGAAGGCATTTTCAGGCCAGTAGCCAGGCTGTTTCCTACAACCATTTTACGAGGCTACACACCACCAGGATTTCTGGGGTGGTCTCACCACCACGAAAAGCCTGACGGAAACAAACAACATAAAAGGGAACACTCACCTTCAAGAACACATGCAGGCCCGTAGGCACCATGGAACGCGAATTGCATGTCTTCCCAATGTTCCTACTGGCCATTAACCTCCAGGACGAGCGACACCGACTAAGACACCAACCGTGCGTACAGCAGTCTAGCACACTGGAGGGAAGGACATTAGTGCACACACAACACACACAAAATCGCACATCCACCACACATACATGTAGAAGGAAAGCCAGGAGATGGTTGTCACCATTGCCACCAATGTTGGCATGGTGCAGATGTAATCGCAGAAAACTAAACTATGTACAATAGGTCAAAGGGCCAGTCCAAATGTCCCACGGTGCCCCAAGAACACTGGGCACAGAATGATGCCCCAACTTGACTCCTGGCTGCAATGTGCTGACCTTCACAGGTTCAGGGCATCAATAGGGCATGCAGGCACCTCAGGGGTGGGGAGGTGGGCGGGGGAGTGGTTTGGGCTTGGAAGGGGGGTCCTTCATCCTGGACTTGGAGGGGGGTCCTTGGTGGTGGATTTGGAGGGGGGCTCTTTTGACTTGCCCTTGGAAGGTGCTGGTTTAGCCTGGAGAAAGGTGGGCCTTCGCATAGCCTTCGAGGTGGAGGGAATGTGTTTTGGCTTGTGTTTGGGAGGTTCAACTGCAGACTTTGTGTGGGTGAAGGTCTCAGTTGGTGGAGGGGCCTTGCGAGAACCAGAGCAGGACTGTAAGTTGGAAGGCAGGAGTCTGGGAAAGGTAGCAGGGTGCTTGGGTGGAGCAGGGACTGAGCCAGTGGGGGAGAACAGAGAAAACTCTTGAAGGAAACTTTTCTTAGGGGCAGAAGGTAGGACATGGGAAAGGCAGAGTGGAGGTGGAGGGAATGGTTGAGAGGTGTGTACGTGGAGGTGCCTTGGGTGCAAGTGCCTGGGTAGATGACATGTGTGCGCTGGGTGACTGTTGGTTGGATTTATGTGGGCATTTAGGTGTACTGGGAGGAGGGAGGGACAAGATGCAGGGAGATGGCAGGGGAATGTGTGAGTGAATGTTGGGGTGGTGTCTGCAGGTAGAGTGGATGTGCTGCATGTGGATGGGTTGACAGTTGTGGTGCGTGCACATGTGGTGCATGGGATGCATGTGTGGGTGTGTGATATTGTGGTGATGGTGGCAGTGAGAGCACTTGTGGCAGGATCTGGGACTGATGAGGTGGAGACTGCAGGTGTTAGTGGTGATGTGACTGTGAGGGGGAGGGGGGTCTCCGTGTAGGGAGTGGATGTTGTTGTGTCTGCATGTGTCTTGGCGGAGGTGTCTCCTGTGGTGCTTGTGTTTGTCCTTGCGATCTGGGTCTGTTGATGTGGATGTATGGTGGTATGAAGGTGTGCCTTGGATGGGTGATGGGAGAGGGATGTGGGAGTGGGAACAGGTAGTTGGAGTGGGGACAGAAGGAGTAGGAACACTGGCTGCCGTCAATGAGGATGCTAGAGCCTGAAACAATCTCTTCAGGAAAGGCAGGGCACCATGAATGCCTTCCAGGAAGGTATTTAAATGCTGCATCTGGGAAGCCAGTCCCTGGATGGCATTCCCAATGGTTGTCTGCCCCACAGAGATATACCTCAGGAGGTAAGTAGCCTCCTCATTGAGGGCAGCAGGGCTGACTGGGGCAGGGGCAGAGGTGCCTGCGGTGAAGGAGATGCCCACCTTCCTGGGTGAGTGGTCATTGGCAACTGGGTTGGGAGCTACAGGGAGGGAGGTGCTGGCAAGGTGGGTGGCGGACAAGGATGATGCAGGCATGAGCTCAGATGGGTCCGCCACTCCCAGGGAGCCACCATCGGAGGCAGAGTCTGAAGATGTTGTGTTTGATCCTGTCTCCTCGTGGCACTCCTGTCGCCCTCCGTCCCATTAGTCCCCTCAGCTTTGCTGGATTCAGCCTCTTGAGTCCCATGAGCTGCAGCTTCCCCACTCGACGGTGCCCCTTCTCCTTTGCCAGATGATGCTGATTCACACAAAGACAGAGGAGGAGAAGGAGGAAGGAAGGGTGGGAGAGAGAGAGAGAGAGACAGGGTGCAATCGGTCAATGCCCGCACAACAGTCACAAACTGTAACTACAACATCCCCTAATGCCATGCCATGACACGCCATGCCTTCATTTACACATGCTACAACAATGGAATACCATAGGGCCAACCACAGCAATGCACATGTCTACTGCTTATGGTGACACAGATGCAATCGTGTACATGATGGGAGGCATACCCGCCACAGCTGCACAATACCTGGCCACTTCCCATACCCTCTGAGACACACAATTCCTGGACTACCGAACCAACTGAATCCTGTATGGGTAGTTGGTGTGCCAACTAGGCCATACACAATTTGCATTGTGACATCTTGGACAACCTTGCCTCACTACACAAACAGTACCTGCTTGCACATTGGGGACTCTACTGGCAGGGGTTGCCAAGAACATATTACAATGGCCTGACATCCCAGATGCAATGACCCTGTTGCCATGAGCTGCCATGCTCATCTTGGTAGTGGGTGACAACATAGATGCCACATTGGGGATAAGTGAGCCTCAACTCACTGACTGCATGGCATGGTCACACATCTATGATAAATATAATTCCCGGCTGTCTAATACCCACAGCGGACATGTATCTACCTAGCACCCACACTACAGCCTTCCAATAGTGCACATCCTGAGCCACTAAGGCAACACATAAAGCAAGTGAGAGTGTGTATTCACCACCTTGTGGCTGCTGTGCTGCCCTCAAGCGCCTATCAACCTCAGGGTATGCCACTGCCAAAATGTGGGACATAAGGGGGGTCATAGTCCGATGGGCAACCCTCCCTCATTGGGAGGACGTCCCCAGCTGGGCCTCTGTGTTCTTCCGGGCCCAGCATCTCAAGTCCTCCCACCGCTTTCTGCAGTGGGTGCTCCACCGGGCATTGACCCCCAGGGTCCGCACTTGCTTGGCGATGGCACTCCATATCCATTTCTTCTGATCAGTGCTGACCTGCCTGGGTGACACAGACAGAAGGACAAAATCATGTAGCGTGGCAACACAGGGACTGGAGTGGACAGTACACATCTCAGTTCCACACGCAAATTTAATCAATCCACGTATCCTCTGACTCTTCACCCATGTCCATTCCCCAGTCACACTGCCTCATCCCAAGGCCCCTGTCCCCATAGGCACCATTCACAGACAGGACAGTGACATTACACTCACCTGCTGCTCTGGTGCCCCATACAACTGTCCATCCAGGGGTAGGACCCCATCCACAAGCTTCTCCAATTCCTCCTGGGTGAAGGCTGGGGCCCTATCTCCTGCAGGACGTGGCAGAACACAGCAGCACACGCAGTGGAGGTCTTCTGTGCACGAAAGTCAGGAGTCAAGTGAGCCTGAGCACATGAAATGGCAGTCACGTCCACAGCAGACATCACCGTCACAGCCGGCGGTGATCAGCATTGGCTCCTGACTCCCATAGGTAACACTGTTAACCAAGAGGAGTTCAGTGGCAGTTGCGACCGCCTACCGCCATGATGTGCTATGCTGGCAGGATGGGCTAACTTCCATCTGTCCTGTGCATGCAGGACATGCAGCTGCCATTTTACATGTGCAATGTGCATTGAGAGTGCATTCTAGGTGTGTAATTGTTTTATTATTGTGAGCTGTGTACAGCACAGCTATGTCTACAAGTCAATGGTGCACATGATGATTTCTACTCCCTCCTATTTGCAGGTACGGTGTAAGGGTGAAGATTAGGAATGCTCCAGTGTACAGGCCCCTAGTCGACCTTGCCACCCTGGAAGTGCGACACGTCATTTGGACCTATCATCTGAACCATCAGACCATCATGGAGCTGATGAGCCAGTTGGAGCAGGATCTGTTGCCTGCCAATCATCATCCCAATGCCGTCCCTCCCACAGTACAGGTGTTGTCAGTCCTCCACTTACTTGTCTCAGGGTCGTTCCAGATTACAGTGGCCTTAGCAGCAGGGATGTCACAGCCCATGTTCAGCAACATCCGGAGGGACGTACTATGTGCCCTGCTAAAATATCTGATCTACACCAAAAAAGGGGAGGCCCGGTAACCCCACTGTATCTGGGCCAAAAACACAAAACACCTTAATGAACATACAGAGGGGATAAATCTTATCAAGAAATATATCTCTCAAATGAAAACGTCAATTAGTCATTGAGGACAATTAGGCCCTCATTCTAACATTGGCGGGCGGCGGTCGCCGCCCGCCTGGCGGGAACAGCCATATGGCCGCTCCGCGGTCGAAAGACCGCTGGGGCCATTCTGACTTTCCCGCTGGGCCGGCGGGCGCTAGCCAATATAGCGCCCGCCGGCCCAGCGGGAAAGGGGCCTGCAACACTGAAGCCGGCTCCGAATGGAGCCGGCGGTGTTGCAGGTGTGCGACGGGTGCAGTTGCACCTGTCGCGCTTTTCACTGTCTGCTAAGCAGACAGTGAAAAGCATACTGGGGCCCTGTTATGGGGCCCCTGCACTGCCCATGCCAGTGGCATGGGCAGTGCAGGGGCCCCCAGGGGCCCCAGGACACCCGTTCCCGCCATCCTGTTCAGGCTGGCGGGAAGGGGGTTGGAATCCCCATGGCGGCGCTGCTTGCAGCGCCGTCATGGAGGATTAGCCCAGCCGGGGGAAATCCGGTGGGAAACCGCCGGACCCGGTTTTCCGACCGCGGCTTTACCGCCACAGTCGGAATGGGCTTTGAAGCACCGCCAGCCTGTTGGCGGTGCTTCAGTCATCCGCGACCCTGGCGGTCATAGACCGCCAGGGTCAGAATGACCCCCTTAATGTCTTATATATTATTCCTATTTATTTTAGTGTTTTGTGTCTCCCTGTTTGACTCTAATTAAACGGTGGGTTACAACATAAAACATTACTCAATACATAACTGTATTACTACACAATGTACAGACAGACACATAACAAATTGACAATGTTATAGAATCATACACAAATAATATAAAATTAATTTATAACATTTTTGTAACTTCTAGCATTGGAGTCTTTTGCAAAAATAAGCTGCTGAACCTTCCTCAGGTAAACAGTCTTATATTCAAGAGCTAATGGTGTTTGGTATCATTTCCTTTGAGGGCATTTCCTCCCAATACTTATACATGATGCCATCTCATTCCATTTATCTTTTGTTCAAGTTTTCAGAAACATTCATCCAGAAAATAGTCCTAAAATATCTGCCCAGCTAAATCAGGTTCCCCCAAATTGCTGGTTTGGCCACCGTCAAAACTGCATTTTACGATTTGGCAAAAGTACTTCATGTGATAAGGGCCATTGATGGCACCCACATTGCACTGGTGCGCCCCAGGAGGAGTGAACAAGTGTATAGGAACTGTAAAAACTTCCATTCCACCAATGTACAGGTGGTGTGTCTCTCTGACCAATATATCACACAAGTGACTGCAAAGTTCCCTGGTTCTGTCCATGACTCATACATTTTGCAGAACAGCACCATCCCACACATGATGGCACCATTTCAGAGGGAGCGGGCCTGCCTCATTGGTATGTATCCTTTGAAATGTGTGCCCCTCTTCTCTCAGCGCCCTTCACGACCTGCCCTATCACCCTTCCAGAATTGACATGGCTCATACCTCTTTGCACACAGGTTATTCCAACCTTCCCTGGCTACTAACATCCGTAAGGCATCCGACTACAGTTGCTGAAAACAGTTTCAATGAGGCCCACTGTAGCACAAAACCGGTCATTGAGAGGACCTTCAGCCTGCTAAAGGCCAGATTTTGGTGCCTCAACATCTCTAGAGGTGTCCTACTCTACAAACCACAGAAGGTGTGCCAGATCATTGTTGCCTACTGCATGCTACACAATCTGGCCCTCAGACGTCACATCCCATTGCTGGATGCAGAGGATGTGGCACATGTACCAGTGGCTGTTGGAGGGGACATGGGGAATGATGAGGAGGATGATGATGAGGATGCAGCAGACTCCACAGCAGAGCTGATACAACAATACTTCCACTGAGATACAGGTATGTGTCAATTGTCTTGGGTGTGACTGGACAACTGTCTGCTTTGTACTATGCTGCCACCTGGTGTCTGTAATCACTGTATGGATTGGGTACAGCTCTGATTCTGAGTTGTTTGGGGGGTGGGTTACATGTGCCAATGAGTTGCTTCCTTACTGTGCATAGGTCAGTGCCTTTCTGTACCTGCTGTTGTGTTGCTGCACCAGTGACATCTATGTGCATGACCATTGTGGCCTGGACTTGCAGATCCAGTGCTCCATGCTTGCTGACTAGGTGGATTCCTCTGTATGACATCCTTTCCTGGGGATCGACACTTGGGGGCTGTGGAACATCACTGTGCATGTCAGTGGGAACTGCCACACGTCTGGATCTGTTTGGTGTGGGGGAGGGGCCATTGGGAAGGTATGTTTGGGTATGTGGATTTGTGATGAGCATATGTTTGGGGACTTGTGTGGCCATCTCAGCCTTGGCTTCCCGTACTTACAGTGCATGTGTGCTGACTAGGCATATGTGACTACTTACGTGATTGATGTCCCTGTCTTCGTCCATTTATAGGGCATTGTTGTGCACTCTGGTCCCTGCCTCACCTGGTGCTTCCCTTGACATATGTCTCCAGCCACTAACCGCTCCCATGTATTCGTTGCTGCATGTTTCCCCTTTTGTCACTCTCATATATATTGGCATCACAATGGGTTGCCTCTTGCACATGTAATGGCTGTATATTTCATGCTCATGACAAATACAGACGGAGTCAGTAACTGTACTCAATAGTGTTTATTTGGAAGAGTGAAGAGTGGGGTCATGGAGGGTGGATTCATCAAAGTATATAGGCCAGCAGAGGGTAGTCGCAGTCCAGTATGGTGGCCTTGGGAGAACAGAGATTTGACAGTGGACAATCAACAGGGTGTCTCAGTGACACACAGGGGAGAATGTTCAGGAGAGGGTCACTTCCTGGCGGTGGTCTTGCCATCAGTTCCACCTGGATGTCTGGTTGGACCTACTCGCTTGCGTGGGGGCTTCTCAGCTACAGGTGGAGGGGTGCTGGTGTCCTGCGGGTACTGGGACAGGGCCTCCATGCCACTATCTCCCACTGAGATGGAAGGCTCAGATGGGTTGTGGCTATTGGAAGGGGCCTGCTGGTGGGAGGTGGACTGACGCTGGATCGTGGTGAGTTTCTTCAGCACCCTTGCTATGTAGGCCATGGTGGCATTGTGGGTCTGCTACTGCTGCATGGCCTCCTGATGGTGTGCAGTCTGCAACCTCTGTGTCTCCTGCACGGTGGCGAGGATCTGGGCCATGGTGTCCTGGGTTTGGTGGGATGCACCTAGGACTTGGGTGAGGGCTTCCTGGACACTGTGGTGTTGTGACTGGCCCGTCCCTTGGACCACTGTATTCCTCCCACTACCCCTGGCCCACTGTGCACAGTGTGCCCACTCCCCGTGGCCCCAGGCCCTTCATTGTCTGGGGTGTGTGCCCTAGACACTGGCCCGTCTACTGTGGTGCATGCTTCTGATTGAGAGGTCCCTGGGGCACAGGTTGGTGGAGGAGGGGATGGCTGAGGTCTTGTAGGCACATGGGAGGGGCTGTCCATTATGTCCATGGTTGGGCTGCTGGGAATGGCCTAACCAGTCCCCCCCCCCCCCAGATGGCCCAGGCAAGTCAACCCTATCCAAACATCTGCTTGGGCCTTCATCCTGATAAGGGCTGTCTGACCATGGCCTCCTCTGCAGGGTGGCAGTGGCAGGGTCACTTGTGGATGGAAAAGTGGAGAGTTTGTATGTGGATTTGTAGTAGTTATTTCCATGGTGTGGTGCATGCAATGGGCCCGAATCGCTTGCCAGTGATGGCATTGAAAGCAGCAGCACTGCAGACATTGATTTGGGTATGGGGATTGTGCCATGGTTACCTGTGCCATAGGTGGGTTGTGGATGGCGGTTGGCACTGCTGTCATTGCCATATGTTGGGACGCTGATGTGGCAACCAGTAGGAGTGGGCTGTGGTATGGTTGCCCATGCAGCTATGCCACTTTGATGTAAGACTGTGATGTTTTTGCTGTGTGAGGATTGATGCATTGTGGGAGTTGTGGTTCTACACTTTGTGATTGTGATCCGTGCATGGGGGTAGTGTGTGGGGATGGTTGGAGAGGGGTGGTTTGATATGCATGTGAGAGGTGTGGGGTGATTGGGAGGGGTGCAGTGGTGTGTGATGGGGTGGATTGGAGAGTGGTGGGAAGGCATGCTGGATAGGATTTTTTGGTGCCTTGGGGGTGATTTGAATAACTTACCAGAGTTGAGACCTCCGATGATACCCGTCAGGCCCTCTAGATGCATGATGTATAAGACCTTCTCCTCCCAGGATGTCAACTCAAGGGGAGGAGGTGGGGGTCCACTGCCAGTCTTGTTCAGGACAATCTTTTGCCTGGCCGCCATGGAACGGACCTCTCCCCTGAGGTCATTTCACCTCTTCCTGATATTCTCCCTTGTGCATGGATAGGTGCCGACTGAGTTGACCCTGTCAACGATCCTCTGCCACAACTCAGTTTTCCTGGCCAAGGATGTTTGCTGGACTTGGGCTCCCGTCAGTTGTGACTCTACTCTGATGATCTCGTCCACCATGACTCACAGCTCATTGTCTGTGAACCGTGGGTGCTTCTGGCATGATATGTCGAGGGGTGTGTGCTGTGCGGGTAGGGTGCAGTGTGGGGGCTTTGGTGGTGTGGGGGTGTGTGTAAATGGGTGCAGGTGGGTGGTGGTGTGTGCTAAGTGTGCAATGTGAAGGAGTTCGTGGTGTATGTGGTATGCTTTGTGGCTTGTGTCTCAGTGGCTGGTTGTGGAAGTTGCAAGGGTTTGTGGGTGTGGGGGGTGTTTTATAGTTCTGTGATCAGGTGTGTGTAGTGTGTGTATGTGTTTCAGGTGTCAGAGATTCGAACTGTCCAATGTGGTGTGGGCTACTATTGGTGGTGCCTTTTTGTACTGCGGTGGTGCGAACCACCAATGGTTTACTGCTGTGCAAGTGCCGCTGTGCTGAGAAGTGTCTCATAATGTGGAGGCCGGAATGTTGTCAGCGTGGCGGCACCGCTGGTTGGTCAGTCACTCTTTCAGCATAGGTCGGCCTGGCAGTGTTGTTTTTGTGGCTGGATTTCGGCGTTTACTTCTTTATGACTTGTAATACGGCGGATGCTGTGCTGCCACCACTGGCGGTATGGTGGCACCATTTTGCATGGCGTTCTTGCCCCAAAACCTCCAAGGCTGTAATGAGGCCCTTGGTGTCAAATTCTGATGGGAGGGGTACAGGGTTTATTCCAGAAGGTTCAAACTAATATTAGTCTTAAGTAAGGTTGCCTCAAGGCTTCTCTATTGTTTTCTCATTATACTTTTGATCTCCCCGGTACACTAAATTGAGTAAAGGGGTGACACATGCAGCATCAGCTCTTTGTCCCTTTCTCACTATTATATGCTGATGATGTAGTCATCATGGATTTAACCCCAATTGGCTTGCAGCGTCGTCTGGTAGCATTGGTACCAATATGCAGAAGCCCATTTTCTGAAGATTAATATCACCAAAAGTAAACTCTTTATCTTCTGTAAGAAGGGGTATGACTTAGCAGGAATTTTAATTTACATCTGTGTTCTCAGAAACTTGAAATTGTAGATTTGTAACTTTATCTTGGGAAGGTTTTTTCTAAGAATAGGTGGGACACTGATCATATTAAGCTCTGTGCTAGTAGGGTCCTTTCTCTGGCTAACGCCTAACACATTCCATAAATCCTGTGGGAGGCGTCACTTTGTGTATGTTTTGTGTGTTTATAGAGCAAAAATCCCCCCTTTTTTGTATTATGCATCTAAAGCATTGGATATGAGTTACTGATACTCTTTTTAGGGGATTGGAGGTAGAATCTTTAATCAGATATGCAATTTGAACACATTTGGAGCCCTTCATTCCCTGCAATTGGAGTTTGGTTTAGTATCCTCCTTTTCTCTCTCATCGGTCGCTGTTTTCAAATGGGAAAGTTCTCTCTTGAGTGGTGAGGAGAGAACATTATGGTCAGCCTTGAAGGTTAAAATGTTATCCATTTTGAAAGAACAGAGTGCATTTTACTTGTCCTTTTAGTGGGCTAATGAAGTTTTTGTATTGATCTGAATGTAAATAGGTTTGTGCCCAAGTCTAGTCCTAAGAGCCTGATTAAGATCTCTGTGACCCAGATAGGCTTGGCCAGAGATAATGCCCTATGTCAGTCAAATCCACATAATCAGGTGGTGCAAGAGAGCAATCTGGGGAGTAAACCTCAGCCATATTTATAATGGAATCTTCCCCCTGGGATTGAAGGCTGATTCTCTTGATGAGGCTATTTTTTTTCTACTTACGTGTGATTACGGGCATTTGGGGCAAAATCCCTAAAAAAGATGGAAGATGTGAGCTGTGTCAGCTACACATTCAAGATTTTAATCATGTATTACCTGTATTCCCTGTGTTACGGAATATTAGTCGCCACTTTTTATGGTCATTATTTATGAAATACAATACACATTCCGCTGTGGAGGCTTGTAAACATATAGGGGGTCATTACAACCTCGGCGGTCTTTTTACAAGACCGCCGAGGGACCGCCGTGCTGAAGACCGCCAGTGGTAGCGGTTTTCCGCTCGGCGTATTATGGCTCTTGGCAGCTCTACATCGTTTTTCCGACAGAGAGCCGCCAACAGCCATAGTGACGGGCGGCGGGGAAGTGGAGGTTGGTGGTGCCTGCATGCATGTCGGGTGTGTATGTGTAAGGTAATGTTGGGGGTCGGGGTGGGGAGGGGGGTCCTGCCACCCTTGGGGGGTGGCAGGGGTGGTGGGGGGTGTAGGAGAGGGAGTCAGGGTGGGGGTGGGGGAGACCCCTATCAGTGCCAGGGAAGGAATTCCCTGGCACTGATAGTGCTTACCGCCATGGATTTCATGGCGGTTCCTATGGTAAGCCGGGTCACAATACCGTATTGTCACGGCCGCCGGGCTGGAGACCCAGGTCTCCAGCCCAGCGGTCATCTCCGCCCTGGCGGGCGGAACGGAGAAGCGGCGGATGACCATGGCGGTAACCGCCATGGTCATAATTCCACAAAAAAGACCGCCAGCCTGATGGCGGTCTTACCGCCGCTTTAACACCGTCCGCCAGGGTTGTAATGACCCCCATAGTGTCACCTGTGAATGAAAGCATATGTAATAAGATCTATCAATTTTTCACACCCTTTTTGTCTATCTATTAGGGCTCTGGGGTAGGACTGGTCAGTGTTTTTTTATTTTTATTTTTGTAAGTCCCTACTAGAATATTTATCACGGCCCCGGGACATTAATAGTGGGTGTATAAGTATTATTGTATTGTTTTCACTGATTAGTTGATCAGTAATGAGATCTTTCTTTTCACTCTCATTATTCTGTCTGGAAGTCCTTGAGGGATTGTGTTCAAAGCCACATTTCTTGGTCATATTTTTAGATATATGCTTTTGCTGTACATTAATTGTACGTATACATGCTGCTATAGGATAAAGCTGCACTTATAGGAATGTATGATATTTTACTGTAGTCTTTACATTCCGTATGCTATATTGTGTATGTTGCACTTTCATAGGCCTGAAAAGGAAGCTATTGAATGTGTTTTTATATTTTATATTTGTTTTCTTATTTCTTTTGGTGTCTATTGTTTTTTTGTTCTTTCTCTTAGGTATTCTTCAATTGACTTATTTTTTTGTTTTAGGTACTGCATAATGGACATTTAATGCTATCATGTGTTGATGAATATATCAGATTAGAGGTTTTATATTTTCAGGTCAGTTGTTTTTAATAAGCTTTAAGGGCCTGATTACAACTTTGGAGGAAGGTGTTAATCCGTCCCAAAAGTGACGGATATACCACCAGCCGTATTACGAGTCCATTATATCCTATGGAACTCCTAATACGGCTGGTGGTATATCCGTTACTTTTGGGACGGATTAACACTTCCTCCAAAGTTATAATCAGGCCCAAGCCCTTTTTTTTTGTTTTATTATTGCTTTTGTTAGGTGGACCTCTGTAAGAGTTCCGCATCATAACAAATAAAAGAATTGAATTGCCTATTTTGCTATAGTTGTCAATGACAATAATACACTCATATTGAACGTCATTAATTTTCACCTCTCTGGGCCCACAGGAATTTCCAAGTGTGCTAATAAGTCACAAGGATTATCCCAGTATTTCTTATTTGGCCACACGTCTGCTTGTCTGGTTGTACATACCTGTCCGTTATCAAGACCCCCAAAAGTGGAGTTTATTGAAATCTAAAATGTTTCTACATATAGAGTTCCTGGCTGCTCTTCTAGCAAATGTTTTGTAAGCACTACCTGCTTTTGGCCTACAAAAATAAGATTTTCCTCTTTCTTAAATGTTCAGACTTTGCACTCACATCTGCCCTTGTTAGAAGACTGCCTAGTAATCCCTCTTATGATTTCTCAGAAATCTCAAAATATGACAAGAACATAAAGATTTCTTGAATGTTCCTTAGTCCGCTCTCACTTACTCTTGATTGTGAAGTTGCTTTAGTGTACTTTGATCTTGGCTCTTACATTACAATCGAGATGGATTATTTAAAAGGTGAGCAATTTTTTAGTACACGTAGCACACTTGCTTGCGTTGAGGAGATTCTTGTGATATTGGCTCCTCACCATGTGACCGTGTGAGGGGAGTCAATATTGTCTATCATACAGTGGCACTGTGTGAGTTGGCAGGTCGGCACATGCCTGTGATATTAATAAAACAAATTTGGTTAGAAGCTGGCCTATCTTGACATCAGGCCACACTCCCACTCCTAAACCCCAACAGTCTTTCTGCCCCCCCTGGTCCCAAGAGTATCCCCATTCCAATGGCAAGCAAGAGGAAATTTGCATTCTGTGGGGCATAGTTTTGACATTTTGACATGTTGGTCGGTAGAAAATGAGTATATCCCAATTTCTTCTCACTTGCCAAGGTGAATTGCAGCACTATTCGGGCTCTGAGTCAGTTGGCCACCAGGGAATCCTACCAAACCTAGACATTTCTGGAACTTAGAGATACAGGTGAGTTGAGGGCAGTCTTTTACACCGATCCCACTATGCTTTTTTTACCCGAATGTCCAACAAACTTCAAACCTTGGTCAAAATCATGTATTTTCCTCACATTTCTATGACAAAAGTTCAGGAATATCTGGGGATCCACATAATTGTGGGGGCGGGCCTACTGCCCACAACAGTAAAGGCCATAAAACAAAGCATGGAGAGATCAATTTTAGTCTTGAACATTTATCCACTTGGCGATCTGAAGAGCTGCAGTATTTGGGACAGACTTCTCCACCACCAAAGGAAACTATGATGATGATAGCCGGACACGGATAGTTGTCCAAAAGGAAATTTATCTTTTCCCCCTCAAAAACAATTGTATATATTTTTTTTAAATTTATGGTTGCACAAAACAAATTTATGGCCACTAAATAGTGGCAAGTATACAACAAACAAAACATAATTTGCTTAGGAGCAGTTAAAATTTACTAAAATAGCTCATATTTAATCTTTCACGCAATGGGGAGGAACAACAACACGTCTTCTTCTTTTAGGTTCACTGCCACCAGACTCATCCATGTGACCACTTCCCCTCACTATATATGGGTGAACACCCAATCTCTGTTCAAATTCCAGATACGATTGTCATTATGTTTAACAGAATTAGTAAATAACCTAACAGGTCAGAAGGGTGAAGAACATTTTGAAATACCATTTTCTGTGGTAGTTTAACCTTCACCCAGTCTCTAACTTTCACTTCAGTATGATTGACACCTTTTCATTTGGTAAACATTTTTTTTTCTCTTCCAAACCCTTTTATATTGAGTTTTCTGCTAATCACCTTTGTCCGATAACCCACCCATGGATTGGCTACATAACATACACACTGGGGTTACGATTGTGTTAGCTATCCTTCCCAATAATTAACTCAAATGGCACTCTACCTGTGACAAAATGAGCAGTGAAGCAGGGAAATTCAACTCTGTCAAATATGTTTTGTTTTCCAATCCTTGCTTAGTGTTTTAGAAATCTGAATAGATTCCTTTATTACTGTATTAAATCTCTATACCACCCCATTTGTTTTGGGATGATAGAGAGTACTTTTTATGTTAAATCTCCTGAGGGATATGAACTCTTTCATTTCTTGAGACCCCAAATGGACATCATTGTCCTTTAAAATACACTCCAGTAGTCCTTCTCTGCTGAAAACATCTTTTAGGAAGTCAATTGCCTTCCCTGTCTCCACACTTCATGTGATACTTATTTTTGGCCAGCATAAGACCATATCCATCAATACTAGAGCATATGAATGACCAGTCTTTCCTGTGATTGGCCTTAGAATGTCTGCAGCTACTTCTTGCCATACTGTCTCTGGGGTTTCTCTCACCATCATCGATCGAATTCTAGTTTTACCATCTTTTTGCTGGAACAGCACTCCGTGCATTCCCTGACAAGCCTCTCAGCTTGTGTGTCCATTACCGGACACCAAAAATGCAACTGCATTTATTTTCTCTCTTTAGTTTTAGAAATTCCTAAGTGACCTTGGTGACCTAATTGTATAGGCTTCTCTGTAACTGTACAAGAATGATCTAATCTCGTACTCCTCCATAGAATTCCACCAGTTTCAGACTGTTCATCCTTCATGTTCCAAAACTTTAAAGTACCTTCACTCGCACCTTTTTTAGATTTCCATCCTTTCCTGACTAGAATTATCACCTCTTTTTATGTCACATCTGCATTTAAATGCATTTTTCATTCAAACTCACTAACAGCACCTTTAGTGACTTCACAAACTTTGCAATCACACAAATCCCAAATATCCTCTTCTACCTTAGGTTCAGAAATAGTCTGTCCTGAAACTTAGCGTGACAATCTGCTACTTTGTTCTCTGCCACAGGAATGTACTCCATCTTAGAAATGTATCCTTGCAATGCCACAACCCATTTGCAAATACGGCCTGAGATTGCATCTAAATTTTCTTACAAAATACATCTTTGAGGGTTTTATGGTCCATCCCCACCACAAAATCCACCCCCCAGAGAAATTTCTACAGTTTTCTTATGGCCCATTAAATACAAAGAGCTTCCAGCTCAATTACAGAATACCTGGTTTCAGGCCCCACCAAACTTCAAGAAAAGAACATAATGGTTCTTTCCACTCCATACTTTTCTTGCTTAAGAACCGCACCCACCACTTTGGAGCTAGCATCAGTAATTAAAATAGAACGATCTCTGACATCAAAGTGTTGTAAAGACGGAGCATTGTTCAAAGCAAATTTCACCTCTCAAATTTCACTTTTACATTGTGAGGACAAAGTGAACTTGACCCCCTTCTTCAACAAAGATCTCAAGTTATTGGTACGACTGGTGAAAGACGAAACGGATTTATTGTAAAACGTAGCCATTCTGGGGAAACAGTTTGAATTCCTCTTTGTTGTCAGGAGCACGTAGGTTTTCAGTGATACAAACCAACGTGTCTTTAGGCTTCACACCATCCTTAGTCAATTTGTGGCCCATATACTCAATCTCAGTTCGATTACATTTGCATTTGTTTTCTCCTAAGGTAAGACCCCTTGCTTTGAACCTCTCCAAAACTCACCTTAATCTACAATCATGTTCTTCTCTGTTAGACCCATAGATTAAAATATCATCTTGATAGATCTTTACCTCAGGAATTTTATCTAAGACATTTTACATAGCTCTCGGGAAGACTGCTGCAACCGAGCTAAGACCAAACAGTAGTCAAGTGAATTCAAATAACCAAATGGCATGATAAAAAAGTTTACTTTGTAAAGTTTGGTGCACAGCTCCATCAACATGAGAGAGTCACCCATCAAACTTTTTTTATCTTCTAAAAAAAGAATCCGATGCTGAATTCTCTTATCGAAAATAAATAAAAAAGAAAATGCACCCACTCGACATGGCAGCTGTCTCCGATAGCAAGGGGAGCATTTAAATTAAAGGGTCCGCCCACATTTAAACCACACAAACAACCATTACCTTGGTGGTAAGGAGCCATCTCTAGTCAATATCGACAGTCTCTATATCTCCAAAATATATAGGGAAGTATAGATTTACTATTCTAACTCTGCATCTAAATACATTGACAATATGTTGATAGTCGGTATTCTAGAGTTGACAGTGCAGGTCGATATTTAAAGTTTATTATTGTGGTAAAACACCTGCTATCAAGGTGGGGGTATCATATCATATGGGAGAAGGATATCCCTACTAAATACAGGTAGCATAACCGTACCTGAAAGCCAAGGAGATAGCATTGCTGTAACATTTCTTTGTACCATAGTGCTAGGTGTTTTACAGCCAACAAATTTCACAATTTCTTTTGCTTTTGTGATGAATGGTTATCAAATGGAGACTTGAGAAGCCATCTTCTACCTATCGCATGAGTCCTATATACAGTACATAAGACCTTGCAAATTGGTTCAGGACATTTCACCTAATGAAATAGAGATTATCATGTTTCCCTCAACTGAACCAGCACGCTGTAAGCATTGAAGAGGCTCGAAGCACTGAGAGGGATGTGTAACTGAGAGCCTGATTCTGAATAAACTCAGATTATCTAGACCCAGTGGATTAGAGGGATGGGAAGCAGCCTTCTGCTATAGGTGTGTTGTTTATGCAAATACCTCCATTTGCTGGCTTAGATTGTATTTGTCATAGCAAAGAACCGCTGTTCAAATGACAGGAGGGAAAGAAGGCATTTGTGGAGAGGTAGTGGTCAGGTGATCTTAAGAGGTAAATTGGAAGATTTTGGTTAGAAGAGAAATGTTTTGTAGAAGAATCATCCTTTGATCCTTATAAGATTGCTGGGAGCAGTTCCTCTAAGATAGATAATAGTAACACATTTTACCTAACAGCACTATAACATTATTATTATTTTTTTTGTCCTAATAAATGGTCCACTTAGGCAACGGGATGAGCTGAAACTGGCCGAGATGGGGTGGTCAGGACAAAAGGGCTTACGCCCCCTCATACCAAGCTCAAAGTCCACCAGTCCTTTTCATCCTAGGCAGCGGCTTCTACGTTGACCATCATGTACAAGATATAACTTATGGGTGTATCAAACCACAACACTCAAGTCTCGCTGCCCGTAAAAACCTTGGAGGGGACTTCTTAATCATTGGACAGTGTTAAGACCATACTCCCACTTAAATTAATTCATTCAGTAGGTGGGTGCGCACCGGAGCTAAACTTTAAAGGCAGCTTCCCAGAGCTCCCAAAATGTAGTTCTCTTACTAGCGGGGGGCAATCTTTTCCAATTGGTACAGGTTTTTAACCACAGTCAGCCACTCTTGTCCAGATGGAGCCACCGAAGAGACCCATTCCAGGCAAATCTCTCGTCTTGCTGATAGAATTAACACGAATAACAAATTACTTTGTTGTCTAGTGAGCTTCTTCTCCAGCTTCACATCTGACGTTACCCCAAAGCTAATCAAGGCCAGACCTAATTCCTCCACTAGGCCGATCACGTCAAGTACCACCTTCCCCACTTCTTGCCAAAACACCTCCAACCTACAACAGTAGCAGAACATATGTAAATCGTCAGCCTCTTCGTCACCTCAGTGAGGACAAGTTTTTCTGGCATTTCCCAAGGCTGATAATCTCGCCAGAGACCAATAAGCCCTGTGCAGAGTAAATAGATGATTCTTCTTCAAAAAGGCTGATTTAACTGTATGCCAAAGTGTCAGTGCTGAAGTTCGCCAAAGATGAGCAACGTCCAGGGTTGGTAAGGACACACCCCACTTTTTCCCTGGAAGAGTAAAAGACTCTTCTTCATCTTCCATTAACATCCAATACCAAAGCGCGATTTCCTTATGGAAGGGAGATCTCTGCATGAACATCTTCTCCCAAATACTCTCCCCTATCCCTTCCTTCGAGAGCGAGGCTACCCAGCTGACTAATTGATAATATTTAAATTTAGAAATCGAGCCACCCGTTTGTTCCCGGAGCGTAGACCAGGGCACTAACGTATAGTCTTTCATAATTTGCCCCCACCTCACAAACCCATTTTCCTGCAAAGGAGCAGAGAGTTTATCCTGGAGACACTCCGGGGTGCCAGGAGAGTTCCAAATCGGAGCCATTCTGCTATAGTATGGCAACCCTAAAACACGTCGGGCCTTAATCCAGATTTTGCATGCTGCTGTCAAAATTTTAAGCCAAACCTTTAAAAAAAATTTAGGGTGTCCAAACTTAAATAAAAAATAGTCCCCCGCCTCCAAGGTAGATTCAACCATCACCTTAAAAAGCAGGGAAAAGCTAAACCGTTTGTTCAGTAAACCCCTGAAAAAAAATCAGGAGTTACTATCCCTCCATTCTCTTTTTTTCTTGCTTAACTTCTTCCATGAAATGCGAACTCCCTTGGACGCCCAAATGAAAGCAGATAGGTCTCCGTTGATCATTCTATACATTAGCAGCAGCACAAAAAAGGTCTACAAAAGGGCCATATAAGGAGACACTGGAGTCTGGGCAGAAAAACGATTTCAACAATAATACTGAGTTAAATATGCTATGCAGCTACGGCGTGTCAGATAACAATTTGGGATCCAGTGCACAAAATTATTTACCATCAAAGGGGCAATCATCTCATCTCTGGGATCATTTTTTTAAGGAGTTCAAGTTCAAATAACTATATCTATATTTTCACAGTAGGCACTTTACATGGGACTTAGACACACACAGTCCACATAATAAAGCATGAAGAATAGAGCACAGAAAATGTCCTGATGCAGGACTTAATAGATTTAAGTAATGAGAGTAATGGGAGGTATGGGAAGGCTGTACATATACCCCGACCAGCTCCAGAAGAAAATAAGACGGGAGCAACAAAAAATAGTATCCTGCTTTGCTCTTTTTCTGAGCATTCAGATACTAAAAAAAGGAAAGCTATCAAGAAAATGTTGTTCCGTGTCCCATGCACGCACATGGTAAGGAGCAGCTAGGGCTCAGCACCGCCAATGGTTTCCTCCACTTACATGCTCTGGGAGGGGTGATTAATTAACTTGCGCCGACCAGACGGGTGTCCACCACTCATTACATGCAGGGCCAGTGCCTGTTGCTCCACATATCCCTATAATATTGCCAAACTGCGGTAACGTAGCAGTTAAGGTGCTGGCAGTTAAGTGCAGTTCAGCCTGTGCAGCACTCCAGTGCAGAGTGGTCCAACTGGAGTTGGTGGTGGGCGACGAGCACACTGACAAAGGTGGAATTACAGCCAGCCATTTTCAGATCTAGGCAGTGAGGCTCCCAAAAGGTATATTTGAACTTTCAGTTTGCTCTACATGTGCCGTGCCTTACTGAAAACTTCGCCTTGCGCCTTTGCAGTCCCAGCCTACGTCACCATAGCTCAGCCACAATTATCTAATCGGAATGACAAAAATTAATTAATGACGTTGGTCTTCATGACAGGCAGCCGTGCTGACATCACTAACATGATGTTGCACATTGATCGAGCCTGGACGTCGGTGGACCAGTCTGTGAAAACTTACCCGAAGAACAGGTACATTTATGTTTTAATAGTTATCAGGCCAACTGCCGGTGGGAGAAACATTTTATAGCCCCAGCCCTGTGAAATAAGTGCCGGTGCTGAGCACCAGAAACCACTGTTTCAGCAGTTTCCTTGTCTCTTTCCAAACTTTATTGAAATTGATCCTTGAAACCTCTTCTAAATTTTTCAGAATCTGGACCCCCAAATATCTTATTTCCTGCTTAACTAGAGAACTAGTATAACTGACGTTCCAACACATAATTTCTGTCTTTTCTTGATTTATAGAATAACCAGATACCTTCCCAAACTCTTCTAATGATAATAATATGCTAGGCAATGACCCAACTATATTCCGAGTATATATCATTAGATTTCTTTTCCCAGCCTCGACACAAAAATGATTCAATCCTCACATTTCTTCTAATCGGTGTGGCCAATGGTTCAATGTACAAGTTAAAGAGGAGCGGGGAGAGTTGACATCCCTGACAAGTGCTGCAGTCTATCTTAAAAGACTGTGAAAGGTTGCCATTGATCAAAATCCTAGCCGCAGGATTCTTATATATAAATTTTACTGACTTAGAAAAAAGGTCCCCGAACCAAAGGCCCTCATAGTCAAATGTTAAAAAGACCAACTGACTCGATCAAAGGCGTTGGTGGTGTCAAATGTAAGAACTGCCAAGGGGGACTCATCCTATAAAGCCAGATCAATAGAACCTAATAAATCATGAGTTAACTTATGGAGTTGCCTCCCCTTAATAAAACCCTTTTGGTCGTTGTGCACCAGATTACCCATCACCCTTTCGAGCCTCTTAGATAGAATGTGTGTGTAGATCTTATAATCAGAGTTCAGCAATGAAATAGGCCGATATGACTCACAGCTCGCTGGATCTTTATCAGACTTCAAGATCAAACTGATTGTAGCCTCATCCCATGATTTCGGGATCTCTTGACCATTAACAAAAACATCATTAAAAAGTTCCAGCGTAACTGGAATGAGCTCCTCCCCTAGTGTTCTATCAAGGTCATTTGGTAGACTATCAGGACCCGGTGCGTTCCCTAATTTCAACCCCTTTATGGCCTTATATACCTCTTCCCTGATAATCTTAGCCTCCAATTCCTGCCTTAGTGTGTTATCCAGGCCAGGAAGGTGCAAATCAGCTAGGAAGGCCTCAGTCTGAGACTCTTAAGCCTCTGAGTCCTCAGTATATAATTTTGGAAAGAAAGAGATAAAAGCACCTTCTAAATCGGTCTCCTCTGTCCAGAGCTCTCCTGTTGCTTTGTTTCTGATTAAAATGATCCTATTCCTTGTCTGATCAACTTTGGCTTTCCATGCCAAAAGGTTTCCAGAACCCTCTCCATACTCATAGTGAGCAAATCTACTAGTATACCACCTTTTCCTATTTCTATATTCTAAAAAGGCCTCCAGCTCACCCCTTTTTTCTTTCAGCTGAACACCCAAAGTATTTAAGGAGATTTCATCTCTAGACTGTTGAGTGTTAAAATAACACTCTTCTATAGTAGCTATATCCTCCTCAATTTTTTTTAACAAGATCTCTATCTTTCCTATATCTATAGGTGGCTGCATTCACCAGGCTTCCTCTCATATAAACCTTATATGCATCCCAAACCACCTGTAAAGTAGCTGACCCATGATTTAAACCAAAAAAGCTTCTAGTATCTTGCTTTCATCCTTCCACCACCGTCTCATCTGTTAAAGAGCACGATTAACCGTCCACCTAAAATGGGGAGGGTATTGCTCAAGCTTCAGATGTAGCTTCACTGCTGAGTGGTCTGATAAATGTTCAGAGACGTGCCCAATGTAACCAACCCCTCCCACCAGACTATTATGTATTCAAAAAAGGTCTATCTTGGAACAGTGGCCATATTTTCTGTTATAAAAGGTATACCTCAAGCCATCCCCACCCTTCAGTCGCCATATATCAACTAGGCCCAAGTCTACCATTGCTTGTCTCACCCTGGG
Source organism: Pleurodeles waltl (assembly GCF_031143425.1). NCBI lineage: Eukaryota > Metazoa > Chordata > Amphibia > Caudata > Salamandridae > Pleurodeles > Pleurodeles waltl. The sequence continues at coordinate 307,223,962 of NC_090437.1, read as the reverse complement.
TCTGGTCTTAGGCGTGTTCACAGTTGCCCTCAGGGTGGACCTGTCTAGAACGGGATCCAATAAAACATTAAAATCTCCTCCCACTAGAACTGGGTATTTTGAGGTTAGCAACTGGCTGTACAAAACTTGAAATGGTTCTGGATCGTCTATATTAAGGCTGTAATAGCCAGCTACTGTAAACCATGAACCATGTAGCCTTGCCTCAACCACCATCCATCTCCCTCTAGGATCTACATTAACCTTACCCAATACCGCCTTAGTTGATCTTTTAAACAGAACTGCAACTCCTGTTACTGCACAGGTTTGGGTGGTACACACACACTGATCTTTCCATTTTAAATGTTTAAGAATATCCTGCCACTCCTCCCACAATAAGTGTGTCTCCTGAAGGATGATTACGTCTTTCTCCATAATTTGTAAAAGTTCCAGGATCTTCCACCTTCGTCTCTTAACCCTAAGGACATCAACATTCTAGGATACGATCTTCAATTCCATACTCTTATCTCTAGACATGTTACATATCCAAAAACCCCAACCGCTCCTAACCCGCCCTGAAGTAATCTAATCCCATTCTATCAAGTTTATGAGGACTAACACATTTTTGTGATTTTTCTCCCATATGCTCCCACACCCTTTGAAAAGAATAAAAAAAAAACTTCCACAATTGTCAAACCCATAACCCCTCCCCCTCCGACCCCTGAGGAACCCTCCCTACAACCATTGGAGTGGGAAAACCCTCCTTGATGGACCTACCAAAAACTCATAGCCTTCTGAACCGATGTTCAAGGAAAAAAGAAAACTACTCTGTCCCCCGCATCTGCTCTAAAAAAGAACAGACTTCGCTTGGCTCTCTAATATTGTACATCTTATTCTTCCACATAATTCTGAGAGCTGCAGGAAATCTCATCTGAACAGTGGCCCCTAACTCTCGTAGCTCCTGCATATGTTTCCCCAACTCCCATTGCCTGTCCTGAGTTTCCGGTGAAATATCTGACCTAATGCGGAAGAACCCACCCCCTTTAATAAACCTGTCCATTTTTAAAGCTGTGGTTAGAATTCTTTCTTTTATTGAATATGACCTAAAGTTAATCAACATTTTCCTATAGGGATCTCGATGAACACATTCAATGTCTTCCTCCAGGTTCACATGCTGCAAGTCCGGGAAAAATTCCTTAAACAGAGCAATAAAAAAAGCTTTAACATCCTGTCCTTCCACATCTTCTGGGACATTCAGAAGTCTGAGATTGTTTTGTCTCATATTGTTTTCTAAATTCTCAAGCCGGTCCCGTAGCTCTTTGTCTTTTAACTTAATCTGCTGGATCTCTTGTTTATTATGAGTTACTTGCACATCTAGCTCCTTCACTGCACTTTCTAGGGCTCCCATTTTATCTGCTAGTTTGTTTATTTTAGCCTCCATCGTTTCGCAAGTTGTTCTAATTCGTGCCTGGTTCTGCTCAGGAATCTGGAATTTCTCTCTGATCTCTTCAGACAAAGTATTAAGGAGGTCAATAATATTGTAATCAGTAGTATTATGGGTCTCGGGGCCCCTGGACTGTATCATCACAACAGGCGTACATAAAACTGGCGGCGGTCCTGGTACAAAAGACTGTGCCTTTGTATCAAACAGTGCCAGGCTTGATGACGATTCTGGCAACACAGACTGAAAAGAGTCTCTAACCGAAGCGGAAGAAATGGCTGAAGAAGGTCCCCATGTATCTTCAAAAGACCCACCTTCACCGAAACTAATATTAACCTCCTTATCCTTGCCTCCATTAAAATGGGCTATATCTGCTTGAGTCATATCCAAATTTCCGATCCCCACCTTAAAAAGGGAAAATAGAGGCATTGCAGTTTGGGGGGACTTTTCCTCTGGGGGCCCGTCCTCCTTCCGGGCAATCACAAGACTGTGGCTCCCCTGCTTCACCAAACGGTCCCCCCCAGAGTAATTTTAGAGTTGCCCTCCTCCTTACCTTTAATTTTCTTTGGTTGGAGGCGTGTCCCTTTAACAGCACCTGTGTCCGAGATGTTCCCACGATGAATGCGGCTGGGCATCATCAAAACTGCTTGACCAAAGCACACCCCGGTTGTCTCCGCAGGAGCCCCCTCTCTGGAGCCCCGGCTCAGCAAGGAAACGGGGGCTGGGGGCATGCAGCCAAGAACGTCGCCCGCCCTCTCCCGGAAGCGGAAGATCAAGGAGCGGCGACCTCGCACAACATTCCAAGATGCCCCAGTCCACAGCCTGGCACCGCAAGGAGCAATGCACTCCTGCCGCGCAGCTCCGCCACCCCCCACTGCAGACCCGCAGCCCATAGATGGCAGGGCACAACAAACTCACTGCATGCCATGTGGGGTCACTGAAAATGGCCGAGGTTCCTGGTGTCTGCGACGCCTTCACTCACGTGGCCGCCATGTTCTTCCCCCCGACAGCACTATAAGATTACTAGCTGGTGACCGCATTAAGAACTATCTAAAAATAATTGTTATGTAGAATGGAGGCTCATGCAAGAGTGGGAGTAATTGGCAGGCGGGAGCCAGTGAGTAGAATGCAGGAAGAATGACACCTAAGCAGAGTCAGAGGGCTGAAGGGTTCTGTGGCCAGTGGTGAGTTGGATGGATTGAAGAAGCCACGTGGGTGGCCTAGGAGTCGAATTGAGAGTCACACGTGGCCTAACTGAGAACTAAGATAGCGCACCCACTGGGTGTAAGGTACATTAGCGCACTAAGCAATCATAGAAACAATAATCATTTTTCAATGTTTTGTCCTCACGCAAGGGGAGACACCCATGATGAGGTAAACAATGGTAGAAGTTCAATTATATACTTACCATGTTTCTCATTTGTTTTTTGTTCATCAAACTGTGTAGGCTGTCTGCTTCAAAGTATAATGTGCAGCGAGGATCTATTTTTAAGGTTAATAAAACTTTTGTGGAACAAAGGGTGAGCCCAAGTTCTGTTGTGTAACATGACATGCCTCCACCAGTATGTACCACCCTTATCTCTGTGAAAACTGTTGCTGCAGTTTTTTCAAGTGTCTTCCAGTGACTGATATAGAATTGTACCTTCTGATGTGGTCTATACTTGGGTAACAAGCCTGAGTCCCAGGCAAGGGGCTATAATGAGGGAACGGGCCTTCAGCAACCAGTACAGCCCAAGACTGAAGGGCTACAATGTATTAGAACATTCCACCTACTCAGGGTAAAATGTTCTAAATAAAAAAGGTAGAAACAGAAAGATAAACAGTGGATGTTGGATGGTCCAAACCAGCCATTATTGGCTCTCAGCCACTCCACTGTCTTCATTGGCTCCCAACAATGCGAAGTTCTATTTACATTTATTGTATATAATTTCCAAAGAATTCAAAGTAAATAAAAGTTCAAAAGCTTAGAAGTACACCCAATTTCAAGATTTATTTATGTATTAAATTAATAATTTTGAGCTGAATGTCCTAACCATATGTATCAAGGATTATTATTATTAGTAGTAGTAGTAGCAGTATTTAATGTACTGTTATATTATTTGTATTATTGTTTTGATAATTTTTTTATGGTTGAAGTGGGCTATGAATAAATTGAGTCCGGATAATATGAGAGTGAGAGGCCGTTTTTTGATAATCTGTATTTTGAGATTTAGGCCTCTTTTTATTTTGATGAACTTGAGTATATAGAGATGGAGTCGAGAACGGACTACACTGCTGATATGGCGTGTGCTCATGCGTGTGTCTCAGATGAAAATTACCGGTGAGTTGGCGGGTGAACTCCTTAGGGTTTATGAACTCGGATATTCAATTGCATGAATTATGGTGCTTATGATTTTGGGTAGACTGCATCCAAACAATTTACTGGAGATTAGCATAGGCTTCAAGGCGCAATGGGGCAGATTAGGATCACTAAAGTGGGGACGGAGTGAAGCGATTTCTTCATATGGGGGGATTGTGTTTGTAATACTGTGTAAGATACGAGTGGTGTCGATGAATGGGTACTTATTTTTGGAGGTGTTTGCGGGGCTACTGAGACCTTACATGGCTATTTCTGTAGGAACGATTGCCCAGACACGAGGGGTGTATGAACTGTCAAAGGATTGGGCTTTATAGAATGGTGTGGTCGTTAAGGGGTAAGTTTATTTTATTGTATTTTATCTTTTGAATGTTTGATTTTACTTGCTCGAACTCCGTTTATAAGTGAAACTGAGTACTTCATGGAGTTAATCTCACTGAATATTTTATTATATTTGGCAGCGCTAATGAGCGGTTTAGAGAACCGAAAACTGGAGATTGGGAGTTTTTCGACATATACCAAGATTCTATCATGCAGTTACTTTCAATTGGGTTTAGATGTCACCCGCAGAATAATAATAACACACAGAGGTTTCCAGATAATAGTTGGCTCCACATGTCGGTGCATGAACTAATTATAATGCATTGAACTTTTGTGAAAGGCACTTTATGTTTATTATTTGTATTAAGGAGCTTCAGATTGATTTAGATTATCATCCCCTGTTCTGGTACACAGGTGCTTATACTCAACAAATCCTGATTAGAACTGAAAACGTTTTATGGGTATGTGAACACGTCCAGCATGTTTGCATGAATATTCAGATATATTACAGTGTCATATGAATCATACTGGTTTCCACTAATAACACACTAGGGACAGTTTGGGTGTATGGTTCTGACAGAAATATACAGGGTTGATATTACAATGCTATGTATATGTATCATTCACAGCCCTGATGAAGTCAATGAGTTACATCCCAGATTAAATACGTGTTGGCTGGAGTCTGAGCTGAAGACATAAAAATACGAAGATCACAACATAGTGTTCAACAATACAAGACGTGTGCCTTTATGTTTTCCACTATTAGGTAGCCTTGTCCCCTGAGTCCAGGGGAATTTGTGTGCAGCTATTAAAGCCCGTATAGTTTTGAAGGAAGCAGGTGAATAACTGCAATGCCCTGAGTATCGGTGAGTTAAAGCATGTGAATTCAGTGCTGGTGAGGTAGTGTAACAAGGGGTGCCATGCAGTTTGGAATATAGCCTCATTTCTAGCTCAGTTGTGGGAGAGTTGTTCCATCGGCAGAATGTGCCACAGTTGGATAAACCACTGCCTTATGGTGGTGGTGGGGGGGGGGGGGGGATATTTCCAAGCCAGTGCTATCAGCTGCCTAGCTGAGTGCAGCACATAGCTGATGAGCGTCCATTCAGCGTGAGTCATCACCTTAAGAGTCAGCAGTCGCACCCCAAGTATCATTGTAAGAGAAGAAGCAGGGAGAGGGTACCCTACTGTGGCTTTAATGTGACTGAGTACCTTCTTCCAAAAGGTAGCAATAAGGGTGCAGGACCCCCAGATATGGCAGAAGTTTCTCTGTTTTCACCCACATTGTCAGCAACGGTCGGGCAAGCTAGGATAAATGGTGGAGAGGCGCAAGAGTGTATAGTACCAATGGAACATGAATGTATATGCTGTTTACCTTGGGGAGATTCTGCTGTATGTTTTTAGTATATCGCGCCACAGAGTGTCCCATTGTTTAGGCATTATTTCTTCAGAGGTGGTTGCACCCCAAAGTGCTTAGTAAGGGTGAGTACGGGTGGGTGCTGTGTGCTGAAGAGTGATGTAGGTGTTGGAGATAAGTCTTCGCTAGCCATCATAGACTCTCACCAGTTTCTCAAGGGGGGTGTACAGTCGAATGATCCCCTGATAAACTGAAGTTAGGGCAGTGTAGCCCACAACTATCGGTCGGTTGCATCAGAAGAGAGATGGAGATTCTAGGCTGTTTCCCATTTCAAATAAACGTGGAAATGTCACGTTCAAGTTCTGTGATGCCATCCTATGGGTCTGGGGTGGGTAGAGTCTGTAAAAGATAAAGAGCTTGCGGTAGAATGTTCATCTTGACCAAGTTCACCCGCTCAACCGCGAGATATGAGGAGGTTTCCATCTCCTGCTGTCCTCAAAGATTGCACGGCAGAGGGAGGGACAATTTGCATTCATCCAGGTAGCAAGCATCGATATGAGATTTGCAGTTTCATTCTAAGCCATGTTCTTCAAGCTGCAGAGCATACAGGGAGTGCAGAATTATTAGGCAAATGAGTATTTTGACCACATCATCCTCTTTATGCATGTTGTCTTACTCCAAGCTGTATAGGCTCAAAAGCCTACTACCAATTAAGCATATTAGGTGATGTGCATCTCTGTAATGAGAAGGGGTGTGGTCTAATGACATCAACACCCTATATCAGGTGTGCATAATTATTAGGCAACTTCCTTTCCTTTGGCAAAATGGGTCAAAAGAAGGACTTGACAGGCTCAGAAAAGTCAAAAATAGTGAGATATCTTGCAGAGGGATGCAGCACTCTTAAAATTGCAAAGCTTCTGAAGCGTGATCATCGAACAATCAAGCGTTTCATTCAAAATAGTCAACAGGGTCGCAAGAAGCGTGTGGAAAAACCAAGGCGCAAAATAACTGCCCATGAACTGAGAAAAGTCAAGCGTGCAGCTGCCACGATGCCACTTGCCACCAGTTTGGCCATATTTCAGAGCTGCAACATCACTGGAGTGCCCAAAAGCACAAGGTGTGCAATACTCAGAGACATGGCCAAGGTAAGAAAGGCTGAAAGACGACCACCACTGAACAAGACACACAAGCTGAAACGTCAAGACTGGGCCAAGAAATATCTCAAGACTGATTTTTCTAAGGTTTTATGGACTGATGAAATGAGAGTAAGTCTTGATGGGCCAGATGGATGGGCCCGTGGCTGGATTGGTAAAGGGCAGAGAGCTCCAGTCCGACTCAGACGCCAGCAAGGTGGAGGTGGAGTACTGGTTTGGGCTGGTATCATCAAAGATGAGCTTGTGGGGCCTTTTCGGGTTGAGGATGGAGTCAAGCTCAACTCCCAGTCCTACTGCCAGTTCCTGGAAGACACCTTCTTCAAGCAGTGGTACAGGAAGAAGTCTGCATCCTTCAAGAAAAACATGATTTTCATGCAGGACAATGCTCCATCACACGCGTCCAAGTACTCCACAGCGTGGCTGGCAAGAAAGGGTATAAAAGAAGGAATTCTAATGACATGGCCTCCTTGTTCACCTGATCTGAACCCCATTGAGAACCTGTGGTCCATCATCAAATGTGAGATTTACAAGGAGGGAAAACAGTACACCTCTCTGAACAGTGTCTGGGAGGCTGTGGTTGCTGCTGCACGCAATGTTGATGGTGAACAGATCAAAACACTGACAGAATCCATGGATGGCAGGCTTTTGAGTGTCCTTGCAAAGAAAGGTGGCTATATTGGTCACTGATTTGTTTTTGTTTTGTTTTTGAATGTCAGAAATGTATATTTGTGAATGTTGAGATGTTATATTGGTTTCACTGGTAATAATAAATAATTGAAATGGGTATATATTTTTTTTTTTGTTAAGTTGCCTAATAATTATGCACAGTAATAGTCACCTGCTCACACAGATATCCCCCTAACATAGCTAAAACTAAAAACAAACTAAAAACTACTTCCAAAAATATTCAGCTTTGATATTAATGAGTTTTTTGGGTTCATTGAGAACATGGTTGTTGTTCAATAATAAAATTAATCCTCAAAAATACAACTTGCCTAATAATTCTGCACTCCCTGTATTTATTCACTAATGAGTGACATAAACAGCACCTCACACCCATTTGAGTTACATGACATGGGCTGCACTAATGATATCTCTGCCCACCCTCCTGTCAAATGAAGTTGAAGCCATTCAGTTCAACCCATCTTCACAAAATAATGAATCACTATAGAATACAGTGGAATATAACCACAGACATCATGCTGAGTTTCAAGCTCATGTCTGGGCTGGACAATAATCTGGTAAGCTCTAATGAAATGTGTCAGTGGGTGCCTTTACTCTACTCGGCTTGTATGATGTTATACTGAGTTAAAAGCTATTAGATTGGAACACATCTGTGTCTTTAACATATGATTCACTTCTTTGTATGCTGGGTACATGCATTACTCATATGAAAGTTGTAGTAACGTTGCTTGGAATAGTAAATGCCTATGTCACTTTGTGGCTTGGCATCAATGCTATTTTGCTAATCCAGTGCTTAAAGACAGTGGTATAACACAAAATGGTGTCCCCCATGCAGAATGGGATGATGGGCCCCTTAGCCTCTGATATTTCGCAGATATTCACCCCTGAATGTTAGGGGGCCCCCTGAAGGACCGGGGTCACCCTTGCACCGCAGAGGATGCAAGGGCCTGCATTACATCCCTGCTTGAAGACTTTGCCAGAATGAAGACATTTGAGAGCAAAATTTGGAATGTTGCTGATATAATGATACATTTCATTTGGACTACTCTCCACCTAAAAGGAGAGCTCATGCAGAGTTAATGGCATTCTAAGCTTCTTAGCCATTTGCTTTCCCTTCAAGTGCATGTGTCTGCAGCCAGCCATACTTCCCTTGTGCGTCTCTTGTGCACGCCAATAAAAGCAAAATGTGTGTCAGCTCATGTTTCTGCTCCATTCAACGAGTGGTAGATGATAGGTTAGTTAAATGAATGCTATTGTACATTCCCAGAAGAGTAAATGCTAATTTTGCTTTCTGGTGTAGTGTTAGCAGTATTTTGCTGGCATCGGTGTAACGAAAAATAGTCATCCCTTCCTGCAGATTGTGAAAAGAGCCGCCCAAGTCATCCATATCATACATCTCTTCATGGGTGTTGGGGCTGAATGAGTGCCTCCCCTCAAGGACTGAAGGGCCCCTGAGGGGTTGGGGGCCCCTCAGTGCTTAATTTGTAAATAAAAAGGTGCCGGAGCCCAAAACACGCAGCTGCCGCAATTAAATGTGTGAACACGGAATACTGAGGTAGCGTAATCCTAAAGCCATCTCGGGCCTCTTCAATCCATTTTCAGCCACTCCCTGCCCCTTCAGTTCACTCTTGCAGCTTTCTACTTTCTACCTTTGTGATGCTTTTTCATTTTTCTCTTCCTCCGTCTTTCCCATGTGTGTCTTTTGTTTGCAGCAAATGCTCGAGGCAGCAGAATAAGCCCTGGCATTGAAAAATAAGTGCCTGTGCTCAGCACTGGAAACAACAAGCACAAATTAAGCTCTGGGGCCCCCTGCGCTGGAGGGGCTGCAGGTCCTTGCATTACATCCTTGTCTGCTAGTTGAGTGTTAAAAACTGACAAAGACTCCTGTCGAACAATCAAGCAAATGGGATACAGTGCCCAAACTGCACATCGAAAGGAAGTGCAGAATATTGCAAAAATAGAGCCTTATGGTATATTCGGAAACTCAAATGTCCATACGATTGAAAGTCCCGAACAGCATCTGTGAAAAAATTCTGTACTTCACGGTCTGTAGGAGGAATACCCAACATTACTCCACAAAAACTAGAGCCATGGCAGATTTTCAGGGCATTCACATGGGATACATTTTAATAGAGAAATTCCAGATGACAAGTATTTACATAGGAGGCGCCTATCCTGAAAACCTGGCCTTAATTGGGCTCTCACGGACACCCCTGTCTAAAGAGTGAGCCTGACTAGCTCAGAAGAGTTTATTATGCTGATAGTCTCAATCTAGGAATTCTTTGGAAAAGGGGACCAAGTAGCAAATTCCCCCCAAATAAATTGAATGAAAGGCAAGTTTTATATAATCTGGAATCTGGGTATGCAGGCGAACACGTCCACCTGTACGGTTTTACAAAGAAAACAGCATACTGTATCACTTCTACCTTACACGTTCTTCCATTATCCATTCTGTCCCTTTCCTACATAATGCGACTGAGAATCTACTTGAAAGGAGAAGAAAGGGATGCTACGATCTCAGGCCTTAGAAAGCAGAGATATGCCATCTCAGGTTAGATGTGTTTTACACGGTCAGAGAGCAGAGGAATGTGTATTGTGTTCTAGCATGTGTACAGCAAAAGGTAGATTTATTATATTTAACATACCTTTTATTAATGTGATTAAACATAAATATGGAATATAGTACAGTATTTATGTACATTACACTTAGGGCCTGATTTAGATATTGGCGAACAAGTTACTCCCTCACAACAGTGATGGATATCCCATCCACTGAAAACTAAATTCCATTATATTCTATGGGATTTAGAGTTCGGCGGACAGTATCTAAATCAGGCACTAAGTTATTAGACTGTTACAATTAAATTAACTAACATGCATACATATATTTTACAGTGAATGTTTAAAATACATAGAAAAAACATGGTAGGAAAAATATTTTTATTTTAAAATCCCTTTATTATTTCAATAAAATACTTTTTAAAATGTAAAATATTTAAATGCAGTGTTATAATGCCATTAATATATTTAAAAATATCCTTTTATTTTAAACATTTTTTTTGTCTTTTTATTAACCATATGTCTGCAGAAAAGAATTGGAGGATGCCATTTGCATTTCAATTATGCTCCAATTTTAGTTATTTTTTCCCACTGTGCAGGTCATTTTCCCCAGATGAATGGAATGCTTTTTAAATGGTTTGGGCATGATGGCTCTATGGAGGGACTCCTGTTTGTATTTTAAAATAATGTGTGGAGAGATCAAGGGTTCCTCTGAATATCTCTCATTCACTTTTATTATTCTGTTTTCCGTGGACCTGCCCTTTTTTGGCTTTTTATGTTTTTTTAAAATGGGTAATGGATTTCAAATGGATTTTATTTTCTGATTGTAGTAGATCCCATTTCTTAAAAGACACGCTTCTCTTTGGGAATAAAATGAGCTTACGTGTGACAAACTTTGGGGCATATTTATACTCTGTTTGCGCCGAATGTGCGTCAAAATTTTTGACGCACATTCGGCGCAAACACTGCCCCATATTTATACTTTGACGTCCGACCCCGCGGGCGTCAAAGTTCCACCATGTGCGTCATTTTTTAGAAGGGGGAACCAGCCTTGCGTTAATTATATGCAAGGTAGGCGTTCCCTTCCAAAAAATGACTTTAAGGCCTGTGCCCCATATTTATACTGTGACGTCATTTTGACGCACAGGAGGGGGCAGGCCTTAAAAAACGGCGCCCAGCCTGATGGGCGCCGTTTTTTAACGCCTGGGTCAGGGGAGGCGTTAAGGGACCTGGGTGCTCAGAAGGAGCCCAGAGGTGCCCTCCCATGCCCCCAGGGACACCCCCTGCCACCCTTGCCCACCCCAGGAGGACACCCAAGGATGGAGGGACCCATTCCAGGGAAGTTAAGGTAAGTTCAGGTAAGTATTTTTTTTTTATTTTTTTTGTGGCATAGGGGGGCCTGATTTGTGCCCCCCTACATGCCACTATGCCCAATGGCCATGCCCAGGGGACATATGTCCCCTGGGCATGGCCATTGGGCAAGGGGGCATGACTCCTGTCTTTGCTAAGACAGGAGTCATTTCAATGGGGGTTGGGCGTAAAAAAAAATGGCGCAAATCGGGTTGAGGCCAAAATTTTGCCTCAGACCTGACTTGCCCCATTTTTTGACGCCCAAGCTCCATTTTCCCCTATGCCGGCGCTGCCTGGTGTGAGTCATTTTTTTTGACGCACACCAGTCCGCAGCGCCGGCTAACGTCATCCAATAAATAAGGCGCCCGCATGGCGCTTTGGAATGGCATTAGCCGGCGTTAAAATATTTGACGCACAACTGCGTTGGCGCAGTTGTGCGTCAAAAAGTATAAATATGGGCCTTTGTACTTCTAGGAAATATGTCTATATTTTCAGAAACAGGCATACCGATGTCTCAAGTAAAATTATTGAATATCTGTATATATTCAAAGCTTATGTTTTTTATTTAGAATTTTTTATTTGAGAGCCAGATTAAATAGCTTACCTTACACCAGCCAAGAGAAAAAAAAAATCAATTTCATACAGTTTTCATACAATTCCGTGCAATATCATACAATGTTCTACAACACACAATATTATTCAATTACTATTCTAAATGCATCCACACAAAACGTTTGAGAATTCCTAGCTACATTTGCCAAGGCAGAGCATAGTTCTGCCATAAATTGGTACAACATTTTGTTAAATCTTACAATCTCTCATTGTTTTCCATCTCTGCAGCAACAAAGCTCTGGCCTCTGGCCTTGAAACATAGAGTAACTTTTGATGGTTATTCTCAAAGTAGAATCATAGCCTAAAAGCAGCGACGAGGCGCTGCACTTGCTCCAGGTATTGAAATAGCACTTTCCAGGCATCACGAAAAGCTACAGGTTTCCAAATAACATGGGACCAATTTGGCACTTCTATCGATCTGCACCTGAAAAAGCAGCATGGAAGAGACGAATTGATCCCTCAGAGAAATTGCGGGGGTCTTTAGAGCAACCATTTTGCAAAAAACTGCATCCTGCACCAAATGGCTCCTCTCAACGCCATAAAGTTCAGTTTATTAACAGTCTCCCACAGTTCCCTTGACAGCGTAAAGCCTTCATATTTTCCCCAGTTAAAAACAGCTTTTTAATAAAGATCAACCACTCCGCATGATGCGAGAAACCTTTTCCACGCATCCGGACACTTCGGAGCTCGGAACTCAATTAAATTAGTGACCAGGGGCCACATGTACGGAGCATTTTTGCCGTCAGAAGCGGCGGATCGGGCCGTTTCCGACCACAAAAATGCTTTTACAAATGTACAAAACACAAATTGTGCACTTTGGTATTTGGGAGGGGCGTGTTTATGGTGCTAGAGCAGGAGTTTTTAACAGAATTATTAATGAATATTAATGTATCCTGAGTGTTGAATTTGAGTGGAAAATGTAATAACGTAGGAAAAATAGTGCACACATTTGAAAGCAAAACCACATGAGTGGCTGCCAATGTTCACAAAGTGTACTTATTAATGCCTTATTAATATGAAAGGATGAGCGTTTGTTTATATTAATGTAGTAATAAATCATATTAAGGGTTGTGCATTATGTACTTGCTTTATTAATTGAAAGCCTTAACTTAGCAGAGGTCTTGGCCTAGTTGCACAATCTCATGTCAAGCTGTATTTCTGAAATGTTTAATAAAATATCTGTTTAGAGAATTAAATTGTGATTTTCCACTGTACTGACCAAATGTATGGTAGCTAAAATCTTTCTCCTGAGAACTGCTTGCTAGTAGATGCTGTTTCTGTTGACTGAAACATTGTAAATGTAACATGTGTAAGACTGACTTTCTCAGGAGAAAACAATAGAGACAATGACTGGAGTATAAGCTGCAACAATATTGTTACCTGACGAGCCGGATGATGAGGACATTAAAAGAGAAGCCAGTCAGCGACATGTGAACTGTGTACTAGTATAAACTGTAGACTGGATGTTTTAGTTTTATTGGAGAAAGTGTGAACATGCGATCCCTTGACCAATAGGGATTTGGGAAGTAGGTTAGGAAATCTAACTTTACAAGGCTGCTCTGAGAAGAAGACACCATTTTCCTCATTCACCATTCATTCGCCATTTGCTCATCTTCTGTCCTGAGAAGACGCGCTTAAGTTTACTGCTTAAATACTTTGCGCTTTCTGAACTGTGATACTGAATCCTGATGCCTTGCTGACCTAACTGATGTCCTGAGGACGAAGACTGACTCTGCTTGCTGATCCACACAGAGGATTAGGTATACAGATAGTGATGTTTGTTATTCATATTTGCTTTTGTTTCTTGGTACCAACCACAATATTTTGATACACCCATAGTTAGATGTTTTCCAAATTTGTGTTGACTAAATTGTTTTGCATGAAGCCCAACATGCTAATTCTAATCTGATGCTAGTTAGGGAGCTCACTGATGAAGTTCACTATATGAAATAACATTTAAGGTCTTTTCTTTGCTGAAACTAAATGTATGTGATATTATTTGTGCAGCTATTCTTGCTATTAATTTGCACTGTAGTATTAGAATGTGTAGTAGCTCAAGCCTTGATTAGAGTACGATTCTTCCACAGATTTGGACAGCCAGTGTTGTTTCTGTATGTTTATCATTTGATTTTGAGATTAATTTACATGACACTAGCATTGTTAATATAGGGAAATAAATATTCTAACTTTTACATAATGGTGTGGTTATTCATGACTGAATGGTTATGGTTGATTAATTACTGACTCCTATTGAGTACTAATGTTATTGATTATTGTTGATAATTGATGTTAATAATTGACAATTGGTTATTGATCGACATTGGTACAGGGTCTATATGGTGGGAACATCTCAAGCGTTGGTCAAAAGGTCAATTGACCTATTTGCGTCCCCTTGTAAGTTTACTTATTAAGGTCTGACGGGTCAACAGAGATGGTAGCAGATTGATGGTTACTTCCCCTTGAGAGGTCATCGAGGAGGCCCGGTACCTGATAGCAGACGTTCACAGACATTATAGCAAATTGATGGTTTGTCCCCTTGAGAGCCCACTGTAGAGAGCCGGTACATAATATTGTGATATTGAGAAGGTTAGATCCAAACAGTGAGAGTAGCAGACTGAAGGTTTGTCCTTTGAGGTTAACAGTGATAGTAGCAATTTGATGATTCGTCTCCTTAAGGACCCATCATAGATACCCAGTATAGGTTTTTGATTTTTTTTTTTCAATGAAACAAATTGGAGAGAAAATGTTCCCCTAAGTCCTGAATTGACTTTCGCAGAATCTTATAGCCCACTAATGGTGGTTTGAGGATGTTCTTGGCATTCTAGTGATAGAGTGAATGAAGTAGGTTTTGCGCTTGCACAGCTTATGGAAATCACAGGTAAATTGTGATGTTTGTGAGGGTTTAGGGAGTTTGCGTACTCCAAATGAAGTTGTAGAAGAAGTGTGCATACTCCGCAGTGTGAGAGTAGGGAATTCATCGAACTTCACATGTACGTGGCACTTTGTGCTAAAAAATTGTCCACATGGTTGTTGACATACAGACCCTGCGTGGTCTAAGACTCCGGAGTATATTGAAAAGTGTATGAGACACTTGGTTTTTGTTGTAAATTGTCTGGTTTAATAGGTCGATCAGGAGTGGTCGACAAGTCAGAGTGTGAGTCAAAGTGAGTGAAATAATTTTATTTTACTGAAATCTGGTGAGTCCTATGTGCACCAGGACAGACCCACTCTCCGGTTGAGAGTAAAATTTGCAGGTCGAATTTTGCTTGCGAACCAGGGAAGCTGAGAAAGAAGGAGTAACTGTAAGAGTGGGAAGAGCCGTCAGTGAAAAATCTGTAAAGTTTCTGAAGCGATTGTGTTACATTACCTGTAGTAAACGGACACGTTTGGTTTTGATTTTGGTTTAGTGCTTGCAATAAATTGCATTAGTTTAATGCGAATCTGAGTTTAGGAGGACAAGCGGCAAGACTGTCAGCCGCAGTACGTGTGAGTATGACCTAATAGGCGAGGCTACACCAGCTTACATTGTAATGGAAGAGAAGGGTGTTGCGTCTTGTCTTTGGCTAAAGCAATGGTGGAAAGCGACAGAGAAAGATGGAAACTTAGCATTTCCCACAAATGGAACGTTCAATTTAAAGGTTTTAGAGCATTTAAGGATGGTGCTATATGAATCGAAACCCCTTCCGAGACCAGCACAGTTTGAGTCATTAGTGATCTGGGAGCTAGTCACAAGACAGCAACAGAAATTTGAGAGGAGAATGACAAAAGCAGAAAAGCCACTAGTGGAAGCTAGGTGGGATCATGCTCAGAAATTGTGGAGAACTGAGACATTACAGGGGATTAAGCTATTTCCAGCAATTACTCAAGACAGTGAAAAGCAAGGAAGGAAAGCTACCCGTAAGACAAACAGAAGCCCTTCTGAGAATAGGGAGGCTAGAAATTCCTCGACAGTGGAGGAAGAGTCAGGTGATGATGAGTTTCCTACACAGTTATTGAGAAATCACCCTCCACCATATGCAGCACATGAGAGTTCTGACACAGGTTAATACAACAGTGAGTCTGGTGCAGGTTAATACTAGCCTGACACAGAGTCTGATGCAGAGTAGTCTTAACGCGCCTACTACTCCAGTAGCACGGAATCAGGTGCAAACGCCACAGGTCCAGAGAATTTATCATGATGTACCCATTGTGGAAACTGCCACAAATGTAATGGTGCCTACGGAACAGGTTTTCCCAAGACCGATGTTGGTTCAGACAAAACCAACTCCACTTTTACTGCCCCAAGTGCAGCCACACGCCATGCCGAGATTCACTCCAGTAACAGGGACAGTCAGATATGTTGATATGAGTTACTCTCCAACAGAATTTAGATACCAGACCAAGCCCAGATGCTATATCTCTATTTTTTAATGTTGGTCTGGCCGTGCCCTTGTATGCATAAAAGAAACCCAGTGTATGTGAGCAAGACGTCATGACACAGAATGCCATGGGGAGAGGACTTATTGAAAACACTCGAGTAGTCTCTTCTGTGGGACAGACCTTTGACGGGTCCAGGTCCTTGTTAGACCTTAGTCCATTCAGAGTCCCGCTGGATACTGTGATGGGATCGAACATTGGTGAGAGTTTGAACTTAATGACACAGCAGACCCCAACTACAGTTGTGCAACAGGTACCACCTGTACAGGCTAATAACATTTAATTGAAAGGTTTAACAGCCCAGCAATTGACTGAATGGTTAGACAAGTTGAATACCCCACAAAGTGCTCCTAAGGGAGAGGAATATTTGAACTATACAAGACTGAGCATGGAAGTAGGTGAGCTCATTGAGGGAACTATGGGTGTGAACAGGTTAGAGTCCTACACAGAAGCAGAGTTGAGATATCTATGCCTGAAGATTACAAGGGAAGTGAGCAATGTGCATCAAAGGTTATATGGCATAGAAATAGAGAAAACAAAGCATTTGAAAAGGAGTTACAGGTTAGATTCTGAAGCTAAAGACTTTGAACACATGAGATCTGCTGGAATTAAAGCACACCTTAGGGAGTTGCTTCAAAGTGCCCAGCTTTGGGGAGGATTAGACAAATGGGAAGTCAGATGGGTAAAGAAAAGAGAGAAGAGAAAAGGGGATTCTGTAGAGCTGACTGCAAATGTGCAGCAGGACAAGGAACCAGTAAAATTTTTACCAATGTGAGAGATGCCGAGAGGGAATTTTGTTCATGTCCCTTGAAGCAGAAGTGACATTCTGTCATTTACAAATGATTATCCCTGATTAAGAGAGAAGCCAGTGGAATGGTACCAGCAGACAGACAGGTTTGTGAAACTTGCAAAATGCCTTTGGGAAGACTTAAACACTCTACATGAGATAGTGGTTCCAGCTGATTTGTGGATGGACTGTAAGAGGAGTATAGATTGGCCGACGAGAAGAGCCAGAGTGAGATAAAATTACAGGTGCACCGTCTCCTGAGGTAATGAAATATTACTACAAGGTGCTTGAATTCCTGAAGATGAGAATTTTACCCAAAAACATTGATTGGCAGAGAATTGACAGGACAGCTCAGGAAGCTAAGACGTCGAGGCATGCATATTATGAGAGATTGTTGCAGGCGTTCAAACATTACAGTGGGACAGAAACAATTGAGTCGAAATACATGATTCAGTTTGTGTTTAGATTTGTGGAAGGATTGAGACCTGAAATTAGCCAGATGATTAAGAGTCATTTGGTTTGCTGGCAAGCAAAGCCGATTGATGAGGTGTTGCAGTATGCCAAGTACTTTAGTGATGAGACTGAACTGAAGCAGAGAAATCTGAAAGAGAAGGCGATGGTGATGCAGATTAAAGCTGCCCAGACAGGGATGCAGGGAAGTGTTTCACAGCCACAGCAGCAGAAGGGAAACATGGTATTTCAAAATCAGATGAGAGGTAGAGGTCGCGCAGGTAATGTGAACCGTGGTCCAGACATGGGTACTGTAGTAGTTTAGAATGATGTGCAGGGAATGAAAAAAATTGTTGCTTTGCCACGCTTGCAGAGCTGTCGGACATTGGAAGCAGGAGTGTCCGATGATGGTGCAGGAAAGTGTTGATCAGCTAAGTAATGACATCAATTCATTTCAGAACATGAGAGGACCGAGAATGTGAGGTCATAATCCGAATGTCCAAAAAACATGAATCAAATGCAAGGTTTTCAACCCATGCAGCAGGTGCAAATGCCACGTGTACAAATGACACAGTTGCAGTCGATGCAACAGCAGGTTCCAATGGTACCTAGACAGCAAATTCAAATACCTCAAGCCTCAATGGAACAGCAGCAGGTGATGCTTCCTCAACAGGTCACAAGTCCGGCCAAAGTAATAACACACTGCATCAATTCCCGTTATACAGTGAGATTGGAATAAACGATGATTGGGTGAGCGAGAGTTCGGAGGAAGAGGAATGTATGCCTGCAGCTTCCTTAGAAGTAGATCAGAGAGGTCCCTCTGTGAAGGGAAAAGTCGTGGTTCACAGAGTTTCATTCTTGGTTGACACAGGAGCTACACGCTCAACAGTGAGAAGTGCAGAAGTTCCAAATTTGCCCCTTTTGGGAAAGACAGTCCAGGTTGTAGGAGTAGCAAATCAGTATCTGACCAATCCAATTACAGAACCAGTTCAGGTTAAAATTGGCAACTTTCAGGGAATGCATAGATTCGTAGTCTGCGATTCAAGTCTGGTATCCCTACTGGGACGAGATTTGCTGTGTAAAACCAGGTGTTTGATTACTTGTTCAAATGATGGAATAGAGATTCAGACGAATAGCGATGACGAAGATGACCAAGCCCCAGAGACAGAGTGTGAGACAGTAAGTGAGGAATACCCTCTGATTAATTTCTTTCCAATGTTCACAGTGAAAGAGCTTCACCCTGATTTACAGGGAATGGTTAAGGAAAAAGTGTGGGATCTGACAGGGAAAGAAATAGGTTTGATAAAGGGATTTGAGCCAGTTAAAGTTTCCATGAAGCCAAATGCAGTTTTTCCTCAGATTCCCCAGTACCATATGCCACAAGGTGCTCTTATGAAAGTTGCCCAGATAATTGCAGAGGTTGTGAAGCGAGGGGTTCTGAAAGAAGTGTCAAGCAACCCATGTAATTCACCAATAATGGGATTGAAAAAGCCCTGTGGAAAAGTTCGAATTGTCCAAGATTTGAGAAAAATAAATGATATTGTGATCAAATGTTGCCTTGTTGTAGCAAATCCAGCTTTGATAATGTTCCAGATTCTATGCAATGCTGAGTGGTTCACTCTCATTGACCCGTCACAAGCTTTTTTTCTGTGCCTCTTCATGAGGACAGCCAATTTCTCTTCTGTTTCAAATTTTTAGACTGAGTTTACTGTTGTTGTTGAATTCCGTAAAGGTTTTTGGAATCACCTTCCATATTCAATCAGATCTTGAAGAAGAATTTGGAGTTGTTGGAATTGCCTTCCCAATCGACCTTGGTACAGTGCATTGATGACTTGCTGATCGTGTCTAGAACGTGGGACGAGTGCAAGTATGACTTGATTACCCTGTTGAACCATTTGGGAAAGAATGGACATAAAGTGTCCCCTTTGAAATTACAGTACTGTCAGAAGGAAGTTAAATATTTGGGTCATCAGATTGAGAAAGGATTAAGGAATATATCTAGGGAGAGAGTCACGACCATACTGCAGATGAATCTACCGACTACACAGAGAGATGTCAGAATGTTTCAAGGGATGGTAGGTTACTGTCGCCAATGGATTCCCAATTTTTCAGTCATTTCGAGGCAATTGCAAAAGATGACTCACAATGAGATCACTGATCTCATAGTGTTAGACCAGGGTGGTATGAAAGCATTTACTGAGTTGAGATAATGTATGTGCAAAGCTCTAGCTTTGGGTAGGCCTGACTACATGAAACCCTTCACATTGTTTTGTCATGAGCGTGATGCATGTTCTTTGTCTGTCTTGACACAGGTCAACGGAGGTGTAAACCACCCAGTAGCATATTTTTCAGCTACTTTGGACCCAGTCGCAGCAGCCTTACCAGGCTGTTTGCATGCAGTTGCAGCGGTTGGACAGAGCCTCACACAGCGTGAAGGTATAGTGATGGGACACCCTTTGACAGTTATGGTCTCTCACTCAATTGAAGTTCTCCTCACCCCCACCAAAAATCAATATTTGACAGGTGCAAGATTGACCCGTTTTGAGACAAGTATTTTAGAATCACCAAATGTGTCATTGAAAAGATGTACAGTGCTGAACCCTGCAACTTTACTTCCAAATGAAAATGTTGAAATTGAAAAGTTAGAAGACATCGAGCATGATTGTCTTGAGGTGGCTGATCTGTGCACAAAACCGAGACCTGACATTAGAGATACTCGATTGGAAGAGAATGACCCAATTGTTTTTGTTGATGGTTCTTGTCTGAGAGACAGTACAGGGACACTGAGAGCAGGATATGCCATGTGCACAATTTCTGGTACCCTGGAAGCCTTGTGGCTTCAAGGAGTGTTTTCTGCACAAGTAGCAGAACTGTTAGCCCTTACTAGAGTGTTTGATGTATCTGCCCAGATGAAAGCTACAATCAGCAGTGTACATCTGAAGTCATAGGACTTCGCTTCAATGGGTAGTGGAGATGCGGATCAAGTACCAAGGTTTTGTGCATTGAACTGTATATCGTTCAAAGATAAGTGGGAACTCTTACCTGAAGATGAGACATGTTCAAACTATGCATTGAAAGTAACTGATACGATGGAAGAATTGAAAATGTTGCAGAATAATGTTGGCAGGGAGGAAAAAAGTTCATGGAGCAAAATGCAGTGTGTGCAAAAACAAGATGAATTGTGGGTTTTAGAAGAAGGTACAATGGTTTTGCCCAATACTTTGTTGTCTCAACTGGCTAGGTATTATCATGGTCAAGCACAAGTTGGGAAGGATGCCATGATTCGTCTGTTCAAACATGATTGGTTCAACCCGAGGTTTAGACAAGTTGCTGAAGTAGTTTGCCATTGTTGCATCATTTGCCAGCAAACGAACGCAGGGAAAGGGACAGTGGTTAATGTGAGCCACATTGGAAGAGCAGGAGGTCCATTCAGCAGAATGCAATTGGATTTTATTGAGGTTCCTGAATGTGGAGGTTTGAGATACGTGTTGGTGATTGTTTGCATTTTTAGCCACTGGATCAAAGCGGACCTTACACGAAGAATTGGTCGCCTCAGAGTAGCGAAACTGCTTCTTAGGGAACTGATACCACGTTTTGAGTGTTTAAGTTTAAATGAGATGAGAAGTATCTGCATGAGGGTACTAATGCAAATGGGGAACTTTCTTTTAACGTCTTCTATCGCTTATTGAGTGAGTATGTTGAGAGGATGGATGCAAAGAATTGTTTTGTGTGTACGCAGATTCCTTCATCATTCCAAGACGGAGTTACTTATCATAGTTTGCCTCTCACTTATGGGATACGTTGTAGTCTGTTACTAACAAGATTCTACAACCAGGAGTACATCCAGTAGTTTTATTCCAACCATGACATGGTGTTTTTGTTTGTCCCTATAATTAGGTACCTGTGTAGGGTAGCTAAGGATAATGACATAGTATTAGTTAGAGGATTCTTTGAGCCTACATTAACATTTGGCACTGCTTATGCACACCGCAACAATTTGACATGCTTGCTTACACCTTTAGAGAAAAGCTTCTTAGATCACACAGATGACAGGAGTAAAGCATTGAAGGAGAAATTAGAAAAGGGTTTAGAGAAAAGGACTACAAGAATGATTACTCTTATAGTGCAATAAAAACACAAGGGAAATTAGCTTTAAATGTGCAACACATAGGAAAACTTTGTGTATATAGGCCTAAATCTCGCACTGACACATTATTTGTGGGAACGAGTTAGTGTAGACATGTGTTCTTGTTTCAGATTAAATAGTCCTAATACTTATTCCCATCTTCCAAGAGGATGGTATGGGACATGTTATCTGGGGAAAGTTTTCCATAAGATTTTTCAGCTGGATGATTTGAAGAAAATTATGAAAGTGACTGAATTACATCATATGAGACAGAGGAGGGAGTCTTCTTCTGGTATAGTGGGAGATATATCTGGAGCAATAATTCCTTCAGTGGGAGTTGTTCTGAATTTGGTAAAGATTCAAATGTTGTCTACTATTGTGGATAACATGCTGACAAATTTTTCAGAAGCCATACTCCTGATAGATACTGAATTAGCTGCTGAAAAAGCTATGACTCTTCAAAATCGTCTTGTATTAGACATTCTTTTAGTGAAAGATGGTGGAGTTTGCAAAATGCTTAATTCTAGGCATTGTTGCTCATTCATTCCTGATAATAGTAAAGAAATTAGAAGCTTACTTACTAACCTGACTTGAAAGAACCAGATGTTTAGGAATAAGTTGGCAAAGGTTTTGCTTGAGTGGGAAATTGGCTCAGCAACATTTGGAATGGGATATTATTGAAAATAATACAGCGAATATTGATTGTCGTAGTTTGCTTAATTGGAATACGGGGAATATGTAAATTGTGCAAAAATAATTTAATTGAAGAAGACAAGAATAATAAGAGGAGGGAAGAAAAGAAAAGGGAAACTTTGTATAGGGAAAATTAAAAAAGGGAACAAAAGTTTGAAAGGATTGAATTGACAGACTTTTAGGTGATGAAAATATTTGTGAGGGAAGGTCTAATGTGATGACACATTTAGTCATCAGAGGAGGGATTGTTAGAGCAGGAGTTTTTAAAAGAATTATTAATGAATATTCATGTATTCTATGCATAGAAAATGTAATAACGTAGGAAAAATAATGCATGCATTTGAAAGAGTAACCACAATGAGTGGCCGCCAGTGTTCACAAAGTGTACTTATTAATGGCTTATTAATATGAAATGATGAGCGTTTGTTTGATTAATGTAGTAATACATCATATTAAGGGTTGTGCATCATGTACTAGCTTTATTAATTGAAAGCCTTAACTTAGCGGAGGTCTTGGCCTAGTTGCACAACCTCATGTCAAGCTGCATTTCTGAAACGTTTAACCCCTCGGGTGCCGGGGACGTAACGGTTATGTCCCTGTTTGCACCGCTTGGGTGGAGAGGACATAACCATTATGTCCTGGTATGGGGCCTTGGGGAGAGTGCCAGCAATCCCCTTGATGGCCTCGCACCCCCCTCCCAGTGGCAGGGATGGAAGGGGAATCGCTTCTCCTTCCACCCCCGCCCCCTGAATCCCCGTGGCGTCTGATGACGTCAGCGTGTGATCGCTCGCTGAACTCATCAGAGGCTGCCCCCTCCGCGCTGGAAGATCAGCTTCCAGCACGGATCGGATGATCTGACCACGAGGAGGGGGCGAGAGAGGCATGAAAGAAAAGGAAAGGCCTTTGCTTTCATGTCTTTCTCTGCATTTCTGCCCACTATACAGGGATTTTCTTTTTATGTAATTGAATAAGGGGTGCAGCCTCTTGGGCAAAATAATTTAAGGCCATTTCTGCCCCCCCCCCCTCAGTCTATTATAATTAAGTCGATCTGCCCCCAAGGGGGGCTGAAACCCCTAGACACCAGGGATCTTTTTGTATTTAATTTGTTTATATGTGGGGAACAACCCCTTAGGCAAGGCTTGCTCCCCTGGGGGGCAAGTTGTCTTTAGGCCATTTCTGCCTCCCCGTGGGCAGATCAGCCTATTTTTATTAGGCCAATCTGCCCCCAAGGTGGGCAGAAACCACTAGACATCGGGGATTTTTTTTTTAGGTTAGTTTCACATGAGGGGAGTGGCCCCTTAGGCAATGGGGGCTCCCCTGAGGGGACAACCTTGTTTCATGCCATTTCTGCCTATTATAATTAGGAAAATCTTCCTCCGGGGGGGTGGGGGCAGAAACCTCTAGGCACCAGGGATCTTTTATTTTTGTATGTGGGGAGTGAACCCTTAGACATGGGTCACTCCCCAGGGGGCAACATTATCCTCAGGCCATTTCTGCCCCCCTTGGGGGCAGATTGGCCTATTTTTAGTAGGCCAATCTGCCCTCAAGGGAGACTGAAACCACTGGACACCAGGGATTTTAATTTTTTTGTGCCAATTTCACACACGAGGAGTGACCCCTTAGGCAAGGGTCGTTCCCTTGGGGGGCAAATTTATTTTGGGCCATTTCTGCCCCCTTGGGGGCAGATCAGCGTATTTTTATTAAGCCAATCTGCTCCCAAGGGGGGCAGAAACCACTAGACCCTGGGGATTTTATTTTGCACCAATTTCACGCAAGGGGGGCAACTATTTAGGCTA
The DNA here is from genome assembly GCF_031143425.1 of Pleurodeles waltl. Lineage (NCBI taxonomy): Eukaryota > Metazoa > Chordata > Amphibia > Caudata > Salamandridae > Pleurodeles > Pleurodeles waltl. The sequence continues at coordinate 307,199,887 of NC_090437.1, read as the reverse complement.
CGGTCACTCCGGGGGGGGGCAAATTTATTTTAGGCCATTTATGCTTCCCTTGGGGGCAGATCGGCCTATTTCTGTTGGGCCAATCTGCCCCCAGGGAGACAGAAACCACTTAGGCACCAGGGACTGGTGTGTGTGTATGTGTGTGTTTTGTTTGGAGGGGCAGTCCCTTGGGTGAGGGTTGCTCCCCATGGGGGCACATTACTGTTGGCTACATCTGCCCCCTTTGGTGGCAGATCGGCCTATTTTTGGAAGGCCCATCTGCCGCAAGGGGGGCAGAAAGCCCACCAGAGACCGGGGAAGATTTTTATTTTTTATTTTAAAAGAGGGTGGGGCTATGGCCATACCCCCACCTCAAATAAATGGGGCCAAAGTTGTTCTGCCAACCGGTGGGCAGATGGGGCAATTTTCCCCGATCCACTCCAAGGGGGCGAGGGGGGGGCAGAAAGCCTACTAGATGCCAGGGAATTAAAAAAAAAATAGCGGGTGTGGCTACCAACCAGTATGGGCATGGTTATGCCCCCACCCCAACTGAAGGGGGTATCAGTCTTTCAGCTCTCCCCGTGCACTAAAACATCTTATCCCACAGCAAGCAAGGGGACATTTGATTATTTTGGGTTTTCGTTTTACATTTGGGCCATGAGAGCTTGTCTAACTCTTAAAATTGTCCCACTTGGAATGGTGAGGGCTGCACTTTTTGGACTTTGGGATGCTACCATGTAGAAAAATCCACAAGGCCTAGCCACATCTGAAAACTAAACATCTGGGTGAGTCCAGGGTGGTGTGCTTCACATGCACCTGCACCATTTTCTTACCCACAGTGCCCTGCACACCTCCAATTTGCAGGAAATCATACTTTTTTGTGATGGGACTTCCAGAATCTGCAGGAATCCACAAAATGCCTACCACCCAGCATTGTCGCATCCATACCGATAAAAATTCTGCCCCACTTGTCAGCCTAAAGATGTTTTTTTTCAAACTTCCCTTTTGGACCTGTTTTGTTTCCCCCTGAATTTCAATATGTTTTTGGCTCTTCCCTGTCACAGGCACTAGCCCACCTGCACAAGTGAGGTATTCTTTTTACCGGTAGACTAAGGGGAATGTTGGGTGGTAGTAAATTTGTCCTGGTGCTGTGATCTCAGATAGAAATGTGGGAAAATTTGATTTTTTAGCTAAATTCGAGGTTTGCTGAGGATTCTGGGTAAGAAAACACTGAGGGATCCACGCAAGTCACACCTCCCTGGACTCCCTTGGGTGTCTAGTTTTCGGAAATGTTTGGGTTTGCTAGGTTTCTCTATATGGCTGCTGAGCCCAGGACCAAAAACGCAGATGCCCCCTCCCTTTGCAAAAACAGGTAGTTTTGTATTTGATAATTTTGATGTGTCCACATAGTGTTTTGGGGCATTCCATTTTGTGGGCACTAAGCCTACCCACACAAGTGAGGTACCATTTTTATCGAGAGACTTGGGGGAAGGAAATGTGTGGTTCCTCTCAGATGCCGGAACTTTCTATCACTGAAATGTGAGGAAAAAGTGTTTTTTTGGCCAACTTTTGAGGTTTGCAAAGGATTCTGGGTAACAGAACCGAGTGAAAACCCCACAAGTCGCCCCATCCTGGATTCCCTTAGGTGTCTAGTTTTAAAAAATGTGCAGGTTTAGTAGGTTTCCCTAGGTGCCAGCTGAGGTAGAGGCCAAAATCCACAGCTAGGCACTTTGGAAAAAACAGCTCTGTTTTCTTTGGGAAAATGTGATGTGTCCATGTTGTGTTTTGGGGCATTTCCTGTCGTGTGCACTAGGCCTACCCACACAAGTGAGGTACCATTTTTATCGAAAGATTTGGGGGAATGCTAGGTGGGAAGAAAGTTGTGGCTCCTTTCAGATTCCAGAACTTTCTGTCACCGAAATGTGAGGAAAAAGTGTTTTTGTGGCCAAATTTTGAGGTTTGCTAAGGATTCTGGGTAACAGAACCTGGTGAGAGCCCCACAAGTCACCCCCATCCTGGATTCTCCTAGGTGTATAGTTGTAAAAAATGCAAAGGTTTGGTAGGGTTCCCTAGGTGCCGGCTGAGCTAGAAGCCTAAATCCATAGCTAGGCACATTGCAAAAAAACAAGTCAGATTTCAATGTAAAAATTAGATGTGTCCATGTTGCATTTCCTGTCGCGGGCAGTAGGCCTAGCCACTCAAGTGAGGTACCATTTTTATTGGATGGCTTGGGGGAACACAGCACAGCAGAACAAGTGTTATTGTCCCTTGTCTTTCTCTACATTTTTTCCTTCCAAATGTGAGACAGTGAGTAAAAAAGACGTCTTTTTGAGAAATGCCCTGTATTTCACATGCTAGTATGGGCACCCATTCAGAGATGTGAAAATAACCACTGCTTTTCATCACCTTACCTTATCCTCATTTTGGAAATACAAAGGTTACCTTGATACCTATTTTTCACCAAATGAATTGCTGTATACCCGTATTCAATGAAAACCCATTGCAAGGTGCAGCTTATTTACTGGCTCTGGGTACCTAAGGTTCTTGATGAACCTACAAGCCCTATACACCCCACAACCAGAAGAGTACAGCAGACGTAATGGTATATTGCTTTAAAAAATCTGACATTGCAGGAAAAAGTTACAGATGAAAACGTGGAGAAAAATTGCAGTTTTTTTCACCTCAGTTTCAATATTTTTTTAATTTGGCTGTTATTTTCTGTAGGAAAACCTTGTAGGATCTACACAAGGACCCCTTGGTAGATTAAGAGTTTTTCTACTTTTCAGAAATGTTTAGTTTTCCGGTTCGAGCATTGGTTTTACACCCATTTCTGTCACTAACTGGAAGGAGGCTAAAAGCACACAAAATAGTAAAATTGGGGTATGTCCCACTAAAATGCCAAAATTGTGTTGAAAAATGTGGTTTTATGATTTAACTCTGCCTGTTCCTGAAAGCTGGGAAGATGGTGATTTTAGCACAGCAAACCCTTTGTTGATGCCATTTTCAGGGAAAAAAACACAAACCTTCTTCTGCAGCCTTTTTCCCCATTTTTTTTTAAAAAAGTAAATTTTCGCTGTATTTTGGCTAATTTCTTGGTCTCCTCCAGGCGAACACACAAACTCTGGGTACCTCTATAATCCCTAGGATGTTGGGGAAAAAAAGAACGCAAATTTGGCGTGGCTAGTTTATGTGGACAAAACGTTATGAGGGTCTCAGCGCAAACTGCCCCAAATAGCCAGAAAAAGGCATGGCACCTGAGGGGGAAAAGGCCTGGCAGCAAAGGGGTAAATAAAATACCTGTTTAGAGAATTAAACTGTGATTTCCCATTGTACTGGCCAATTGTACTCCTAGCTAAAAGTCTTTCTCATGAAAACTGCTTGCTAGTAGATGCTGTTCCTGTTGAATGAAACATTGTAACTGTAACGTGTAAGACTGACTTTCTCAGGAGAAAACAATAGAGGCACTGACTGGAGTATAAGCTGCAACAATATTGTTATCTGACGAGCCGGATGATGAGGACATTTCCAGAGAAGCCAATCAGCGACAGGTGAACCGTGTACTTGTAGAAACTGTAGATTGGATGTTTTTGTTTTATTCGACAAAGTGTGAATATGCGATCCCATGACCAATAAGGATTTGGGAAGTAGTTTAGGAAATCTAACTTAACGGGACTGCACTGAGAAGGAGACACCATCTTCCCCATTCACCATTCATTCGCCATTTGCCCATCTTCTGTCCTGAGAAGACGCGCTTAAATTTACTGCTTAAAGACTTTGCGCTTTTTTAATTTTGATGCTGAATCCTGATGCCTTGCTGACCTAACTGATGTCCTGAGGATGAAGACTGACTCTGCTTGCTGATCCACACAAAGGATTCGGTATATACAGATAATGACATTTGTAATTTATTTGTGCTTTTATTTCAAGGCACCAACCGCAATATTTTGATAGAGCCATAGTTAGATGTTTTTCAAATTTATGTTGACTAAATTGTTTCGCATGAAGGCCAGCATGCTAATTCTAATCTGATGCTAGTTAGGGAGCTCACTGATGAAGTTTACTGTATAAAATAACATTTGAGGTCTTTTCTTTGCTGAAACTAAATGTATGTGATATCATTTGTGCAGCTATTCTTGCACTGTAATATTAGAATGTGTAGTAGCTCAAGCTTTGATTAGATGACGATTCTTCCGCCGATTTGGACAGCCAGTGCTGTTTCTGTTTGTTTATCATTTCATTTTGAGATTAATTTACGTGACATTAGCAATGTTAATGTAGGGAAATAAATATTCTAACTTTTACATAAAGGTGTGGTTATTCATGACTGAAAGGTTATGGTGCATCAATTACTGATTCCTATTGATTACTAATGTCATTGATTATTGTAGATAATTGATGTTAATAATTGACAATTGGTTATTGATCGACATTGGTACAGGGTATATATGGTGGGAACATCTCAAATGTTGGTCAATAGGTCCATCGACCTATTTGCATCCCCTTGTATGTTTACTTATTAAGGTCTGACGCGTCAACAATGGCGACCCTTCCAAATACCAAATCTGAATGGGATGTATGAATGTTTTGCGACCCCATTATGGTTGCAAAATATTCATATTTTACCAACACCTTGAATGTGGGGCCAGTCTATTAGTAAATGGGAAGGAGTCCTTAGGAGGCCCCTTTCCCCTTTGAGAATGAAAACAAATATTTTTTTAAGTGCAAGCCTATGGACCACTGTCTACTCTTAAAAAATGGAACTGCAAAGTTTAATTCTTCCTTTTTAAATGCATGCTGTTTTAATTTAAGGAAAATAGGCTGCTTTTAAAAAACAAATGCTTTATTAAAAAGCAACCACAGACATAGTAGTCTGCTGACCTGAGCAGGCCACCATCCCTTTGATGGGTAGGATTTCTAATGGGTTGCAAATTGTGACCTACCTCGTTAATATGCATGAGGTAGGTCTATGTGTGACCCACTAGGAATCGTTAATGAAACTTAAAAGAGGTTCATACATTAGGAATGCGGATTTCCTAATTGTGATTCATAGAGAATCGCAATTAGGAAATCAGTATTCCTAACGTTAGTACATCAGGCCCCAGTTTTAGACTGCTCAATATTGGACTCATATCCTTTGTCCTTAATTTTGTAACTGGAAGGCTATGAGAACGCTACAGCTAGAAGTTCTCGCCTGTCAGCACTTTGATTCTCTTAAATAAAAGAGGAGAACAAACATGTTTAAAGAAGACAACCTTTAGAACGCATGCTATTCCAGCGAAGAAAATGTTAAACAAGGGTAGATTCAACAAACCCAGAAGAGTAACAGGGAGTGAGTTCTGTTGTAAAACCAACGATTTAACCTTTCAACAACAATGCTGTTAAGTTCAATCAAATCTTCAATTTTGGCTGTGTTTCCGATGACCATATAACGCTTTGGTTTATCATGCACGGAGGCACAAAAATATGGGAGCAAATTATCAGCCTCGCTGTTAAATACAATAACTTTGTTTTTCATTTTATCAATCCTATAGACCCCCCAACCACTGAAACATAGTAAAACACTCTTTCCTTCATGCCCTCCCTAGTAGCTAAGAATAACACAATAAATGTGGTCAGTTTTCTGAGAAAAAGGGAAAGATGCGAGCATCCAAATTCATATCAACCAATAACATTACCGAACCTGGACTATAAGATAGTCATGAAACTATTGACAAATAGATTTATTGGGATAACTGATAAACTGACAGACCATCATCAGAATGGTTTTTATCACAGGGCGCCAGATAGGAACAAACACGTATTGTTTAGCAGAACCGATTGATTATTTATCAGTCAATTAAATTCCTGCTGTAATCCATTGGACGCTGAAAAACATTCAATCTTCTTGTTTGGGAAACACTTTATGGCCCATATTTATACTTTTTGACGCAAAATTGTGCAAACGCAGTTTTGCTTCAAAAAGTATAGCGCCGGCTTGCATCATTCCAGAGCGCCAGCCGGTGCCAAATTTGTGGAATGCCGCAAGCTGGCGCAAAGGGTGGGCTAGCATTAAAAAAAAAAAAGACGTTAGTCGGGTGGGGGTGGCCACATGGGAGAAGGGGGGGTTTGCACCAAAAGCCTAGCAATATTTTCTGACACAAAACCATCCATACCACATGACTACTGTCTTAGAAAAGACAGGAGTCTTGTCCACCACCCCAATGGTCAGCACAGGGGACCAGTGTCCCCTGTGCATGGCCATTGCACCCTGTGCCATACAGGGGGCCCCAAGTGGGCCCCCGATGGCACTTTAATTAAAAAAAAAAATACTTACCTATGCTTACCCTACTTACCTGGGATGGGACCCCCCATCCTCTGGTGTCCCTCTGGTGTGGGTGGGGGTGTTCCTGGGGCTTGAGAAGGGCACCTGTGGACCCATTCCATGGTGTCCATCCATGGTCCCCTAATGCCTGGTCTGACCCAGGTGTTAAATAATGGTGCAAAGCAAGCTTTGCACCATTATTTAGCCCCTCCTCCCACCCGTGCATCATTTTAGCTTGGGGGATAAAAATTGGGCTATGGGGCTAGCAACATTTTTTAGACGGGAACGCCTACCTTGCATCTCATTGAGGCAAGGTAGGTTCACGCATCTAAAAAATGGTGCAAACTCCAATATTTTGACATTAGACGGGTCTAACGTCAGCATAAAAATATGGAGTTCGTTTTGCGCTGCATTTGGGTAAAATAAATTATGCAAATTCGGTGCAAATGGGGTATAAATATGCTCCTAAGTGTACTGTAGAGATTTAAGATACCCTCCCAGATCACAAGACTGATGCAGAGGTATTACAGTACAGAGGCAAAGATTACCATTAATGCATCGGAGGCTGGATAGGTGCGAGTATTGGGAGGAACTAGGCAAGGTTGTCCCCTGTCTCCAGTTTTTTCACTTTTTTTATTGAGCCATTGGCGATTGCAGTACGGAAAGATGCTGAGGCTTGACCTCCTATACTGCAGACGGACAAAATCAAACTGTATGTAAGCCTTGTGCTTGTAGTATATTTCAAGCTGAATTCTGGAGGGTTTGTTCTGTTTCTAGATCTTTGGTACTGGGGAACACTTACTTTTATGGTTATTATTTAATGACTTGTTTAGATGCATTTTATCATTTACATTGATAAAGTTTTCTATGATGTGATTACTTATACGCATATGTATTTTACTTCTTTCAGAGGATTAAGCATATAAATTTTGTGGAACCTGTCTGATCTTGAAAACTATGAGGAATTTAGTAGTAGCATTAGACTATATGCATGTGACTTTTATTTTTTTCACTGGAAGGACCCCCAACATCCCACCAACACATCCTTAATCAAATTTGGTTTATTTGCTTTGCTTTATTCACTGAGTCATGGTTATTTGAGAATGTTGTTTACATCACACAATTTTCCAATTTCACCAGCCTTCGCACTTTTATCTACATATTTCTGCAATGCAAGTTAAATATTTACCAAGGCAGATCAGTCACAATTCCACATTGGGATAATGCACAGATGTGTACCATTTTAGAAGGTAGGATCATGTGCACATAGTATCCGCCCCTTCTGGAGACTCCTTGGGATTTTTAGCTACATCACTCACGTAGTTTGAAGTACAACACTTGAAAATCAGTGGTTCAGTGGAATCTTCCGACAAACAGAAATATATTGAAAATCTAAATGGTGACATCTAAGAACACCTTTAGTTTGAGAAACTGTCCATCCCATACTATCACCAAGACATGTCGCTTAGACATAAAGTTGCGTTTCCAATGTTAATTCCCATAGGACCTTTAGACATGACTACAGCCTGAAGCACTGGAAGGAATTACACCAAATTTGGCAGCATGCTAGCTTTCGGTACGCAGATTATGTTTTCGCTTATTTGGTGTAAATCTGTTTAGTAGTTTACAAGAAATTAAAGAAAATCAAAATTTGTATATCTGGGCTCGAAAATATATCATGAATATTTACAAATTTTCGTGAATGCACGCACGAATAGAAGTGCTGTAATTGGCTGGCCACAACCTGAAAAGAAAGTTGTGGCTGACATTTCATGTTGTGGGAGAGGGTCCCTGGGGCTAAAAAACAAAATGAAAAGTAGCATAAGGAGTCAGGGTGGAGTACCCACCCCAGGAGTGTAATATAGGGGTGTTTGAAAATCAAAATATGGGTTTAATTTTTCTTCAACATGCTCGATATTCGCGATAAATTGAGATTAATCAAAATGAATCGACATTAATCGTGAATGAGCAAAACACATTTTTTTTAAACTCACAGACTCATTCATACACTAATTAATTCACTCATACATGCACTCAGAGACTCATGTGCTCACACACCAACTCAGACCCACTCATGCACCCACTCACAGACCCACTCAGACACTGATGCACCCACTCACAGACCCACTCAGACTCTCACACACCACTCACAGACCCACTTAGACCCTCACACACCCACTCACAGACCAACTCAGACCCTCATGCACCCACTCACAGACCCACTCAGAGACTGATGCACCCACTCACAGAACCACTCAGACACTGACGCACCCATCCACAGGCCCACTCAGACCCTCATGCACCTATTCACAGACCCACTCAGACACTGACGCATCCCCTCACAGACCCACTCAGACACTGGCGCACCCACTCTCAGACCAACTCAGACACTGATGCACCCACTCACAGACCCACTCAGACCCTCAAGCACCCACTCACAGACCCACTCAGACACTCATGCACCAACTCACAGACCCAATCAGACACTGGTACACCCACTCACAGACCCACTCAGACCCTAACGCACCCTCTCACAGACCCTTTCAAACACACATGCACCCACTCACAAAACCACTCAGATCCTCATGCACCCACTCACAGACCCACTTGAACACTGACATACCCACTTACAGACCCACTCAGATACTGACACACCCACTCACAGACCCACTCAGACCCTCACGCACCCAGTCACAGGCCCACTTAAACACTCGTATACACACACACAGACCCACTCAGACCCTTATGCACCCACTCACAGACCCACTCAGACACTGACACACCCACTCACAGACCCACTTAGACACTCATGCACCCACTCAGACTCTTGTGCACCCACTCACAGACCCACTCAGACACTGACACACTCACTGACACACCCACTCACAGACCCACTCAGACACTGATGCACCCACTCACAGACCCACTCAGACCCTCACACACCCACTCACAGACCCACTCACACTTATGCACCCACTCACAAGCCCACTCAGACCCTCATACACCCACTCACAGATCCACTCAGACACTGATGCACCCACTCATAGACACACTCAGACACTGATGCACCCACTCACAGACACACTCAGACCCTCATGCACCCACTCATAGACCCTCTCAAACAGTCACAGGCCCACTCAAACCCTCATGCATCCCCTCACAGACCCAGACAAACACTGACGCACCCACTCAGACACTGATGCACCCACTCACACACCAACTCAGACCCTCATTCACCCACTTACAGAACTACTCAGACCCTCACATACCCACTTTCACATCCAGACAGACACTCCTGCACCGAGAGATACCCTCTCACACCATTCTGACATGAAGAGAGTCAGACTGTTCGGCTTTGGATGGTGAAGGGTTGGGTGGTTATCAGGGTTTGGCCGCAGGGCCTGGCTGCAGGTTTGGGTAGTTATAGGGGTTGGTTTGACCAGGCCTGGCTGCAGGCCGAAGGGTGTGAGCAGCGTGGGGTTGGGTTGTTATAGGCCCTTGCCATGCAGTGCTAATTACCCTACATAATATATCACTCATGACATCTTTGATAACATCATCAATAATATCAATGTATCATTTGCAGTAAAACTATATAGCAGAAATCTGTGCATGGTGAGGGCACGAGTTATGGTTACCTTAGGGCACGGGTTATAGTTACTTGAGATAACTCTAACTATAACAGGGAATTTCTATGGTTTTGCAAGTTTACAATGTGAGCTTAACTATAACGTCTCTCTAACCTTTGGTTTTTTAATTGAATTTCTATGTTTCTTTAAATTCTATTTCCTGACTATAATGTCCTTGTAACCTTTTGTTTTTTCAGTGAACATATATATGATTAAAGATACTAAATATCAATAAACAAAATCAGCAAAAGGAAAAAAGATTGTTTTCGTAATGTGTCACCTACTGCTGGTTCTTTAAATCAAAAGGGAGTCTTTTTAGTGCCTTATTTTGAGGTGGGTTGTGTATATCATAAAACAGTATATCCCTGATCCTCAAGTCTGAGTTTACCCCACTCAAAATGCTCCTATGATCTTTGCACATCACAGGAGCCCATCAATGTAGGCAACTTGGTCTAACAGGAGTGGCACTATTTCTCTTTCACTGTATGTCATCTGGTCATCCAGATCTCATGTTCTGGCATCAACCTCTACCCTGATCATCCTGTTTTCCAACAATATATTTCTGCTGTCCTCCTTAATCTAACCTCTGTACTATGTTTTCCAACTTGGAATATACTTACTCTCCTTTACAACTATTGCATTTATTATGTTGGTCCAGTTGGTTCTCATCACCACTACAATTTAGTGTAACTTCCATTGCCCGTTTCTTTTTCTTGGTTCATCTATTTATATATTTTTGGATGTGCATGTATGGAAGGGGGACAATGTTAACACAATACATGTTGACATTGGCCAATCCAAGATGAAATACTTACCATATCAAATAAAACACAATCCAAGGACATCCCAATTGGATTACCACCCACATATTCATACAGTGAACATCTACCCTTGTCCTGGGTGACACCAGCACTGCTCACAAAGTCAGATCTTGCCAACCGCAGCAAATGAATCAGCATTCAGGGTGAAACACTCAACTGTAGGCATACAACACAAATTACTCAGGAACAACAAAAAGGTAGAAAGTAATGGCAGGACAAGTGTGTACCCCAAAAAACAACATCTTGGGTTATTTATAAGAAAAACAATGATGATCAAAGGCCATTGGCCAATCCATACCAAAGTCCATGCACAGTACTGTGCACCAGTTTGAGTCTGATCACTGCCAGTAAACATCCACAGGAAGGGGCATCAAGGCGGCATGCAGGCACCTCAAGCATCATTCTTGGGTGAGGTGGGGTCAGAATTGGGATGGGTGGGTTTCGGAGGGGTGGTCTTCACCTTTGGAGGGGTGGCCTTCTTTGGCGTGGGAGGGTTATGGCTGCTTGCGGGGGGTACAGGTGTGACAGGGGAGATCTTGGATTTGGAAGGGATGGGTTGGGATGTGGGTGGGGTTCTTTTGGTTTTGGGAGGGGGTGGGAATCATAGAGGTAACAGAAATGTCAGAAAGGAATCTTTCTTGGGGAAAATGGGTAGGGTCTGCAGAAGGGGTTAGAGGTTGGGAGGTTGAGGGAGTGCTAGACTTTCCTTTGGGTGTTGATACTGCTGGTGTGTGCATGTCTGAGGAATGCTTGGGTTTGGGTGGTGTCTGTTGCATGTGTGAATGTGGGCATTTGTGTTTCTTGGGGGTCGTGAGGTGGAGGTGATGGGTAATGTGGGAGTGGTGGCTGTGTTTGTGGGTGTTGGGGTGGTGTCTGGGGGTATGGTAGATGTGATGGCTGTGTTTGTGGGTGTTGGGGTGGTATCTGGGGGTATGGTGGATGTGCTGGCTGTAGGTGTTGGGTGGTGTCTGGGGGTATGGTGTGAGGGGTGTCTGTGTTTATGGGTGTTGGGGTGGTGTCTCGGGGTGTGTGGGCCTATGGGTATTGAGGTGGTATCTGGGGGTATGTTGGCTGTGGAGGATGTGTCAGTCGCTGTTGAGGTGGTATATGTGGGTATGGCAGTTGTGGTGTGTGGGTCGGTGGGGGTGCTGTCTGTGAGAATGGTGGTTGTTGTGGTGTGTGTGAGTGACAGTTGAGTGCTTGTGTGCCAGTTTATCTTGTGGTGCTGGTGCTTATGTGTGCTGCTTGTATGTGTTGAGGTGGGTGCGTGCGGATGTATCTGTGTGCTTGGGACAGGTAGGGGAATAAGGAAATTGGATGGGGAAAATGTAGGTGGTGGTGGGAGGATTATAGGCGGGGTGGATGACTGCCATCAGTGAGGAGGCCAGAGCCTGAAAAGATCTCTGTAGGCCAGACATGGCACTATGAATGCCTTCCAGGTAAGCAACCATCTGCTGGAGCTGGCCTGCACCTGGATGCTATTCAGAATGGCAGTCTGACCCACTCCTCAGGAGGTCAATGTCCTCCTCATTCAGGAGAGCAGGGGAATGGGGTACAGGGTGAGGTGCCAGGGGCGAAGGAGATGCCCACCCTCTTGGGTGAGCAGGCATGGCCAACTGGGTGGGAGCAACAGGGAGGGTGGAGATGGAACTTGGGGTGGCGGACAAGGATGGAACAGGAGCAGGTCCTGATGGGTCCACCACCCCTAGGGAGTGGCCACTGGAGGGAGAATCTGAAGATAATCAGATGGATCCTGTGTCCTCTGTGGCACTCCCCTGGCCAGCTGGTTCTGGCCTGTCTCCTCCACTTGCCTGAGATGATGCTGAAATTCCAAAGAGAAAAAGGGTCACAACGTGTTCCTGATCACACTTGAACAACAGCTGTGATTAGCAAACATTATCATGATATACAGTAGCCCCCAGCCACAAGCTCCAGCAAAGTGGCTCCAACATTTGCAACACCTTCTGCATGCATGTTACGTGAATTGTCAATAGTTGTTCACAGGAAATTCAGAACCACAGACAGCTTCAATTGCATAGGTGAAGTTGTGCAATCACAGTAACCCTTGAACAAGTTGGAGACCTTATCACCTTTAATGGTTTGCCTTATGTAGCATCCATCAGTTACCCGTTGTCACACAATAGAAGGGCAATGCCAGGTTCAGTTCCACAGATCCCATACAAGGTCATGCATACAGATAATCTTCATATTCCCAATGCCACATCATGAAGAAATGATAGCCAAATAATCCAGCCATGTTGCTGAACAAAGTATAGTAGCTGGAAGAAGTTGACATGGAAACACCCATGTCACACTGGAAAAAAATCAACAATTGTCACTTCACTATATGTACATTGCCTAAATGGACTCATGGAAGTTGTACTCATTTTGCTCAGATAGATAACACATCTTGCACAGAAATGTACACTGGAGACAAGTTGGGCAAAATGTCAGGGTGAGTTGTCTACAAAATCCACACCATAATGAATCAGCTAGCCCCAGGGAAATCACCTCTCTTGAATGGTACCCAAACAATACCATACTCTGATTGCACCATTAGAAGCCAATAGTCCTTTGAATGGTGTAGAGGCCCAGGGATCCTCAAGTACCTGTAGAAGGCCCTTAACATGTTGCTCAGTGTGAAGGCATATAATTGTCTCTTTTTGTCATGCAAACACAGATTCCCTTGAATGAATGTTTGTACACAACCACATATGATTCCCACATTACTTCAAGTCACCCCCTGATGCATGTCAACACTTAGGTAATGGACCTTCACTGTTTAAAATGTGCTAAGCACTTTGCTAAATGATTCTACATAAAAGGCACGGAACTGCACATTGTGGGTAAAAACTGTAGTCCTACCTGTCAAGTCCTTCATTGCTACTGCAGTTGTACATGCCAAATACATGCAATGATGGGTGAAAGTATGTGTGAGTCACCAATCAATGGTGACACACTCCTGTCTGTGGCATCACATGAACTGTAGCCCCATAACATATGTCCAATCCCAAACACATGTCAGCAAGCACACATATGTGAGGGAATCAGACATCATTCCATGAAGAGATGTAGACCATGCATTAAAAAGCAGTGAAAACGATATGGCAAAAGTGAAAGGTATACCTTACAACATGTAGGCACAAGGAATTATGGCAACAGTGATGTCACCAAAATCATGTCACTGGACATTCACTACTTACCAAGGGAAAGTATTAATCTGTAACTGCACCCAAATAGCCACCCTCATATATTAGACAGTAGTAAGGCCCAGCACTCGTGACACATTAAAGACAAGTGACCTGTGGGGGACAGATGCCAATATGCTCTCTTGAGCAGACACATAGCTGAGGACAGAGATCTATTACTTCATGTTGTTTGGGCTGTCACACTGAAGAGAAGTGGACTGTTGTGTAGAAATTACACCCATAACAAACAAACAACATGACCTGATTGATCACTGTACTCAGCCATGTGTTGGCCCTGGAGAGTTAATTGGTTGTGGACTGTACTCTGTTGTGTCCTAGGTCACCTGGCCAATAGGTAAGGCACATCAGCATGCACCATCTTCAATATATACACAAACAGTTACTCATCTTGTGTGTCACACATAGCCCATCCCCAATCTTCAGGGGGAGATGGCAGAATTTAACATATGAACTTGCCAATGTAACAGGCAGGAATATTCCCTGGGCTCACCCCTTTGTAGCTGCTGTGCTCCCCTCAAACGCCCAACAAGCTCAGGGTTAGCCACCACCAGATTGCAGGCCATTTGGTGGGTCAGGCTCTGACGTGCGCCTCGCCCATGTTGGGAGGACATCCCCAGCCGGACCTCTGCGATCATTTGTGACTAGCGTCAGAGGTCCTCCTGCCTCTTCCGACAGTGGATGCTCTGCTGGCTATGGACCCCCAGGTTCCACAACTTCCTGGCGATGACTCCCCAGATCCCTTTCTGATGGCCGTTGAGCTGTATGGATGCAAGAGACAAGTCAAAAGGTTACAAATACAATGTTTTGCCCTAGTGGTTGTGTTACACACATTTCAGAAACACCAAGCGCAAAACTTTGTAATTGTCATCACACCACAAGTATAGGACATGACTACATACTTTTGGATTCATCTGCAGACTAACCCACTACCCTGCTCATGGCCTACACTGACTAAGCAAGCCTACTGACATCAGGTAGCCCAGGCTCAAGCAACATGTATTGTGATGTGAGCCTCAATAAAACACAACACACCATTGTGGCATTTTGAAGGGTAAACTCCTTGGGCCTGACTGGACAGCCACATTTACATTCTGCAGCATTGACTCAGTGCATACAGTCCCTACCATAGTACAGACTTTACCCTAAGACTTGAGTGACAATGAAAGGTCTGCCATGGAGAGCACGGAAAGTCTCTTCCCTGTGCATGTGTGGACATGTGGCTTACCCAATGTAGACTCATGCCACTTAAGTGTGGATTTGTGTGATATGTACTTGTAACACAGAACACACGTTTGACCATATGTGGTAAACCTCCAGAGATGGCATCCAACATACAAAGGTACGTTTGGTCTGAATGTTTGCATGTAACCAAGCTAATGAGTCACATGCCATGCCCCCCCCGGAATTAACCAACTATCTGCACTGTAGGTTTGTCACTTGTGCAACACGCCTGTACTGCACAAATATGACTTATGTAAGGATGAAAACAGAGCAGTGGGAGTAAGGGACCTGTCATAAGCCAATGACCCCAGGGGCGGCTCCTCGATTAGGGAGGAGGAGCTTCGCCCCCCACCCTCCAGCAGCAGAAGCTGCAAACCTTTCACCATGAAGGGATGTCCCACAGCATCACCCATTGCATTTTGACACTGCCTCAGGTTCATGAGATTTTGCAAACCTGAGGCAGCGCCAAAATATAACGCCACCTGAGGGGTGGTGTTAGAGTGGCACAATGAGGAGATGTGCTTTCTTTCTCTTCGTTTTTTGCACGTTCTATGTGTGCTGCATCATGCAGCACATATAGAAAGAACAAATTGCCATTTAAGAATGTTAACAATCTCCCCCTCAGCGCAGCCATTCTTGCGCAATGGTGCAAGGGTTGCTGCTTTGGCGCATGGCAGCAAATTCAGCGCCGGCGCAGGGGGCAAAACAGGGGAGCACCATATACTATTAAATACAGTGTACCGCTGCGTTGTGAAAATGACGGTGCACAATGCTGCCAAATTTGGCACAGTCACGTGCACCGTCATTTTCGCTTAAATCCAGCCCTTAGAGTTTTGGCCTAAGTTTACCTTTGTGAATCAGGCACTATGAGTTTGTGATGGGTGAATTTATTGCAATGCTACTACATACAAAAATATTTGTGACAGAGAGAAAAAAAAATGTAAAGTGAAAGGCTCAGTCATGGTGAATGAAATCATTGGAGTAGATGCCACACCATTGAAAGTCCAGAGTATTCCTCCCATTGGACATGGAATGTGGTTCAGTATCAGTCCACAGAGTGTATGTGTGACACACAAAGGAGGAAATTAAGGAAGAGATTTATTGCTGGCAGTGGTTGGGGTCTTGCCATCCGCACCTCCTGGATTCTTTGCATGGACATCCCCGCTTGCAAAAAGGGGGGGTCAGCTGCTACAGAAGCAGGGGTGTCTGTGGGTGGTTGTGCCTCTGGCAGGGACTCCCTTCCTGTGGCGGGTGCCGATGCACATGGGCCTGATGTTGTTGACTCAAAAGAAGGGGAAGAATGGGTTGGAAAAGCCCTGCTCACGGTTGTATGAATGTCCCTCAGCACCCCTGTTAGGGAGGCCATTTTTGAATTGTGGGCCTTCATATGTTCACACATGTCCCTCTGCAGCTGCTTCTTTTCCCGGAGTTCAGTCAATACCTGGTCCATCACGCCTTGGGACTCATGATAGACCCTCAAGACTTGGCTGATGGTATCCTGCTCATGAGTGGCCCCAGTGGCCCACAGCATCCCTTGTGTGGACCCTACCCCCACGAGCCAGTGCCCTCTCCCACTGGGCCCTGAAACTTCAGTGACAGGATTGTTGTGTTAGACCTCAGGATCCAGGACTGGGGGCACAAGATGGTGGAAACTATTCTAGGTACACAGGTTGTGGGCATGTTGTTGCCTGTGATGTTGATTCAACAGGGCTAGGAGGTATAGTTGTGGCCACAGTGAGACTCACTGTTGCCGTCTGGCCAGGTTGCCCAGATGTGCCAGTACCATCCTTCACATTCACAAGTCCAGGAGTGTTGTCATTACTGAGGGCTTCATTTAGGGGTTGAGTAGTTGTCTGGTTGGTGGAAGAGATCTGCCCAGGGGCTGTGCCAACTTGACCTGTTGAGTGAGAGAGTACAATGTTATTGGTTCAAGTGTGCCATCTACCGCCAAAGGTTTTGTGTCACAGTAAGTGGAAACATTGGGCATTCTTAAGTTGTAGGGTAGCCCATTGTGCCATGTTACCCATGGTATTGAAGTACTTGACAAGACGTGTGAAGCTTGTCTGCACTATTGCACTGCAGTAGCTCAGTAGATGTGCTGAACATTTGCAGTGTGGGTAAGGAAATGAAAATTACAACTTGCCAACAGTGAAGCCAACACAGTGGAGAGGCAACATGGTCATTTGACCATTTGGAAGCCTGGTTGAGTGTGATACAGGCAAGCACACAATGTTGCTGTATCTATATCTGCAGTCATCATATCTGCAGTGGTGTGTCAATGTGTTTGCTGCTGCTACCATTCGGCTGATGCATCTTAAGGTCTTAGAAATACTTGGTGTACTAACTTGGCAAGGTGTCATTCCTGTCCTTGCTAGTTTCATTTTTGTGGAGTTAGAGAAACAGGGCCTATTGGGGTTTGCAGTTAGGTCAATCCCTCTACTTCCCAACACTTGACATATGGCATATTTCCAGGTAAGTAAACTTCATTTGAGGGTACACATACGGGTGTCTTTGGGCAAGTGAACACTGGGCTGGTGGGAGGAGTTAGAGAAACTGGGCTTCCTGGGAGTTGTAGTCAGGTCACTCCCTCTACTTCCCAACACTTGACAAATGGTGTACTCCCAGATGAGTAAACTTAATCTGAGAGTTCACTAACATATGTAGTTGGGCAAGTGAACACTGGGCTGGTGGTTGGAGTTAGATGAACAGGGCCTCCTGGGAGTTGTAGTCAGGTCACTCTCTCTACTTCCCAACACTTGACAAATGGTATACTCCCAGTTGGGTAAACTTCATTTGAGAGTTCAGTAACAGATGTATTTGGGCAAGTGAGCACTGGACCGGTGGTTGGAGTTAAAGTAACAGGGCCTGTTGGGCTTTGCAATCAGGTGAATCCCTCCACTTCCAAAAGTAAAAAAAAATGGCGCAAATAGGGTTGAGGCAGATTTTTTGCCTCAGATCGACTTGCCCCATTTTTTGACGCCCAAGCTCCATTTTCCCCTACGCCGGCGCTGCCTGGTGTGGGTCATTTTTTTTGACGCACACCAGTCAGCTCCGCCGGCTAACGTCATTCCATAAATACTGCGCCCGCATGGCGCTTTGGAATAGCGTTAGCCGGCGTAAACATTTTTGACGCACAACTGCGTTGGCGCAGTTGTGCGTCAAAAAGTATAAATATGGCCCAGGGTCTATTGGGCTTTGCAGTCAAGTCAATCCCTCTACTTCTCAGCACTTGACAAATGGCATACTCCCAGGTGAGTAAATTTGATTTTAGAGTTCACTAACTGATGTATTTGGGCAAGTTAACACTAGGCTAGTGACTGGAGTTAGAGAAACAGGGCCTATTGGGCTATGCAGCCAGGTCAATCCCTCTACTTCCTAACACTTGACACATGGCATATTACCAGGTGAGTAAACTTCATTTGAGGGTACTCACATAGGTGTTTTTGTGAACACTAAGATGGTGTTTGGAGTTAGAGAAACAGGGCCCCCTGGGAGTTGTAGTCAGGTCACTACCTTACTTCCCACCACTTGACAAATGTCGGTATTACATATCTGTGTCAGACTACATTTAGGGTGGAGCATACATTTACATGTTGAAACATTCATTGAGTCCTGGGATGTCGTTTTGTTACTGAAACACTTACAGGCACCATTCCAGCTTATGGCATGTGATGGGCCTTGGTAGTTCCAGCAAAACATATTGACAGTCTTACATCTCAGATACACTGGGCATTGAATGTTGTTAGAGTCAACGAACAACATAGTGGCAAAAGCTGAGCTGTGGGCATGCATAATATTGCAGTTTAACAACAGTTTTTTGTGTTGTAACTTACCAGACTCCGCTCCTCAAGGTTTTCCTGTCAAGCCCTCAGGGTGCAGGCTGACCAAGACCTTCTCCTCACAACGAAAGAGTTGTAATGGGACACTGGGAGTGCCATTCCTAGTCTTGTTGGACTCCATCTGTTGCCTGGAGGCCAGGGAACGTACCTTGCTCCTCAGGCCGTTCGAACACCTCCTAATGTTCTCCTTTGTATGCAGGGTGGTGCGTTCAACATTCAATCTGTTGACGATCCTTTGGCACAGTTCTATTTTCCTACTGAGAGGAGTATGCTAGACTTGGGCTCCAAACAATTGTGGCTCTAATCTTATGATTTCATCCACCATGACTCTCTACTCATCCTCTGAAAAATGGGGATTTATTTTGACATGACAAGGTGGAATATTAAAGTGGGTAACAAGGAGTTACAAAAGAAAAGTGATGTGGGGAATAAATGGAGAAAAGTGTGCAAAAGGGGTTTAATGGGATAGTGGAAAAAAGGGGTGTCTAATCGCTCTGAACAAAATCAAATGTGGTCTCCTGGTTGCAGTGGAGATGCACAGGGTCATAGGGGGTCATTCTGACCCTGGCGGTCGGTGATAAAGCGGCGGCCAACCCGCCAACAGGCTGGCGGTCCAAAAAATGGAATTCTGACCCTGGCGGGAACCGCCAACAGAGCCCGCCACTTTAACACTCCGACCGCCACGGCAGGACAGACAAACAGCGCGGCGGTCACTGCCAACAGGCAGGCGGCAGACAATGTACCGCCCACCCTATCACAACTCACCAACCCGCCACCTTTTCCGGGGCGGGAGCCCCGCTGATAAAAACACGGCGGAAACAGACTACGAACGGGAAAACGCTCACCTCTATACACTCCACGAGGACGGAGGACAGCATGGAGCCTGAATTGAACATCCTACCTGCTCTCGTCTACCTGCTCATCTACCACGAGTACGAACTCTGGCGCAGACGACAACGGTGAGTACCACACCTACGACACAGGGGAGGGGGGGAGGAGGAAGGGTTACGGGCACACACATACGCATTACACCCACCCCCCAACTATCTACACACCAATGCAGAGCACCAAGTCAAAGTGACCCCACCCAAACCCCCCGGAATAACGAAAAGATGTGATTAAAGTGAGAAAATAAATTTATGTAAAAAATAGGTTCATTGAAGTCATGGTAAAATAGGAAAATGAAACAAAAATATCCAAGTGTAAACATTGCGTAACCGATAAATAGAGCCAATAAGTCCAGCACAGTCACTGAAATTGCAAATGTCCGTGGGCCAAAGTGTATCAACACATGGGCAAAGCCCACACAGGAGACCTGAGTCCGTTGGAGAGAACACTGCAGGGGCATCAGATGATAAAACTACAGGCACCTCAGGGGGAAGGGAAGGGGGGGCACCACAGCCACATGAGTCCACGACGCCAGATCCAAGAAGGGGCCACCATGCCCACTGTTCAATCCTGGGGAGTGCAAAGCCTCAGTCTCTCAAGTCTCTACAGTGGGTGGCTTGCCCACTGTCATATCCTGGGGAGTGCAAAGCCACAGTCCATGAAGTGGATAACAGTCTCCACAGGCAATGGAGGAGGCAGGGTGGCCCGAGTGCAGCGTGAACATTAGCACGACACAGAACCGGCACTGTCATTGGGCCAGCGGTGCTTGAGACGGCGGGGCCCAGCGGAGCGGTGCTTGAGAAGAAGGGCCCAGCG
Source organism: Pleurodeles waltl (assembly GCF_031143425.1). Classification (NCBI taxonomy): domain Eukaryota; kingdom Metazoa; phylum Chordata; class Amphibia; order Caudata; family Salamandridae; genus Pleurodeles; species Pleurodeles waltl. Next base: position 307,179,184 of record NC_090437.1, on the reverse strand, counting down.
GAGCGGTCCTTGACAGGAAGGGGCCCAGCGGAGCGGTGCTTGAGATGAAGGGCCCAGCGGAGCGGTGCTTGAGACGGCGGGGCCCAGCGGAGCGGTGCCTGACAGTAGGGGCCCAGCGGAGCGGTGCCTGACAGGAAGGGGCCCAGCGGAGCGGTGCTTGACAGGAAGGGGCCCAGCGGAGCGGTGCTTGACAGGAAGGGGCCCAGCGGAGCGGTGCTTGACAGGAAGGGGCCCAGCAGAGCGGTGCTTGAGATGAAGGGCCCAGCGGAGCGGTGCTTGAGATGAAGGGGCCCAGCGGAGCGGTGCTTGAGATGAAGGGGCCCAGCGGAGCGGTGCTTGAGATGAAGGGGCCCAGCGGAGCGGTGCTTGAGATGAAGGGGCCCAGCGGAGCGGTGCTTGAGATGAAGGGGCCCAGCGGAGCGGTGCTTGAGATGAAGGGGCCCAGCGGAGCGGTGCTTGAGATGAAGGGCCCAGCGGAGTGGTGCTTGAGATGAAGGGCCCCTGTTCAGCGGTGCTCCTCCCGGCGGTGCCCTGTTCAGCGGTGCCTTTCTGCACGGCGGGGTCCTGTTCAGCGGTGCCCTTCTGGACGGCGGGGCCCTGTTCAGCGGTGCCTTTCTGCACGGCGGGGCCCTGTTCAGCGGTGCCTTTCTGCGCGGCGGGGCCCTGTTCAGCGGTGCCTTTCTGCACGGCGGGGCCCTCTTCAGCGGTGCCTTTCTGCACGGCGGGGCCCTCTTCAGCGGTGCCTTTCTGCACGGCGGGGCCCTCTTCAGCGGTGCCTTTCTGCACGGCGGGGCCCTCTTCAGCGGTGCCTTTCTGCACGGCGGGGCCCTCTTCAGCGGTGCCTGTCTGGACGGCGGGGCCCTGTTCAGCGGTGCTTGTTCTGTAAGTCAAGGGAGTCAGACCTGGCCACGACTCCCTGCTCAGTCGCCCTCCGACCGTGCAGTTGCTGGACCCTTCGGTGACGGTGTGCTGGGCCCTTGGGTGTCCTCCCTCACACCCGGGATGGGGCTTGTGGGGCCCTCCTGGTCCGCGCTCCTGCTGGCTGACTTCTCTGCCCTGCTGCCCTTGCCCTCCTTCGATGTGGCTCTCTGGCCCTTGCCTCCCCTGGATGTTGTGGCAGGTGAAGTGGCAGAACTTTGGTCCTTGGGGGCAGCCGTGTCAGTCGTCCCACGGCGTCCCCTTACTTTACGGGTCCTCTTTCCAGGGGGGGGGCTGGCTGTCCCCTTGCTGCTGACCGATGTATCACTGCTGGCAAAGGGGGGACTCCAAAAGCCATGCACTACGGTGACCCTTGAAGCCGGGCTGGTGGTGGCTGAGGCGCTCTTGGGACTCTTAGCAGATGGAGGGGGGGGGGTCAGGTGAGGGAAAGAGGTCCAGTGTGGAGAGGTAAACTTTTTTAGGACCAGGGTAAAGGGTAGGTGTAGTGGTTATGGGAGTGGAGGAAGAGGAGGTGGTTGTAGGAGAGTCAGGTGTGCTGTCCTTGGGTGAAGGTGCATGGGCTGGAGGCTGTCGTGAGGTGCTTGGCTGTGGGTGGGTGGCTGCCTGCGTTTGTGTGTCTTGGAAGAGGGGGTGACAGACACAGTGGGAGAGGACACAGGGGACGTGTAAATGGCAGTGGGGGTGGTGACTGCACGTGTGCGGACTGTACTGGAGGGTGTGCTGGTGATGGAAGTACTGGCTGTTGGTGGTGTGCATGCAGGTGTGAGTAGAGACGTCACAGGGAGGGAGGAGGGAGATGAGGAGGTGGGGGACACAGAGGTGGTAGTGGCTGTTGGCATGTCTGCATCTGGGTGTTGCTTGGGTGAATGTTTGTGTGATCTGTGGTGCTTATGTTTGGATGAGTTGCCCTTGGGTGTAGAGGTGTGTGCAGGCTGGTCTGATGGTGTGGGTGGGATAGGCAGAGGAACAGGAGACAGAGACAGGCTGGAGGCAGTTAGAAGAGGGAGGCTGGAAACAGGGACAATGGCTGCCGTCAGTGCTGAGGCCAGAGCATTGAACGATCGTTGATGGGCAGCCTGACCCGAATGAATGCCCTCCAGGTATGCATTGCTACGATGCACCTCCCTCTCTACCCCCTGGATGGCATTCAAAAGGGTAGACTGCCCAACAATGATGGTCTGTAGGAGGTCAATGACCTCCTCACTGAGGGCAGCAGGGGTAACAGGGGCAGGGCCTGAGGTGCCTGGGGCGAAGGAGACGCCCGCCTTCTTGGGCGAGCGGGCACAGAGCGAAGGCTAAGGGGCTGCTGGGAGGGCAGAGCTGGTGCGCGGGGTGGCGGCTGTACCTGTAGAGGCGGGGGGCACGGATGTTGCCGCCACCGCTAGAGAGCTCCCATCCGAGGACGTGTCGGTGTCGCTGGTGTCACCACGGCTCCCCGTTGTGAAACTCCCCTCGCCCTCCGTATCACTGGTGGCCTCGGTGTCTGTGCCATGGCCCACCGGGGCCTTGTGAGTTGCAGCTCCCTCGTGCTCCGGTGCCAATTCTCCTCCGCCTGATGATGCTAATGCACACATGCACAAGAAGATAAAGAAAAAGGGTGGGGGGAGACATAAAAACAGGTTGAGTGCATGCATTGTCAACACCGTTGGCGGAGAGGACAGACCCAGGAGCCTCATGCACTAAGCCGCGCAATCGGGGTACACTACTCAGTACTTGTGACTAGGCCAACAGGTCTAGGGACAACAAACGCGCACATGGGTGATGCAGGACCATGGATAGCTGTACTTGTCACCCTACAGAGGTGTGGGGCGGGGGCACAGGGACATGGCTAAAGGAGAGGACTACACTACAGAAAGCGCCCTGGCCTAATGTCACCCACAGCCCTCTTCCCCCACCCAGGCACCTCCACTGCGCGTAAAGATAGCTGAATGTGCTGGTACTCACCCCCTTGTGTCTGCTGTGATGTCCTCACGCGCCCATCCAAATCGGGGTAGGCCACCGCCAGGATCCGGGACATCAGGGGGGTCAGGGTACGACTGGCACCCCTCCTAGGTTGGGAGGCCATCCCCAGCAGTGACTCGGCGGTCTTCCTGGTCCCGCGGCGGATGTCCTCCCACCTCTTGCGGCAGTGGGTGCCCCGTCTGTTGTGGACCCCCAGGGCCCGGACTTCCTTGGCGATGGCACGCCAAATGTCGACTTTCTGATGGGCGCTGACCTATTTGACATGTACAGGGTGGAAATAGAAACATCATCAATTCTCTGCATGATAGATGCGATTGGCCCCCCCTCCCCAACCTTGCCATGTGGCACATGCTCTCATCTGTCGTGCCTTGCACTCGTCATTGTCTCCCCACCCCACCATCTTACATCCACCATACACAACCCAGGCATAGCCCATTCAACGTGCACACAGTGTACTTACCTGTTGGTCTGGAGGACCGTAGAGTCGCGCATACTGGGGCAGGACCCCATCCACAAGTTTCTCCAACTCTTCTGTAGTGAAGGCAGGGGCCCTCTCCCCAGTCGCAGCAGCCATTGTATCTCCCAGACCGAGGTCACAGCAGCACTTGCAGTATAGGTCCTCTCCTGTGGATGATCAGGTCTCGAGTGATTAACCATATAGAAAATGGCGGTCACGCCCGCGGCGGCGCGTACCGCCGCGGTGCGTTCCGCGACCGCCGGCGCAGCTAGTCATTGGCTCGTGAAACCCATAGGGTTCGATGTTAACCAATGCGGCTTTGCGCCGCGGTCTTCGACCGCCTACCGCCACGGTGTGTCACGCCAGCGCATTGACCTCACATCCCACTGTCACACTTCTCAGGTCAGGCAGCCGCCATTACAAGGGCCCACATGGCTTAATTACTACTGCGTCACACAGGCCTAGGCCTTGCATTGCCACTCATACAAGCCATTCAATGAATTGAGAAAAGTGTACTGTGCAAGCTGTAGTTACGTACCTGTGGGTTACCTTCCTAGGCACCGTCCGCTGGGACTTGCGAGGAGAAGGATGAATCCTCCCGTGTACCGACCGCTGGTGGACCTGTCGACAATGGAGGAACGTCATATAATACTTCGCTACCGACTTGACCGAGCCACTATACATGAACTGTGTGCCCAGCTGGAGCCAGCACTGATGTCCCCCATCCGCCAACCCACAGGATATCCCCCTCTGGTGCAGGTTCTGTCAGTCCTCCATTTATCCCCAACATCATTGGTGCCATTGATGGGACCCATGTGGCCTTAGTACCCCAAAAGACGATGAGCAGGTGTACAGAAACAGGAAAAGTTACCATTCGATGAATGTCCAGGTGGTCTGTTTGTCTGACCAGTACATCTCCCATGTAAATGCCAAGTTCCCTGGGTCAGTGCATGACGCGTATGTTATGCGAAATAGCAGCATCCCTTATGTGATGGAACAGCTACAGAGACACCGTGTGTGGCTAATTGGTGACTCTGGTTACCCCAACCTGCCGTGGCTACTGACCCCAGTGAGGAATCCCCGGACCAGGGCAGAGGAACAGTACAATGAGGCCCATGGGCGATCTAGGAGGATCATAGAAAGGACCTTCGGCCTCCTGAAGGCCAGGTTTAGGTGCCTGCATATGACAGGGGGATCCCTAATGTACTCACCCAAGAAGGTGTGCCAGATCATCGTGGTCTGCTGTATGCTTCACAATCTTGCATTGCGACGCCAGGTGCCTTTTCTGCAGGAGGATGGTCCAGATGGTGGTGTTGTAGCAGCTGTGGAGAGTGAAGAGGAGGAAGACGACGGGGACGACACGGACATCAGGGACACAGTCATACAACAGTATTTTCAGTAGCACCCAGGTAAGAATCCCCCACGCCATTTTACATTTACTTCTGGCCTCCTGCATCTCTACTTTCTGTGTTTCCCCCAAGTTCCTTTCAACTGAATTGTGACTTTCCCTTGCCTTTTCAGAGCTGTATGACCCACTGCGTGACTTCTGGTTTGTTCGGCCATGGAGTAAAGCAAATTGACATTGGTATGTTGTCATCACAATGTAACTGAACAACTTTGAACCGTTAAGTGTAATACATTTGTTAAGAATACAAGCAGACTCCTGAGTGTTTTAAGTGCAATTAGTGATTTATCTAAAGTGCTACATATAGGTCCATGATAGTAAAACGGTGATGGGTGGGGGTGGAGTGATGTCCATGGCAGAGTCCAGTTCTCGGTCGCACAGGTGCATTGTCCATATGCCTGTGGAAGGATGGAGCAGGGGCAGTTCAAGGTTGGACAGGGTGACGATGTGGGACAGTGGAATGACATCCGGGGGGATCTTAGGCTGGCGGGGGTCTTGGCATCCTACTCTGTCTTCCTTTGAGATCTCAGGTTCCTCTTGCGGGGTGGTTGATCTTCAGCAGGAGGTGGGGTTCTGGTGGCCCGTCGTTGTGTGGGGGCCTCCTGTCCACTTGCGCCGGCGGAGGTGGTAGGCTGTTCCTGGTCCGGGCTGGTGACAGGGGCCCTTTGGGGTGCCACATGGTCCCGCAATGTGGTGACTATTAGGTTCAGGGCCAGGACGATGTTCCTGAGCTCCTCTCTGTACCCCATGTACCGTTCCTCCTGCTGTGCCTGGATCTCCTGGAACCTGGCCAGTACCGTCGCCATCGTCTCCTGGGAGCGGTGGTATGCTCCCATGATGGTGGTGAGGGCCTCTTGGAGAGTCGGTTCCCTGGGCCTGTCCTCCCCCTCCTGTCGCACTGCAGCCCTCCCAGTTGCCCTGTTTCCCCGGGCCTCTGTCCCCTGGACGGTGTGCCCACTACCACTGCCCCCAGGTCCCTGTTGTTCTTGGGGTGTTGGGTCAGCCTGGGTGCCCTGTAGTGGCAGACACACCGCTGATTGACCTGTCCTGGAGACAGAGGCATGGGCCCGCTGGGAGGGAGCTGTGCTGATATTCCCAGAGGGGGTTAGGTCTGCTGTGGCCTGTGTCTGTGTGTGGGGAACCGACTGTCCAGAGGTCCCCGATGGTCCGGGCTGGTCGTCATGTTCAAGGTCGACAGAGCTGCTGTCCTCACTGGGGGCCTGTTCTGGGGGTGGGATGGACATATCTGGACCCTCCTGGCCGGTGTGTTGGCGTTCGGGCCCTGCAGGGGTGAAAGAGTATGGTTATTGCTTCTGTGTGTTCCATGGCGTGCGATTTGTGGGTGCCCTTGTCCCCCAGTGCTGGCATTCCCTTGTGGCAGGAGTTGTGAGGGTGGTTTGTGGGGGGATGGGTATGTGCAGTGGTCATGCATAGGTGATGGGTGTCCATGGTTTGTGTTGGCATTCAGGGTTTGGTTTTGGGTTGGGTGGGTTGTGCGGTGAGACATTGGCAGGAAGGATGTGTGCTGGGGGGTTGGGGGGTGAGGGTGGGGGTGTGGGTTGGCATGCTGGTGGTTGGGGGGGGGGGAGTAGTTGAGACTAGACTTACCCGAGTCCATTCCTCCGCCTACTCCAGCGAGGCCCGCAGGATGCAGGATGTTAAGGACCTCTTGCTCCCATGCTGTGAATTCGGGAGGGGTGGGTGGTGGTCCGCCGCCAGTCTTCTGCACAGCGATGTTGTGTCTTGAGACCATCGACCGTACCTTCCCCCGTAGGTCGTTCCAGCGCTTTCGGATGTCTTCCCGGTTTCTGGGATGCTGTCCCACAGCGTTGACCCTGTTGACGATACTCTGCCATAGCTCCGCCTTCCTGGCTATTGTGGTGTGTTGCACCTGTGTGCCGAAGAGCTGGGGCTCTACCCTTATGATTTCCTCCACCATGACCCGGAGTTCTTGGTCCGAAAACCTGGGGTGTCTTTGGGGTGCCATGGGGTGGTGTGGATGAGGTGTGGGGTGGTGTTTGTGGTGATGTGAGTGGTGGTGTGTGGTGATGTGTGCGTAGATGTGGTGTGGTTGATGATGTTGGGTTCCTGTGTGTGTTGGGGTTTTCGATTGCTGTTCTCTCTCTCTCTCTCTCTCTCTCTCTCTCTCTCGCCTTCTCTCCGATTTCCAACTAGTGGGGGTTTGTGGGTGATGTGGGTGTGTGTTTTATAGTTGCTTGGATGTGTGGGGGTGGTGTTTGTATGTGTATCAGGTGTGTGTATTTCAAATTGTCCAATGTGGCTGGGTTTTGGAGCTGGGTGTGTATTTTGACCGCGGCGGTGTGTACCGCCAATGGAATACTGCGGTTGAATGACCGCCGCGTGGATTCGTGGGTCGGAATGGCATGGGCGTGTTTGTGTTGGCGTGGCGGTGGAGGTTTGGTCATCTCCAGTTTATCGCTGCCCGCTGATGAGGCGGCCTTCCGTGGATGTCGGGTTTTTGGCAGCTTGCAGTTGTGGGTCAGAATGACCGTGGCGGTTTACCGCGGCCGCGGCGGTAGAATGGCGGTCTTCTGACCGGCAGTAAGAGCCTTTTACCGCCGAGGTCAGAATGACCCCCATAGTCTGTGAAGGAGTGTGATTTATAGTGTGATTTTATAGTGTCTACTGGGTTCATAATTGTCAGCTGTGTTGTTTTTTAATTTATCCAATGTGCCCTTGTCTGTTACTTTGCTGAACGTGGACCGTGGTGGTCGACCGACATTGGCTAACCACCGCAAGGAGACCGCCACTGTGACTGTGCATTTGTAATAGGCTGGATGGTTGCCCATGGTGCTGGAGGTTGGACGCCTAGATAGCAGACCGCTGCGCTGCTGGCAGTCTGCCTTTTTGCTTGATGGGTGGCAGTTCTGCCTATTTACATCATAATACAGCAGGCTATGGATTGTTGGCGCAGCAGTCTTTTTAGGACCAACAATGTGGCAGTCTGGTGGTCTGACTGCCACACTCAGGCCCATAGGATATGCTAAGACTATTGTGTCTTAAATATATTTAAAATAAATATCACCCTTTGGATGTAGATCTTTTAATAGTAAATTTAATGCAATTATATTTTTGTAGAAGCTGTTTACAACACAATATGTTTGTCACATGATATCCTGACGACAAAATTCTGGTACCACACCATGCGTACAATTCTCAGATTCCCATTAGGAGCTGCTCACTTCTCTAAGAATACCTAAATAAATAAAGCAACTTTTCACATAGTGAGAAAAGAATGGAATATAGGAAGAATCAAACTCCAAAACACATCAACATATGCTAGAGAATTGAGCCTACATCCGGGAAAAGAAGTAATCACAGTCATTGACAGGGCTCCTTTCACGGGTCGGAGATATTACATTTAAAATAATTCTTAACCTGGACATCAAGAATACAGAATCCAATAGGTCTATATTAAGCCTGTTCAACATTGCCACGTTTCTGGGACAAATAGACTTCAACAAACTTTAGGGGCATTTATATCTGGTTGATCTCTAGATACAACTCACTCAGGCTGTGTAGATAAAATGTGCCTAATGTGTCTCACTGAGCATCTACTCAACAGTTGTACCCAGTGGGTATATTCCTCAGCCTGCCTCAGAAAGAAAATGTCCACTTGTGCTGCCACTACACATGAAGGACTCAAATACCTCAAAAATGGTAAGTCACTTCACCTTTTTGCATCAATGCACAGTGTATGGAGAGAAGATTTCCCACTACATTGTTTGTGGTATGTGTAATACTGAAATTCTTCATCCTGGGACTAGCGCTTGTTTTGTCTTAGTCTAAATTCCCATCCTTTCAGAGGATTGGTAAACCAAGACTACCATGTGGCAATTTAAATGTACTTTGAGCAATGCCAGAACAGCTGTAAATATGATAAACACACTAGGTCATATCACATATAGCGAGCACTGAAAGTGCTAATTTGCCACAGAATGCTACCACAGTTTTGGGTTGACTGGTATCTTAAATAGTTGAACAGCTTGAGCAGCAGCATTTTACCACACTAGACAACAGTAAATTATTATTAATGGAGTCTTAAAGGGTCTCACTGCTTTTGACTTGAAATGTAGCAGTTTTATTTTGCATATCTATAGAAAACAATAGAAACAGCACAAAACATGACAGAAAGCAAAATAACAACAACATAAAAACATAGCAGGGAACAGCACAACAAAACAATCTAAACAGAAAGTAACCTGTGAAAAAACTACAACACAAAAACAACAAAATGCAATCATGCAGCACAAAAACACAACAGCATAAAACAGTACCTCACCACTACAAGAAAATACAACATAACAAATTTACATAAATATTTTGGTCACACATTACCACCTCCACAAATCTGCTTTCATAATACGGTACTAAAAACATTTGCACCAAGCACTGACCTTCTTACCACCATTGACATGTATTAACACAACTTAAAAATGCTTTCTGATCTGGCAATTCATCTCATGATCTGCTTTATATTGAGGATGTTAAATTCAGGACAAGTGGGAGTGTAGTTAATATCCACAAATATACCAGTTCAAGCAAATTATAACTGTTGATGACTACCTTTGCAACCTCAGGACAAATTTAAGAAGCCTTAGTCCACTCCGATGGTAGAGATGCTTCCTTCACAGGCTCTGGGATGGAGTAGTGCATTACTCTCTATATTCCTACGTGGAGGTATAATCTAACGTTTGACATACCAACGGTGACCTTTGTAATTCTATGTACAGTCCTGCACAGTAGTTTAAAGAGAATACATAGAGAATGATGACTGTACTAGGCTTTATAGGGTAAATTTTTATACTGTTTAGGGGCCAACACAGTCACCATTTGGTTGTTTTTCTTCTTAGTTAATAAAAGCCTACTTCTCCCCAAACTATTTTACCTAAGTAACTTCTTCTGATCAACAATATATATTTGTATTAATGATTAATACTTTATCTTCATACACAACATATATTACATTATGTTTTAAATATTTACATTGTATTATACAGTTTACACACAGTGTGCACTGGGATTGCAGAGGAACTATTTTACAAATGTACATTTTGTTATAAAAATAATATTCTTACCCTATTACAGTCAAACCATATATATATGTATATATATATATATATTTATATATATATACATACATACAAGTGAAGGATTATTCGTGACATCTTGGCTCCCGAGACTGTTTGTTCACCACTTTTTTAGACGAATATCACCTGTTACGACGTGGCAGGCAAGTACCATACAAACGGAAAGGAGAGGGACAGAACTACAGAGGCAGACCAACAGGCCGAAGAGGAAGACGAGCCGGAATCAGAAGAGGAGAGAGAGAATTAGAAACCGCAGTAAGAAGAGATCAAAATTTGGAGCAAGTTGTAAAAATAACAAGCGGCTCCAATGAATCGATATAATGGATACTGAAATGGTAAATAAGACGATTGTCAATCTATCAGATCACCTGTTAACTGAGGATGATAAGAAAACATTATGTTTAGGTCTCTCCTTCTGTCCTACTGCACGATTTAATTATGCCAAACTCGTATTGATCTGTTTAAGTTTATTAGAAAATTGAAACTAAACAATTTGTTTAAATTGAAAGGGAATGCTGGTAACAGTTCGTAATCATCCATGAGTCATGACAGTGATGAACATGGCTTATCTACCAGTGATGTTGACTCCTTGCTAACCCTTCATGAGTTAGAACAGGAACAGAGCATACAGAGTAAAGAAAATAATTTATAACAGACTTTAGATGAATTGGGTGTTGTATATGATCGTGCAATTTCGTCTGCTTTCAAACCTAAGTCGACATTTTTTCCAAATATGAATCATGACAGTATTGATACCTTCTATGATATGGCAGTTCAGGGTTTGACACATTTTCGACATCGAACATAGTTTAAACCTAGATGTAACAACAATATGACATACAACCAGAGTGAAACCATTAGACGATTAGCAGAAGATCGTGATACTATGATTTGTCCAGCGGATAAGGGAGTGAATATAGTACTTTGGAAGCGACAAAGATACATCGATGAGGTCATGTGACAATTGAGTAATATACAGTATTATAAAGTCGTGACCAAAGAACTATATACTAACAATATTATAGGAATATGGCATCTTTTAGCAGAATGGAAAGATAAAGGCCTTTTATTATGGGAAGAATATTGCTTCCTGAAAAAGGACTTTCCTAAGTTACCTATATTTTATATTCTCCCTAAAATACATAAAGACATAGTTAACCCTCTGGGAAGACCAATAGTATCCTCATGTGGTAATGCATTGGAAAATGTATCCAAATATGTGGACTTTTTTCTGAGAGATTTTGTCATGAGTTTACCCTCTTATGTTCTAAGATACAAAGGATTTTTTAGGCAAATAGGAAGGCATTATTTGGGAAGATGACTTTTTACTCATATCCCTAGATATAAATTCCTTATATACCATCATTGATCATGAGAAGGGCATAAAAGCGTGCAGACATTTCTTACATACAAGATCTTTAAGATACTTAGCACATACTGATATGATCCTTGAAATGATAACATATTGCTTAACTAACAATATTTTCTTATTTGATGGTCAGTTATATAAACAAGTCCTGGGGACCGCAATGGGAACTTGTTTTGCTCCTAGTTTTGCTTGCCTGTTCTTGGGACTGTGGGAAGAAGAAATTTTCAAAGATGAAGACAAATATTCGGAGATCAATCAGGTCACACTGTGGCTCAGATATATTGATGACTTGATTATAATTTGGAAAGGTTCTGAGAATGAGGCTATACAGTTTATTAAGAAACTTAATGACAATTATTATAATATTAGATTAACATATAATATTAGTCATTCATCTATTGAATTTTTGGACACTAAAGTTACGATCAAAGATAAGATGATTCATACTGAACTTTTTCGGAAAACTACAGCAGGAAATAGTTTATTGCATGCCGCGAGTGGACATCCCGATAAACTCAAATTGAGTATCCCGTATGGGCAACTATTAAGGGCCAAACGAATAAGTAACACAGATGAGGCATTTGAAAGTGAACAGAAAGATATGGTTATCAGGTTCAGACAAAGAGGCTACCCGGATTGGGTAATCAAAAAGACTACAGAAAAAATTAAAAAGGTTGAAAGAATCCAGACTCTTTTTGATAATACGGCTAAAGTGGTAAATGAGAGTAATGATGATATCAGATTGATCCTAACCTATAATGAGGATACTACTCAGATTAAGAAGATTATTTCTAAACAATGGAATATTTTGAAGAATGATCCAATTATTGGTACAGAAATTCAGAAATGGCCTTCGATTACTTATAGAAGAGGACGTAATCTTCATGATATGTTGAGATCAAATGATGTCTCTTCTATTTCTCGTGCAAAGGAACATAATTTACAAGGATTCTTTCCCTGCGGTCATTGCAAAGCCTGTCGAAATAGTGTGGGAAGAAAGGAGTATCCCATAAAAAAAACCAGGGACGAATAGACAAATTAAGCAGTTTCTAACATGCAGTACTCCATTTACCATTTATATACTGGAATGTCCCTGTCATTTGTGGTACGTAGGAAGTACAAAACACGCAGTGAAAAAATGTATTCTTGAACACATGCGTCTTATTAAATCTAAAGATCCACACTATCCAGTAGCCAGACATTTTCAGGACTTTCATAATTCTGATGTTCCTTATTATTTTACTTTGGCATTGAAGATGTGCCATTACACCATAGAGGCGGTAACAGAGAGTTGATTTTACGTACAAAAGAATCCAAATACATTTTAGATTTGGAAACTAAGACACCAGGAGGATTGAATATTGGTGAGGAGCTTAATACTCACTTATTTGATGATTAATTTGATGAATTGGTTAAGATAGAAGGGACTATAGCTTTCAGTATATTTAGTGGTACTGTTAGATTCTTTTCAGTAATGCTTTTTTTATCATTGTTTATATTTTAATGTATTTATTTTAATTATGTCTTTTCAGAATGGAGAGGTCCGGATGGATTCTTGATTCCAGATCACATTTGTGCTTGGGTCTCCACAGAGTCTCCAGGATATGAGTTACATAGAAACAGTGTTGATTGTGTTTGGGTACTATGAATTGGAATGGAAAAGTGGTTTCCATTTCTTCATGATAAGAGAATACTAGTGATATTGTTGAGGAATTCGGGTATGGATTTAGAGAATATGGAATATGGGAATTGGAATGTTTTAAGTAGGAGAAATTAAATTTAGATAGTGGTCTCTGTTTATATACATGTAAAAAAGAATATACAAAATATTTAATTTGTTTTACAGAAAATATATATGAGCCGTATTTATATTTATATTTATATCTACAGCAAGTTATTTATTACCATCAAGTAGAATCAGGCTTTTAGGATATATTCCAACATATTGTCATTGATGAAGATTTATGCTCTTTTTATAGATGGATAAATATTTATTTATGTATTTATTTATTTATTTATATTGAATAAGTCTGGTCTATTCCTTATTGTTTTTATTTCCATACTCAATAGAAAATATCAAAATACCAAAAAAAGTGTAGTCCTGTTTCTATAACAAGTGTAGTCCTGTTTCTATGTTTGTACTTGGTGTGTATTTAAATTTGGTCCACTTTGGTTGAGCTATACACGTGAACAAGGCTGCTTGACAGCCGAAACGCGTTGTGTTAATAAATACTACTAGTTTGCGAATTCCTGAGTGTGCGTCTTCACTGTGGAAGTGCTGCTTTTCTTATATATATATATATAATATAATAATAATAATGCAGTACCGTAAACATTATACTCTCTGCACTGGTGTATATTGTTATCTAGACCACTAGTTTTTCAACTTTTGACTTCTGTGGACCCTCACCTAATCATTACTAGAACCCAGGAACCCCTAATGAATCAGTATTGGAATCAGGGCCCCCCACTGAGTCATTACTGGAAGGCGGGGCATTTTTGATGATTTGAACAGCCAAAAAGTGAGCAAAAAATATAGATTAAATGCACAAATGAGGAAATATTTTATTGAATTCATCAACAAATATAAAGACATCAACATTTAAATTTTAATGGGAAGGTTGGAGCTTTTCCAAATTCTATTCAGGTCACTCATTGTCCATACTACATTCTGTTTCATACACTTGGACAACTCCCACAAATCAGTCTGAGGATACCAACTTAATTTTTGTTATTTTGGACAGAATATCAAATGAAAAACTATTGTGATACAAAAATATCATGTCAAGAATATCAGGATGTCAAAAATATTGTGGACAGGAATATCAAAAGTAAGAATATATTTTTTAAGTGTTCTTTTTAATATTGTTGTAAATAATATTATACTAGAAATATTGTTTAAAATATTGTTTTGTAAGTATTATTTTATATGTATTTTATTGTAGTGTGTTTGATTTTATGTGTTTTGTAAGTTTTTTTAAATTTGTGTGTTAAGTAGAATAACTAATGGCCTCCATACAGACTAGCGGTCCAAGGACCGCCAGCCTTGCGGTAACAGTCTGACCGCCGCAACGGTGGTGGTTTGACTGCACTATTACAGAACTGTTACTGTCTGATTTGCAGACAGTACACATTCCAATGGTGCTGGTGTGCTACGGTGTTGGCTTTGGCTCCGTTAAGGGAGCTGAGACTAATATCGTAGCACTGTTCCTGCCGGTCAGGCCAGCGGGAACGTGTGATACAATGTTCCCGTCGGTCAGCCCGGCGAGAACATTGTAATATGGTCGGGGGGAAGCCACCGTCATAGCGGTGGTGTCCTCCCCGCAAGTTTGGCGGTCGGCTTGTCTGACAGCCAAACTCATAATGAGGCCCTTATTACTTTTGATTTTTTTTTTATGTTTATCTTCATTTGTATTAATGTGTAAAATTAATGCATAGGTAATGTTTGTTTAGTGCTAGCTTTTGGGGTTTTTAGAGGATAAAGGTGGGGGATTTTCAAAACGTTAATATTTTAATTTAAATGTAATTTTTTTAGTGATGTACAAATTAATATTGTAAAATTAATCATTCTATGTTTTTAAATTATTGACTCTTAACATATATCATAGTTATTTCAAATATATTGATAACTTACAATTATACAAAATGATATAATGAAATAATTATTTTAATTATAGAAATTTGGGAAAAAATAAAATTGAATAAATTCAAATTGCATAATGGACACTTTTTGTGAATTTATTTACTTTTATTACATATGTTTCATTTGATACATTTAATTGTTATGAATTTTTTGTCAGAATGTTTATACTTGCTTTCATGTTTTTTTGCTAATAAGTTGGTTAATCTTTTTTAATTGATTTAAAAATGTTAAAATATTCAAAGTACATATGTAAACTATGAAAATACAATAAATATGTATTGTGTATGATGTATCTATATATTTTTATGTTATAGGTTTAAAAATGTAATCATTCGTTTTTATTTATATGGCTGAAATAAGTTCTGTTGTTGAGAGTATATACTATGATATTTATTAATTTATATGTAATATTTATATTTATATTCTATTTCACATATAATTTGTTTGACTTGTTTCATTATTTATTTATTCATTTGATGAGTTTTAAATAGCACAAACATGACCTATAAGGGTATGAGAGTGCTGTTCAAGTAGCAGACAAGTCATACATATAGAGTAAGAAAACAATCCGGAATAAGCAAGCATCAAAACAAATGTACTGTGAGAAAAATGGTTAGGTAGATTCATGTTCTGGCGGTGCATCCACCAACATAGGCCAGCTGAGCTCTTAAGTATTATTATTGAAGTCATTTGTTCATCAGAAGCATTTTTACTCCTTTTGTGAAGCAGGTATTCAAGAGGTGTGACCTGATTGCAGGCGGTAGAGTGTTCTTGGAGCTAGGCTAGAGAAGGAGCGGTTGTAAATGTTCTTTTTGTTGAGCTTCTGAGGTTTCAATAATTGTGAGTTAGCGCTTCTTAAGGAATGACTACCTCCAGACAGTTCCAGTTTATAGTCCAGGTAGATAGGAGTGTTATATTGGAGGGCTTTATGTGTTATGCAGGCCATCTTCAGCTGGATCCTTGCTTCAAACAGGGGCCAGTTTAGAAGGTATAGGTCAGGTATGATGTGATCACATTTTCTGGATCCCATGATGAGCCTAGCCACTGAATCCATCGTGGCCCTTTGTGGTGCCAGCCTTGATTTAGGTAAACCTGCAAGAGTAGCACTCTCGCAATCTAATCTGGTGATGACCAGAGATTGAACTGCCTACTGAACATTATATCGGGCATGAAAGGTTTGATTTTCCTTAGAATGTTTATTTTGGTAGTTGACTCCCGTGGTGGTTGCACTGATATGACATTGCATATTCAGGTATTCAAATTTATAGCAAGGGATTTAGTAGAGTAAATGATGTGTAGGGCGCAAATGAGAGCTGTAAGTTGTTGTAGCTAATTTTCTATGGGGGTAGAGTGATTGTAGGGGGCTATCAAGAGGGATTCCACTTTGAGTATGTTGCGCATAAGGAGGTTGCGGGTTAAACTTTGGTGGGTTTTCAGCAGGAAGTAGTTGAGATTAATGACATCCTCGGGTGATGAGATTTTCAACTATAATTGTGTATCATCCACGTACATACTGTAATTAATATTTGAGTGTTTTAGAATTTCAGTGAGATTCCATGAACAAACTGAATAGCGTGGGTGAGAGCGTGGATCCTTTTATTAAGTCAGGATTATTCAGATCACACACAGAAAACAAGCATTTGAAATGCAATAGGTCTTGCATTTGCTTGAATTGGAGCAATTGGCTCTGTAAATGCATAACTGGACTTTTCTTGTCACATAAGTTAGTCAACCCTGCTGCATAATATGGTCCTCTCTGCCACATAGTTCCAGTGGCCCTGCATATAACTAAAGCACTTCCATTTACCTTCTTCCTCTACCTGCAGAAAAAAAATTAATATATTGCCATTATTTATTATATATATTTATATTATTATTTTGGGGTTCCCCGAACCTAGTATGGGAACCCAGAGATGACCTAGACAGAAAGAGCACATCATGCTGACCGTTTTGATGGTGGTCCCATTGTCCTATAACCACCACACGGTGAGGAATGGGCAAAAATGTTTTGTAAAAGGAATGCCCCACAAAGCATTATGCTGTGAGTGTTACTAATAATATTAGTACTGTAGTATTTTAATAGGGACAACATCAGACAAGATTTCATTTGTGACCACCATATGCAAGATTAGCACCAGTGGTCAACTCAGTGCATCCGCCAGGGTTGTCAGCAGAAATGTAAGAAATGATTTGACAATTTGGAATGGCTTTAGATTGGTAATAAATAACAGCGATAGCTGCAACACCCCTGGCACTAAGGTTCTACAAATACACACTTGTTGTCTCGAATACACACTTTTCAGTTATGGTATACATATATTAATTCAGCCATGCAAAAGATAAGGGTTTAGTTTACTGGGCTGCATACAGAACTATTAACAGGTAGCTTGAGAGCTACCAGTAGCTCGTGAGCTACTAAGAGAAGTGTGCTATAGAGTGTACTAATTGCAGAATGTTTTTGGGCTTTTCCTATGTAGCTCCCAAGGCCATGAATTCCATTAAAGAAATGAAGAGGGTACTGAAACTCCTGAGGCAATGTGAACTCCCCAACATGTTCAGAAAGCATCTGTTGAAGAAACATAAGACCGCAATTTTGAGTAATATTCTGCATCCACCTGTCCTTTGTTATAATGTGCCACCACGTGACATGATTGGAGATGTTTACACCTATCAGAGTGGTGCAAGAACGGAAGGAAGGAGAAGGAGTTGCTGGCCAAGAGCAGAGTGGATTCACTGGTGTTACGACTGTCTATGCTGAAGCTGTTATTTGAATTAAAGAGTGTACAAGGAGAACTGGGGTTTGGGCGGCAGTTTATTCTGTCTTGTTAATAGACCTCATATATAGCATATGTTAAGATTTACGAAGCTAAAAACACTGTTGGAACTATAGACAACGTTGTACATCACTCACTACTTGCGCATTTTGTTTGTATGATCTACAACAGGTACTCCTTTTCAGGGGCTAAATGTCAGCAACGGGGAGAGTATAACTTCAAAGCAATGATATTTAAAGTTAATGAATTTAAATAACATCCCTTAATGAACTTGTCAGCATATTCGTATACATGGTTCTTGATTGGTGGTGTGTGTGTAGTCAGGAATGATTGAAAGAACTTCAGTGTGCCGGGGGTTTCCTTAATAAGGAAATTGACGTTTTGGGTATATCTGTAATGCGAAACCAGTGCCTCTAAGAGTCTGGTAGAGACCCACATGACAGAACATGTGTCATAGCATGTAGGCAAGGGCTCTCAAAGAACAGTAGTACAACTCTATAGTTAGTCACATTTTATAACAAGCCGATTCAAAGTGCCACGGCCACCATGAGTGTGAATGCGAATGAGAGACACAAAAGGAAAAAGAAATTTGCTAGCAGTCAAACATATCGGGAATTGTGCAATTATCCATGTCACAGGGTAAATGGCCAAGGTGGTAACAAAACTGCCCAAAGGAGGGACAAATGTAAAGCATTCACAAATGATAACAAAGGACTTTTGAAAGGCAAGCCCACAAACGTGGGATAGTGCTGGGCGTGATTAAAAGCTCACATATATAACAACACGTCGGAAAAGCAGCGCTTGTGCTCTGCTATGCTCAACCTAATAAAGTGAAGAAGGCAATGCCAGGGGAAGAACCCCCTGACCCAAGTTGCTCATACATACACAGAGGTACACAATATTCAAACACAAAGGAATGAGGACTATATACAGAGGTATTTTGATCCAGGTTGATACAGCAGCGAATAGACAATCCCCAGACAATGTGCAGGTTGTGATACTAACAAAATAGAGCTCTAGAATTTCCAATTAAAGCTCCCCCATATCTTTTCAAACCATTTGAGCAAGCGGGCTCCCCTTGTGCTGGCCAGGGCCTGTCCCCTGCCGAAAACTTCCCCAATGATTCCCCACCACTCTATGGCTTGTGGAGGGACAACTGAAACCCAGGATCTGGCAATGCAGAGTTTGGCACACGTTATGAGTATAGACAACAATCTCCTTAACTCAATATCATACTCCATTCTATAGCCTAACATTATCTCAGTGAAGGTAAGATATATTTCATAACCCAAGCCAACATTCATCAATTGGATCACCCATTCCCAAAACTCCTGAAGGGTAGAGCAGGCATAGAATATATGGGAAATATCAGCAGCTTGGTGTCCACACTTGGGACAGCTGGCTTTTGCTGAGTTAGGGTTCTCCTCCCAGTTCTCTGGCATACAATAGAGAACGCATATAGTTCTGAATTGGAGCATTTTAAGACTGACAGGATGCACAGCACCCTCAATTGTCTCCAAAGCCCTATATATTTACGATGACGTCACATCGCCCGAAAGCACTTTACTCTATTTAGCATCCAGTCTTAGGCCATCGTCACTCCTATGCTGATAGAGGCCTTGGTAGATGGTACTAATTTGTGACCTTTGGCTAGTTTTCATAAAATTTAACAAGATGTCAGACCTTCAAAATCAATGCACCCTTTACAGCTAGATAGAAAATAATCCCTCCACTGAAGATATTTAAAGAAATGATGGGGGAGGATTAAAAGCAGCTTGTAGGTCAGCAAATGCACAGAGAACATTCACATCAAAAATCTGTCCAACTGTCTCTACTCTTAGATCTGCCCAGACAGTGCAGATAGAGTCCTGGAACACTTCCGGAAATGTTGGGTTGTTCCAGAGTGGAGTTTTCCCATATATTGACTTTATAAAGTATTTAGCAGAAATCTCTTGCCAAATAGTTACTGTGTCCCTGACAAACTTAAATCTTACCCGCTTGAAGTACTTGGGGTCTGTAACTCTATAAAGAAAGAGCTAGCAATCAGGGTCTAAGGCCAAATGATACCCAAAAGCTAAGCAGTCAGGATTTGTTGGGATTAGCAAACCACGCAAATGGCCGGCAAAAGCCACCCCAAAACAAAGTTAGAAATCAGAAAGCCCCAGCATCCCTTGCCAATAAGGTAGTTTTGAAAGCCGTCTTGCATGCTGATAGCCCCATATAAAGCTACTGACAACCCCCTTTCGTCTTTTAAAAAATAAATTTGGGACTCTCAATGGGATTGCTCAAAACAAGTATAGAAATTTGGGAAGAGTATTCATTTTTAGTAATGTTGCACCTGCCAATGATACTTATTGGAAGCTTGTGCCAGGATTGTAATTTAGAGGTAACAGACTGAAGTTTGGGCTCATAATTTAATTTCAGAATCTGATTAACCAGTGTAGTTAATTGAATTCTTAAGTAAGAACCTCTGGAAACTACCTCCAAGATTGGGGTAGCTGTGTCGTGATTCAGTGATACTTGCCTTTTGGCGATATTCAGTTAATAACTGAGACCAGACCAAACTTCCCAGTTTCTTCGACTACACATTTCACAGCTGGTGACGGTTAGCAGAATATTTGGCGACATCATCAGCATAGGCACTGACCTTTAGTATCCGATCTCTGAAGGTAAAGGGCTGTATCCCTGTGTTCCTTTGTACAGACAACAAATATGTCTCTTAATATAAAGCAAACTAAAGAGGTAAGAGGGGGCACCCCTGCAGGGTGCTTCGGTAGATCTTAAAAAATGAGATGGGGAAACCGGCATATGCTAGTCTTGCTATAGGACAGACAAAAAGAGGCTGTACCCATCTACAGAACTGGCCACCGATCCCGAAAGCCTTCTTCGTTACCCATAGGTTGTCCCATGTCACCTGATCAAAAGCCTTTCCAGCATCCAATAAAATCATAGCTGACTTAGTTCCAGTTTTCCCTGCTATGTCAAAAGCAGCTATTGCCGGGTTGGTATGGATGGTAGTATCTCTACCTGGAATAAAACCATGCTGCTGTTTCGAATCTAAGAATGGTAAGCCTGGGGCGAGCCGAATGGCTAACACCTTAAAAATATTGATATAAATATTAGCAACAGAGTTAACAAGTGAAATGGGTCAATATGACCCCATTTCTTCAGGAGGCTCACCCTTCTTGACAAATACTGCAATCTTAGTTATGTTGCACATGTCTGGGACTTTACCGACCTCATCAATACACTGAAGTACTCGTAAAAGAGGAGGCAACATAATATCCTAACATGTCTTGTAAAACTCAAGTGGTATATCGTCCTCCCCAGCCGCTTTACCTGGGGGAAGGGTTGCAAGAGCAGCTTCAAGTTCCTCAGCAGGAAAATAAGTATGCAGTTGGGACGCTTGTGACTCTTCCAGTTTCGGCAACTGGCTTCGCAGAGCATAAGCCTTAGACTCTGACAAAGGTGAAGTATAAGATTGACTATATAGTTCTCAATATAGTATAGTAAACTGTTCTGCGATAGCCTGGAGGAGAGTATAAATTAACCCATCACAGCCTCGAATACGATCTATTAAACTTGTGACCTTTCTATCTGAGATTTGGTGGTGAGCCAACACTCGGCCAAACCTGGTTCTCATACTCATATTTAAGAGCCTTATTTCTAGCATAGGTTGTGGCCACCTTTTCCCTGAAAGTTCAGCCTAGCTGAGATTGTCTGTTAATAAGTTGAATGTGGAAAGCACACTCCTCCCGGCTCCTGGCTTTAACAGTCAAATGCAAAACATCTTATTGCAAAAGTGCCTGACCAATTTGATCAGTCCTGAACCACTTCCCTGTTTTGTGCATAGATAAACTGGTTGGTAATGCCTCTGATGTAGGCTTTCATTGTGTCCCATATCACCAGTGGGGAAGCTGTTCCCATGTTTACACTCAAGAATTCCGTAAGAGCATTTACCGTAACCTTACAATAATCAGAATGGGCGAGCAAATGTGGCAATGAGAACTGGCTCTGTTGCCTAACTGACCTTAAGAGATTAATCAGTAAGAGTACCAGATTATGATCAGACGATACCTTAAGGCAGGTCTTCTTTTCTATTTCTATTTCTAGAATAGTGCCTCTGTGGCTTTGAATAAAATGTGTATCCTGGAAGAGTAGGATATAATGTCCTCCAGACGTCAACAAGCCTGTGCAGCCGGGCCAACTCCTGAATAGATGCCCTGGTTCTGGTCATACAGGGTGGGGCAGAATGATTTGTTAAGTCTATGGATTAGTCCATTACACAATTAAACTCACCCATTAATAGGACATCGCCAGACCAATCAAATGGCTCCAGGCAAAGTGTGTTCAGCATCTCAGGGTCATATAAATTGGGACCGTACACAGCACAGATTACTAGTTTCTGACCATGCACCATAACCTGAGCGATTGCCCATCTTCCCCTAGAATCGGAGGCAGTCTTCAGAGCCTTAAATACTAAACTTTTTGCTATCAAGACAGCCACCCCTCTTATGGGAGCTGTGTGAGAAGTACTAACGACCAGCTGATATCCCAACTGCTTAAACAAATGATGGTCTTTATAAGCAAGGTGCATTTCTGTTATAGATATTATATACGGGCCATACATTTTAATTTCCTCCAGTACTAATTGTTATTTTTTAGGGGAATCCAGACTGGACACATTCCAACACATACAATTAAGTCTGAACATACTCATCTAAAGTACGCAATCACCAATCTCCATGAAGCGTCCAAGAACAAAATAATGCCTCTGTGCACCTCCCATAGTTTTGAGTCTAACATCGACTGACTAACCCAATTCCAAAACATTTTACCCCAGAGAGCCGCCCAATCTATATCTCAAGAGAGTTATGTCCCAGTGTACCTGTCGTATGCCCCACCCCAGCCAGCGCAAGCCCTGGCCAGCACCCCCAACCTTCTTCCCTATGTTTCTGGTAGAGGGGCTTCTCCCCACACTTAGGGCCTGATTATGGGCTTTGGCGGAGGGAACTACTCTGTCACAAACGTGACAGATGTCTCATCCACCTTCTTACAAATTCCATAGGATATAATGGAACTTGTAATATGGCAGATGGGATTTCTGTCAAGTTTGTGACAGAGTAATCCCCTCCACCAAATGTTGAAATCAGGCCCTTAAACTGTTGGAGACCTTGACAGCCCTTAGAGACAGCCCCACTGTGCCCCCTGAGCACCCACCAGCCACTAAATACAGAAAGCCCTAAATACAAACCGCTCAAAGAAAACAACCCAAGAAATAAGAGAGACCAAAGACCTACAGCCACAATATGCATGGAAACAAATTGGACAGCTGCATTCAATGTGATTGTTCCCGGCTCCTGGCTTTAACAGCCAAATGCAAAAGTCTAATTGCAAAAGTGCCTGACCAATCTGACCAGCCCTGCTTCGCACTTCCCTGTTTTGAGCATAGATAAACTGGTTTGTAATGCCCCTGATGTAGGCTGTCATTGTGTCCCATAACACCAGTGGGGAAGCTGTTCCCATTTTTACACTCAAGAATTCTGTAAGAGCATTTACCATAACCTTATAATAATCAGAATTGGTGAGCTCCTCCAAAAGTGACTAATGTACTCACAGTCTGTGTACTTGAGGCCGATTGCCGGGTCAGGGTAACAAGTTGAAGCTGGATTTACAGTTGTTACTATCGCTGCTGTCACCACATCTGAGGGAGCCAGTTGAGCTGCAATATCCTGGAGCACAGACGATGAAGGGCTGCTGCCACTCCTGCTACATTGTTGCACTGCATCTGTAATTTCTGCCTTGGTTACACTGTTGCACTCCTGGGGACTGCCGGTTGTAGCAGATGTGGCAGATGAGGGAGACTAATCAGTTCTCGTGCAGGGGACTGCTGCCGCCATCAGAACCTCTGTCAAAGAGACCTCTTCTCCAGCCACAAGAGTTTCTTTATTACAGACTTGAAGCACACTGATGGCAGTACCCGAGCCCAGCAACCGTAGTATCAGATGCCCGAATCGTGGAGTATGATGCTCCTCCTGGTGTCCACTGCTGGTGCTGTCCATGTGAGCTGTGTAGTCCAAGGTCAGCAGCTTCCAAGCGACCCGTCCCAGGATGGGCCAGCATTGAGCTGTGGACCCCCACCTGCCTCATGGAAACCCAGAGCGCAGCAGTGCCATGTCAGCTCCAAGCGGCCAATACTACAGTCCACTCAGCAGGACCTTGTGAGAGCTGCAAACCAACGCCAGAGCAGAGTGCCAGCCTGGTCTAATCTGCTGCCACATAGAACCGCCTATCAGCAGGACAGCAAGGTACAGGTCAGCAGTTGGGGGTACCACTATCAGTACTGGTTGCTCTTGCTGTCAGCCAGGTAATCTCTTTGAGGCCAGCTCGCACTCAGAGGGGTATCAAGAGAAGCTAGTCTCTGTGCGTGGGATCAACCTGCATATTCCCCGAGAGCGTGGATCCTTGGAGAACTCCAATCGAGACCTGAGTAGTGTCAGAGAAGGTTTGATTGACTTTGTTTCTTTGAACTCTGTTATGTATGAATGAGGCAAACCAGTTTAAGACAGGCCTGAGTAGCCCCATTCTTGACTCCAGAATGTCAATCAAGCTGTCATGTTTGACTGTGTCGAATGCAGAGGAGAGATCAAGAAGTATAAGCAGGCATGGTTCGTTCTGATTAAACAATATCAAGCCATCATCTACAAAATGAGTTAGAGCTATTACGTTGCTATGTCCTGTTCTGAATCCAGATTAGCAGTGGTCAAGGAGGTGATATTCTTCAATGTGGTCACTGAGTTTAAGGTGTATGCATTGTTCTATGACCTTTGCTAGAGTTGCGAGGCTGGTAATGGGATGCAAATTGTTGAGGTCAGACTGGTTGGTATTTGGCTTTTTTAGGATAGGGATGACCTCTCCTATCTTTCGATAATTGGGACTCAGTCACTGAGAGAGAGGTATGCATTGACTGTCACAGTCCAGAGCAGGGGAATGGAGGACCTCAATTCTTTAATTAGTTTTGCAGGCAAAGGATCATTGAAGTGGTTGGAGGGTTTTTGTGATATTATTAGCTTGAGTATGTCAGCTTCATCTGGAACTTTGAAGGTATTCTAAGTAGCATTGTTTTTTGTAGTAAAGCTGGTTTGGGAGGATCTCATCATTTGAAGCCCTAGGAGGAGGTTGGATTGGAAATGATTTAGTAAACACTGTGTGGCAAGTTGCAGTTCTCATTAGATCTTCATAGTCTCTCCCATAAAATGGGCAGAGAAATTGTTTCTGCTTGGTAATGGTCCATTACCTACCAAATCGGGATTAGATTTGGAAGATGCTTGTTGTTTGATGAGTTAGAATAGGTTTTTGGGTCTGTTTTTGGCGTTATCAAGCTGTGCTCTAAAGTATTCTGCTTTGGATCTTATTGTAGGTGTTTCTAGTTGATCTCAGGTGTTTGAGGTGTGCTATGGAGAGAGATATTCTCCAGGATCTCTCAGCAAGCCTTAAGCTATGCCTTTCCTTATTAAGGTTGCAGTTGAACCAAGGTTTGGAGTGTCTATTTGGGTATTCTATTTAGTTGTTTCAGAGCAACTGTATCAATTATGTAAGACATGGATTGAAGTGGTGATCAGTAAGATCATTGGCATTCTTCAAGTTAGAAGGGGAGGTAGGAGGTTGTTGCTAGTAGAATTTAGTTTCGTTAAATTGATATTTCTTAGGTCTCTGGACCATTGTCTGGGTTTAAGCAGTTGGCCCTGTCTAATCAACATATTTTCCAAGATGAGGAAGAAGATTAGGTAGTGATCTGACCAGTCGCAAGAGGATATGGATTCCACTTGTATGACATTGTCCTTGACGATTGAGGGTGGAGTCTGAAAGGAAGGCCTTGAAGGTGTTCATTATGGGGTCATTTGAATTGTTCCAGTGAATGTTGAAATCACCTAGGAAGACCTGGTTGGTGTGTTGGACTGACTTGGTGAGATGGCCTCCATTAAGTGTCCGATGGAAAGTAGGTTGTTGCCTGGGGGGTGGTAGAAAATGTGCACTCAATCTTGTCATTGTTCCATATATCTATAACTAGCTACTCGCAAGAAGTCATTGGAGAAGTTTGTGCATGTTTCAGGGTGAACAAGGAGCGATAAATGCATGCTATGCGGCACCCAGATTTTCCAGATCTATCCAATCTGATGCTGTTATAGGAACTAGGATGTCCACAATGGGTGAGGAGGTATTATTGAACAAAATTTCATTTAAGATTAGGAGATTAAGGTCATGTGAAAGGATGAGATTGGTGAAGTCCGCTGCATGTTTCACAGCTGACTTGCAGTTGAGAAGCATAGACTTGATAAGAGATTTGGTTACTAGTGTCTCTTGGTGTGCTATGGGGACCTGTAATAGGTTTCATTTTTTCAAGGCTCTTCGGTTGAAACTAGGTTTTCTGAAAGGGTTGAAGGGAATGGTCTGGATAGTGAACTGTGAGGGAGACAAGTCCTCAGATATAGCATTATAAGATAGTGGGAGAGAGTGAATTTCAGCCTCAGATAGATGGTGAGTGTCTCTCAGGGGTTTTGTAGTGGGATTGGGGCGGGGCCAAGATCTCCAGCACATGATTGTTGTGTGTTCCTGAAAACTGGTGTCTCGTGCAAGGAGCCGATCAGCTTTCTCATTGTGGGTGGGTTGCATTGATTAGAGTTTGGGGTTCTGTTAAACTTGGTGGTCTGGTTGGGGTTCCAAAGCTTCTCAAGATTCAAGGTGGAGAGTTTAAGGTTCCGGAGGTCCTCTTTAACTATCTAGAGGTCTTTATTGAGAGCATCAAGTGTTCCTCTAGAGGGGTCAGTAATATAGGTGGAGATGTAGCCTGGACTGGGGACTGAGAATGTGAGGGGTCCTTCCAGTGTGAGAGGAGCAGTGTGCAAACCAGATGTGTCATAGGTAGTGAGATAAGAAATAGGGGACATGAAGGGAGGATGAAGACAAGTAGGTGGGGAGTTCTGAGTGATGATGGGTGGTGGGGTAGGAAGGGGTCTCATAGGAGTGCCATTGGGGGGTCTCATGTATTGTTGGTGGGTCTCTGCAAGCATGTTAAGAGCAGTGGTCACGTAAGTTGCCCATTTGGTTGCAGATGGGGTGGGGGAAAGGGTACCCTTGAACGAAGGAGGGTGATTAGAGGTCCTGAGTAT
Organism: Pleurodeles waltl; assembly: GCF_031143425.1. Classification (NCBI taxonomy): domain Eukaryota; kingdom Metazoa; phylum Chordata; class Amphibia; order Caudata; family Salamandridae; genus Pleurodeles; species Pleurodeles waltl. Next base: position 307,152,354 of record NC_090437.1, on the reverse strand, counting down.
CTCCGGGTTAAGGCTGTTTACAAATCTAGAACATGATGCATTATCTTCCATCCCACTATGAGGTAAGAGGTGGGGCAGGACAGACAAATGGAGTGTGGGACAAGAATCATCACTAGGAATAGATAATCTAGAGCTAATAGCATCCGCTCTGGTGTTGTAGGTGAAAGAGTGGTCAAGCAGAAGTGTGGGCGAAAGGGTAGAGGTGGGACTAGGGGATGCCATTGTTTCAATCGCAGAGCAGGAGGAAAAGCTTCTGGAGGTAGAGGGGGAATTGTTCGATACCAAGTTTTTGATCCTCAAGAAGATTTTGTCAAAGCACTCTAGGTTCCTGTCAGATGATTGGCTAAGAACGTTTCTGTTGTTGTAGAGTGAAATGGTTACTTTGGCCTTAAATATCAGTGAGGGAATAATGGTGATTTGTAGACCATGGGGTGTTTTCTTGCATGAGTTAATTTGGAGCAAAGAGGCTTTAGATCTCCTCCATTGAGCTCTTTTGTTGGTGAAGAAGATTAGGTCATTAACAAAGATACCTTTTTTAGGGCAAAGATATGAATCAGATATGAGTGTTTCAGAATTCAGTTTGAGTAGTTTATGGCTGCATTACGAGTTCAGCAGTTGAACTGCCCGAACTCCAATACAGCAGTGGTGAGGTGGCTGTCAAGCCGGTGGCCTCACCACCATCATATTACGATGTTTGCACCGGACTGACTGGCAGAATTGCCGTATTACGACTTTCCAGCCGCAGCCCAGTGGAAGTAATGTAGTGGCATTGGCCTTGACTCACTCAGCACACAGCACACTCGGCCTAGATGCCTTAAGTATTATTTTGATTGTGTTCCCAACATTATAGGCATGGGACCTACTTGGAGAACAGTGACCCCCAAAATGGAGGGCTGGCAAAGCTTGGTGAAGTCAAATCATGTGATTGGTATGATTCTGTGCGATGCAGGAGAATGCACAGGGGAGTGAGCAATTATGGAGCCCTAAGCTGGCAGGATAAGTGAAAGGGACCGGGGGCAGAAGTTCTTGATGGGAGCGACTCAGGCTTAAGTCAGCCTATCACGTGAATTGGGCATGGCCGGGGGCAGCAGTTCTCGCCGGAGAGAGCCATAGGCCCAAGACCAGCCCACCAACCCGAACAGCAGAGTTCAGCCAGCAGCAGCATAAGTGCTCAAACACACCTACAGATAGTGAGCATGGGCACCGGAATCCCTCAGCAGCAAGGCAGACCCAGTCCAGACCCTTGGAGGCAGCCCTTGCAGGAAACAGGAGAGAGCCACAAGCCTGAGTCGGTCTACCAACCAGGTCAGCAGCAGGCGGATTGGTCAACAGCTGTCAAAGTGCTCAGCTCATCCTCAAATGACAGAGATTAGGCTGAGATAGTAGCAGGCTCAGGGGTAGCAGCCCTTGCTGGAGAGAGCATCAGGTCTGAGCCAGCCCACCAACTGGACCCACAAATATATCATATATTCAATGATTTTTAGATTTTGATTATGTCTTTTTTAATTTTATGTCACAAGTTAGGATTATTAATAAATAATAATAAAAACACAGGGCCTCATTAGAGGTAGGCGGGCCAACCATCGTCCTGCCAGCCCCATGAAGAGGAGACTGCCATAGGGCTTGTGGTCTCTCCCAGGGTCGATTGCATGGTTTCCACTGGACTGACCGGCGGAAACCTCTGAAGTAAGATGTTTCCACCTGTCAGCTCAGTGGAAACCATGCGGCTGCATTAGCTGCATTGGCCTTGGCTCCTTATTGAGCTAAGGCAAATGATTTCTCACAGAGGGTGTTCCCAGCACCCTCAGAATGCACACTGTCTGCCATAACAGACGGTGCGCATTCTGAGGGTGCTGGGCAGGGGGTCCCCTGCACTGCCCACAAAATGTTGCCCTTTAAGCGTCCACTACCTTTCCTCGTGGCCCCCAGCACTGGCTTTCCGCCAGCCTTTTCATGGCAGGGTCCCCGCCACGAAAGGGCTGGAGGAAACTGGACTCATGATCAGCACGGCAGTGCTGAACTCAGCGTCACCCTGGCTGACCTCAATTCCAACCGCTGCCACCCTGTCGGGAACCATGTTCCTGTCAGTGGCGGTGGTCCCCTAACGGTCCGACCGCCAGGGTTGTAATTTGGCAGTCAGACAGCATGGAGTGCAGCGGTCTGACTGATAGCTTGAGACTGGCGGTCTATAGACCTCTAGACTCATAATGAGGGCCATATTCCTTTTAAATAGTGATTAACAGATTATTTTATGTTAATGTTTCATTTTAAATATATAGGTTTTTGTTTGGGTTGTTGTGCATTTTGAGTACTTTTTATTTCATTCTTGCATAAACAATCATGGGTGTCTATGGAGTACTGGTTGATCTTAGTGCACAGCAAATTCCCTTAAATGGCTTAGATTGTCCTGGGAATAGTAAGTGTTGTCCCTTTAGTGTTCAACACTTCCCCAAAATGGTTTAGATTGGAGTGGGAATAGTAAATATTGACCCTCTTGTGTCCATCACATTCTCCAAAACGGTTTAGATTGGAGTAGGAATAATAAATGTCACACCTTAAATGTTAAATACTCTCCCCAAAATGGTTTATTTTGGAGTTGGAATAGTAAATTTCATTCCTTTAGTATCCAACACCTAAACTAAAATGGTTTAGATTGAAGTATAATAGTATATGTTGCCCCTTTAGTGTTGAACAAAAATTGTTTAGGTTGGAGTGGGAATAGTAAATGTGACCACTTTAGTGTCCAGCACCACCCCCTAAACGGATTAGATTGGAGTGGGGATAGTAAATGTCTTCTCTTTAGTGCCTAACACCTTCCACAAAATGGTTTAGTTTGGAGTTGGAATAGTAAACATCACCTCTTTAGTGGCCATCACCTTCCCCCCTTATGATTTAGAGTGGAGTGGGAATAGTAACTGTTTCCCCTTTAGTGTCCTACACCTTCCCAAAGTGGTTTAGAATGGAGTGGAATAGTAAATTGTGCCCCTTTAGTGTCTAATACCTTCCCAAATCGGTTTAGATTGAGTGGGGATAGTAAATATCACCCCTTTAGTGTCCAATACCTTCTCCAAGATAGTTTATATCAGAGTTGGAATAATAAATGTTACCCTTTTAGTGTCCAACACCTTTCCCAAAATGGTTTAGATAGTAGTTGTAATAGTAAATGCCACCTTTTTAGTGTCCAACACCTTCCCCAAAATGGTTTATATTGGTGTGGTAATAGTAAATGTGACCCCTTTATTGTTCAACACTTTCTCCAAAATGGTTATGTTGGAGTGGCAATATTTAATTCAACTGTTTTAGTGTTAAAGTAATTGGTTGTAATGTATTTCTATGTAATAAAATGGTAGTTGGTTGTATATTTGTAGTAAATCACAATATTATTTATATATTTTTAGAAAATAAAGATATACAACACATTTTCCAATAATTTAGTTATAAAACCAATTTATGTGTTCATAAAGAAAAAAATATTTTTATTATTAATTAAACAATGTAAATCATATTTAAATAGTATTGTATGTTGTACATTTTTCAGTTTTGTTTTTTGTTTAACGTTTTTAACCTTAATTTGTTGTTTCTAACATGAGGTTTTCAGTATATATTAAACAATTTTATATTTTCTACTATTATTTAATGTATACTTTACATTTGTTTACATGTGTAACATGTTTTTCATGTTTATGAATTTTTTTACAATTGTAAAAAACTTTTGCACAAGCTTTCTTAACTTATATTTCCATTCACTTCTATGGGGAGATAGTCTTTTTTTAAAGTTTAATTTGGCAGCAATTGTTTTACTACTACCTTCTGTTTTGTAACCTATTTGTCTAATTTTTAGTTTAATTTCAGGGATCCAGGTTGCGGGAAGGTGAATTATAGTGTTAGTTATCAAGTTTTTTGTGGGTTTTTAGTACATTTAGTTGTAGTAATCCTAGGCCCATATTTATACTTTTTGCAGCAAACCTGCGTTAGCGCAGGTTTGCATCAAAATGTATAGCACCGGCTTGGGCCATTCCAGGACGCCAGCCAGGCGCCATATTTAAGGAATGGCGCAAGCCGGCGCTAAGGCCCAGTTAGGGTCAAAATACATGACGCTAACCGGGTAGGGGAGGCATAGGAAAAACTGGCGGTTTTGCGTGAAAGAATAGCACTAGTCAGGTTAGAGTCAAAATAATGACTCTAACCTGACTAGCGCCATTGTTAGATGCACAACCCCCAAGGACATGACTCCTGTCTAAGTAAAGACAGGAGTCATGACCCCCAGCCCAATGGCCATGCCCAGGGGTCTTAAGTCCCCTAGGCATGGCCATTGGGCACAGTGCCATGTAGGGGGGCCCAACTTAGGCCCCCCTACGGCACTTTAAAAAAATAAAAAAGTACTTACCTCTACTTATCTATACTTACCTGGGATGGGGTCCCCCATCCTTCGCTGTCCCTCTGGTGTGGGTGGGGGTGTCCCTGGGGCCTGGGAAGGGCACCTGTGGGCTCTTTCCATGGTGTTCCACCATGGAAAAAGGCCCACAGGTCCCCTAACGCCTGCCCTGACCCAGGCGTTAAATAATGGTGCTAAGCAAGTTTAGCACCATTATTTAGGCCCGCCTCCCTCCTGTGCACCATTTTTGCGCAAGAGGATAAATAAGATGGCTGGGCCTTAGAGTCATTTTTTGCCCCGGGAATGCCTACCTTGTATCTCATTGACGCAAGGTAGTTTTCTGCAGGCAAAAAATGACTTTAGCTCCAATATTTTGATTGGTCTAGCGTCAAAATATAAATATGGAGTTAAGTTTGTGCTGAAATAGCGTTAAAAAAAAAATGCCACTATTTGAGCGCTAGCAGAGTATAAATATGCCCCATAATATTTTTCAATAGGGTGTAAGTTTAGGTTTTTGTATAGTATCTTAGAGGTGTACTGATTTGTTACATTACATTGTGTTATTTTTTTTGCTTTTGATGATTTACTGTAATGTATACATAGCTATTAGTTGTACTGTTTTTTTCAGGTGGCTATTCTGTTTTACTTTGTAGGTTTCTGTTTACAACGTGTCCTATGGAAATCTATTTTAGTTTCTAATAAACCAACATTTTTTACTTTCATTTCCTTTTTTCAGGTTTGTTTCTTTTTTTTCACCACTTTTTCAGGTTTTTATGGTTCTTGGATACTTCGAATTGCTTTGATAGTTCTTTATTGGATTGGCCTTATTTTTGCATTTTTTGGAGCTTTTTGGAAAATATTTTTCCAGTTTTGGTGAATTATACTTTATTAGTATGTGGATACAGAGGATGATTTGCAGCTATAGAACAGTATGACATATTTATTTATTTGTTTTGGGTGGGAAATGTTAAATATTATCATTTATGAAAGGATTATGCGATTGTTATTTGTTACTGTATATTTTATGTGCTGTATTTTTTTTTTACATTGGATTGAGTGCGTTGTTTTAGGTTTTTGGTAGCTGAGATTTTTCTTTATTTAAATACTATACATATTATTTTATTTTATCAGTCTTATTCAAAGTTGGACATGCATTTAATGTTTTGACTGATGTAATAAACATCATGTTTATTATTTTAAAACAATTTGTAATTTAAGATTACGCTATACGTTTTTGAGAGTTTTGTAGGTTAACGTGTATTTTATAATATGTTTTTGATTATTATTTTTAAATATTCGATTCCTTTCGTTGTTTACAAAGAGTTTTACTTTGAAGTGTAGCATGGCACACATTCTTTTGGTTTGTTGGCTAATTTTAGGTGCAATTTGGGTTACAGATTGCTCCATCTGTAGATATTTGTAGCTTTGCTGTTTTTAGGGCTTTTGTATGGTTTCTATAAATTTATGGAATTTAGGTTGGGTTCTGCCTTGGGGTCTGCCTAGTGTGTATTGGAAGGCATGGTGCCATGCTTCCACTGTGTTGTTTGTTTTGGCTTCTTGTGCCGAGGTGCTGTCATAGACATTCCATCATGGTATTTGGAATTTGGTTTGGCGTCTGTGCCCAGAGTGATGTAGTCTGTCAACCCAAGTGTCTTCAAAATAATCCATTAGGGGGATTCATTTGTGTTCCTTTTTGTGGTAGAAAGGGCTTCATATTAGTAAATTGCAGTGGTTAGCTACCTCTGTGACAGGGACATAGACTAGTGCTATAATTTGTTTTTATTTCAAAGACAAATTGACTGTCTGTAGCATATTCCACAATGCAAATTGTTGGAGATGTCTCTAAATGCTTTGAGTGAAATGGTAGTAACAGCCTTGCATGGATGTGGGTGGGTAAACCTTTAAAATGGTTTGAATAATGGATTGTTTTAAGTCTCCTATTATTTTTTGTGGGTAGTAGTTTTTGTTTTATTTTTAATGTGATTTAGGAGCTGGTAGTAAGTACTACTTTGTTTATTTGGTAGTAAGGCATATATAAAAGGGATATTTGAGTTGTGATAGTCACCATGAATTTTGTATATCTGAGTGAATGGTTTGGGGCACATTTTGAAGGTCCCATCCAGTATCCAGGTTTGACAGCAGCTTAGTTTTAGTAAGTTTTCTGTTGTAGAAAATACTACGATTTGTCTATCATTGATTAGGTTGTCATAAAAAAGGAAATGTTCCTCCTTATGTGTGATTTTTAGGTGTTCTGGTGATTCAATAGCTTGGTATCTTTTAGGCGCATGAGATGTATCACTGTTTGCTTTTAAGTTTGTGCAATCAAACATTTTAAAGTGAATATATGTGGTAGTTGGCCTGTGATGTGTGCGGGGCCTTTTTATGTGTGAGTGTGGGTATGGACCTCATTATGAGTTTGGTGGCCAAGAGTCAGCCCGCAAGACGCATTGGGAGGAGACTACAGTGGAGATGGAGGTCTCCCCTCGACCCTAATACAATGTTTCCACCGGCTGACCGGTGGAAACCTCCATATTAGGTTTCCACCAGTCATCCCAGTGAAAACAGTGTGGCGGCATTGGCCTCGGCTCCTCAGGGAGCCGAGGCCAATGACGTTGCCCAGGCCCCAGCACCCTCTGAATGCTCTCTGTCTGCTGAGAGTGCTGGTACAGGGGGCCCTGCACTGCCCACATCTCGGCTGTGGGCAGTGCAGGGGTCCCCCTGTAGCACCCAGCACTGCCTTTCGACAGCCTTTTCATGGCAGGGTCCCCAACCTGGCAATGTTAGATGAGTGGGCACTTAATTCTAATGAATGCTCTCTTAGCATGATGAGGATTTTAATTAAATACACCATTAAGGCTATAGAAACTTTTTGGAGGAGATTGAGAAACTATCCTCTGAATTACTCTCCATGGTATCTAAAGAGGCATATGACAAGTTAATGAACAAGTTGGAAGCAAAACTGTCCAAATTGGAAGAGGAAATTATTACCAAAAAAACAACGGAATTTTTTTTGTGACTTTAAAGATTATCAATCAGGAAGAATTCTCACTTTTCATCGCAAGTATGACCATATGTGCAGAACAGCTCATAATGGTCAAACAGTGTCACAAATGTCGCAAAAAGATTCCTGTAGTAATGAATTAGTTGAGAGCAATGCATCAGATAGTAATTTATCAGATATCTCAGAAACCACTCTAGCATCTATGAATCAAGTAGACAAAAGAGTTGAAAATTCTAATTTTTTAAAACAGTTCCAATTGTTGAATCAAGGCAGGACAGAACAACAAGGTCATTACCAAAGGGGAAGGGGGAAAGGAGGGAGAGGAAGAGGAAAAGGAATCGACAAGCCAAGAAGAGAAGGAGGAAAAGAAGAATTCAAGCCCATGGGAATGATGACAAGGGCCAAGAAAGCAGTGTAATGAATGTGGTGAATTTACCTAACAGGCTGCTGACTGAAACTGGACATAAACTTCTCTCATGAGGTATCTCTTTTTGTCCCCTTAGAGATTTTGATTATACTTGAACAAGGATAGGTCTGTTTAAATTGAAAAAGTGATTCAGCAATAGACCAATGAATTTGTAGGGGTCACGGGCTAAATCCAGTCCCAATAGCTTTTGCATTAAGGATGTGGAAAGATGTAGAAGCTCATGAGGACCCATTCCTTAATCTTGATACACATGGTTTTGAAGTAGATAAATCACATCCTAGTCCTTTCAAACCCAAATCAAGTTTTCTACCAGTAATGCATTGTGATGCCATTGAAGGTTTTGAAAGAGATGTAATTAATGATTTGAAAAAGATTAAGAGAAAACCTATTGATAATATGAAGAATAATTTATCTCCAGCAGAAGTTAAGGCACTAGACAACCTTAAGAAAGATGATACTCAGACAAGGGGGATAATGTTATTTTGGACAAAGGACAGTATATGCAGGAAGGCATGAGACAGTTGGGGGATCCTAACTGCTATGCTAAATCCAACTTTGATTAAGTCAAACAATCAGATGTAACTTATAAAGATATGCTTTATGATTGGAAATAACAAGGGCTTCTCGAGTAGGAGGAGTATCAGTTCTTAAGATGTGACCATCCTAAAATTCCAGTCTTATATCTTTTGCCTAAAGTACACAAGGACAGGAATAATCCTCCGGGAAGACCTATTGTGTCTGCAATGGGGTCCTTATTGAAAAATACTTCTAAATATAATGACTTTTACATTCAACCTTTTGTAGAGAGCTTACCTTCCTACATTAAAGATACTACATATTTTTTAAAGATAATTGAGGGTATCCATTGGCAACAAGATTATTTGATGATGACATTAGATGTTGTCAGCTTGTATACTTGCATTAAACATGATTTGGGAATAGATGCAGTAAGACACTATGGGGGTGATTCTGACCCCGGCGGTAAAATGCCCTTACCGCCGGTCATAAAACCGCCATAACACCGCCGCGGCCAACCGCCACGGTCATTCTGACCCACAACGGCCAAACCTCCAAAAATCCGTCCTCCACTGCAGCCCGCCACATCGGCGGGCAGCAATAAACTGGAGATGACCAAACCTCCACCGTCACGCCAACAGAAATACGCCCATGCCATTACGACCCACGAATCCACACGGCGGTCATTCAAACGCGGTATTCCATTGGCGGTACACACCGCCGCGGTCAGAATACACACACATCACCAAAACACAGCCACATTGGACAATTTGAAATACACACACCTGATACACATACACACACCACTCCCACACAATCAACCAACTATAAAACACACACCCACATCACCCACAAACCCCTGCGACCATAATTACTGAGAGAAGGAGAGAGAGACACAGCAGACAATCCATAGCAAGACACACTGAGGCACACTACACCATCACACACCACATAGTAGCACAAAGGACCACACACCAACATACTCATCATCACATACACCACCCCACACCTCACCCACACCACCCCATGGCACCCCAAAGGCACCCACGCTTTTCGGACCAAGAACTCCGGGTCATGGTGGAGGAAATCCTAAGAGTGGAACCCCAGCTCTTCGGCTCGCAGGTGCAGCACACCAGTATAGCCAGGAAGGCGGAGCTATGGCAGCGGATCGTGGACAGGGTCAACGCGGTGGGACAGCATCCCAGGAATAGGGAGGACATCCGCAAAAGATGGAACGACCTACGGGGGAAGGTCCGATCGATGGTCTCCAGGCACAACATCGCGGTCCAGAAGACTGGTGGCGGACCCCCACCCACCCCTCCCAAATTTACATCGTGGGAGCAAGAGGTCTTGAACATCCTGCATCCTCAGGGCCTCGCTGGAGTAGCCGGAGGAATGGACTCTGGTAAGTCCAATCTCAACTACTATATCCCCCCCACCCCACCAGCATGCCAACCCACACCCCCACCCTCACCCCCAACCCCCCAGCACATATCCTCCCTGACAATGTCTCACCAGCACAACCCACCCATCCCAACACCAACTCCTGCATGATAACACAATTCATGGGCACCCATCACCTATGCATGACCACTGCACTAACCCCTCCCCCCCACTAAATACCCTCACAACACCTCCCTCAAGGGAATGCCTGCACTGGGGAACAAGGGCACCCATAACACGCACGCTATTGCACACACAGAAACAATAACCAAACTCTCTTACCCCATGCAGGACCCGAACGACAACACACCAGCCAGGAGGGTCCAGAACTGTCCATCCCACCACCGGAACAGGCCCACACTGAGGATAGCAGCTCTGTCGACAGTGAACCTGATGACCAGCCCGGACCATCGGGGACCTCTGGGCAGTCGGTTCCCCTCAGGCAGCTACAGGCCACACCAGACCCGACCCCCTCTGCCGACACCAGCACAGCTCCCACCCAGCGGGCCCATGCCTCTGTCTCTAGGACAGCTCAATCAGCGGTGTGTCCGCCACTACAGGGCACCCAGGCTAACCCAACACCCCAACAACAACAGGGACCTGGGGGCAGTGGGAGCGGGCACACCGGCCAGGGGACAGAGGCCGGGGGAAACCGGGCAGCTCGGAGGGCTGCTGTGCGACAGGGGGGGGGAGGAGAGGCCCAGGAAACCCACTCTCCAAGAGGCCCTCACCACCATCATGGCAGCCTACCACCACTCCCAAGAAACGATGGCGACGGTACTGGCCAGGTTCACTGAGGTCCAGGCACAGCAGGAAGAACACTACATGGGGTTCAGGGAGGAGCTGAGAATCATCGGGACCGCAATGGGGACCATCGTCCTGGCCCTCCACAGGATAGAGGACGCGTTGCGGGACCATGGTGCACCACACAGGGCCCCTGTCACTAGGCCGGACCAGGAACAGCCTACCACCTCCGCCGGCGCTAGTGGACAGGAGGTCCCAACACCTCGACAGCCCCCCAGAACCCCACCTCCTGCTGAAGAACAACCACCCCGTAAGAGGAGCCTGAGACCAAAGAAAAAGACAGAGTAGGATGTCAAGACCCCCGCCAGCAGGACATACCCCCTGAACTCTTCCCACTGTCCCACATTGCCAGCCTGTCCAACCATGAACTGCCTATGCTCCATCCTTCCCCAGGCAAAAGAACAATGCACCTGTGAGACTGAGAACTGGACTCTGCCATGGATATTCCTCCACCCCCACCCATCACCCTTAGAATCACATGTACCGATATCTAGCACTGTAAATAAATCACATTTTGCACAATAATCTGTTTTGAGTCATGCTGTCTTATTAACAAATGTATTACATATCACTGTTCAATTTCTGTTCTGTCAATTAGTCATGACAAGATACCAATGTCAATACGCTGTATTTCATGGGCGAACCAAGCAGAAGTCAGGTACTGAGTCAGACAGCACTGAGAAGGGAAGGGAAAGGCAAAAATTACTGAAAAACATCTGTGGGGAACTACAGAAAGTACAGATGCAGGAGGCTAGAAGCAATTGGGAAATGGCGTGGGTGATTCTTACCTGGGTGTCACTGGAAATACTGTTGTATCACTCTATCCCTATTGTCTGTGTCGTCCTCTGAGTCTTCCTCCTCTTCACTCGCCACAGGCTCCACGGCTTCTACAACACCACCATCTGGACCATCCTCCTGCAGGAAAGGCACCTGGCGTCGCAAAGCCAGGTTGTGAAGCATACAGCAGGCCACGATGATATGGCACACCTTCTTTGGTGAGTACATTAGGGATCCACCAGTCATATGCAGGCACCTAAACCTGGCCTTCAGGAGTCCAAAGGTTCGCTCAATCACCCTCCTAGTACGCCCATGGGCCTCATTGTAGCGTTCCTCTGCCCTTGTCCGGGGATTCCTTACTGGGGTCAGTAGCCACGGCAGGTTGGGGTAACCAGAGTCACCTATTAGCCACACACGTTGTCTCTGTAGCTGCTCCATCACATAGGGGATGCTGCTATTTCGCATCACATACGCGTCATGCACTGACCCAGGGAACTTGGCATTTACATGGGAGATGTACTGGTCAGCCAAACAGACCACCTGGACATTCATCGAATGATAATTTTTTCTGTTTCGGAACACCTGCTCATCGTCTTTTGGGGGTACCAAAGCCACATGGGTCCCATCAATGGCACCAATGATGTTGGGGATGTGTCCAAGGGCATAGAAATCACCCTTCACTGTAGGCAAGTCACCCTCCTCGGGGAAAATGATGTAGCTCCGCATGAGTTTCATCAGGGCAGACAACACTCTGCTCAAAATCTTAGAAAACATAGGCTCAGACATTCCAGATGACATGGCCACTGTGGTCTGGAATGACCCACTGGCCAAAAAATGGAGGACTGACAAAACCTGCACCAGAGGGGGAATCCCTGTGGGTTGGCGGATGGGGGACATCAGGGCTGGCTCCAGCTGGGCACACAGTTCATGGATAGTGGCACGGTCAAGTCTGTATCGAAGTATTATATGGCGTTCTTCCATTGTCGACAGGTCCACCAGCGGTCGGTACACGCGAGGATTCCTCCTTCTCATCGCAAGTCCCAGCGGACGGTGCCTAGGAAGGACAACATGGAGCACAGAGTCAGCCAAAACACAGGTACGTACAGACAGCTTGCACAGTTAAAGAATGGCAATGGGTTGAAAGGCGTGTATGTGTGGCAATGCAAGGCCTAGGCCTGTGTGTCGCAGTCAAAATTAAGCCATGTGGGCCCTTGAAATGGCGGCTGCCTGACCTGTGAAGTGGGACAATGGGATGTGAGGTCAATGCGCTAGCGGGGCACACCGTGGCGGTAGGCGGTCGCAGACCGCGACGCAAAGCCGCATTGGTTAACATTGAAGCCTATGGGTTTCAGCAGCCAATAACGAAGTGCGCCGGCGGTCGCGGTACGCACCGCCGCGGTACACACCGCCGCGGACGTGACCGCCATTTTCTATCTGCTTAATCACTCGAGACCTGATCATCCACAGGAGAGGACCTATACTGCAAGTGCTGCTGTGACCTCGGTCTGGAAGATACAATGGCTGCTGCGCCTGGGGAAAGGGCCCCTGCCTTCACGTCTGAAGAGTTGGACAAGCTCGTGGATGGGGTCCTCCCCCAGTATGCGCTACTCTACGGTCCTCCAGACCAACAAGTGAGTACACCGGGTGCTAATGGAATGGGCTATGCCTGTGTGGATTGGGGTGGATGTAAGTTGGTGGGGTGGGGGGCGAATGAGGAGTGCAACGCCCGACAGATGAGAGCATGTGCCATATGGCAAAGTGGGTGGGGGGGGGCCAATTACATCTAACATGCAGGTCATTGATGAGTTCCTCCTTTCCACCCTGTACATGTCTAATAGGTCAGCGCCCATCAGAAGATCGACATTTGGCGTGCCATCGCCAAGGAAGTCCGGACCTTGGGGGTCCACAACAGACGGGGCACTCACTGCCGCAAGAGGTGGGAGGACATCCGCCGCGGAACAAGGAAGACCGCAGAAACACTGCTGGGGATGGCCTCCCAACCTAGGAGGGGTGCCAGTCGCACCATGACCCCCCTGATGTCCCGGATCCTGGCGGTGGCCTACCCTGAATTGGATGGGCGCTTTAAGACATCACAGCAGACACAAGGGGGTGAGTATCAGCACATTCTCCTATCTTTCTGCGCAGTGGAGGCGTCTGGGTGGGGGAGGAGGGCTGTGGGTGACATTAGGCCAGGGCGCTTTCTGTAGTGTAGTCCTCTCCCTTAGACATGGCCCTGTGCCCCCGGCCCCCACCTCGGTAGGGTGACAAGTACAGCCATTGAAGGTCCAGCATCTCCCATGTGCGCGTTTGACGTCTCTTGGCCTGTTGTCTTAGTCAGTAGTACTGAGTAGTGTACCCCGAATGCGCGGCTTAGTGCATTAGGCACCTGTGTCTGTCTTCTCCGCCAACGGTGTTGACATTGCATGCACTCAACCTGGTCTTCTTTTTTCTCCCCCCACCCTTTCTCTTCATCTTCTTGTGCATGTGTGCATTAGCATCATCAGGCGGAGGAGATATGGCATCGGAGCACGAGGGAACTGCAGGACACAAGGCCCCGGTGGGCCCAGGAACAGACACCGAGGGCACCAGTGATCCGGAGGGCGAGGGGAGCACCACGACGGGGACCGCTGGTGAGAGCAGCGAAAGCGACACGTCCTCGGATGGGAGCTCCCTAGGGGTGGCGGCAACATCCGTGCCCCCCGCCTCTACAGGTACAGCCGCCACCCAGCGCACCAGCCCCGCCCTCCCAGCAGCCCCTCAGTCTTCGCTCCGTGCCGGTTCGCCCAGGAAGGCGCGCGTCTCCTTCGCCCCAGGCACCTCAGCCCCTGCCCCTGTTGCCCCTGCTGCCCTCAGTGCGGAGCTCATTGACCTGGTAAGGACGCTCATTGTTGGGCAGACGACCCTTTTGAATGCCATCCAGGGTGTGCAAAGGGAGGTGCAACAGAGCAATGCGTACCTGGAGGGCATTCATTCGGGTCAGGCTGCCCATCAACGAGCGTTCACTGCTCTGGCCTCAGCACTGACGGCAGCCATTGTCCCTGTTTCCAGCCTCCCTCTTCTGACTGCCTCCAGCCTGTCTCTGTCTCCTGTTCCTCAGCCTATCCCATCCACACCATCAGACCAGCCTGCACACACCTCAACACCCAAGAGCAGCTCATCCAAACACAAGCACCACAGATCCCGCAAACACTCACCCGAGCAACACCCAGATGCAGACATGCCAACAGCCACTGCCACCCCTGTGTCCCCCTCCTCCTCGTCTCCCTCCTCCCTCCCTGTGACGTCTACACTCACACCTACATGCACCCCAACATCAGCCAGTGCTTCCATCACCACCTCACCCTCCAGTACAGTCCACACTCGTGCAGTCACCACCCCCACTGCCATGTACACGTCCCCTGTGTCCTCTCCCACTGTGTCTGTCACCCCCTCTTCCAAGACACACAAACGCAGGCAGCCACCCACCCAACAGACATCCACCTCACGACAGCCTACAGCACCAGCACCTTCACCCAATGACAGCACACCTGACTCTCCTACAACCACCTCCTCTACCTCCACTTCCATCTCCACTTCTCCTACCCTTTACCTTGGCCCTAAAAAACTTTTCCTGGCTAACCTTAACCTCTTTCCCCCCGATGACCTCCCCCATCCATCTTCAAAGAGTCCCAAGAGCACCGCAGCCACCACCAGCCCAGCTTCGGGTGTCACTGTTGTGCCTGGGTTCTGGAGCCCACCCTTTGCCAGCAGTGACACATCGAGCTGCAGCAAGGACACGTCCAGCCCCCCCCCCCGGCAAGAGGACCCGCAAAACCAAGGACCGCCGTGCGAGGACCGACAGGGCTGCCCCCAAGGAGCAATGTGCGGCCACTTCACCACCCACACCATCTGGGGGAGGCAAGGGCCCGAGAGCCCCATCAAAGGAGCGGAAGGGCAGCAGGAGCGCGGAGAAGGTGGACCCCACATGCCACATCCCAGCTGGGAAGGAGGACACTAAGGAGGCCAGGAGTCCGTCCCCGAAGGGTCCAGAAACGTCACGGTCCGAGGGCGACTGAGCAGGGAGTCGAGGCCAGGTCTGGCTCCCTTGACCTGCTGGATGAGCACCGCTGAACAGGGCCCGCGGGGCAGGAGAGCACCGCTGAACAGGGCCCGCCGTGGAGAAGAGCACCGCTTAACAGGGCCCGCGGTGCAGAAGAGCACCGCTGAACAGGGCCCGCGGTGGAGAAGAGCACCGCTGAACAGGGCCCGCAGTGCAGAAGAGCACCGCTGAACAGGGCCCCGCGGTGCAGAAGAGCACCGCTGAACAGGGCCCGCGGTGGAGAAGAGCACCGCTGAACAGGGCCCGCGGTGCAGAAGAGCACCGCTGAACAGGGCCCCGCCGTGGAGAAGAGCACCGCTGAACAGGGCCCGCCGTGGAGAAGAGCACCGCTGAACAGGGCCCGCGGTGCAGAAGAGCACCGCTGAACAGGGCCCCGCCGTGGAGATAGGCACCGCTGAACAGGGCCCGCAGTGGAGAAGAGCACCGCTGAACAGGGCCCGCGGTGCAGAAGAGCACCGCTGAACAGGGCCCGCCGTGGAGAAGAGCACCGCTGAACAGGGCCCGCCGTGGAGAAGAGCACCGCTGAACAGGGCCCCGCCGTCTCAAGCACCGCTCCGCTGGGCCCTTCCTCTCAAGCACCGCTCCGCTGGGCCCTTCCTCTCAAGCACCGCTCTGCTGGGCCCTTCTTCTCAAGCACCGCTCCGCTGGGCCCCGCCGTCTCAAGCACCGCTCCGCTGGGCCCTTCTTCTCAAGCACCGCTCCGCTGGGCCCCGCCGTCTCAAGCACCGCTCCGCTGTGCCCTTCCTCTCAAGCACCGCTCCGCTGGGCCCTTCTTCTCAAGCACCGCTCTGCTGGGCCCCGCCGTCTCAAGCACCGCTCCGCTGGGCCCTTCTTCTCAAGCACCGCTCCGCTGGGCCCTTCTTCTCAAGCACCGCTCCGCTGGGCCCCGCCGTCTCAAGCACCGCTCCGCTGGGCCCTTCCTCTCAAGCACCGCTCCGCTGGGCCCTTCTTCTCAAGCACCGCTCCGCTGGGCCCCGCCGTCTCAAGCACCGCTCCGCCCTTCTTCTCAAGCACCGCTCCGCTGGGCCCCGCCGTCTCAAGCACCGCTCCGCTGGGCCCTTCCTCTCAAGCACCGCTCCGCTGGGCCCTTCTTCTCAAGCACCGCTCCGCTGGGCCCTTCTTCTCAAGCACCGCTCCGCTGGGCACCGCCGTCGCAAGCACCGTTTATGGTTCACTGTGCCCACCATGCCTCCTCCTTGACCAGTGGAGACTGTCATCCACCTGATGGACTGTGGCTTTGCACTCCCCAGGATGGCCCAGTGGGCAGCCCACCCACTGTAGAGACATTGAGAGACTGTGGCTTTGCACTCCCCAGGATGGTCCAGTGGGCAATCCACCCACTGCAGAGACTTGAGAGACTGTGGCTTTGCACTCCCCAGGATGGTCCAGTGGGCATGGTGGCTCCTCGTGGATCTGGCGTCGTGGACTCATGTGGCTGTGGTGCCCCCCCCTTCCCTTCCCCCTGAGGTGCCTGTAGTTTTTACATCTGATGCCCCTGCAGTGTTCTCTCCAAAGGACTCAGGTCTCCTGTGTGGGCTTTGCCCTTGTTTCTCAAGACTTTGGCCCACGGACATGGTGGAATCGTAGGTTGTGCAGGACTTGGTACTTCAGTTATACACTGATGTGTGTGTCATTAGTTTTGTTGTGGATATCTTTCATGGTTGTACGCTAATTTTCTGGAGCTTTTTGGTACATAAATATTTATTCCAAATATGATTATGTCCTAGCATTTTTCAGGGGTGTTTGGGTGGTGTCACTGTGACTTGGTGCGCTGCATTGGTGAGTACACAGTTGGGGGGGGGGGTCGCATATGTGTGTGGCCGTAACCTTTCGTCCTCCCCCTCCCGTGTGTCGTAGGTGCAGTACTCACCGTTGTCGTCTGCGCCGGACTTCGTACTCGTGGTAGATGAGAAGGTAGACGAGAGCAGGTAGGATGTTTAATTCGGATTCCATGCTGTCCTCCTTCCTCCTGGAGTGCGTAGTGGTGAGCGTTTTCCCGTCCGTAGTCTGTTTCCGCCGTGTTTTTATCGGCGGTGCTCCCGCCCCGGAAAAGGTGGCGGATTGGTGAGTTGGAATAGTGTGGGCGGTACATTGTCTGCCGCCTGTCTGTTGGCGGTGACCGCTGCGCTGTTTGTTTGTACCGCCGTGGCGGTCGGAGTGTTAAGGTGGCTGTCTGTGTTGGCGGTTCCCGCCAGGGTCAGAATCCCATATTTTTTACCGCCAGCCTGTTGGCGGGTTGGCCGCCGCTTTAACACCGACCGCCAGGGTTAGAATCACCCCCTATATGTGAGCTCGATCCATCTCTTTACTGTTGCACACTGAAATTATACTGGATATGATCAATTTCTGTCTCAAGAATAATGTTTTCATTTATCTTTACAAGCAGATACAAGGGCCAGCGATGGGCACCTGCTTTGCCCACAGCTATGCCAACCAATTTATGGACTGGTGGAAGGAGCAGGTGTCCACTGAATATACAAAGTTTGAGGAACAGGTGATTTTGTGGTGCTGTTGTATCGATGATGTGTTTGTCATCGGGAAGGGGTGTGAAATATCGGCTAAGAATTTTGTATCTTAATTAAATAATAAGTTATATAATCTTCAGCTTGGTGTGAATTTTTGTAACACTTGTATAGAATTCCGGGATTTGGAAGTTATGGTGAAGAAAGATTGCCTCAATACTAGGTTAGTCAGGAAGAGAACAGCTGGAAACAGTTTGTTGAGTGCACAGAGTGCTCATCCATCTAGTCTTATACACAAAATTCCCTATGGGGAGTTATTGCGTGTGAGACGGATATGCAATACTGTTGAGGATTATGAACAGGAGTGCAGTATCATGTGTAAAAGTTTAAAGACAGAGGGTATAGCAAGCAAGTGATATCCCAGGAGGCAGAGAACGTCAAAACTGCCACAACGGACAGCTTACTATTTAATGCTCCTAGGAATGAGACAGCACATAAGGAGACAATAAGATTCATTACTACATTTTCTACTAATTCACAGAATGTTCTCCATATATTGAACAGGAGTTGGCATATTTTACAAACGGATTCTATATTGGCTAAATATTTACATGAGACACCAGAAATTAGGAGAAGTAAATCTCTCCAGGAAGATCTTAGCCGGAATGTGATTTCCTGTGATGAAACCACTGAGGGTATGACGAGCTCAGGGTTTGTGTGCTGCTTACAATGTAAGGCTTGTTCTAATAGTAACAACTGTAAGAGTCTACAGATAGGACCAGGGAACAGGCACTTTTATATTAGGGGCTTTTTCAATTGTAATACTGATTTTTGCATACACTGCTTAATTTGTCCCTGTAGGAAGTTGTATATTGGCAGTTCCATCCACCGGGGCAGGAAGAGAATTCTTGAACACAAGAGAGCCATTCGTCACAATGATCAAAACTGTACTGTTGCAAGACACTTCCATGAATTGCACTGGGGCGATGAAAGGCTATTGAATTTGTAGTAATAGATCATGTGAGAAGGGACATTCGAGGAGGAGACAGAGAATTGAGATTGAGAACATTTGAATCCAGATATATAATTGATTTCAAGACTCTTATTCCAAGGGGTCTCAATTCAAGTGAAGAACTGGCCGTACATCTAAGGTAGCATTTTGAGTATTGAGGTACTTTAATTTGCATTATGCATTAGTTACCTTTAGTAGCTGTGTTATTGTGAGTATATTACCGGCGATGCCTGTGATATTATCGGTGGCAGTTTATAGATATTTTTCTTTTACTTTTTCTTTTCTTGTCTCCTTATTTTTGTATTGGTGCTATATATTTATGGGTTATTGTAAGGAATTTGACCATGTGTGCAAGCAGTGTTCCTATGATTATAATAACTTTTTGTTCCTTTGTGTATATATTTTGCAAGGTATTTGTATGACTCTCTGTGAGCTATGTGAGATGTAAGGGATTTGGAGTTTACAAAGAATGCCCCTTTGGGATGGCTGTTGATCTATATTTTCAACCCCTTATAGACCTAGATAATCATTAACATAACTGGGGAGTTCTTTGCTACACAAAGGGACAGCACAAGACTTGTGGATTGGTCATATGTGTAATATTAAAGGTTATGTTAGTGTGTTTTTTTTTTTAGTATTTGACTGTCCATATGGGTAGCAGGTATTTGTAGGGGGCTTTGTGGCAATGGAGATGACACTATTAGCCCACTGGGGCAGGATTATTCTTTCTGTTTTGCTTTCATTTTTGTATTTTTCATTATGCAATACGTTATTATACATATTAGATACATTCATATTTTTATAATAATATTTTTATGATATTTACAGAGCTTATATTGTGAATAATGAAATTTAATAGAACATCATTGCACTTTAAATGATTCAACTAATCCTGTGGATCTATTAATATTGAATGTATTTGCAATTATATGAAAGTTAAAACGTTTTAAAATAGCCGACTTAGGGCCATATTTATACTTTTTGACGCACAACTGCGCCAACGCAGTTGTGCGTCAAAAATTTTTACGCCGGCTAACACCATTCCAAAGCGCCATGCGGGCGCCTTATTTATTGAATGACGTTAGCCGGCGCTGCGGACTGGTGTGCGTAAAAAAAAATGACCCACACCAGGCAGCGCCGGCGTAGGGGAAAATGGAGCTTGGGCGTCAAAAAATGGGGCAAGTCAGGTCTGAGGCAAAATATTGGCCTCAACCCGATTTGCGCCATTTTTTTTACTCCCAACCCCAATTGAAATGACTCCTGTCTTAGCACAGACAGGAGTCATGCCCCCTTGCCCAATGGCCATGCCCAGGGGACATATGTCCCCTGGGCATGGTCATTGGGCATAGTGGCATGTAGGGGGGCACAAATCAGGCCCCCCTATGCCACAAAAAAAATATATATATATACTTACCTGCACTTACCTTAAGTTCCCTGGGATGGGTCCCTCCATCCTTGGGCGTCCTCCTGGGGTGGGCAAGGGTGGCATGGGGTGTCCCTGGGGGCATGGGAGGGCACCTCTGGGCTCCTTCCGAGCCCACAGGTCCCTTAACGCCTGCCCTGACCAGGCGATAAAAAATAACACAAAAGCGGCTGGATGTCATTTTTTAAGGTTCGCCCACTCCCGTGCGTCATTTTTGCACGGGAGTTTAAATAAGGCGCACATGCCTTGGAGTCATTTTTTAGAAGGGAACGCCTACCTTGCATATCATTAACGCAAGGGTAGGTGTCCACGCAAAAAAATGACGCAAACTCCAAGATCTTTGGCGCTAGACGGGTCTAACGCCAAAGTATAAATATGGAGTTAGCTTTGCGTCGGATTTGCGTAAAAAAAAACAACGCAAATCCGGTGCAAACAGAGTAGAAATATGCCCCTTAATAGCTCTGTGTTTTCCACTGGTTTTATGCACTGGTCCATCTTTTATGTATTTAAATTAAATAAATGCGTGCACTGGATGTTTTCACATTTGACCGTGAACAAGGCTACGGGTGATACGCGTTGGTGTGGTTGTCACAAATCTACCTTTATATTAAACTATATTTGGCAGTGCCAGGGAGTTCGGACTCTTCTTTATGTTAAGAAGGTTACGTTTGTATATAAATGTATATATAGATATATATATATATCTATATATGTAAATCTATCAATATAAATATATATATATATATATTTATTTAACATTAAATTTAAAAGTATCGAACTACATATTCAACATTACAAAATTATAAATGAAACATAGATTAGTGTTTACCATAGAAGGACATATGATATATATATATATATATATATATATATATATATATATATATGTAGATATATATATATATATTTTTTTTCCTAGTGGCCGTTGCCACTAGATAGTTATAGTTAGGACCTAGTTTCCGTAGACAGAGTTTTTCTTGTTTTGCCTATAACTTTGGCGCCCCTTGATGAATCTTGGTGAAATTTTCAAACATTATACTTTTGTCAGTTCAGCTTTTGTTTTTGAAAGTTTCAGGGTGATCCCTCAAGCAGGGGCCAAGAAAAAGGGGAGTCCCTAAATGTATTTTTCCAATTCATTTTTCCATAGGACCTTTAGACACGCCTACAGCCCAAACAGTTAAAAAATATATAGATATATAGGGACGCGGATCCTACGCGGATCCGACTGTCCCTGTGCAGAAATCTGATTGGCTTTCAAGGAAGTGTTGGCAGCCATCTTGGGACTCGGCTTCAGCAGAGTCCCAGGAAAAAAAAGGAGAAAAAAAAAGAAAAGGGGCCGAGGTAGGGTCACCCTGACCCCTTAGCTCTGGTGCTGGGGCCCCAGAGGGACTGAGCCAGGCCTAAAAGCATTTTTTTAAATTTCAGAAAAATCCACGGATTCAGATCTGTGGATTTTTCTGACATTTAAAAAAAATGGGTGGTTTCCTACCCTTTTTATTAAGCCCCCAGTTGGGCCAAGTGTGAGGGGCAGCTGGACTCCCCCTGCAGCCATGGTGACCACCACTTTCCTTGGGCTTAAAACAAATTAATTGCGTTAGGAGCCGCCCGGCCCCCACAGCCCTGGGGACCACCACCTCCCTGTGGCTTTGAACAAATGCAATGCAAGGGGAGGTGCACGCCCCCGCGCAGCCCGGGGGACCATCACCTTCCCTGGGCCTCCAACTAATTCAGTGTGGGGTGGCTGCGTTCCTCCCCCCGCAGCCCTAGGGACCACCACCTCCCCGGGGCATCCATCAAATGTAATGCGGAGCCGTCCGGCCCCCTGCAGCCCTGGGGACCACCATCTCCATGAGGCCATTTAAATCCTTGCTGGGGAGGCGCTCGAGGAGCCACTGATGGCCCTGGGGACCACCACCCCTCATGGCCGGCTCTTGCTATGTCCGAGGGTGCCCACCCCCGGGACATAGCTTGGCGGGAGCTGACCACCCTCACCAAGTTACAGCAAACATTGTTCGCAGCGAGGGAGAGCTATAAAACAACTCTATCTTGCTGCAAGCAGAGGATTCCTCTGTCTTCCTGCCTGCAAAGATGCAGGCAGGAAGACAGAGGAAACTGCTCTCACAGAGAGGGAGCTGGTTTAGCAGCTCCTTCTCTGTGACAGCAATGCTGGCTACCACAAGAGATGGGGAAGCAGCTGGGACTACGGGGGCCTTCAGGTTCCCCCCACAGTGCCCAACATTGTGAATGGGTGCCCTGGGGGGCACCCAGACCACCTGGCTGTACCCCGGGGAATGAGGTCCCCGGGTCAGAGATCAGCCCTGGGGAGGGGGCCATGTGGCCCTGCTCCCCAAAAATAATTTAAATAATTAGGCAACTGCCCAATGCAATGGGTCCCCAGAGCCAACATCGACCCTGGGGAGGGAGACCATGCGGCCTCCTCCCCCAAAACAAAATTAATAGTTAGGTTGGGCCTTGGGGGACTGGAACCCTAGGCCTGAGGTCAGTCCGGGGCAGGGGGCCACATGGACCCACTCCTTCCTCCAAAAACCTACTAATTAGGCTGGGCCCTGGGGATGGGGTTCTTGGGGTTAAGATCAGCCCTAGGGAGTGGGGCCACACAGTCTCCCTCTATCAAACAAGAGTTTGCATGGGTGCATGAGTGGGTGTCTGAGTGGTTCTGTGGATGATGTCATCAGTGATGTCATCAGTGATGTCAAAAATGAAGTCACTGACCATGCCACATGTTATGTAATATGTGAGCTCATAAGCAGTGCATTACGGGGGTGCAAGTTATAGTTAGCTGAGGTAACTATAACTGCTGAATTTCACTGGTTTTGTACATGTCAAATGTGAGCCTAACTATCAAGTCCCTGTAACCTTTGATTTTTTCAGTACATTCCTATGGTTTAAAAAAATCCATTTCCTAATTGCAACATCCCTGTAACCTTTGTTTTTTTCAGCAAATTTATATATATATATATATATATATATATATATATATATATATATATATATATATATATCAGAACAATACCCTATCAGGCTTAGGGCCCAATTATAAGTTTGGCAGATGGGAACACCAGTCCACCACACTATTGATGGGGTGGATGCCACCATGCTAGTGACCTCCTCGCTGACCCCATTAAGACTTTCCCGCTGGGCTGACCAGTGGAACCAAGGTTTCCACCGGTCAGTCCAGCAATAGAGCAGCTGCAGCATGGTCGCTGGCTCATAATTGAGCCAGCGGCATTGCTGCCGCAAGCAGGGTCATTAGCACCCTCGAAATGCCCACTGTCTGCACAGCTCAGCAGACAGTGCGTATTTTAAGGGTGCTGGTACCCCCTGCGTGTGGCAACATTGCAGCTGGCTCAGTTATGAGCCGGCGACAATGTTGTCGCCACTTTCTCGCTGGGCTGACCGGCAGTGCCCATTTCAAGAGTGCTGGGCAGGGGACCCCTGCACTCCCCATGCCAAGGGCATAGCCAGTGCAGAGGTCCCCCTGTGGTCCCCTGCACCTGTTCTCCACCAGCCTTTTCATGGTGGTAAAAGTGCCATAAAATGGCTGGCGGAGAACAAGGTTGTAATCAGCAGGGCGAGCTGAGTTGGCTGATTACAACCTGCACCTGTCGTCAGCCCATTGGGATCGAAGATTCTGGTGGGTACAGCAGTAGGTTTGCAGATCTGCCTGCCAACCTCGTAATGTGTAGGTCAGAGCACCGCACCCGCAGCTGTTTGACCCCCACTGCGGCATTGGCGCTCCTCGGACTGCAATGTCATAACCATGCCCGTAGAGGGCTGCATAAATTATGCAAAAAAGAAGTAGAGAGGTCTGGGTAGTTTTAAATTTTAGGTGGAGAGCAGCTCTTGTATAGAGGACCCTCAACACCAGCGACACTTTAAATTTGCTCACCTACAATGTCAAAATGCTTATGTCATTTATTTTTTGGTTAAGATATGCTTACATCTTGTTTAATATTTATTTTATTTATTTATTATAGTAAACACTAGATATTTTCATGTTTATTAATGTTTATTAATGGTACTTATTTTGGCGATATTATTGTTTTCAATATTGTGTGAGGCTACATTTTTGATTATCTATATATTTATTTAAAGCTTACAACATTTTTGGTTCCGATATTTCTGTGTTCAATATTAGTAAAATATTATATTTTTACCAGTGATATCTGTGTACTCAATATTTGTGGTTTTATTAGTTAAGTATAGGAAGGCAATATTTTTATTAATTACATTTAATTTCTGATATTTTTGTGTATTGAATAATGTGTCATTGAACAATCATTTTTAGCCTCCAATTTCAAATCCTTCCACATTTACAGGATGTTTTAAAAGTTTCCATCTTACATTTTGCTTCATTACTGATCTGTTAATAGTATTTAATCTTCAAAACAGTTGGGACCCCCAAAGTAGGCTTTGTGGACTCCCAGGGGCCCCAGACCACAGGTTAAGAACTACTGATCTAGACTAAACTTGAACAAAATCCCAATTTGAACTAATATCATGTGGTACAACAGGTATTATGACTTTTCCTGGCTGTAACTAATTTTGAAGACACTGCTGCAGGTCTGCGCGGTGAGGTCATGCACAAACATAAATACATTTACAAAGACCTGCCCAGTGATCATACAGCACAGATCTCAGTATCAAATGCCATTATTTACATATGCATGTACAGTTATGATCAGGGCCACTGGAATTATGCGGCAGGGGAAGACAAAATCATGCAGGTGGGTAGAGTAAATTATATGCCAAAATATGCAGCATAATGCAGCACATTTTGTGATAGTACCTCTTCATCATTTTGTCTTTTTTACACGTTCACCCTATTAGTACCGGTTTAACACCCAAGCATAGTAATAAGTTACTGAAACGTGACCAGCAACCTTGTAAAGGGGCTTCCACTATGCATCATATGTTGCCGCATTTTTAATAACATTCCATCTGTTTGATCCACAAACAATATTTTTTTGTTAAAATCTGTAAATTTTATTTGATGATTAATTATATAGCAAATGTGAGAAATCATAGCTATTCAGAAAATTCTATGTCACAGGATCTCATAATTTCAGTGGCCCTGGTTATAATACCAAAAGATTAGCAATTGCATATTTATTTTTGGTTACAGACTAGCAGTAGCAGAAATGCTTGTAGTAATATTCACACAAATCCACAAAACACTACTTTCATGATAGCATCACACCACCCAATACCAACTCCACTCTGCTTAATAATGTAGACTAAGGCCACCAGCCTAAACGTTCATCATAGTACACCAAGTCCAACACATCCTCTTGGCTACTAGGATTAGAAACACTGGTGCCACTTGTTACAGTGACCTACACTCATTACAAGCAGAGACCCTGCAATCCCTTCTTTGCCAGAACCTATGCAATCCATGGACTGACCCTCATAAAAAGAACCCTATTTTACAGATTGGTTGAGATGGACATGGTGGACAGCATGGCAGGGACTCGATGCTTTGCGTTCATAGCCCACAGAGCTGATGGAAGAGAAGAAACAAAGGATGAACTGAAGAACTGTGATGGCATCAAGAAGAAATAGTCTTCTAACCAGACAGCCATCATTAATGGACTGTGGCCTTAAAAAAATAATTAAATAAACAAATGTCCATATATGCTACAGGCTAAGAACACTGAAGTGAATCCCTTATTGCTTCTTTTACTTGGAATAATTCCAAAGAAATCTGTAATCCAGCATACTTTATGCTTGTTTTTTTTAGAGCTTTTACTGAAGGGCCAATCCCAATTGTGAATGAGTGCATTATTGAGTTCAGATATAGCTTCCATTTGCTTCTTTTGTGTTTTGTGTGCAAGCAGTGTTTATCCAGTCCTGTGTACTATAGATCAGTTGTTCCCAACCTGTGGTCCGGGGTCTGGGAAGCCTCCTCAGGGGGTCCGCAACTGTTTAGAAACTGAAATAATATTAACAGATTTGGTCCCCGGCTTTCAATAATGACTCAGTGAGGGGTCCCTGGATCCCAGTAAGGATTCAGTGCGGGTCCCCAGTTCCAGTAATGTTAAAGTGGGTGTCCACAGAGGTTAAAAGGTTGGAAACCACTGCTATAGATCTTAGTCCAATGTTGTGCACAGAATCATAAAGGGTAGTGCTAAAATGGTTCAATGTAATATTGGGACTAGATCAGAGTAGTGGTGAGGCTGGTGTTGTATAATATTACAATTAGATCAAACTAGGTTTGTAGTTTGTAGTTTAGTATTAGATTGGTGTTTAGCAGTGTTGATGGTGGTTCAGAGTACGCTCGAGTTTGATTATAGGCATTATTGCTGTTGGTTCAAGCAAGTACGGAGGTTGGTTTAGAGAACTACTGGGCTGGTTCAGAACACTGTTGGGATGGTCCAGGTCAGTGATGAGGTTTGCTCAGAACAATATTGGTGTTGGTTGCAAGCAGTGCGGAGTTTGTTCAGGGCAGTATTGGTGATGGTTCAGGGCAGTTTTTGTGTTGGTTCAAAGCAGTGTTGGGTTTGGGTAAGAGCAGTGTTTGTTTGGTTCAAGACAAGGTTGGCATTAGTTCAGGGCATGGGGGTGGTAGTTCAGAGGAATTTTGGGATTGGTTCAGAGCGGTGTTGCGCTTGGATCAGGGTAGTGTTTCGGTTGGTTCAAGGGCAGTGCTGACCTTAGTTCAAGGTAGTATTGGTGTTGGTTCGCAAAGCGTTGCACTTGGGTCAAAACAGTGTTTGGGTTGGTTGGTTCGGAGTTTTATTGACATTGGTTCAGAGCAGCATTTGGTTGGTTCAGGAGCAGTGATGACCTTAGTTCAAGGCAGTATTGGTGTTGGTGTGCAACAGTGTGAGGCCTGGTTCAGAGCATTGTTGGGATTGGTCCAGAGCAGTGTAAGTGTAGGTTCAGAGCCATGATAGGGTTGGTTCACAATACAGTTGGTATTGGATTAGGGCATGGCTGGTTTCAGTTCAGAGGAGTGTTGGGTCAGAGCTGTGTTGGGCATGGTTCAGGGCAGCGTTAGGGGGTGTTTGGACGAAATATCAGAAACAAGTTTGTGGTACAAAAATATTATATGAAGAAAATCAGGATATTAGAAATATTGCTGACAGGAATATCGAAGTTAAAAATATTGTTTTTAGTGTTGTTTTTAATATTATTGCAAAAATATTGATGTAGAAAATACTGTTGTATATAATATCATTTCTATGTTTTAATTAGTATACAACTTATTATACTGTCTTTGTATATATTTTTTATTTGTGTTTCAAATAAGATAATTTATTAGTTATAAAATTGTTCAAATTTGTTTTTTTGTTGTATTAATATGGATAAATAATGGTTTTACAATTGTGTTAGTAGCAGGATATTTGGTTATGAGAGGATAAGGATGAGGATATTTTTTTAAAAGGTAAGTAAAGTTTGTGGTAGTAATTTTAATGATATGCAAATTATTATTTTACAATTGTAACAAATATTTTGTGCCATTAATGTTTTCACTACATTTTAATTCAATGTTAATTGAATGATATATTAATGGTATTATATTTAAAATGTATTTTTCAATATAAAAAATAAATATTAAAATTATTAAAAAACTAAAATATTGTAACCATTTTTTGATAAAGAATAATAATTATAAATTATTTTTTATAAAAGTTTGAAATTCAAAATGTTTTCTGGGAAATAATTTTTCATTATACAAATTGTTTTAATATACTTTGTTATTCTAATATTTTATTACATTTTAATTTACTATTAGATAATATACATTATTGTATTACATTAAAAAAAATATAAATAACAAAATGGAAATTATTAAAATAATTTTACCATAAAATGTTTAAAAATACATTTTAATAGAATAAAACACTTTGAAATTATTTTACACAGACTTTTAAAATGTTTTAATTTTTTTCTGAAAAAATATTTTAAATGCATTTTGTTTTAAAATTATAATTGTGTATTAAAATTCTATTTTTTAATTTTTTTAAATAAAAGTATTGGTTGTAATTTTTTTAAAATTTATGATTGTAAATATTTGGATTATGATTATATTTTTTATTGTATAAAGTTTAGGAATTGTAGTAAATATTTTTATATTTTTAATGTTAAAAATTTATATATAGGATAGAGGTTTTGGGTAGTGTGTTTTTAGAATAAAATGTATTGTATTTTATAGTTACAATATTGTGTGTGAGTGTGGAGTATTGAATGTGTATACAAAATATTTAATTTGTATTACCTTTTTAAAAATGTTTTAGATCGAAATGTATATAGTAAATTCCACCTCTTTAGAGTCTAACATCTTCTTCAAAAAGTCTTAGATTAGAGTGGGAATAGCAAATGTAACCCCTTTACTGTCCAACATCTTCCCCAAAATGGTTTAGATTAGAGTGGAAAGTAGCAACTGTCACACAGTTAGGGCCTCATTATGAGTTTGGCCACGCTGGTGATCTTCCAGAATGCCCTATTATGAGTTTTACCGGCAGGACCGCCGACCGCAAAGCAAAAAGGGCAGACCGCCAGCAGCGCTGCGCCCTAGATATAGGCGGTCTGACCCCCTGCGCAGTCAGCACCGCGCCCAACAACCGAGCATATTACAATCACACAGTCGCAGTGGTGGTCAGCAAATGGCAGTCAGTACCCTGGCGGTTCGCAGTCAGCAAAGTAACAGACAAGCGCACATTGGATAAATTAAAAAAACACACAGCTGACACACATTGGCCAAGTAGACACACCTGCAAATCACACTATAAAACACACCCCTACACAGAACACATTCCTTTGCATTTCTATTGCAAGACAATGAATACCAGGCACCTTTTTTTGTAGAGTACACAGATTAGGCACCCCTTTTTTCACCATCCCGCAGAACACTGTGCACCCAGTTTTGTCCATTCACTCCCTATTGCACTTACCCAGTTAAGTAAGTCCCTGTCACCCTTATTCTTTTTTTTCCATCATGTCAAGCTCCAAAAATCCCTGCTTTTCAGAAGATGAGTTAAGGGTCATTGTGGATGAAATCATAACAGTAGAGCCACAATTGTTTGGAGCACGAGTCTAGCATAATCCTCTCGGTAGGAAATCTGAAATAAGGGACAGGATCGTTGATAGAGTGAATGCTGTCGACACCACCCTGTGCATAAAGGAGGACATTAGGAAGAGCTGGAACGACCTCAGAGGCAAGGTCCATTCCCTGGTCTCCAGGCACCATCTGCAGGCCAAGAAGACTGGTGGTGACAATTTCAGTGCCACTGGGAGTAGAAGGTCTTGGCCATCCTGCATCCTGAGGACGTGACAGGAATACCTGGGGGAGTGGAGTCTGGAAAGTTACTGCACAAAAAATGCCACAACATGCAATGTCATGCATGCTCACAGTTCATTTTTTTCCACTGTTTCGTTGATGTACTTAAGCAACATTCAATACCCAGTGTATCTGAGATTTAACACTGTTAATCTGTGTTGGGCCCAACATCACAGCTACCAGAGCCCATCACATGCCATATGTCCAAATGGTGCCTATAAGTTTTTCAATATGAAAAAATAATCCCAGGACTCATGGTCTGTCTCAACATGTACTGTATGCCCAAACCTAAATGTAGTCTGCAAACAGATATATAATACCCTAGATTTCTCTAGTGTGTGTAGTAGAGACACATGCCCCTGTTTGTCAACTCACAAATGAAGTTTACTCACCTAGGAGGATACCATTTGTCATGTGTTGGGAAGTAGAGGGAGTGACCTGACTACTAAGCCCAACATGCCATGTTGCTGTAACTCCTAACAGCAGCACAGTGTTCCCTTGTACACAAATCCCATGTTTGTAAACTCACAAATGAAGTGTACTCACCTGGGAGTGATGAAGCACAGATCATGCTCAAATCAGAGACATGTCTGTCTTAATTGCTTAACCTTGACTTGCAACGTCACAATGAAACTATTAAGAACAAGAATGACACCTTACCCAGTGTGTACTACCACACAGGCCCCTGGGGCTGCTGTTGGACAAGACACCATCAGCCACGGCATGTATTCATAAGGCCTCACAATGCAGCACCAGATTGAAAGCAGACACATTGACACAACACTGTGCACAAGATGACTCCAGTCACTTATAAGTCCTGGGTCTGCCTGCATCCACCTCAACTAGGCTTCAAAATGGCAAAGCCATATATTGACTCTACACTGTGTTGGCTACACTAGTGGCAAGGAGTCATTTGCATTCCATCCTCAAAGGTTCCACTGATCTGCACATCTCAGCAGCTGCTTGAGTCAAATTGGGTTGGCATGCTTCACACGTCATGTTAATTCACCCAATACCATGGTTATTTGCCACAATTGGATTAACTACAACTTAACTTTGTCCAAGTTCTCTGCTTACTGTAACACTAAACCGGTGGAGGTAAATGTCACAATACAACCAGTAACAATGTATGTTTTACATCAACAGGTGGATCTGCCACTGGGCACACAGGGGCCACGGAACAGACTGCCATTACCCCCCTGGATGAAGTCCTCAGTGACGACAACACTCCAGGGCGTCTGGCAACCTGGTCAGATGGAAACAGTGTGCCTCACTGTGCCCACAACATCACCTTCCCAGCCCAGTAGCTTCAACATCACAGGCAGCCATTCGTTCCACAATCTGTGTCCCTAGCACAGTGTCCACCATCTCGTGACCCCCCAGTCCTGGATCCTGAGGTGCAACACATCAGGTTGGGCACTGAGGGTACAGGAACAAGTTGAAGAGGACATCCTGTGGCAAGGGCACAGGCCTGTGGGGGTAGGGTGCATGGGAGGGATGCTGTGGGCCAGGAGGGTGAGGCCACTGGGGCTGGTGTTGTCCAAGACACCATCAGCCACGTCTTGGGGGTCTATCAGGAGTCCCAATGCCTGATGGGCCAGGTGTTAACCAAACTCCGGGAAATCAAGCAGCTACACAGGGGCACGCAGAGGGACATGCAGGAACAGATGGAGGCCCACAATACCAACATGACCTCCCTAACAGGGGTGTTGCGGGGCATACACACTCCCCGGAGCAGGGCTTTCCAACACAAGTCTATCACTTCCTTTGGCTCATCAACAGTAGACCCATCAACATTGGTGCCAGCCACTGGAAGGGAGGCCCTGCCAGAGGAACAACAAGCCCCAGACACCCCTGCCTCTGTAGCAACAGATCCCCCCACTACCCACGCAAGCAGGACATCCAGCAAGGAATCCAAGAGGAGCGGATGGCAAGACACCCACCACTGCTAGTAATAAGCCTCTTCCTCAAGGACCTCCTTTGTGTGTTACTTATTCACTCCGGACTGATCCTGAACCATCTATCATTTCCAATGAGAGGAGTACTCTGGACTTTGGACTTCCAATGGTGTGACATCTACTCCAATTATTCCATTCACCATGACTGACCATTTCACATTTGAATTTATGTTAATCATAGCTGCACAATAAATTCACCTTTCACTGACTCATTGCCTGCTGATTTTGATTTCATATTTAGCTATATAGATATGTCAGACCATGTCAATCATACAATAATAATCCAGGGTACTTGTTCAAAATGGGATATGTTGCATGTTCACAGTGTCCAGCTCATGATTACAACCCTCCCATGCACACACAATAGATATAAGTGTCTGGACAAACTAAAATGTTTATTACAGTGTTTAGCACATAGGCTGTCAACATGTCTGTACTATTGGAAATCATGAATGACTGTCTCATACTGAGTAAATTAACGTATTGATAGTTTCAGACCCCCAGACCAGGGAACAAAGGAATTTGTCAGACATTGTCCTGTTGAATAGGCAAACATTGATGTGGTTGATGTCAGCAGCTTGGCCTTATCACATACCACACCAAAGTAATTCAACAGCACCTCATCCAAGATACAGGCAGATGGCAGTACAGCAGTCCCTGATCACAGGCCCATCATAATCCAATGCCCATACATCTGGTGGTATGACGCAAACATATGCCAGTGTTGTGGCACAAGCACTGTGGCTTACAATTGATGTAACACAGCTACAACCCATACAGGTCACACAAAAAGAGCGTTTAGCCAATGTGAAGGAAAATTGACTTGGTTGTGGCTAGAACTACATATTTTATGCCCACATGATGACACAATGATGCAAAGACCTTCCACCCAAACACTCTGCATGCTGTCTTGGCACAGGTCTCCTACACAAACTCTGTGACCTACATTACCTGGAACAATCCATGTCCACTTTGTATGCCAGAACAGCATCACATACCTGCCAATGTCACAACTCTGAAATGCTCACATGAAGATGTCATGGTTAAGGTACCTGTACAATGAACAAAACAAGGAGTATAGGCTTGAAATCATACATATGTCACATAGCAAGCATCTGGAAACAAAGGGGCAAATTTAAGAGCCCCTAGCACCACCTTTGTGCCACCATGGCTTAATTTTTCTGACGCTAAGGCAGCGCTAAAATTGCATGTTCCCTGTGCCATATTTACAAAGTGCTGCAATTTATGCATTGCACCACTTTGTAAATCCTTGCACCACATTATGGCTGTGACAGGCATCATATATGCAAGGGGGGCTTTCCCACATTGGGGGGGGGGGCAAACTATAGTGCAAGGAAATCTAAGAGATTTCCTTGCACCATTTGTTTTGGCACTTTCAACGGCTGCTCAGAGCAGGCGTTAAAAGGAGGCATACCATTATTTATAATGGGCCACTATGTTCTCTGCAGGAGTAGCACCAAAATGTTGGCACTACTCCTGCAGAGTACATCAATAGTGTCTAAAATATTGACGCTATTGCCCCCTACCCTGTGTCATGGTGCAGCATATTTTAAATACAGCACACAAACGGTGGTGGCAGGAAACTGCTAAGGGGCGCAAGAAAAGTGGCGCTGTGCCCCTTGTGCCACCTTTTGCGCTGCCATAGAGTCATTTGTTTTATGCTAAGGCGGCGCTAAAGTTGTATTTTCCCTGCGTCATATTTACAAAGTGGCGCAGTGCATGCATTACACCACTTTGTAAACCCTTGCGCCACATTATGCCTGCGCCAGGCATAATGTATGCAAGGGGGGCATTTCCCCGTTAGAGGGGCTGAAAACATGGCTCAAGGAAATCTAAGAGATTTCTTTGTGCCATTTTTTTCAGCACTTTTAACACTTGCTCAGAGCAAGCGTTAAAAGAGGGCTTCCATTATTTATTATGGGCCCCTATATACTCTGCAGGAATAGCACCAAAATGTTGGTTCTACTCCTGCAGAGTACATCAATAGCGTTAAAAGAAAATGACTCTATTGCCCCCTACCCTGCGCCATGGTGCACTGTATTTTAAATACAGAGCACATATGGTGGTCGTAGGGGGTGCTAAGGGACTCAAGGTAAGTGTCTCTGCACTAGGTGCAGCGCCACTTTTCTTAAATCTGCCCCAAAGTACATTTCAAGGAAACTGACACAAACAAGGCAATATCATAAAGGTGGGGATGTGTCAAAAGCTATCTTGTCAATCAGACTTTGGCTGATTATTGCAGAGTATCAGCTTCCTAGTTGTATCCAAAACACTCAACTCAACACATTCTCACAACTACAGTTTGTTGTTCAGTCACAGTCATGACATCACATGCCATACTTACACTCATGAGAAGTAGCTATGGATGAGTTCTTCTCGCACGTCAGCTCCTTCCTCTTCACCACTGTCATCCACAGTTGGCATTTCTGGATTCTCACCTAATGGCACTGCTGGCTCCCCCTCCTCTGGGATGTATGGGATATTCCTCCGCTAGGCAATGTTGTGGAGCATGCAGCATGCCACAGTGATCTCACACACTTTCCTGGGTGAGTAGAGTAGGGCTTCACCAGTCCTGTCCAGACACCTATATCTGGCCTTCAGGAGCCCAAAAACCTGCTCCACTGGCCTCCATGTTCTTCCATGGGCCTCATTGAAGCGGACTTTCTCTGGCGTAGTTGGATTCCTTAGCAGCGTCAACAACCAAGGACAGTTTGGATATGCTGAGTCTCCTGTTAAGGAATGCTACTTAAGTACAACAATGAGTCACTGACTTCGTGATTGTAGCACCTGACATTGCTCACACACAATCAGGACAGACATGACTTACCAACCAGCCAGGTCCTTTCTGGGTGCAGTTGTGACATCAGCTGGGGTATGGTGCTTTACCGCATTATGAGGGAATCATGGACTGATCCAGGATAATGGGCACACACATTTGAGATGTAATGATCCGCCAAACAGACAACTTAGCTTTTATGGAATAGAAGTTCTTTCTGCTGCAGTAGACTTGTTCAATGACCTGCAGTGGCACCAAGCCAACATTAGTGTCATCAATGGCCCCCTCCACATGTGGGGCATGGGCAAAACCATAAAAGGCAACCTTCACATTAGGTAAATCCTCACGCTGGGGGGACCTGATATAGCTGTCAATGTGTTTCAACATTGCTAAGAGGAAATCCTTCAACACCAAACTAAACATAGGTTGGAACATTCCAACGGATACGACCACTGTATGTTGGAGGGACTGTGTGTCCAGGGAGTGCATAACTGACATGACTTGTACAATGGGTGGTATGCAGGTTAGATTACTGTAAGCTGGCATCAGATCTGGCTCCAACTGACGGTAAAAGTCCGCTATTGTTTACCTATCC
Source organism: Pleurodeles waltl (assembly GCF_031143425.1). Taxonomy (NCBI): domain Eukaryota; kingdom Metazoa; phylum Chordata; class Amphibia; order Caudata; family Salamandridae; genus Pleurodeles; species Pleurodeles waltl. The sequence continues at coordinate 307,117,361 of NC_090437.1, read as the reverse complement.
AGGCAGTATAACTGGATTATGTGGCGTTCCTCCATTGTCTGAAGATTTGGCAGTGGATAGTAGACTGGAAGTTGTCACATTCTCCCTCTCCCACAGTATCTATGTGTGACAAGACATGATTTGTGACATTAGTCAATGTGTCCACAGTAATATACATGATGCATGCCAACAATATCATGTGACAAAGCAATTCTGACTGGATAGACATGACACAGTACACATCCCAGCTAGCAACAACACAAGGGCCGCATGTGACCCCCATGATTGTCAACACATGTGTCCACAACATTGATTTGGGTGACACCCAACTATCTGCTACACAATTGCCCCTTGAATTGTGACTGTATTTTCCGCCTGCCAAAATACTCTTACTGGTGATGGACCATGCACCCCTGGCATATGCCATCTGTGCCTTGCAACACACTACACTGGTGGTTGTGTAGCAGGACCTACATAACAAGACAGAATGAGGATGTTTGTGATATTATAGGTGTGACACAGTTTACAAAGCCATATGCAGAATTTCCGACTCCAAAATGGAGGATGCATGACCTAATCCACTGGACATTAGGAACGGCCCGCGGTCGCCAGGGGAAGTCATCTGCGCAGTAGGCAGTTCCAACCACCGCAGACACAGCTATAGGTTAACGATGTTGCCTGTGGTGGCCGCGGCCCAATGGCTGTGTCCGTCAGTGGTGACGACCGCATACATGTGGATATGACTGCCATGTTGTGCAAATTCACCCACTTGACTCCTGACACTGCTGCCAGCAACACCTCCACTACTTGATCTGCTGTGTGCCTCCTCTGGGAGCAATCATGCTGTGTCCCAGAGGTGATAGAGTCCCTGCCTTCTCTCCAGAGGAGCTGGAGAGGCTTGTAAATGAGGTCCTTCCTATGTATGGACAGCTTTATGGCTCACCAGAGTAGCAGGTCAGTACCTCATGTGCACAATTGACTCTATGCAACACCATTCTTTCCCTCCGCACAGGCAACAATGTGCCCCTGTGTGCCAGTTAGACTTCTTGTGTGCCTGTTGTTGCAGTCTGTGTGGCATCAATTGGATGTACATGGTGCAGGTATTGGTAACCAGTACTATATGCTGTGTTCATGAACATCGTGTTGTGCGATGTTATTTGGAGTCCTAGATCTCCCTAGTGTCGATGCACAGAACTAGGCAAGGAGACTGTGGGACTTATTACGAGTGTGGCGGTCTATAGTATAACCCTGGTGGTCGAACCGATAGCTCCTCCGGGATCTTGGATCCCCGCAGTCTGGCGGCGGTGGAGATCCTAATCCACCAGGATTAAGACCTTGTTCTCTGCCAGTGGTTTCATGGTGGTAGCACCGCCATGAAAAGACTGGTGGAGTACACATACAGGGACAACAGTGGGCCCCAGCACTACCCGTGCACTTGGCATTGGCAGTGCAGGGACTCCCCTGGCCAGCACCATTGTAAAGTTCACTGTCTGCTTTGCAGAAAGTTAGGTTTCTGCCCGCCAACCTGGTGGGAAACCCATAATAGCTCTGGCGGGGAGTTTGCCGCGTTTGCGGTGACCACCCTATCAGGAGTTTGGCGGACTGAGTTTCCATTCGTCAAACTCATAATGGGGCCCTTTATTGCCATTCATTGACATTTCTTTGTTTATTATGGTTGTGAATTATAGACAACATGTATGTGAATGACGGCATGAGCTCTGTATGCATCTTGTCTGACCACAAGGCTCATTGTGTATGGCCACATGATGTACTGTCATGCATGCAAGTGATGGAAATGTGAGTGTCATGTAGGTTCTAAATAAAGCAAAGGCAGTAATGGAAACCTAAAACCACTTCCCATGTGTGTCCAACTTCAACCAAAAACATGTATGGTGGCGCAGAGTGGTTGTGGATGCCCTACTGCCTAAAGACAACAATGTATGTATCACAAAGCATACAAAACATATAAATATTTACTTGAAGACCACAGCACTCCGAAAAATGTATATAAACAGTAATTGTTTGTTGTTTAAAAGTCTAATGTTCAATGTATTTTATCTCTAAATATTTTTTTTTCCTCAACGAAGATTCGCCTAAGTAACAACTTCGTAGTTTATTTATATGAAAATAAAGTCCTCCTTGATGTAACTTTGTTCCCATTCAGTCAAGCCCATGAAGTAATAATTCGTAGTCAATCTTTGTAATAACAGCCACACACAGTTACTCTTTACAATGGCACATGCTTCATCACACAGTGACTTTTTCAAGGCTGCAAAGAAATAAGTATATGTACTTGTTGAAAAGCACAGTTAGCGAATGCATAAGGACATGACAAAGTCGGAGGAAACTGAAACGGAACACGAAAAGTATCTCCCTTAATGGTGAATGGGTGAGAAAAGCTGCCAAAATGTAATTATTCCCAAAGAAACCACTTGTATTTCCAAAAGGAGTCATGTTAGTGCTGGAACATATTTTTAGGATGAGCATGCAATCAGTATGCGTGTATGTGTTAGAATCTCACCCGAAGAATTTGAACGAAGAATCTCCTGTCCAAAACAGATGAGAAGATAAAAAGATGATCAAGAGACACTCTTCGAATTAGTAGACCTACCAGAAAATCAGAATCAAGTCGTCTACGTATAATTTTGTAAGTTAGATGCTGTACTTTTATTGGTCAGTCAGGAGAAACAGCTGAAAAATAATTGAATACCTGAAAAATAATGTATGGTTAGAGACAAAAGGTAAAAGATATATTGCTCACCAATTATATAAATTACTTGAGCCAAGGTATATTAAGAAATGTGGAAAAATTACCTGCAATATAGAAATGTAGAAGGTCAATTGTTGCAACATTTTCCAATAACCAATTATTTGCAATGTCCCCAAACTGGACAAGTGCCAAGTCTTCCAAATTAATAGGTAGTAGTAAGCATTTTAGAGGGCCATGATAAGTCCCATATCTGTACAGAAACAAGTAAAATGTAACACAGAAAAAGAGGGGAAGAGGAAGAGGTTATGTGCTGACAAAGGGATGCAAATCACTGTACGAAACAAACGTAGATCAGCCATAAGATTGTGAATATAATATATGATGTGCGACAAGGTGGCCATGTAGTGAAGGTACCTTATTGTCAAAGGTATAAAGGCATCTGTTTGGTAACTTGCTTAACTACCATGTCATAAATTGCATAAACTAGTAGCAAGAATTGTTAGAGAAGAAACAAGTAGATATGTAGGCAGTATCTGGGCTTTAATGATTGAAAACAAAAAGGACGTGATAACCATTGCGGGAATACACAGCCTTAGAAATAAGAATATAGTATCTCATATGCGGGAGGGTAGCCATGTGGTGAGATACTTAGGTATCAAAGACAAATATATATCTATTAAAGAACTTCCTTCACAATCATGTTATAAAAAATGGTAGCACAAGCTATTTAGGTAACAACGGGTAGATGCGTAACCAGTGTCTGAATTTTAGTAATTAAAAACAAAAATTGCATATTCGCTCTAGCGTGAGTATCTAATCCAAAATGTACGGACCAGTTGCCATACATAAACAATCCATAAATCCAGGATCCAGCCCCCACAACAAAAAGGTAAGATGGTTTTCGTAACATACCTAGTTAGATTGACGAGGCATCCGCCGTCAGAAGTTGACTGGCAAGGAGCCAAGGGGCTGTATACTACCAACGTAAGTTGGGCTTAATTGAAACAGAAAGAGGACTAGTTTTAATTTTGAAGCAAATCAAATGACAGGAATAGTGGCGCCCATCCTGTAGATGAAATACTAATCTGATCCAAAATGTATGGACCAGTTACCGTACATAAACAGTCTATAAGTCCGGGTACAGCCCCCACAACGAAAAAGTAAAAATGGTTATCGTAATATACCTGTAACGCCACGCTCAGACGCGGCGTCTCTTTCTGTCATCGCGGATGGAACGTGCTACCGATACTCTGAGCGCCATTCCCCGCGTTTTTTGACTACACATTCTGGGAAGCATGTATTTTGCTCCCGGTCACGCTACGTTTACCTGTAGCCCTTTTTTTTCTTCTTTCTGTTGTTGGTGGGTTGTCTGGTCTTTTTACCTGTCTCTGTCCATGTTGTGTCCATCTTGTCTTCTTCGTGTTTTTGTCCCAGCATGCTCTGCTTTTCTTTTATACTACTTTCTTTTTCCTATACTGGTCTATAGGCTCTTCCCAATTCAAGATGGTGTTCTTTCCTTTTCCTGTGATGTCACTTCCCTTTTCTCAGTATATAAGTCAGTCAGTCTTGTTCCACCGTGCGTTGCAAACACTTCCTTCTGGTTGTGCTGTTCGCTCCTGTTCTTTGTTCCTGCTTTTTGCCTTGGGAGATTTTTGCTTGTTCTTTGTTCCTACTTTTTGCCTTGGGAGATTTTTGCCTATTTTTGTTTCCTGTTGTTTAGTCCTGTTTTTTCTTGTTTTTCTTCAGGAGTTCCTGGTTGAGGTTTTTTCCCCAGTGTTGGTTTTTTTTCCCTCTGGGACTCCTTCTGGAGGGTACGGTCTGCTTTGGCGTAGCCTGTCAAGTGGCACCGTGGCTACTAGAAGGGGTCGCCCTTATCTGGGAGTATCCAGAACCTGTAGAAGACTTGGTCTATTCGCCAACCCAGTATCCAGAGGTGAGAAGTCCAGCGCAGTACGTAACAATACCTAGTAAAGTTGACGTGGCATCCGCCGTAAGAAGTTAGCCGGTAAGGAGCCAAGGGGCTGTGTGCAATGAACGTAGTATGGCCCAATTGAAACAAAAAGAGGGCTAGTGTTAGTTTGAAAGCACTCAAATGGCAGGAATAGTGGCGGCCATCTTGTAGATTAAACACTGATTGAATATTGCCTTTGTCTGTCAAAGAGCCTGAATGTCAGGCCTCTCTGACAAAAATTATTGGGCAATGAACCAACAAACTATATAAAACAAAGACAGATGGGGGCCATAGTAGAAATAGAAATGGGACTACTGTTCATTCAAAGTCCTAGAACAATGGAAAAATGGCAGCCATCTTGAAGTATCCAAATTGACATTGACATCAAAATATGTGTATTCCAAGCAATATATAAAAAGACATAAGAGTTGAATGAGAATAATATGCAGAAGACCCAAAGCAGATGCACGTTAGCTAAAAACGATCTCACCAGTGTAGAAAGAAAGAAAATATGTGAAAGAGAAATGCCCCCATGTTGTATAAATCTAAATGAGTAAGTTGGTGGCAGAAAATCAGAGAGGAGGAGAGAAAGAATGACAGTAAAGTGACACTAAGAGTTATGTGTAAGTTAGTGATTGTTAAGTGATTAGCCAAATGAAGCATCATACATGCTTAGCATTTTAGAATAACAAACCGTATACTGTGTACCAATAAAGAGAATTAGATAAATGCACATAGGTTACGTTCAATTTGATAACAAATACAATGTACAGCGTTCACATAGAAACATTAGATCACACTTAATGTTGTAGCTTTTGTCATAAACATTCTGACATGTTAAATCGTAATAAAATCATCATTGGTTGTGAAGTCTGTTATAACCATATAAATTTATTCCAGGAATACATGTGATTCCCTATCGATATTCAGACCATGTTCAACAGCTCGTAATTTGATAATCCACCTGGCTTCACATTTTATAAGTTCCCTGTTTCTGTCCCCCCCCCCAGGGTGATTTGGGATTTGAGTAATACCATGGAATCTAATCTTTAGGACTTCAGATTACTTGAGTGAGGAGTTGTATGTGTTGCTAGCGGATAGTTCAAATTGTTTTTTCTAACTGCTCGAATGTGTTCTTGGATCCGTTCCTTTAGTAGCCCACATAGATAAGTCCACAAACACATACAATGTAGTATACTGTGTATTTAATATTACAATTAATAAACTGTTGAATTTGGTAGACCTCATGTGTGTTGTAAGAGAAGTTAGTAATTCTGTTGAAAACAAACTGACATGTAATGCAACCATCGCATTTATAAAAACCTGACGGTTTGCAGGGCAACCATATCTTGGGTTTCTCCTGTTCCAATGGGGCAATGTAGCTAGGACACAGTGAATTTCCCAGTGTTCGTCCCCTACTATGTACTATATATGGTCTCCTATCTGATACCTTATCTAGGCAAGGGTCCAATAACAGTAAATGCCAAAGGCATTTCAGTATATGATATACTGTGGCACTAAGAGGACTATAGTTAGTAATTAGAGAAAAGCGTTGTTTTTTAATCTATTTATTTTTGTTGTGAATAAGTAAAGTGCTACGGTTTTTGGAAATTATGCATTTTTTAGCTAGTGAGATAACATGGCTAGAGTACCCTCTGTTTTGAAAATGTGTTCCATCAGCTTTATTTCTTGTAAGAATATCGTATCATCACTGCAATTGCGTCTGGTTCTAATCATTTGCCCATACAGGATAGCGTTAATCTGTGCGCTAGGGTGTGCACAATGTGCATGCAGAATCGAATTACATGCTTTTGGTTTTCTGTAAATTCTAGATCATATTTTATTGTCCTTTGTATATAGAATAACGTCTAAGAATTCAATATAGTCCAACCCCACATTGTGGGCGGAGCACACATCGGACCATGACCCACCTAATTACCCGCATCTGGCAGTAGTGTACCTGGACCTTGATGGGCATTTGAGAGGAGCACATCAGCCACAAGGGGGTGAGTACATGGCATATTCCTACCTGTCACATTGCCAAGTGAATGTGATAAGTTCTGACATCTCCTCCTGATGATTAGGGATGAGCCATGTGTGACGCAGTAAATGAGTAACTCTTTATGTAGATACGTAATGTGGTGCATACTGATGTGCCTTGCCTATTGGCCCAGGGATGAAGAACATAACTGTGAACACTCCACAAACAATTTGCTCTCCAGGGACAACACATGGCTGTGTACATTGATCAATCAAGTAATGTTTGTTGTTGTTGTGGGTGTAAATTCTATGCTACAGACCACTACTCCTTAGTGTTACAGGCCAAAGAAAAATAAGTGATGCACTGTCCTCAGCCATGTGTCTGCTCAAGTGAGTAAATTGGCATCTTCCCCCCAAGAGGCCACTTGTCTTCAGTGTGTGACGAGTGCTGGTGCCTTACTACTGACTGTAATGTGAAGATGGCTATCCTACATGTGAGAGAGCAGACATTGTTCTTTGGGTGCAGCTACAGATGAAAACTTTGCCTTGGCAAGTGGGGAATGTCCATTGACATGATTTATGTGCCATCACTGTTGCCAACATTCCTTGTGCCTACATGTTAGCATTTGTCCCTTTCTCTTTTGACAAAATGTGTACACTGCTGTTTCATGTATGGTCTACCTGTATTTATGGAATGATTTCTGTATTCCTTCACATATATGTGCATGCCAACCTGTGTTGGGAATAGGACATTTGCAATGGCGCTACGTTTTATGTGGTGCCACAGAGAGAAGTGGGTCACCATTGATTGTTGGCTGACACATACCCTTACCCGTCATAGCATGTCATTTGGCATGTACAAGAGCAGTAGCAATGAGGGTCATGACAGGTAGGACTAGTGTTTTTACACACAATGTGCATTTACATGCCATTGATGTGGCTTCATATGGAAAAGTGCACTGCACATGTGTAATGGGTAAGGTTTGTTACCTGAATTTTGGCATGCATCAAGGAGTGACTTGCAGTTATGTTGGAATCATATGTGGTTGGATACAACCATTCATCCGCAGACATCTGGGTTTGCAGCACCAAAATAGAGACAGTGATGTAGCTTCCCATTGGCAAAACATGTTGAGGGCCTTCTACAAGTACTTGCAAATCTCTGGGCCTCTCCAACATACAAAGGACTAATAGTGTCTACTGATGCAATCAGAGTGTGTCATTGTAAGTGGTGTTAGACATTAGTGGTGATTTCTCTGGGGCTTGCTGTTTCATTGTGTTGTGGATTTTAGAGACATCCACATTTTGTCTACTCTGTACATTTCCATGTCAAATGTGTAGCATATCTGAGCAACACTAGTACTACCTCTATGACACCATTAGGACAAATTTCACATGGTGAAATGTGCATTGTTGGTATGTTTTCAGTGTGACATATGTATTTCCATGTCACCTTCTCCAGGCTACTGTAATGTTGTCAACAACATAGCAGGTTTTAGGAGCATCGTTTCTTATTGTTGTGTTATTGTGTATGAGACAAATAGATGTCTGTATAACCTTGTGTGTGATCTGTGGGAATTAAGTTTTCATCGGCCTGCTATTGTATGGCAACAAGTAACTGAGGTATGCACCATCAGGCAAAGCATTGACGGTGATGTGGTCTCCTACGTGTTCAATGGTTACTGCGATTGTCCAACTTTAGCCATGCAATTGTAGTTGTCTGAGATCCTGATTTTCCTGTGGGCAACTGTTGACAGTTCAGATGGCATGCATGCATGCACATGGTATGGTACATGTAGGAGCCACTTTGATGTAGTTTGTTGCTAGGGCCTACTTGATGTCATGGAGGGGGAGGGGAGTGCTACAAGGGAGACAGGATCAATATCTTCATCATCGGATACAAGCTCCAGTGGCCACTCCCCAGTGGTGGGGGACCCATCAGGACCTACTCCTGTACCATCGTTGTCTGACACCCCCATTTCTATCACCACACTACCTGTTGTCCCACCAGGTTGGCTGTGCCTGCTTACCCAAGAGGATGGGCATCTCCTTTACCAGAGGCACCTCCGCTCCAGCCCCTGTTACCCCTGCTGCCCTGAGCACGGAGGCTATTGTCCTCCTGAGGAGCTTCTCTGTGGGGCAGACTGCCATTGTGAATGCCATCCAGTGGTTGGCCAGCCAATCTCAGCAGACCAATGCTTTCCTGGAAGTCATTCATAGTGCCATGTCTGGCCTACATAGATCTTTTCAGGCTCTGGCCTCCTTACTGATGGCAGACAGCCACCACCCCTACTCCTTCTCCCTCCACCTTCTTCTTCTCAATCCAAATCCCCTATTCTCCTGCCTGTCCAGAACACACAAACACATTTGCACGCACCCACCTCAACACACTCAAGCAACACACATCGACCCAAACACCGCAAGACACACCAGCATGCAGACACTCAACATACACTCACAAACACTACATCAGCCACCACATCACCAGACAGCCCCACCACCCTCAGTGACCCACACACCACCTCCAGCATATCCAGAGATATCACCACAACAGCCAGCGACACACCTAACCACACCCAACATACCCACAGACACCACCACAACACCCCTAGACACATCCACCACATCGAGCATACCCCCAGACATCAACCCAACAGACACACCAACATCCACCACATCTAGCATATCTGCAGATACCATCCCAACAGAAACAAAATCATCCAGAATATCCAGCATACCCACAAACACCACCCCAACAGACACATACATATCCACCACTCCCAGATCACCCAGCACCTCCACCTCCCAGCTTCTCAAGACCATCAAACACCAACACCCACACACGCAACAGACAACACCCAAACAGAAGCATACCTCACACATCCACATACCCAAAACATCTACACCCACATACTAGACAACCACTCCCTCAACCTCCAAATCCCCAACCCCTTCTGCAGATCGTCCCCATGTTCCCAAAGGGAGTTTCCTTTTTTTGCCTGCCCTTTCCCCTGTTAACAAACCCAAGAGGACCCCACCCACATTCCAACTCATTCCTTCCACATCCAAGTCCTCTTCTGTCACACCTGCCCCCCTGCAAGCACCCATACCCCTTCCACAAGAAGAAACCCACCTGTCCAAAGAGGCAGACCCCCTCCAAAATTCAAACCACCTATCCCATATCTGACCCCACCCAAGGATGATCCCTGATGTGCCTACCTGCCCACTTGCCACTCCTGTGGGGGTTCCCTGGCAGTGACTGGAGTCAAGTAAGGGCACAGTGATGTGCAAGGACATATCTATATGGGCTGGCCAATGGCCTCTGCTCTTATGCATTTTGAGTAAATAAATCCCAGTAGTTTTTCGGGGGTACACATTTGACCTGCAATTTCTTTTGTACCTTTATGTTGCCCCTGAGTAACTTGTGTTGTATGCCTACAGTTGTGTGTGTGTCAGCCTGATTGCTGATCCATTTGGTGTTGTTTGCAATATTCAACTTTATGGGCAGTGCTGGTGTCACCCAAGACAAGGGTAGATGTTCTCTCTATGGATATGTAGGTGTTAATCCAATTGGTTTATCATTGCATTGTGTTCAGTTTGGTATGGTAAGTATTTCATCTTGTGTTGTCCAATGTCAGCATGTATGGTGTTAGACGTGTCCCCTGATATGGATTGTACATTTGTCTCATGTGTGGAAGCTTGAGTTTTGTTTGTCCACACATGGAGGGTATTGAATTGGCTAGCTTCCTTTGCATTTGACTGTGCATGTGTCCATTTTGTTGGGTGTACCTTGCGGCTACTTCATCTAGATGTATGGTCCACGCTGTTGCTTTTGTATTTGCTTTCTTGACTTGCACTTCCGCAGTCTGCAAATAGGCATGTCACTAGCCTCTAATATTGTTTGTCATTGAGATACCTGGAGGGCCAGCTCCTGTGCAAATGTTGTTTTAGGGGCGTGTGCAAAGTGTAATGTGTCCCAGGGCAGCATCCTTCCCTGAGTGCTCCTGATGCCACCATCCCTATTGTGCAGGCATTGTCTGCATAGTGAGCATTGTATATTTGTCTCTCAAACTGTTGTGGATCCCATTGTCCTTCCTTTGTGTTGCAATGTGGGTGATATGTGGGTCCATTGCAGGGCTGTTTCATGGGAGGGATTTTGTGTTCCATGACACATCCACACATATGTGTTGAATCTAACAACAGTCCATGACATGTTTGCAATCTGAGGGTGTCAGTTGTATTGGTAGATGTGATGTTGCTGTGGTGGTGCTGTTGTGTGACGCAATTTTGTGTGCACTTCCCTTTCCCTGTGCCTGAGATGGGCAGACCTGGCATTTTGCAGAGTGTTGCGATGCAGTGTCAGTGACCTACCCAAAGGGGACATTGAAGTGCTGTGAATATGTCATTCATTGTGAATGACTCTGACTGTGGACACATTGAAACGTGTACTTGGTGCCTGTATCGGGACCCCCATATCATGTGGACGATGGCACAACAATCTGATTTATGACATGGGTGAATGTGTGTACTTACTGTCTGTTGCGTGGATGACGGCGTAGATTTCGAGCACCTTAGATGAGCAGCAGCAGTGGCAGGACATGTGTGATGGGCTCCATGGCGGCACAGAACATGTAACACTGGCTGCAGGTAAGTTGCTCCCTTTATACTCTTTATTTCCGCTTGCTGATATGTGGTGGTAGAACTGCTATAGTCACTTTGGCAGTGTCCGGCGGAAACACTCACTCCTTTGGCCTTTTTGTCCTGCCTCGTCACCGCAGCGGTCTGTGCTGCCTCCTGATGCCGGCAGGACTGCAGTGGTCTTCGCTCTCTCTGGGACCACCAACATCGTAATACAGTGGTCTGACCGCCAAGCCGATGACACTCAGAATGTTGCTGCCATGGTGGTGCATGGACTGCCAAACTCGTAGTCAGGCCCTTAGTGTCCAACGCTTCCCCCAATATTGTTAGACTGGAGAGGAAATAGTGAGTGTCACCACTTTAGTGGCCAGCATCTTCAGCCAACATGGTTAGATTGAAGTGGCAATAGTAAATTCCCCCTGTCAGTGTCCAACACCTTCTTCCAATATGGTTAGATTGGAGTAGAAAAAATTATTTTAACCGCTTTAGTGCCCAACACCTTCTTCCAATATGGTTAGATTGGAGTGGGAATAGTAAATGTCACCCCTTTAGTGCCCAGCACCTTTCCCAAAAAGGTTTAGATTAGAGTGGGAATAGTAAATGTTACTCTTTAAATGTTCAACACCGCCCCTAAATATGGTAAGATAGGAGTAGAAGCAGTAAATGTCACACCTTTAGTGTCCAACACCTTGCCTAAATAGGTTTGGATTGCAGTGGGAATCATAAATGTTACCCCTTTATTGTTCAATACCTTATCAAAGTCAGTTTAGATTGGAGTGGGAATAGTAAATGTCACCCCTTTATTATCCTGCACCTTCCTCCGATCTGGTTAGAATTGAATGTGAATAGTAAATGTCACCACTTTAGTGTCCAACGCCTTCCCCAAATAGGTTCACATTGGAGTGGGAATTGTAAACGATACCCCTTTAGTGTCCAATACTTTCATTCAATATGGTTAGATAGGAGTAGGAATAGTTAATGTTACCCCTTTAGCGTCCCACAGGAATAGATTAGGGTAGGAATAGTAAATTACACATTTTAGTGTACGTTACATTCCACAGATTGGTTTAGATCGGAGTGAGAATAGCAAATATTACCCCTTTAGTGTCCAGCGCCTTCCCCAAATTGGCTTAGGTTGAAGTGGGACTAGAAAATGCCACCCTTTTAGTGTCTCACACTTTTTAAAAAATGGTTTATGTTGGAGTGTGATTAATTAAAAGAAATTGTCTGATATTCTTTATTTTATTTGTATTTGTATGGGGCAGACATAATTTGTTTCATTGTATCAGTATTGCTGGTGTTTGGAAATACAACATAAAAATAGTTATTGGTATGTTTGCAGGCGATAATATTAACTACATTTTTTTGTAGAATAAGGACATGTAACCCATCTTTCTCATTTTATTTATAGTTTCAATATGTATTTATTGTATAATTTTACATTTTTAGACATATATTTCATCCTAAAAATAAACATCTACTTAAAGTTATGTAATTATTTTTTTCATGATTTATTATTTAAAAAAGTAAATGATATTTAATTACTATTGTATGTTGTTTATTTTCCACTTTATTTTCCATTTCAACAGTTTCTTTTAACATTTCTTTCATTGTCTGATAAACGTGTTTTCAACACCATTGAATCAGGTTTTAAATTATGTATTAAATAAATATTAAATAAATTGTATACATTTTATACTATTATTTAATTTATACTGTACAATTTTGCAGCATTCTTGAACAACATTTTTGGACTTGTGTTATATGTATAATAATTGTTTTTTTACAATTTTTCATACCAATATTCAACATGTTTACATTATTTCTCATTCATTTCTATGTTTAGTTTCATTTAGCTGCTACTTTGTTACTGCTACCATCTATTTGGTGATCTACTTGTGTTATTTTCAATCTATCTTCCCTGAACCAGGTTGTAGTAAGCTGCTGCTGTTTGCCAGAACAGGTATGTCCTTCTTTAAATATTTTGTAAGGGTTTTAAGGGTAGGGAGGAGAAGTACAAGTTAACTATAGCGTTGCTTGTTGTTTTTTCAGTATATTTAGATAGTAATAGGAGTTTTTTTCACTAGTTTGTAGTTTTAAGATTTTGTACACTATTTTAGTAAAGTATTGTTATTTTATGTTAAATTGTGTTATGTTACTTATATTTTGATGGTTAAGTTTGATGTAAATATGCATTTTGTGAACTTTAATGTGTTTTGCATGTGGATTTCTATTTTTGTCAAGGAAATCAGTTTTGGTTCATAAAACCTAATGCTTTTTACTTTAATGTTCTTTTTTTCTGGTTTCCTGGAACATTTTCTTTTTTTAAATACTTTTCAAATTTTCTATGTTTCCTGCATAATTTTGATTGTTTAAATGGATCTCTATTGGATTTGTTTTATTTTAGCATTTTTTGCTTTTTGAACAATTTTCCCATGATTGATTATGACAAGCTGGATACAGGGTAAGATCTGCAGCTATAGCATAGTGAGTTTTATTTATTTCAGTTCTTTTGGGTGGGAAAGGTGATGTTTATTGTTTGTGTAAATATTATGGGATTATTATTTGGGATTGTGTGATCTATATGTTGCAATTAAGTTATATGATGGATTGAGTTTATTTTTAGTTTCTTTGTTGGTGATGGTTACATTGTTTATTTAAATGATTCATATAATATTTTATTATCTCAGCCTTTGTTAATATTGGACTTTTATTTCATTTGTTGACTGCTATATTCAAATATTATGTTTATTATTTTAAAATATATATTTGTTATGTTGGTTTAGATTTTGTGAGCATTCTTTAGGACTTTGATAAGTTAATATTTATTTTATAATATGCTTTTGGCTATCATCTCTAAGTAATCTACTCCTTTGTTTTTTATGAAGAGTTTGAATTTCAATTGGAACATGTCATACATTTTTTTGGTTTGTTTGCAAAGCTTATAGGCCGTTTGGCTAAGAGATTGCTCCTTTCGCAGTTGTTGGTAACTTTGCTCTTTTTGTAATGCTTCTATAAATTTTTAAACTGTAGGTTGGGTTCTGCCTAGTATGAATTGGAAGGCATTGTGCCATTCTTCCACTGCATTGTTTGTTTTGGCTTCCTGTGCCAAGATGCTGTCATAAACATTCCACAATGAGATATGGAATATGGGTTGGAGTCTGTGGGCAGACCGACCCAGTCTACCAACTCTAGTGTCTTCAAAATAATCCATTAGGGGGCTTAGTTTGTCTTCATTTTGTTGGTAGAAAGTGCTTTTGTATTAGTAAACTGTAGTGGTTGGCTACCTTTGTGACAGGGACATAGGCTAGTGCATTTTGTTAATTATTTTTTTATGGCTCTTTTTAGAATATTCTACACTTAGGGCCATATTTACAAGTCCCTTGTGCTTGAAATGCATCACCAAAAAAGTGCAGACCCATATCTATGAGGCCACGCACAGTCACTTTGCCTGGCTTTTCATGGCCTTTTTTAAGTATGGTTTTTCTGCGTTGCTTTACATCTGTGTCAGGGAGGCATAACATGGGCACTACAGTGGATGTTCCCACGCAGCACCCATGGGTTTTGACGCATTCCCAGATTTACAAGAATCTGTGAACCCGAGAAAGCATCAAAACTGTTCAACTCGCTAGGGCAAGAGCGACAAGGAGAAGTATCTTTATTCCTCCTCGTTGTTTCCTCTTTCTATGTGAGCTGCATTCTGCAACACACTTAGAAAGAGGAAATTGCCTTTGTCGATTGTTTTTGTGCAGGAAGGTGTCCCTTCCGGCACAAAAACAATCCTGCCAACAACGCAGACACCCTTGCACCATGGTGCAGGGGTGCTTGCATTGGCGTTAGGCAGCAATCTTTAGCCAGAGCAGCGGGGAAAGGACAGAAATGCACCATATTTTGTAAATGTGATGCATTTCTGCCCTTTGAATTCCCATGGTGCAGCACAGAAGAAAGGCATGTGGTGCTGCCCATGCCAATTCCTAGTAAATATGCCATTTAGTGCAGATTGTAGGAGGTTTTTCCTTGTATGCATTGATTGAAATAATAACAGTCTTGCATAACTGTGTGGGGGAAAAGTCTAAAAAAAAATTCAAGTTATGGCTTCCTCAAAGTCTTTGATTATGTTTTGGAGGTAGTAGTTATTTTTTTATGTTTAATGTGGTTTAAGAGCTCGTAGTAATTGCTGCTTTGTTTATTTGGTAGTAGATGTATATAAAAAAAAGGATATTTGTATTTTGATTTTCAACATGTATTGTGTATATCTGTGTGGATGGTTTGGGACACATTTTGAAGGTCCTATTCAACATCCACGTTTAACATTGGCTAAATCTTAGTAAGTTACTTGTTATAGAAAATATTAGGATACATTTATTATTATTTATGTTTTCATGTAAAAGGAAAGGTTCTTTGTTATGTGTCATAGTTAAATGTTCAGGTATTTGCATGTCTTGGTATCTTCTAGTGGCAGAAGGAATATCGCTGGTGGATTTTTTAGTCCGTACAATTGAATGTTTGAATGTAGTGATAGTGGTGGTAGTTGGCCAATGATGAGTTTGGGATTTTTGCAAGTATATTTTTAAGGATTTTGGTTGGGGGTTCCCGAGAACTAGTGTTTGCCACTCTCATACCCTAAAATATCTCCCTTACTCTATTTCTGTTACATTTGGGGGAGAGGAGGGTTGTGCTCTCTTACCATGGATCACAACATCATTTTGTGTAGTTGCTCTCCCATAGCATGCATTAGAATAATATTTGGTACATTTCCAGTTTATATTTTCTGTTGATGCGCTTTGTTGGGTGTAGGTGTAGCCAATGAGATTTAGGGCCTGATTACAAGTTTGGCGGTCAGACCGCCAGTCCATTGCGGCCCCAAGAAGACCACCGCGCTGGTGATTTCTGCTCCCTGTATTATGATGTATGTAGGCTGAAGTGCAGATCACATCAATGGAGTGCTACCCCCCCAGCAGGGCGGCGGGCTATAGTGTTGGTGGTGCATATTCTGCGGCCGTCATGGCTGCAGCTAACTGCTGAGCCTATTACAAAAACACAGTTGTACTGGTGGCCTACTTGCAGAGGTTAGCTGACTGCAGTAGGCCATCGCAGTATGCTCTCAGCAAAGCACCAGAACAGAGCCCATTGGATGGATACAAAAACAACATAGCTGACATCCATTGGCCAAGTGGACACACCTGCAAATCACACTAGAAACCAAACCCCCTCCCAGACCATGATCCTTTGCCTCTCCACTGCAAAAAACACATTATTGTTTTTTCCATCCCATTTAACATTTCCAATTTTTCCCAAAATTACTTGTGTTGTGTTTTAGCCCTTGTCACCCACTTTAATTTACAGTCATGTCAAGTTCCAAAAATCCACAGTTTTCTGAGGCTGAGTTGAGGGTCATGGTGGAAGGAATCACAAGAATAGAGCCACAATTTATTGGATCCCAAGCCCAACATACCCCTCTCAGTAGGAAAATGGAAATGTAGCAAAGGATAGTTGACAGTGTGAATGCTGTAGGCACCACCGTGTGCAAAAAGGAGGATATTAGGAAGAGGTGGTATGACTTGAGGGGGTAGGTGTGTTTCCTAGAGTCCCATAAGACTGGTGGTGGGCCTCCCAGCGCCCCATTACAACTCTTTTTCTGGGAGGAGAAGGTCTTGGCCATCCTGCATCCTGAAGGCTTGACAGGATAGCTGGGGGAGCGGAGTCTGGTAAGTGACACCACAATAACTGACATAAAACGTCAATACCCATGTATACTCACATCTCAGCTTTTGCCATTGTGTCTTCCATCTACTTTCCTAACATGCAATACCCAAAGTATCAGAGATGTTAGATTGTCAATGCACATTTTGTACATACCATCACATGTATCAATCTCCATTACATGACATATGTTGGAATGGGGTCTGTAAGTGTTTTACTATCAAAATATCATCCCAGTTCCCATGGTATGTGTCAATATGTACATGTATGGTCCAACCTAACTGCAGTGTGGAAACAGGTATGCAAAACAGGCATGCAAAATGAACCGTTTGTCAGGTGTTGGGAAGTAAAGAGAGTGTAATGACTACTATGAGGCCCTGTTTCTGTAACTCAGATCAAGAGGCTATTGTGCGTTTGCCCATATTCACATGTTTGCCTTGTTACAACTGATGTTCACTCATCATGGAGTTTACCATTTGTCTAGTGTTGGGAGTTAGAAAGTGACATGACATCTACCATGGGGCCCTGTTTCTGTAACTCAAAACAACCATTGTGCTCTTGCCTTTATTCACTTGTTTGCCATGTCACAGCCAATGTTTACCCATAATGGACTGAGCAATCTACATATGATGCTTAATTCAAAGTTGTGTCTGCCTATGTAGCTTGATGTTGTCCTGGTTTCTCCAAATAAAACTATTGATGGCATGAATAACACCTTACCAAGTGTGTACATCAATTATTTGTAAGGCATTAAGCTGCTTCAGCTAATTGAAAGTGGCAGGTAACCCATTGACTGCACTGCTCACATGATGACTGTTGCTACATAAACAAACAACTTGTGTGTTTGCCTGTATCGTACACAACTAGGCCTTGGAATGGTCAAATATATATGTTACTTCTCCACTGTGATGATTTAACTGTTTGTTAGATGTCACATTCATTCCTTAACCTAAAATGCTACTTATCAGCACATCTAATGAGCTGCTCAATTCTAATACAGTTTTTGCAACCTCTACAAAAGTCTTGTCAACAAGTTCATGGAAATATATCACAATAGGAAACCCTATCTATTAACATTTTGCTAGGTATTTACTTACTGTCACACAAAACATTTGGATGTAGATTCCACACTTCCACCATTAACAATGTGCTCTATTTCACAACAGGTCAATCTGGCATAGCACCTGTGCAGAGATTGCCCACCGAACAGACTCCTAACCCACCTACGGATGACAACACTCCTGGACATGTGGGCGTGGATGACAGACCTGTCAGCCTGGGCAGACAGCAACAGTGAGTTTCACTGTGCCCACATCAACACCTCCCTCCTCAGCTACAACATTTCAGCCAACAACATTCCCCCCAAACTGTGTACCTAACATAGTTAGTACTATCTTGTGCCCCCAGTCCTGGATCCTGAAGTGCATATTATGAGCCATGACACAGATGGACCAGGACCCATTTGGAGAGGGCAGCCTGGGCCGAGGGCACAGGCTCATTGGGGTAGAGTCACTGGGAAGGAAGCTGTGGGCCAGCTGAGAGAGGCCATCGGGGTCACTCATGTCCAGGGCATCATCAGCCAAGTCTTGGGGGACTATCATGAGTCCCAAGGTGTGATGCGTCAGTTAATTACAGAACCCCAGGAAATTAAGCCGCTGCAGAGGGTCGTGTACCAGCAGATGGAGGCCCATTACTCCAATATGGGCTCCCTCACAGGGGTGCTGATGGACATCCATACAACCCTGAGCAGGGCTTTTCCACCACCATCTACTCCTTCCTGTAATGCAACTACATCAAGCCCATCTACATATGTGGCAGCCACAGAAAGGGAGGCCCTGCCAGAAGAAGAAACACCTTCAGACACGGCTGCCTTTGCAGAAGCTGAACTCCCCTCACCCTCGAAAGCTGGGACATCCATGTATATATCCAGGAAGTGAGGATGTCAAGACACCCTCCATTGACAGCAAGAAACCTCAACCTTAATTTCCTCCATTGTGTGTCACACATTAACTCTGTGGACTAATTCTGGACACTATTCCATTTCTGATGGGAGGAGTATCCTGGAATTTTGTTTTCAGATGATTTGGCATCTACATCGATAGTTTCATTCCCCATGACTGACTACTTCACTTTTCTTTTGTTTCTTTTTGCACCAAGTATGTCTTTACCTTTACCACTTTAATAAATTCACAAATCACAAATTCATTGTCTGCTTTAGTTAATTTCACATTTAGCAATGTAGATATGTAATACAATGTAAACTATATAATGACAAAACAAGCTACTTGTGTAAGCATGGATATGTTGTATGTGCACAATGATTAGCTCAGGATCACAACCATGCCACACTAACACATACATACGAGTGTCTTGTTTATTAACATTTTTATGACATTGTTCCAATCATAGGCTGGCTAGATGTCAGAGACAAAGCAAATCATATATGATTGAATTATACTGTGGAAGGATCGCATTTACTGGTACAGACCTCCAGAACATGGAAGGAGAGGCTATGTTAGACATTGTCCTGTAGAATAGGCAAACATGAAATTGGTTGATGTCATCAGCTGGAGCCATATAGCCTAGGTCACAAAAGGAACCCAACATCATATAAAACAAGATTCAGACAGATGGCAGTAGAACAGTTTCTGATCAGAGGGCCATTACAATCCAGTGCTTCTGCCTCTGATGTATGTCAGTGATGTAATTCTTGGTGTAGGTGTGGTAGTAGGTGCATGCTAATGTGCTGAACCTATTGTCCTAATGACGTGACCAGAAACACAGCAGGGTCCAGTTCACTACCAATATACTCTCTTGAGCAGACCCATGGCTGAGCACAGTGATCAATCAGCTTATTTTGTGTGATGTTCTAGATGACATTTGTACCCAACAGGTCACTTGTCTTTAGTGTGCCAAGAGTGATGCTACCTCACTACTGTGTCTCATATGTTTGTGGCCCTCTTACATGTGACATTGCATGTAGTACACTTTTGGTGCAGTTACTCAGCAATACTTCCCCTTGGTAAGTGGGAAATGTACACTTATATGAATTAGCATACATCACTGTTGCCATCAGTATTTGTACCTACATGTTGGAATGTGTACCTTTCACTTCTGTAGCATCATTTACACTACTGTTTCACACATGATCAACAAGTCTTCACAGGATGATTTCAGATTCCATCACATTTATGTGTATGCCAAACTGTATTGGAAAATATTTATATGTGATGGGTATACAGATCAAGTGTGCAAACATTGGTTTGTGGGTCACACATAACCTAAGCAATTACTCAATGTCATTAGTCATGTCCAATTGCTGAAGCATTGAAGGACATGACAGGTAGACCTATAGTAATTTCTCTAAATGTGAATTTCCATGCTATCAATTTGAAATTATTCAACTGAGTGATTTTCACGTTTATTGGTGAAGGTTCAATAACTGACTGTTGACATGCATCAAGAAGTGGCATGCAGAAATGTGGGGATTATATGTGAGTGTGTACACTGATACAATGGAATTTGTGTTTGCCTGAAAAAAGGTATTATGATGTGCCGTCCCACTGATAAACAGAATTAAACACCTCTTTAGGTAATGAAGACTCCCTGAGCGTCAACAAAATTCAATGGACTATTGGCTTTTAGTTATGCAATGTTAGAATGGTGTTTAGTACGAATCGAGACTGGTGATTTTTCTAGGCCTAGCTGATCCGTTATGCTGTAGATATTTGTAGACAAATCTCCTAGACATTTTGTCCAGATTATCTCCAATCTACTTTTCTGTGTGACATGTGTTAAATAGCAAAGCTACATTTGTACAACTTTCATGAGACTATTCTGACAATGGGCATATTAGGAAGTTACCATTGAGAGTTTTCTACAGTGTGACATGAGTTTTTCCATGTCACCTTTTTCTTGCTTCTGTACATCTTGCTGCAACATAGCTGTGTTAGTTGACCATCATTTTATCATGATGTGGTATTAGGTAAATGAACATCTGCTGATTGTGAGGCCTTGCGTGGAATCTATAGGAATTGCTATTGATTGCCATCATGTTACTGAAGTATACTACAAGAGCCAAACCATTCAAGGTGACGAGGACTTATACTTGATACATTGGTATTGTGATTGGACAACTTCACTCATGCAATTGGAGCTGTCTGTGATTATAACTTTACTATGGGCCTTCTGTCTGCAGATCATGTAACATGCATGAATTTGGCCTTGCTATTGTTGGAGCCATTTCAGTGGACCTTGTTGCTGGGGTCTACTGTATATCACAGTAATGTTCTGTGATCAAAGCTGTTGGTCAGGAGTGTTCTGGCACATGCAATGAACCTATTTGTTTTTGTCATTTCAGCATCATCCCAGGAATGTGGAGGAAGCTGACCACGGGACCTCTGGTCGTGACACTACAGATACGGAGGGACCTAGTGGCCCAGAGGGTGAGGGGAGTGCCAAGGGGGGCACAGACTCAATGTCTTCGTCATCAGAGTCAAGCTCCAGTGACACTACCGAGTGGTGGCGGGACTTGGAGTACCAGTTCCTATACCACCCTTGCCGGCCACCCATACTACCATCTCTACCCTCCCTGTTGCTCCTCACCCAGGTGGCTGGACCCGCTCACCCAAGAAGGCAGCCGTCTCCTTCACTCCAGGCACCTCACCTCCTGCCTCTGCTACCCCCTGCTCTGAGTCAGGAGGCTGTTGACCCCCTGAGAAACATCTCTGTAGGTCAGACTGCACTTCTGAAAGCAATCCCAAAGCAGGGCAGCCATCTGCAACATATGTTGGCCTACCTGAAAGGCATCCACAGTTCTATGTCTGCCTTAAAGAGATCTTTTCAGGCTCAGACCCATCACACACCATCAACCACCCCCACCATACCCTCAGATACCACCCCCACACCCACATACACACCCACCACCCCACCATACCTCCAGGCACCACACCCACACCAACCGACCCACCCAATATCCCCAACATACCCCTAGACACTACACCCACACCGATAGACCCATCTACCACCCCAGCAAATCCACACCACCAAAAACACAAACACCTACAGTCAGCAACGGACACCTACAAAACACAAACATCATACTTCAGAAACACAGACATCAGCACCAAAAACACACAACTTCCACTGCCCCAGCCTCACAACCCCCATTCCCTCCTGGACACCCTACACATTTCCCAAGGAGTGTTTAGTATTTGCCCCTGCCCTAACCCCTGTCATAACCAAGCCAAAGGGACCTCGTCCAGACCCCAACCCAACCCATCCCTTCCACAACCAAGTCATCCCCTGTGAAACCTGATCTCCCCCAAACCCCAATGAAAAGAACAAAACCAAGGGCACCCATCCCAAAGACGGGCCCACCCCTCCAAAAACCAAATTCACTCATCCCAATACTGGACCAACCCCTCCACAATGACATCATTGAGGTGCCTTAAGTGCCCACTAGATGCCTTTTCTTGGGGAGGATCCCATGACAGAGTTCTAAGAAGCAGGTTTAGTGGCACAGCAGTGTGCTGGACCACATATTGGATTATTGGACATGTGTTTATTTTTTCAATTAAAAAAGAAGTTGCTAGTTTTCATACACATTAGTCCTGCTATTACTTTTCTACCATTTTGATGTTCATGGATACTTTGGAATGTAGGGCTGCTGATGTTTTTGTTTCACCTTGATTGATGATCCATTTGATGTGGTTGGTATGATCCGGCCTTGGAACCAGTGCTGGAGTCAACCAGTTCAAGTAGAAATGTTCAATAGAGGGATATGTGGGATGTTATCCAAATGGGGCTGACATAGCATTGGTTGGTATTTTATATGGTAAGTCTTTCATCTTGACTTGGCCAATGTCAACATCTATTGGATTACGCTTCTCCCTATGATGTAGGTTGGACATTTGTTTAATCTGTGCATGCTAGAGATTTCTTTCTGCACACATGCAGGGTGTTCAATTGTCATACCTTTGTATAACTTTTAATGGGCATGTATCTATTTTCATGTGTGCACCGCACACCTATTTTATTTAAATCTGTGACCCATGTTGTTACTGCTGTATTTGCTTTCATGACTTGCACTTACATATTTCCAACATATGCATGGCACTTGGTTATACTATTGGTTGTCCCTGATAGCCACAGGTCCCATGCAAATAGTGTTTTTAAGGCATGTGCAAAGTGGAATTTGGCCCAGGGCACCAGTCGTCCAGGGGTCCCTTTGGTAGAAGCATACCGATTCTGCAGGGATTCTTTACATTGTGACCTTTGAATGTTTCTCCCACTGAATATGTTGGATCCCATTGAACTAACATTACCTTGAAATGTGGGTGATATGAGGAAGTCCATTACAGAGATTTAGCAGAAAAGGTGTGTTTCAGTTCAGTGACACATCCATACAGATGCATCTTTTATATCACAACAGGCCATAGCATGTGAGCGATGTGAGGGTGCCAGTTAGATTTATAAGTGTGATATTGATGAGGAGTTGCTGTTGTGTGACACAATTTAATACACACATCACTATCCCTAGTTATGGGATGTGTACACATATCAACTTTTATAGAGTGTGGCGTAACACTGGTGGTCTGCCCTCCGACAGACGCTTTGGCTTATCTCACCGCCACTGCAGCCTCGATTTTCTGGCAGTGTGGGCAGGACCGCAGTGGTCTTTTGTTCATGCAACTGCATACATCATAGTATGGGAGTCGGACCGCCAACACCGTGGCGGGGTATGCGGCACCCTCTCCACAGCGGTACCAAGACCACCAAACATGTAATCACGCCCTAAGTAACTGCGTTCCTTTCTGCAAACATGTGTATTTTGCTGCTTCTGTCATTGTATCTGAAAGTAATGTAATAGTATAAAAATATATAATATTTTAAGTTTCCATGTTTGTAATATACATGCAAAATTATGCATCCACTTCTATTGCGTATACTTACATCTATCTTCTGTTTATATGTTTCACACGGTTTTGCAGCTTTTCCATTGGGGATGTTGTAATGTGGAGCAGGTGTTTTTTTTTCTTCTGGTGGATGAAACAAAATGTTAGCTTCATTTTAAATGTTAATTTGCTATTAGTTTGTAGTGGTTGGGGGTTAAAGACAAATTTTTACTAGCTATTTGGGTGAGTTTATAGTTTTTAATCATTTATATATACTTACGATCTTATATATTTTTGCTAGTTTGCGGTAGTCATTTTTTTCTGGCAGTTTATTGCTTTTTCAAGTTGTAGTTTCGTCTTTTAGGAAGTCTTCATTAAAGAGATAGAAGTTTGAGAGGTTTTTATTCATTATTTGCTATTTTACATTTACACATTTATTAACAAGCATGTTTTAGTTTAAATATAAGTTTACTTACTTAGTTAGGTAGTTATTGAGATGCATATATTTATTTTTTAATGGTTGGGCGAGAGAATCTGGCAGAGATTTCTCGTCTTGCAGCATTTGTCATTTTTGAAGTATTTAGTTGTTTAACTTAGTATGCCATTTATTTTGCTGATTTAATCGTTTGTTTTATTTTATTGGTTAAAGTTGTTTATACTTTTATTTCATTAGTTGGTTTATTTTTAGTTTGTAATTGTTTATCAGTTATGTCTTTCTATGATAAATAGGTTTTATTTTTAATGTATGATATGTAGTTTGATATATATATATATATATATATATATGAGAACTGGCTGTAAATCAACACGCATTTCTGACGGCAGTAAAGCTTGTCATTAGAAGGCAATTGACTTGAAAGAAATGTGCTTGGTAATAACAATACACGCGAATAATATCAGAACTGGCTGGGTTGATAATCAACACACGATTTGGAAACTGATACGCGTGTGGAAAATAAAAGCGTCTCAAATGTTTGGCAGTGAGGAACGCATGTATTATGAGAACTGATGTGGTCACGGCTGAAATTGAAAAAGAAACACACGCTGATGGTTGCGGTGGTGTTCTGATACTAGAAGGAAATTCAAGTTTAAGAATGTCAATTGCAAACAACAGAGAACTCGCCTATCATAACAACTGGTTATAACTGACAACGTACGCGCAACTGGTAAAAACGGCTACACGTGTTGAAAACGAAAGAAAGCGAAAAACAATACTGTGTGCCCAGTGATAGTGGGAGTCGAACGAGCAGAATCGGAGGAGACTGCCATGACGAATCCCGGTACTCTAGGGTAAGTGTTGATTCTCTTCATAAGACTATGCTTACAATAGGATATTAAATGTCGGTGCGATCCAGTATGGGGAAATAAGAATTGTTAACCCTTATTTTGGATTGGGAGAGACGCTTTGAAATGACAAAGAAAGAATATATGGTGTACAAACTTTTATGTTATACATCCACCACAGCACCTTGTGAGATTAAATTGAAAATAAGTCACTCATAGTACTGGTTTTGACTGGTTTTGATTTAGATGAATTCACATTTTTTTAGAAAGGCATCAAAATGGAAACAAGGGCAGCAAAACGATTACAAAGAGCAGAATGTCTATTCAGTAAAGAAAAAAGGATAATTACAACAACAACTAATCAATCAGAAGAAAGAGGTATGGAGATTAATTTAAAATTTCTATATATTAAATTAAAACGTCTATTGAAGAAGGAAATAACAAAGAGCTGGGAGAGTTTGACATTGGAAAAGTATATAGAAGTGGAGAGTGTTCCCAGAGGTCTAAGGATTTTTACACTACCTAACCACCCAGACACTAAATCAGAAATGTTTGACGAATGGGGTGCAAACAGCATGCAGTGTTCAAAGAATATGATGCGTATTATTATTAAATATGCTAAAAAGGATATTGAGGAAATTTTGAGGAATATAAAGGAAGTAGAAGAAAAGATCACATCACTAAATAAGGAGGATGAAAGTAACAAATTAAGACAAATAAAGGAGGTCAACTTGGAAAAATATGAGAAGATGATAGAAGAACGCAAACAGAGGAAGTTCAGAAGGGATGAGATTGACTATGAGACTGGGAGAATATTAACATTTGCGAGAAGATTTGATATTCTTAAACAACAATATCATATTTGTACTGATAGTGCAATGCAATCTCCTGAAACATCAATAAGTGAATCCGATGCAGAGTTACCCATTAGAAAAACTACTTTAGACTAAATGAAACTGATCTACATGGATCAGAGAACACTGAGAGGCAGAGGCTAAACACGAGGACGAGGAAGAAAATTTGGAGGAGATCGGGGAAACATCGGAAAACAAGAAGGGGACCAGGAAAGAACAAGAGGTTATCCACTGAGAAGCAAACAAATGAGCAAAGCCAATCAATAGATGTAGAACAGAGTGATAATTTGGTTATCAACCTTTCAAATCATAAGTTGACACAGCAAGAAAGGACTCTTTTAAATAAAGGACTAACGTTTTGTCCAGAAATGCATTATGACTATGTAGAAACCAGAATTGACTTGTACAAATTTGTACATAAATTGAAATTGGCTAAATTATTCTCCAAACAGGTTCCTAGGGTACGATTACATGATGAACATGAACAATTGACCTCTTGCCTGATCATTCAACAAAAGTCTGATATTAAAACAGTGTATGATTTAATGTATTATCTAGAGGATCACAAGATTTCTGAAACTCAAATTCTAGAAGAACTAGGAATAAATACAGGAGGACACTGTCACACTAATTTTAAGCCTAAATCTAAGTTCTGTCTGGTACTATCACCAGGTAATAGGATAGATACATTTCATGATCTGGTGATTGAAGAGAAAATATCACTTTGCAAGAACGTGAAGCTCTTAAGGTACTCATAGAAAATCAGAGTTTGGAAATTAAACCAGCAGATAAAGGCAGTAACATAGTGATTATGGAAAAACAAAAATATATGGAGGAAGCATATCGACAAGCATATCGACAATCATTATTTGAAACTTGAAAAAAATCCCCTCAATGAGCTAATCATGGAATTGAATCAATATTTGGATATATGGTATAAGGAAGGTATGTTAAATGATGCTGTAAGGAAATGCCTCCTTGGCATGGTTACCCCCTGACTTTTTGCCTTTGCTGATGCTAAATTATGATTTGAAAGTGTGCTGGGGCCCTGCTAACCAGGCTCCAGCCCCAGTGTTCTTTCCCTAAACTGTACCTTTGTCTCCACAATTGGCACAACCCTGGCACCCAGGTAAGTTCCTTGTAACTGGTACCCCTGGTACCAAGGGCCCTGATGCCAGGGAAGGTCTCTAAGGGCTGCAGCATGTCTTATGCCACCCTGGGGACCCCTCACTCAGCACATACACACTGCTTGCCAGCTTGTGTGTGCTGGTGGGGAGAAAATGTCTAAGTCAACATGGCACTCCCCTCATAGTGCCATGCCAACCTCACACTGCCTGTGGCATAGGTAAGTCACCCCTCTAGCAGGCCTTACAGCCCTAAGGCAGGGTGCACTATACCACAGGTGAGGGCATATGTGCATGAGCACTATGCCCCTACAGTGTCTAAGCAAAACCTTAGACATTGTAAGTGCAGGGTAGCCATAAGAGTATATGGTCTGGGAGTCTGTCAAACACGAACTTCACAGCACCATAATGGCCACACTGAAAACTGGGAAGTTTGGTATCAAACGTCTCAGCACAATAAATGCACACTGATGCCAGTGTGCACTTTATTGTAAAATACACCCAGAGGGCATCTTAGAGATGCCCCCTGAAAACATACCCGACTTCCAGTTGGGCTGACTAGGTTTTGCCAGCCTGCCACACACCAGACATGTTGCTGGTCACATGGGGAGAGTGCCTTTGTCACTCTGTGGCCAGGAACAAAGCCTGTACTGGGTGGAGGTGCTTCTCACCTCCCCCTGCAGGAACTGTAACACCTGGCGGTGAGCCTCAAAGGCTCACCCCCTTTGTTACAGCGCCACAGGGCATCCCAGCTAGTGGAGATGCCCACCCCTCTGGCCACTGCCCTGACTTTTGGCGGCAAGGCTGGAAGAGATAATGAGGAAAACAAGGAGGAGTCACCCCCCAGTCAGCACAGCCCCTAAGGTGTCCTGAGCTGAGGTGACTCTTACTTTTAGAAATCCTCCATCTTGTAGAAGGAGGATTCCCCCAATAGGATTAGGGATGTGCCCCCCTCCCCAAAGGGAGGAGGCACAAAGAGGGTGTAGCCACCCTCAAGGATAGTAGGCATCGGCTACTGCCCTCCCAGACCTAAACACCCCCCTAAATTCAATATTTAGGGGCTCCCAGAACCGAGGAAGATAGATTCCTGCAACCTAAAGTAGAAGTACTGCTGACCTGAAGCCCTGTAGTGAAGACGGAGACGACAACTGACTTGGCCCCAGCCCCACCGGCCTGTCTCCCTACTTTGAATAAAACTGCAACAGCTATGCATCCAACAGGGTCCAGCGACCTCTGAAGCCTCAGAGGACCACCCTGCATCTAAAGGACCAAGAAGCTCCCGAGAACAGCGGTCCTGTTCAACAAACTGCAACTTTCTGCAACAAAGAAGCAATTTTTAAAGACCACACGTTTCCCGCCGGAAGCGTGAGACTTTCCACTCTGCACCCGGCACCCCGGCTCGACCTGCGGAAAACTAACACTACAGGGAGAACTCCCCGGCGACTGCGAGCCTGTGAGTAGCCAGAGTTGACCCCCCTGACCACCCACAGCGACGCCTGCAGAGGAAATCCAGAGGCTCCCCCTGACTGCGACTGCCTCTAACAAGGAACCCAATGCCTGGAACCAGCACTGCACCCGCAGCCCCCAGGACCTGAAGGAACCGAACTCCAGTGCAGGAGCGACCCCCAGGTGACCCTCTGCCTAGCCCAGGTGGTGGCTACCCTGAGGAGCCACTCCTGTGCCTGCCTGCATCGTTGAAGAGACCCCCGGGTCTCCCCATTGATTCCTATCAGAAACCCGACACCTATTTGCACTCTGCACCCGGCCACCCCTGTGGCGCCGAGGGTGTACTTTCTGTGCCTGCTTGTGTTCCCCCCGGTGCCCTACAAAACCCCCCTGGTCTGCCCTCTGAGGACGCAGGTACTTACCTGCTGGCAGACTGGAACCGGAGCACCCCTATTTTCATTGAAGCCAATGTGGTTTGGGCACCACTTTGACCTCTGCACCTGACCAGCTCTGAGCTGCTGGTGTGGTAACTTTGGGGTTGCCTTGAACCCCCAATGGTGGGCTACCTTGGACCCAACTTTGAACCCTGTAAGTGCTTTACTTACCTGTGAACTTAACATTTACTTACCTCCCCCAGGAACTGTTGATTTTTGCAGTGTCCACTTTTAAAATAGCTTATTGCCATTTTTGTCAAACTGTACATGCTATTGTGATTATTCAAAGTACCTAGAATACCTGAGTGAAATACTTTTCATTTGAAGTACTACTTGTACATCTTGAACCTGTGGTTCTTAAAATAAACTAAGAAAATATAGTTTTCTATATAAAAACCTATTGGCCTGGAGTAAGTCTTTGAGTGTGTGTTCCTCATTTATTGCCTGTGTGTGTACAACAAATGCTTAGCACTAACCTCTGATAAGCTTACTGCTCGACCACACTACCACAAAATAGAGCATTAGAATTATCTCTTTTTGCCACTATCTTACCTCTAAGGGGAACCCTTGGACTCTGTGCACACTATTTCTTACTTTGAAATAGTATATACAGATCTAACTTCCTACAGATGGTGAAAGATCTTTCTTGAGAAATGATAGTCCTATTATACCTACAATATACTTTCTTCCAAAAATGTATAAGAGTCTGAACAAACCCCTGGGACGTCCGATAATTTCTAGCTGTGGATCCCTATATGGTAATATCTCAATATATGTGGACTACGTTTTAGCTCCTATGGTATATAGCCTTAGCTCCTACATTAAGGATACAGGTGTTTTTTGAGAGTACTAGCAGGAATTGGATGGGAGGAAGGATACAGGTTAATTACTGTTGATGTGGTATCCTTATATGCATCCATCAGCCATGAAATAGGACTTACAGCAGTACATTATTTCTTACAGCAACGTGATATGACCAAACTGAAACATTCACAAATGCTGTTGAAGATGATTGATCTATGCTTAAGGAATAATGTATTTTTGTTTAATCACCAAATGTACGCTCAGATTTGTGGGACGGCAATGGGAGTTTCCTTCTCACCCAGCTACGCAAACCTAACAATGGGTTGGTGGGCAAAAACATGTAGCATGGGGAGAGGATAAGAAAAAGAAATAATTTGGTTGAGATATATAGATGATCTGGTTATTGTCTGGAATGGAACAGACAGGGAATTTGTACAATACTTTGAAAAATTAAACAAAAATGAGATGGGCCTACAATTTACATACAATATGAGTACCAATTGTGTCCAATTTCTGGATCTACAAGTATACATAGAGAACAATAAAATTGAAACTACCCTGTATTGGAAGGCAACATCAACAAACAGTATATTACATGGGGATAGCTTTCACCCGACATCGCTTAAGAAAAGCATACCATACGGAGAATTCATCAGGATCAAAAGACACTGTTCCACGGAACAGGAAATGGAACAAAAGTTTATCAAAACTAGACAAAGATTAATTCAAGAAAACATAAGTATAAAGATATAAAATCTGGAGAACAAAAAACAAGGTCTCAAACAAGAGTGGAGATATTAAATAAACCAATGATGAACACAGCCAAAAATGAGTCCAACATAAGAAGGATAATGACATACAGTAAAGAGAATCATCTAATTTTGAACGCCCTCAATAAATACTGAGATGTTATAAAGAAGGATCCAGATGTGGGGAAATTGGTTGGATATAGACCGATGATAACATACAAAAAGGTACCATCCTTACAAGACCTTTTAGTAAGAAGTCATTTTCAGAGGAACAAACAGCCAAACTGGCTAACAGCTCAAACTAATGGTTTTATATGCTGTGGCAAGTGCAAAGCATGCGTATAGGGATAAATATGAAGGAATATCTAGACCACAAAGGAAATAAGATACTGATTAATAAAAATGATTCCTTGCAATACTACTTATGTGGTATATATAACTGAGTGTTTTTGTGGACTACGTTATGTGGGGAGTACGATCTGTCCCCTAAAGTAACGTATCTTAGAACATATAAGAGCTGTACAAAAAAAAGATTTGAACTATGCCATGGCAAGACATCTGAAAAGTCATGATGGAAAAAACTGGACAGGCATGAATTTCTTTGGAATCACAAGTATTGATATAAATGAGAGAGGAGGGGATCGAGAGATGAAATGAAGACGTTTGGAATCACGGCTTATAATACAGCCTAAAACTAAGACCCTGAGGGGCCTTAATGGGGATGAGGAACTTCATTATCATTTATAAAAGAACAATCATTGGATCAAAATCACCATACAAGATGCTGATGTATAAAAGAAATAGATTAAATATTACTACAATAACATTAATGAATATGATTGTTGGGGTTTGAAATACATTAAGATATATTGAATTGATATTGATGAACATTAATACTGCCATCTTCCACGTGAACTCCCCCTCTCATTTACGAACACATTTATATTAAAGACATTTTCCATTAATATGCACAAAAATCTTGGACTAAAATATTTATTTATTATTTTTGTAAAATTGGATGAATCAATGTTTTTATTTGGGTTCTTTTTAATCTTTCACTATATGTCCCATAATGCACTTGGTTGGTAGAGCCAATAGACTATAAAAAGAGACATTCAAAAAATACTCACAAACTGTGAGCAAGACCAGGTGGTCGAAATGCGTAGGTGGTGATGGTGGTGATGTTTGGTGGAGTACACGATTGAATTAAAAGCATATGAACTTTCCTGGAGTGCAATGTCACAATTGTTTTCAATTGTTTGTTCAAGAAATTAAAGAGGAAAGGTCCATTCCTCACGTCTGCACCAGCATGAAATGCGCGCTGCAATGAGGACCGTTTCGTTGGGAAAAAATAAATAAAATAGATAAATATATATATATATATTTAGAGCAGGCACTGGTGCAAGAAATACAGGGAAATCCATCATGCTTACTGGCGGCCACTTGATACCAACCTATACAAAATTGAGAGAGAAAATGAAACCACATGCGTCACATAAGAAATTACATCAGGCATTGGCGCTGAGACTTATAGCGGGTTAGATAGGAAACCATTAATGGTAGGAATGGTAAAAGAAGCAACATCTATGATACAGAGAAATGAGCATTCTAATTGCTGTGCACACATAGCAGAGAGATCATTAAAAAATAACCCCACATTTTGGAAATCACAATTTTTGCAAGAAGCAGAGCAACAAGGTATACATTTGACAATCTATGTGATCAATTGGGCAGAATCATTAATAGTGGTAATATAATATTTGTTTAAGATCTTTGTATGTAGGATTAACTAACTCAACCATCACAGGTTTAAAGTATTTGAATGAAATAACTATGAGAAAATGGATTCCTTTTGATCACTGCAATAACCACAATGCACCAAGAATATGATTTTGTGATACTACATTGAATAAATTGGCGATAAAATGGAGATATTGATAAAATACTGAAAATGTACATAAGAACTCTGCGTAAAGGACATGTGAGACACCGGTATTGTAATTTGTTTGTAAAGTTTCATTCCCTGGTGAATTTTTTGATGTTAGGCAATGCTTTGTTTAAATTGGGAAAATGGTATATAAACACAACGGAATGACTAGTGTTTTATGCTTGTGAACAAGGTCCAAGGGACCGAAACGCATCAAGCTTTTTTTTGCCAGACATGTTTGCTTGAGAATAAACGACAATTGAGCAGCAACCCTGGAGTGCGTTTTTTTCTTCCTTTGGAGAAGTGTAAGGAAGGATTGCAATTTCTCTGATTTATTTTGGTGTACCCTGCCGAAGAAACCTGCACCACCAAGATTGTTGAACAAAGAGCACGATAAGACGCTGAGACAGGGTGTTTTCCTAGGATATATATATGTATATATGTATTAATATTTATTATCATTTAGGTTGCTGTTTAAATGTTTGTAGTTAATGGTAACATATTTTTTTTTGATTGTATGATTATGATTTTAGGTATATAATATGTTGGGCTGAATGGTAAAGATTTTGGTGATGTAATACATTTATATAGAGTTTAAACATGTCTATAACATGTTTAGGTTTATTTCCAATAATTGTTTTATGTAATAAATGGTGCTTTTTTATATTTATTAATGATGATTCAATTATTTTGGTGATAATATTGTAGTCAATAATGTGTGAATCGATATATTTAACACATTGTATGTTTATTTAAAGGTAACAATATTTTTGCTTTCAATTAATTTGTTTTCAATATTAATAATAATTGGTATTTTAACAAAACTATTTGTGTTTTATTTGTGGTTTTACTAGTTAAGAATATCAAACAATATTTGTAATATAGATATTTAATTTCTGATATTTTTGTGTTTCAATACTTTATGCATCAATATTATGTTAGTGAACCATTGGGGGTTGGTTCAGAGGAGTGCTTTGGTTGCTTCAGTCAGTTTTTATGTTGGTTTAGGGCAGAACTGAGTTTGGTTCAGAGTGGTATTGGGCTTGGTTGAGAGCAATATTAGTAAAGGTTCTAAACACAGTTTGGGTTGGGTTAGAGAGGAGTTTGGGGTGATTTAGAGTAAAGCAGAGGTTAGCACACAGAAGTGTTGGTGCAGAGCATTTTTGGGCTTTGGTCAGAGGAGTGTTTTGGTTAGCTCAGATGTACAGTGGTTGCTTTTTCTCGGACTGCAGTGAAGTACTGGACTCTGCACCTTAATAGAGACCATGAACGCAGTGCAGGGCAGATCTTTGCCATAGGTCACAGCAGTGACGTCAGGTTTGCCACTGGGGATTTTGGCTAGACTTCCGTTTCAATCACAGATCAAAGAACCGGAGACAAATGGTCACACAAAGCTTCAAGTCACTAAAAACACAGGGAATAAAGAATGACTTTGCCGGTGGTATTTCTGCAGATTCTTGAAAGGCAAGTGGGCTGACAGATGCTTTCAATTTGACTAATGCTGAGGAGATCGGCAGACCTAAATTTAATTTGTAATTCAATATTTATTTAATTAAAGGGAAATGAAAGAAAACAACACTCCTTGAGGCTGGCAGGTTTGAGGGAGCAGACAAAGAAAGGGATATGCTGCCAATAGAGGTAATTTATAGGAGTAATTCCGGTGCTTTCCAGGTCTTCAAATTGGCACAGATTGCACATGTATGTTCTTCTAAAACAGAAATAAAAACGACCAGTTCTTGAGCTTCTGTTCGTCCTATCTTATTTTATGAAAACCTTTGAAAGCAGCGATCAGCCATTGAAGTACTTGCAGCAATTAGTTTTTAATACTTCTTTTCGTTTTGTGAACCATTACTACATCCGAGGCAGTTAATAGCACATTAATGGTCTAGAAATGGAAATGAATTCGTAAAACAAAATAAAAACATTTAATAAATAAAAATAAACAAACAAATAAAAAAGGCACGGAGCAAACTCTTTTCTCAAACCCCACTGCTGAAGGGCTGCGTAGTACTCAGGTGGCCTAATCTTAATTCTACCTCATACCTTTGTCTTTCACCTACATCACTTCCTGTCGCTTCATTTTACAAATGCATACACACCAACAGACCCGGTTCAGGCGGGTTCATTGCAGCCGTCTGCCTGAAATTGCCTCTGCTTCAATAGAAGTCAATGGGGAGAATACATTCCCACTGATTATTTTTTCTAACTCTCCCAATGACATGTTCTGAAATGCTGACTTTACTGCTCTTGTTTACCTCCTTTCTCTCTTTGTCATAGTTTACAAATATTAAAATTCTTCTTTCTCACTCTTTTCTTTCTTTCTCTCGCTTGAGCTGCGCGTGACAATGGATGTATTGATGTGTTGATAAATAAGTTCCAGTATCCAAAATTGACTTCTGGTATCCACCAAATGCAACTTCCGGATAAAATTGTTTAATTGTTTTTTATTGGCTTCTCAAAGAAATACACTTGTGCAGCATTGTGAGAACAATTGGCCAAAAGTCAAAAGAATATCACCATCGTCAAACTGGCATGCTATTTTGTTTAAGAAATAAAGGGGCATATTTATACTCCGTTTGCGCCGGATTTGCGTCGGTTTTTTTGACGCAAATTCGACGCAAAACGAACTCCATATTTATACTCTGGCGTTAGACGCGTCTAGCGCCAAAGTCCATGGAGTTTGCGTCACTTTTTAGCGTGGACACCTACTTTGCGTTAATGATATGCAAGGTAGGCGTTCCCGTCTAAAAAATCGACTCCGAGGCATGTGCGCCGTATTTACACTCCCGGGCAAAAATGACGCCCGGGAGTGGGCGGGTCAAAAAAAATGACGTCCAGCCGTTTTAGCGTTGTTTTTTAGCGCCTGGTCAGGGCAGGCGTTAAGGGACCTGTGGGCTCGGAAGGAGCCCAGAGGTGCCCTCCCATGCCCCCAGGGATCCCCCCTGTCACCCTTGCCCACCCCAGGAGGACGCCTAAGGATGGAGGGACCCATCCCAGAGAACTTAAGGTAAGTTCAGGTAAGTAATTTTTTTTTTTTTTTTTGTGGCATAGGGGGGCCTGATTTGTGCCCCCCTACATGCCACTATGCCCAATGACCATGCCCAGGGGACAAAAGTCCCCTGGGCA
Organism: Pleurodeles waltl; assembly: GCF_031143425.1. NCBI lineage: Eukaryota > Metazoa > Chordata > Amphibia > Caudata > Salamandridae > Pleurodeles > Pleurodeles waltl. Next base: position 307,081,756 of record NC_090437.1, on the reverse strand, counting down.
TGGCCATTGGGCAAGGGGGCATGACTCCTGTCTTTGCTAAGACAGGAGTCATTTCAATGGGGGTTGGGAGTAAAAAAAAATGGCGCAAATCGGGTTGAGGCGAAGATTTTGCCTCAGCCAGACTTGCCCCATTTCTTGGCGCCCAAGCTCCATATTCCCCTATGCCGGCGCTGCCTGGTGTACGTCATTTTTTTTCACGCACACCAGGCAGCTCCGCCGGCTAACGTCATTGAATAAATACGGCGCCCGCATGGCGCTTCAGAATGGCGTTAGCCGACGTTAGATTTTTTGACGCACAACTACGTTGGCGCAGTTGTGCGTCGAAAAGTATAAATATGGCCCAAAGTATTTCCTACTTAATTCAATGCTAGCAGTCTGGAAAGGCAAAAGGGAAACAGTGAAACTAGAACAGAGACAATCTAATATCTAATGGAACAGGTCAGTGCACTCTCTCAATGTGTTCAGCTAATCAATAATTATTTAAGACCTCAGATTCATTAGGGTGTCCAAGTACGTCTCGTGTAAGGATAATTTTCCACAGCCATGCACCAGTCCATGTTTGATTTCCACTATCTATAGTAGGGAGTCTAGAGCCCTCAATGGTGGACAATATTACATCTTGCTACCATCAGGCTAAGGTCACACAGTAATTTTGTTTACCTAGAGGAAACATCATCACTTCAAACTCCTTCTATGCAGGGGTCAGGAGCTTGAACTGGTATCTTTTCTGTACACGGAGCCAGTGGAGTTCCTTGTGGTAGGGGGTGATGTGGGGTTGTCTAGGGCAGTGGTGTGCACGCTTTTGACTTCTGTGGACCCTCACTTTATCATTATTGGACCCCAGGGACCCCCACTGAACCATTATTGGAATCCGGACCCCTTGCTGAGTCATTACTGGAAGCCAGTTGAACCCGGCCTAAATACTGTTGATGATTCGAACCGCATAATAATACACAAAAAATATAGAAACAAGTATTTATCAAACACATACACAAAAAATAACAAATTATATTTCATTTTCAAACAAATATAAATACAAAAAAATAAAAATGAATTTCAATAAGAAGGTTGAAGCTTTTCTAAATTTAATTGAAGCCACACATTGTCCACACTGTATTTTGTCAGATGCACCTGCACTGCTTCCACAAATCAATCTAAGGATGCTAATTTAATTTTTAGCCTTGAATTTCAAATTCCTTAACATTTAGACCACATTTTAATATTTTTATTTGTACATTTAGCCACGTCATTTATGCACACTTTATAAATCTGTTAATATTATTTATTTTTCTAAGCAGTCGCGGCCCCCCTGAAGAAGCTTCATGGACCCCCTGGGTGCCAGGACCACAGGTTGGAAACCACTGGTCTAGGGATATCCAGGATGAGTCTGGATGCAGTGTTCTCTATGGTCTGTAATCGTCAGAGGAGGTGAGCTGTGATTCTTGTGTAGAGAACATTGCCATGGTCCTGTCACCTGGAGATGAGGTCCTGGGTGGTGGTGCATCTGGAGATTTGGGATAGCCATTTGAATATCTTACAAAGCATGTGAATGATAAAGAAGCAGGAGGAGGACACAGAGTTGACCTGAGTGGTCATGATTAGTTTGTTGGTCGGAATGATGCCTGAATTCCTAGTGTGGTCAGTGGAGGTAGAAGTAAATCCAAGTTCTGGGGCTACCAGGAATCAGTACCTTGGTCTTGTCCATGTTGACCTTCAGGCAGTTGTCCTTCATCCAGTTGTCGACATCTGTCATGCAGTTGTGGAAGTTGGTCTCGGTGGTGGTGGTATTTTCGGAGAGGGGGAAGACGACTTGTGTGTCATTAGCATAGGATATGTTGTTGGGCCCGTGGGTTTTGGCGATGTTGGCCAGAGGTGTCATACATACATAGAATTGGCTTCTTCCCGCTTCTTCCGCATAGTCTTTGGAGCTGAGACATTGATTTACACAATATTGCACATTTGAGTCTGGTGAGAGGCTCGGTAGGCATGGTGTCACATGGGGCCAGATCCAAAGGAAAGGGATCAAACAAGCTGTGTGTCGGGACTACTGCTAAGAAAGCCTCGACTACCAGAAAGTCGACCTCATCAATGGGATCCTTAGGGCTCTCGAAGCCTCTGAGACCCACAGACTCCAAATCAGTCACAGTAAGTCCTATAACCCTTGAGGAAGGGGGTCCTGTATTACCAAAAACAACCAAAGTAAGAGTCACCCCGTTAGAGTGAAGGGGCATAGTGTTAATCCTCAGATACAAGGAAGCTTGAGATCTAAGGATTACCCCGAGGTGGTGCTTGGTGGGGGAACAAAATGTACCCCTTTTAAAATTCAGAGCTCATTGGGCATTCAATCATCCTTGTGTTTATGAGAATGAGTTTTGATGCAATTTCATCCAGAAGCAAGCCAGAAAGTAGAGAAGGAAAAACATACCTGTACTAGCTCGATGGTGGACCTTAAAGTACTTTGACATTAGAGGTCATCTTTGAGCTGCTTTAGTCAATAGTTCAGAAATGGCACTTGTAGCTTTGAAGAGAAGAGTAGCTAAGACTGAAAATAAAGTTAATTGCCTCCTGAATAAAAAACATAAACCTAAACCTAATGTAAAGGGAATGTATGGCTTTGGAAACAGCAACAGGGGTCTAACATGGTAACAGAACTAAGGCAGATATGTTCTGTTATATTTCATCAAAGCTTTACTGTGGAGAAATCAATGTGGGAACTTAACACACTTCCTTTGTAGATGGAATGAAGTTTCTCTCATTGTCAGTAGAACAAGTGGAAAAATTGGGTCCTCCAATAGATAAGCGGGGGTAAGTAAGGCTATTAGGAGTCACAAATGTACAAGGTCTTGGGCCTCGGTAGATTTAGAGGACAATTATAAAGATTTTCTCCAACAAATTAGCCCAGTTTTAAAAGAAGTGTTTACTGAATCCCACAGACAGGCAAGGTTAGAACTGCATACTGAAGATGCAAGCATTGTGGTTATTTCCATTCCTAGACCATTCCTATTTCTCAGCATACAAACCTATTATGCTACTGAACGTGGATGTAATAAAATATATAAAGGTTATGATAAACATACAGCTGCCATTTCTATTTCCTTGGAACCTGAGGATTAAGTAAGTTTCAAGTTGGATGGGAAAACACTTAACATTGTCTATAGACTAGTCTACATTTCTGAAAAGGCATGATACAATGCTAAAAAGACTTTGACTAAATGCATTGATTTTTATAGCAATGGTAATGGAGAAATATGTGCACAAATGTGGTGCTGGCAAAATCTAAGAGAGTTTCTGGAGGCAAAATTAACAAATGCATGTCTTCGTTTTTGCCCTAGTCTATCTAAGGAGGACATTCTTGAGTAGGACACAGAATATCTTTCAAGAATGCTAACTGTGCGATTCAATATCTAGCTTAATATCATCCCCACTCTACTATGCATACAGATGCATTCCTCATGTGCATCTAAATTTAGGTGAGCCTTGCTCCTGTGGTGTCCAAAAAAAGTCAGAAGATTTACAGAGCCTGCTGTAATCTACAGATCTTTCTCCAAGAAACAATTAGCATGTTCCAGGCAGAGGAGATAATCTCTTAATAGCTGATAAGGCTCTCAATAGAAAATTAAGATCAAATACTAATTACTAACAAGTGAGAGAGTTGTTAGGCCCAAAAACTGTCATTACTTTCACGCTTTGAAAGCATGCTCTGAACTTTACATAAGCCTTTGCAACTTGAATAGCAAACTTGCTAGGCTGGCACAGTTCTGCAATTAAGGGGGTCATTATGAACTCAGCAGGAAATCCCACTGAGTTTGGTGCTGGCGGTCTAAAAAAGACTGCCAGCGTGTTGAAGTCCCCGCCGGCCACAGAAACAACATTCCACTGGGCCGGCGAGCAGGAACAGTGTTTCCGCCAGTCTGCCCAGCGGAATGAAGGGCCTGTACATTGACACCGGCTCCACATGGATCCGGCAGCAATGTAGCAGTGCGGCGGGTGCAGCAGCAGCACCCGTTGCGCATATCACTGCCCGTAAATTGGGCAATGACATGCGTGACGGGGCTGTGCCTGGGGGCCCCTGGGACACCCATTCCGCCAGCCTTTCCCTGGTGGGCTAAACCACCAGGGAAAGGCTGGGGAAAACAGGTACATTATCCGGCGGGCAGCGCTGCCCTGTCAGATAAGTAACTCCGCCATGGCCAGGCTGCCTGGCGGCGGTAGCCTAGCGGTGGCGGAGTTCCGCCTGTGGCAGTCTCGCCATGAACATAACATGGCGGTCCGGAATGCCATGCCGATGGTGGTAATTACTGCCACTGCTGGCATGGCAGTCTGGACCGCCATGTTCATAATGACTGCCTAAATGTTTGTACCATAACCCTTGTTGACTTAGGAGATGTTACAAAACATTGTCTCAAACAATGGAACCCGTATTAATTATATCCCTTTTCCACCTACTGACCTGATTTGGAATGCACTGACGTGCATGGAAAAAAAACTAATTTACTTTGCATGAATGGCTTAACATTATGTGAATAGTGGGAACAGAAGTTTTAAAATCTTACTTATGTATACAAAATGTGTTCTTGCAGAAGCGAGGAATGCATGAGAAAGGAAAGACATACATCCAACCCTTGCTGTTTGTTAAGACATCCATTGTCTAATTCTGCAACATTTCAAAAAATATTTACTAATCAAAATAATTTTAACGATTAATACTGTATAAAAGGGAAAGAATAGGGGGGCATTGCATTGAAATGCATTGCAGTGCACCGCATCACAGCTGGGCTATAGAGTGACTGTGTCCGTGTCCTATAGAGACCGTGCAGAGCTGACTGCAGAAGCAGAAGAGAGCAGATATTCAGGTTCAAGTTGTAATAGACACCTTTATCAACTGCCACCTTCTCTGTGAGAACTGCCGGGTTCCTGGGTTATTTGGGTTTGAGAAAGTTATTCCTCTGCAGAATAGATTAGGCATTGTACTGAGACAGAGAGGATTTGATAAAGTGTTGCAGTATGGAAAAGTAGCAGTAAGCACATTGAATTGCTAGATATGGCAAACTGTGCTAGTGAATGAGAGTGAGTACTTTTGAACCTTTTTGTGAAATAGTTCCAGACTGGACAGACAAAGAGACTGAGTCATTACAAGCATTCTTGCAATCTGTAAGAGAGAGACAAACAGAGTAGGGACAGAATCAGGACACACTTCATGTGTTTCTGTAAAACTTTACAGATCATTAAATATCTTTGCTAATTGATTATTTTAATAAATATTTTAAACTCACTGAAAACTCTCTTTGTTGACTCTAGAAATCAGACTTCGCTAATAAAAATTGCATTTTACAAGTATTTGCTACAGCTTATTAAATACCAAAGAGCTACCTTAAAGAAAGATCCATATCAAAGGTCCAGTAGAAAGAGTAAATGGTAGCAGGGAATAGAGTAATTGTTCATTCAGTCTGTGATGGTGCTTCTTTAATGCGTGTGCACCCAGAAGTTAATTTGGTAGCAGAGGAGTGGTTGAGTGCTGACGAAGTATAAGCTCCAAAAATTAAAAAGATGTTAGAAGTTAAGAAGAAATCAAATAAAGTACTCAATGCTCGGAGCCTGATTGCAGTAAATGGCAGTTGCAGAACAGGTGAACAAATTCACTAAGTGTGAGTTTCAATAGGTTTGAGGCTTTGAAATATATGGGAATTGGAATGTTTTCTTTTCTTTCTTTATCAATAATGTTGTACTAATAAAGAAAAGAAGTTATCGGACTAAGAAGTAGTATTAGATACTGGGATAAATAATTAAGATAAACAGAGAATTGTCTGCTAAGGTGAAGTGTAAGTTGTGATATGTCATTGATATTACACAAGAATAGGGACATTGTGACATTGTGATGACATTGGCAGTAAGTACTGCTTACCGCTATGCTGACTGCCGCAGCTGCGGATTACCGCCAACTATATAATGACCCACACATAGCAATCCGTCACTATACAGCCACACAGATCCTGATGCAGAGATCTGGCCCAGGACCAGGGTTCAATTCCCGCCTCGGCGGGCTCAATTCCCTTGGACCAGATAATTCTCGCCTCAGTGCCTAATCTAATTAATGGGTCCCACTCTGTAACTCTGGGCAATAGCTTGCTTAATCTCTACAACGGCCCTGACAGCGCTTGGATGCCTGGCTTCACCCTGGGGGTTGCCCAGGAGTGGGTGCCTCACAGGGAAAAGCCAGGAGGGGTTCCACAGCGGTATGCGTACAGCGCATTGAGACCCTAACGGGTGAGTAGTGCGCTATACAAGTGCAAAATTTACATTTACATTTACACACACAATTCCGCCAGCCCAAAGGTCAGTGATAAACTGGCGGTAGCAAAACCCACACCGTTATGCCAACAGCACTACGCCCACAGCATTATGACGCACGAATCACCACACCGGACATTCAATGGCGCTAAACCATTGGCGGTACATGCTGCCGTGCTCAAAATACACACACCCTAACAAAACAACACCACATTGGACAATTCAAACTACACACACCACACCCACACACTCACGCCACTATAAAACACACACCCACATTACCCACAACCCTTTACAATGAAAAACAATGGCCACAAGAGAGATAGCAAGACCACAGACAAGACCACAGCCACACACCACCATCACCTATACACTATCCACACACCTTACATCACACACCCCAACACATCACCCCACACACCCTCACCCACACCACTCACACTACACCCATGGCACCACAACGACACCCCAGGTTCTCAGAAGAGGAGATTAAGGGTCATGGTGAAGTACATCATCTGGGTGGAGCCACAGCTATTTGGATCACAGGTGCAGCAGACATCTATTGCAAGGAAGATGGAGCTATGGCGGAGAATAGTGGACAGGGTCAACGCCGTGGGACAGCACCCCAGAACAAAGGATGACATCAGGAAGAGGTGGAACGACCTATGGGGGAAGGTGCGTTCCACAGCAGCAAGACACCAAATAGCTGTACAGAGGACTGGCGGTGGACCCCCACCTCTTCCCCCACAACTAACAACATGGGAGGAGCAAGTCTTCGCAATCATGCATCCTGAGGGCCTGGCAGGAGTAGGAGGAGGACTGGACTCTGGTAAGTCAAATCTCTATTACTATCACCCCCCCACCTGCATGCCATCACAAAACCCCACCCTGACCCTCCCTCCCATCAATCCACCACCTCACACACACCCCACCATCACAACCCACCCCTCCCAATACCAAGCCCTGCATGTAACACCAATGCATGGACCCCCATCACAGATCTGCATGGAACCCATCACTAAAGCATGCACAATAGAGAGAATCACCTAGCCCATAAAATGACTACTCACACAAGGCAAAGCTGACAGGACAATAACAACCATAGAGGGCAACACACCCATGCACAAGATGACACACACAGAAACAATAACACTGCATTTACATCCCCACAGGTCCCCCACCCAACGTCACTGGAGAGGAGGTGCCAGCAACATCCAGTCCCCCCCCCCCAGAAAAGGCCCACAGTGATGACAGCAGCTCTGGACGGCTGGATCAGGATGACCAACCTGGCCCATCAGGGATCTCCGGACAGCCGGTCACCCAGGCACAGTCTCATACTACCACAGAGCCTCCCCCCTCAGGAAACACCAGCACACTGGGCACAAGGCCCCCTTCAGAACCAGTGAAAGAAGCCATCCACTTACCACATCCTTCCCAGAATGATGCACACTGGGCACAAGGCCCCCTCCAGAACCAGTGGAGAAGCCATCCAGTTGAGAGACTGTGGCCTTGCACTCCCCAGGACCAAGCAGTGGACAAACCATCCACTTGAGAGACTGTGGCCTTGCACTCCTCAGGATCAAGCAGTGGGCATGTAGCCCCTTCCAGGACCAGTGGCGTTGTACCATCTTCCGGCTGAGGTTTCCCCCATTCTATGTCTTCCTGAGGTGCCTGTGTATTTTCGACCTGATGCCCCTGCAGTGTTCTCTCCGTGTTGTTGCAAGAGTGAGATGGTGCCTTGGCCTATGTGATGTGGTCCTGTGGCACACGGACATTGAGGACTGGGCAGTGTCCCTCCATTTGTAAATATGTATATACGTTTGTATTTTGATGCACTTATTCATTATTTTATCGTATTACACTCACTTTTTTCCAATCATTTTGTCCTTGCATTATTCCTGAGGGGTACAGGGTGGATATGTAATGTTTGTGCATCTGGTTGTGTGTATGGTGTTGGGGATGGGGGTGTTGTGTGTGTGTGTCACTTTCTTTTTCCTCTCCCCTCCCTTGCGTGCTAGGCAGCAGTACTCACTGTGGTAGTCTTCGCTGGCGTTGCTGCTCATAATGCAGGAAAAGGTAGACGAGCATGGGAAATATGTGCAACTCGAGCTCCATGGCGTTGTGGTTGTTCCCTGAGTCTCCAGAGGTGAGTCCTTTGACTTCTGTCTTCTGTTTCCACTGTGCTTTTGATGTCGTTAGTACCGTCCCGTAAAGGTGGCAGATAGGCCTGTCATAATACAGTGGGCGGTACATTGTCTTCCGTCTGGCTGTTGGTGTTTATCGCCATGGTGCTTGTTGATACTGCCATGGGGGTCAGTATGTTAAAATGGCTGTCTGACTGAGCGGTTTCCGCCATGGTCATAATTCCATTTTTGTTACCGCTGGCCTGTTGGCGGTATTACCACCGCTTTATCACCGACAGCCAGGGTTGTAATGAGGGCCACAATCTTTTTGTGATTCAATTGGATGATTTCCCACACATTTAGAGCTCACTTGAATGAACAGTAGATTCAGAAAACATAAGGTTCTTAAAAAGCCTTGTCCAGAAAGATTGAGAGACTATCTTTTGATTTTTTTTTAGAAGATCAGACAAGATTTTTAAAAACTTCGCATTTTTAGCAGTTTTTCTGTTGTGACGAACAAAATTGTAAAGGAGGGTGAGTTGCTGCAAAGAGTAAGCTGTGACGTAATAGAGTGCTGTGCTGTTATTGGTCGGTTGGTGTAAAGGTCGTGCTTTGATTTGTTGAGGTTTAGCAAAGGATACACTTGGTTCCTGATCATTCTATTGCAGAAAAAAACATATAGTAAATTAAACAAAAAGAGGGGTTGCGTTTCACATATGCGAAACCAGGTTTGTCTTTTTGACTAGGGCCCTCATTTCGACCTTGGCGGTCTTTTTCAAAGACCGCTGAGGAACCGCAATGCTGAAGACCGCCAGTGCAGGCGGTTTTCCCCGCGATGTATTATGACTGCTGGCAGCCCTCCATCCTTTTTTGGATAGAGAGCCGCCAGCAGCCATACTGGCGGTCGGCGGGGAAGTGGAGTTTGCTCCACCTCCACTGCCCCGTCATAAGAACACCACCACACCGAATCACGTCCCATGATTCGGTGTGGCGGTGTTCTGGTGACGGGGTGCTGGTGGCGGGGCAGCCCCCATGGATCCCGTCCCCTCCCAGAGGATCAACGGACAAGGTAAGTTGATCGTCCGTTAGGGGAAGGGGGTAAAGGGGTGTTGTGTGTTGTGTGCGTGCATGGGGGTGTGAGTATGTAGAGGGGGTGTGTGAGTGCGTGTATGCATGCATGGGTGTGTTGTGTGTATGGGATATGTGTGCGGGTCGGTCTGTGTGCATGTCTGTTTGTATGTGTGCGGTATGTGTTGTTGCAGTGTATGTGTGCGTGTAGGGGTGTGTGTCTGTGCATGTTGGGGGTGGGGATGGGGAGGGGGTGTGTGTAAGTGCATGTTGGGGTAGGGGTGGGGAGGGGGGTCCTGCCACCTTTGGTGGGTGACAGGGGGTGGGGGATGTGGGGGGAGGACTTGGGGTGGGGGAGGGGATGGGGGAGACCCCTATTAGTGCCAGGGAAGGAATTCCCTGGCACTGATAGTGCCTACCGCCATGGATTTCGTGGCGGTTCCAAACCACCCAAAATCCATGGTGGTATGCAGGGTTGTGATACCGCCGGCGGTCTGGTTATGGGCGCCGGGCTGGAGACCAAAGTCTCCAGCACAGCGGCCGTCACCGCCCTGGCGGTCAGAGTGGAGAAGTGGCGGATGACCATGGCGGTAACCGCCATGGTCATAATTCCATTTTTTTTCCACCAGCCTGTTGGCGGTATTACCGCCACTTCTCCTCCGTCCGCCAGGGTTGTAATGAGGGCCTAGGTCTTGATAACTATGAAGATTTTAAAGGCAATTAGAAGGTTGGTGAGAGGATTCCTATTAGAGAGGGTGGGGAGGCACCTCCAGAGGGAATACCTGCATACCATATGATAATTGCACAAGGATTACATATATGTATTTGTTTTTGAGAATAGAACAGGATTACTGAGAAGGAGAGCAATATGAGGTTCTCATGATTGGGAACATTTAATTTGGCAATTCTTAGATAATTGAGAGACCATCTGTGAAATGTGTATGCAAATGGACCGAGATGACAAAAATCTAAACTAAATGGGCACAAAAGCAAGACAAGAAAAGTAAACTAGCCGAGGAAGCTGCAGAGAAAAAGGAAAGAAAGGAGCAATCAGAAAAGGAGGAAACTTCTGCAGCATATCTTTTGAAAGGAACACCAAGCGGAGCCTGTATTATGTACTGTGGAGGAGGGGAGAGGTTTTATCGTTCACCAACAATTTCCCTAATTCAAGAGACAGTCCGATGCAATGGTATACCCAGGTTGAGTGATTTATAAAGTTGTCAAAAGTATTGTGGTTTGATTTAGATACTTCAGCATTGTGGTGCCAAGTGATTTGTGGGTTGAATGTAAAGCAACAGTTTAATGGCTAACCTCAGTACCCTCAAAGGAAGCTTGTACAAATGCACCATCCCCTATGGTACTCACTAAATATAAATAAGTATTGTATTTTTGAAGAAAAGAATATGAATTATTTTAAATTAAACAGAATGCAACAGGAAAGAGACAGTGCATGAGTTTTATCAACTAACAATGAAAGCTGTTCAGCAGATCCCAGGGCATACACACTTAGTTCTAGGGTACACAGCTTTCTTTATTTCAACTTTTGTGCTTGGGCTGAGGCCTGAGATTTGTCAGCGCATACATCAGAATGTGATTTGTTGGCAGACAAAGCCCATAGATGAAATTTTGAAGTATGTGCAGTATTGTAGCAATGAGCAAAAGATGAAACAGTGGAAAATTTAGAAAAAATTAATGTTGAGTATGAGGCAGCTATTCAGAATATGAGAGGGGTGAGGTTAAATGGAATGCAGGCAGGAGTTCAGATGTCAAAGGGAAGAAGAAGAAAGAAGAGGGGTTCCTATTGACTCAAATACAGGATTTTCCGACCTTGAAGAAAACATCTACTTATCACATGTGTAATAAGGTGAGGCATTGGAACCAGGAATATAGAATTAGTCCACATAAGAATCAAAATAATCTGATGCAGGATGTATCTGATGCAGGATGTAAACCAAGTTCAAATGTCAAATGTTTCAATGAGACAAATACAAGCCCTATGCAGAACCAGAATTAAATGTTACCTATGTCACACACCCCTGTGGTTTAGCCTGTTGCGAATGGAGCCTTGTTTAATCAAAACCAATTCCCTAGGATGACTCGAAATATAGTGCAACATCCTGAGTTGATACAACAGTTCCCAATGTTTGATGAAAGTGCGACTTTGAAATTGGGCACATCACAATGACGGTGCCTGAGAGGGGAGGCAAATTGCATGATTGGTGCAATATTAGCAGTAGACCACAGTGGACCATATTTAGATGGACACCAAGTAGTATTTTTAATAGAGACAGGATCTACCCTCTCCACTGTACAAACAGCGGAAGTGCCAGACCTACTCCTCTTGGGAAAAATAATACAAGTAGTAGGTGTTGCAAATAAGCTAGTTACCAATCCAATTTTGGAAGAAGTTCCTGTAAAAATAGGATCTTTCGAAGACAAACACCAATTTGTAGTCTGTGAGTCAAGATCCGCACATTAAATTGCATTATCAATTGTACTCCGCATGGAGTTGAGTTTCAAATACACATTGATGAGGATGTAGTATTTAGACCTGCCTAGAGAGAAACAGCAGAATTTTCCCTAAGTTGGTGTTAAATCATTTACTCAAGGAACTGATTGAAAAAGTCCAAAACTGAGGTGTGGGGTGTAACAGGAATGGATATTGGATTAATTAAAGGAGCTGAACTAGTATGAATGAATGTTTAACCAGATGTGATTTTCCCAAGAACACCTCCCTAGCCAATGACCCCAGACATAATAGCTGAAATCACACCCTTAGTAAACAAAATGTTAGAAAAAGGAATTCTGAGAGAGTTGATTGGGAGTCCATGCAACTCACCAATTATGGGATTATGCAAACTACATGGCAAGTACTGAATAGTCTAGGACCTAAGGAAAATTAATGAAATTATAATCCCACGTTGTCCTGTGATACTGAATTTAGCCACCATATTTTTCTCATATTCCTTGCACTGCTGAATGCTTCATTGTGATTCACCTCTGCCATGTCCTTTTCTCTATACCCTCATACAAGGATTGTCAGTTCGTATTCTTCTTTGTGTTCCAAGAGAAGGTAATCATGTGGTGTTGTGCCCCACAAGGATATACAGAGAGTCTGTCCCTTTTTAATCAGATCTTAAAGAATTTGGAGCTTTTGAAACTGCCAGGAAATTCAGTTGTGATCCAGCACATTAATGGTCTACTAATTGCTTCAGGTACTGAGGAAAACTGTCAGGTAGATTCAATAGCATTGCTAAATCACTTTTCTGAGAAAGGACACAAGGTGTCACCACAGAAATTACAATACTGTCATAAGGAAGTACAGTACTTGGGCCACATCATTAAAAAGGGTGTATGAAAAGTGTCCAAAGACAGAGTTGAAATGATTTTAAAATTGAATACCCCAAAAACATAGAAAGAGGTCAGAATGTTTCTTGGAATGGTTGGCTACTGTGGATAGGTAACCTTTCCTTGGTGGAAAAACCTCTACTGAGGATGACCCATAAAGATATAACTGTTCAGATTCCATGAAACAATGTATTCATGAAGGCATTTCTTGAGTTGAGAGGAGGTCTTTGCCGCCCACCTGCATTGGTGATGCCAGATTACAGTAAAGAGCTTGTTTTGTTCTGCAGTGAGAGAGAAGGGTGTGCTTTTTCAAAGCAAACTCAAATTCATGGGGGTTCCAAAACTCCAATTGCATACTTCTCTGCAACTCTTAACCCTGGATGCTTAAAAGCTATAGCTGCAATAAGTGCCAGTCTTGATAAGTGTGAAAATATTGTGATGGGAATTCCTTTGACTGTCTTACCCACATTCAGTTGAGGTGTTACTAACAAAAACTAAAACACAGCACCTCACAAATTCACGACACACCAAATATGAGCAACAGATATTATCTGGAAACAATGTGGTGCTAAGAAGATGTCATGTTTTAAATCCTAGCATTCTGTTGCTGATCACTGAAGAGAATAGATCTGACCATTATGAACATGATTGCCTTGGTGTTACAGAATTGTGCAATCAACCCAGACCAGACATAAAAGATGAACCTTTAATCAATCCAGATTACGTCTCATTTGTGGACAGTTCCTATTGGAGAATAAATGAAGGGTGCTTGAGAGCAGCATATGTGGTCCGCACAATTCAAGAAATTGTTGACGCGTCCTGGTTACAAGGGATTGCATCAGCCCAAGTTTCAGAATTGATTGCTCTTACCAGAGCCTGCAAACGCACTACTGGAGTGAGAGTGACAATTTTTACAGACAGTCATTATGGGTTTGGTGTTGTCCATGACCATGGGCAAGCATGGTCTCAACAAGGTTTTATGACCTCAGCTGGCAACCCAATATGCAATGGTCAGCAGGTAATAGAACTATTGGAAGCCCTACAGGAACTAACAGAAAATAGCTGTTGTAAAATGTGTGGCACATAGAAGCATCTGTAGCTATGTAACAATTGAAATCAAGTATGCTGATGGGTGACATGCTATTGTGCGACTATGTCATGCACATACAATATTTCATACTTGACTGGGAGTCAGGATGGAAGTCTTCTTGCCAAGATTTTAAAAACAGCAGACAATTGGGATGAATTGAGACACATACAAGAAAATTCACCAAATGAAGACAAGGTTAGATGAGAATGGCTTGTGAAACTGATGACAATAATGTTTGGGTTTCAATGGGTGGATGACCAATATTACCAGACAGTTTACTCATCCCATTGACATGATACCTACATGGTCAGGAACATTTGGGCGGAAATGCCATGATCTGAACCTTCAAACAGTATTGGTATAACCCAAAATTCAAAACATAAGCAGAAGAAATTTGCAGCAGGTGTGTTGAGTGCCAGTAGATGAATGTGGGGAAGAGAACACATGTCACACTGAGTCATGTGGGCAGGTTGGGAGGTCCAGTCAACAGGATGCAGATGGATTTCGTTGAAATGCCACCTTGCAATGGCTTAAAGTACATTTTAGTGATTGTCTGCATTTTCTCTAGGCGGTGGAAGCATATTCAACAGGAAGAATTCAGGGCCATATTTATACTTTTTGACGCAAAACTGCGCTAACGCAGTTTTGCGCCAAAAAAATTAGCGCCGGCTAACGCCATTCTGAAGCGCCATGCGGGCGCCGTATTTATTCAATGACGTTAGCCGGCATTAGCCGCCGGCGCTGTCTGGTGTGCGTTAAAAAAAACGACATACACCAGGCAGCGCCGGCGTAGGGGGAAAATGGCGTATGGGCGTCCACAAATGGTGCAAGTCAGGCTGAGGCAAAAAAAATCGCCACAACACGATTTGCGCCATTTTTTTACGACGCCCATCCCCCATTGAAATGACTCCTGTCTTAGCAAAGACAGGAGTCATGCCCCCTTGCCCAATGGCCATGCCCAGGGGTCTTCTGTCCCCTGGGCATGGTCATTGGGCATAGTGGCATGTAGGGGGGCACAAATCAGGCCCCCCTATGCCACAAAAAAAATTAAAAAAAAATACTTACCTGGACTTACCTTAATGTCCCTGGGGTGGGTCCCTCCATCCTTGGGTGTCCTCCTGGGGTGGGCAAGGGTGGCAGGGGGTATCCCTGGGGGCAGGGGAGGGCACCTCTGGGCTCATTCTGAGCCCACAGGTCCCTTAACGCCTGCCCTGACTCAGGCGCTAAAATCCGGCGCTAATGCGGGTTTTTTAGACCCGCCCACTCCCGGGCATCATTTTTGCCCGGGAGTATAAATACGACGCATATGCATCGGAGTCATTTTTCAAGACGGGAACGCCTACCTTGCATATCATTAACGCAAGGAAGGTGTTCACGCAAAAAAATGACGCTAACTCCACGAACTTTGGCGCTAGACGCGTCTAACGCCAAAGTATAAATATGGAGTTAGTTTTGCGTCGAATTTGCGTAAAAAAAAACTACGCAAATTCGGCGCAAACGGAGTATAAATATGCCCCTAAGAGTCTCATGGTAGCTGAGCTACTACTGCGAGAACTGATAACCAGATTCGGTATGCCTGTCTGTCTGGAATCAAATCAAGGTTCTCACTTTAATATTGAGATTATAAAAATATTATGTGCAGCAGTGAGAATTGAACAAAAGATTTGGCCAAGAAGTGTAAAAAAAAAACAGAAATTGAGTGAGAACAATATAAAAATAATCTAGTACCACTGAAAACAATCAAAGAAGTGGAAGAATCAGGTGGCGCCAGTGAAGCAGATAAAGAACTGAACACACTCACAAGGACATATAGAGCGCGAGTGCCTTCTCGAAGATACACATCACCTAAATAGACTTACTATATAGGACAGATCTATGATATACTTAAATGGAGCAAAGAACTGCCAGAACCTCCTTGAAAGATAAACAATTTGGAAAGAAATTGAGAAACTAAAACATCGAAAGACATTGAATGAACTGTGTAAATAAAGAGTAATAAGAAGATTACCTGGGGCCAGGATTAAGAATAATACACTTTTAAGAAGAACACGGACACGGAGTAAGGTTAAGCACTGTCTAATAAAGATTGCATTAACAATAATAAAGAAAACTTTAAAAAATGACTAACTGAAGAAATAAGGGTTGAAAAAAACATTTTTTAATTGCTGTCACTTACAAATTGATTGGTAGTAGACAATGCTCCCTCTAATTTTTTTCCACTATTTGCGGCAGTGTAAGGTCTCTGTGCGCTGCAGCTAAGTATACGTGCACCAAGAAATTGACCATTCACGGGAGCGTAGCGCAAAACTACAAAGATCATTGGCATTTGCCTCTCCATAGCTTTGTTTTACCACTAAAGCAAAAAAGGCAGGGCATTAGAAGTTGAAAAGAAGAAAATTGTATCACAGTCATGTCAGGAGCAGCGGAGGGGCACAGATTAAGTTGAATCAATCAGTGCTCGGTACTTGCTCCACACAGAGAAACGGAAATGATGCTTGGCTTCCAGTGATGAATTACAAGACTGTAGAGAAGAGTTCCACACAAGCAAACAAATAGTAAGTGACATGCAGGCTCCAAGCCCTTTACTGTACACAACAGAGTCTCCCAAGCAAGACGCAGGCGCTATCACATGCACTCACAGCAAGCAACAGAAAGGTGACAAGAACAGCCTTCCACTGCACGTCCTCATGTGGCTCAAACATTTACTGCGAGTAAAAGACACATAAGGGAAAGACGGAGGAAGAGAAAACCAAAAAAGCATCACAATGGGAGAAAGCAAAAAGCTGCAAAAGTGAGCTGAAGGGCCAGGGACTGGCTTTAAATGGATTGAAGAGGCCCGAGATGGCTTCAGTATTATACTGCCTTAGTATTCCGTGTTTGCACTTTTAATTTCAGCAGCTCTTTGGGCACGCACCTTTTTTATTCAAGAGAAACGTTTTACTTGTTGTTTCCTATTTTTGAGGGCCGATGCTTACTTTTCTGACTCAAGCATTTACTGCGCGTAAAAGACACATAAGGGAAAGAGGGAGGAAAAGAAACACAAAAAGGGTCACAATGGGAGAAAACAGAAAGCTGGAAGAATGACCTGAAGGGCCAGGGACTAACTTTAAATGGATTGAAGAGGCCTGAGATGGCTTCAGTGTTACTGCCTTAGTATTCTGTGTTTGCACTTTTAATTGCAGTAGCAACATGTTTAAGAAGAAGGCTTTGGGCACCAGCAGGTTTTTTTCATTTACAAATTACAAATTAGCACTGGAGAGAACACAATGCCCTCAGTGACAAAATTAACATTTTATCTAGCAAGTGATCACCCCAGCCAGCCGATAAGCATTATTTATTGCCCTGAATGCAGCCAAGTGCCGTCCAGCCAGACAAAGCTACTTAAACTCCGTGACCTGCGTGCTTTATAAACGCGTGTGCACGGCGGGAAAAGATATTGTGTGCGCGCGCACACCCACGCACCTTAACTTGGTGTTACTTTAGACCATTTCTTCCTGTAAACACAGTTAAGGCACATGAGATGAATTTAACATGTAGAATGAATGAGCAAGAAAAAGTCGTTATGCAAATGCTAGAAGAGAGGAGTGAGAGACTTGCATAGACTTACAAAGTCTGAAAACAATAAGAATGATGTACAAAAGAATGTTTGAAGAGAGTGGAAGATGAATTCAGAAGAATGGTAGAAGTAACTAAATTGAGATTAGAAGAAACATTGAAAAGAAAGATATGCATATGCAAATGGAGAATACATTGAAAGAAAATACCAGTGGGTAATAGAGCATACATTTGAATTGTCGGGAGGTGAATGGCAAATTTAGCAAGAGGATGAGCCCACCATAGCAGGAGTGTATTTTATTTATGGAGAATATGCATATTTTAGATTGCCTGTGTCCTGGGAAGGAATATGTTATTTAGGAATAATGTTCCCAAAAATGTGCCATGTAGATTCTCTAGATGCACTCACCATGACACCAGCAAGCAAAGGATATACACAAAGTGTGAATGAAAGAACACAAATGATAGGAGATGTATTTGGGGCAATCATTCTGGCTGTGAGAGTAGTATTAAATGAATAAAAGGTAAGAAGGCTATCCACTGCAGTGGATAGACTAGCAGCAAGCATATCTAGAGCCATACTATTAGAAAACACAGAACTTACGGCTGTGAGATCAATGGTTTTACTAAATCATTATGTATTAGACATTCATTTAGCTGAAAAGGGTACAGTCTGTAAGATGTTGAGATTTGAAAATTGCTGCAGCAATATTCCTTACGAAAGCAAGAAGATGGTAGAATATGCTAGTAACAAAACTGATTTAAAGTTGGATCTAAAATCTTTGGAGACTTAGTATAGCGGAGAGAGTGTAGGGCTTGCAAAGGTAGGAACCTGGCAAAAAAGATTAGGAGGAAGAATCCTCGACACTATATTAGTTCCTATTTTAATAGTAATAACATGTATTTTAGCTATCTGTTGTAAGTAAAGGGCAATAAAGATGCTAATAAAGAAGAGAAGAGAAAACAAAATAAAAGAAAAGAAAAGGAATATAGAAATAAGTGAAATAGTGAATGGAGAATACAAGAAATTGAGAGAAAGAAACATTGAAACAAAAAGACAAGGATCTGATGTTATTGAAGAATTAAATATTTGAAGTAGTAGTTTCTGATGGTTCCAAACCATCACAGGAGGGACTTATAAGGCTCTCAACAGAAAATGAAGATCGAATTACACGTTAGAGAGTTGTTAGGCCCACAAATTTCCCTTACTTTTAAGTGCTAAATCATATTTTGCAAAAGAATATTACCATAATATTGATTATTTATTTATTTATTTTTTTGTGGCCCAACCTGTGGATATTGTCTATGAACTAGGGGAGATTCTGACAGAGTTTGTGAATTGTAGGGACCGTCATTGGTCAGTAATCTGGGCTGGAGATTTTAATTTTAGGAAATGTTCCCATAGTGGATCTGTGGGTTATCAAATGTTTTTGGGGTTGATCTTAGTCATTCTGCGCATTCAATTTATGTGAATCCTTAACCCAGATTATCCTTACTGTACCTGTACTTCCTGTACTTTTAGTCAGATTCTGACTTTGAGGATTAGGGCTATGTTCGCTGCCCCACTTTTGTGCGTAGTGGAAGATCATGAAGTGTTTTCTCCTTTGCATCTACAAAACATTCAGGATATTAGTAAAAGGCAAAGGTTTATATATTATACCTAGCTTTTTTAGATTCATTTCAATAATTTCAAGGGAGAAACAGCCAACCGGTGCTTCTTGTGCGAATATACCATTATGCGAGGTATAGAATGAACAATGAATTTTATGGTCATCTCCATATTAACTGGAAAGAGGTGTGATAGGCAGCTCTGACTTAATATTCCTATTTATTCCATGTTTATGTGGAGTTCACTTATTAGGAGTATTAAGTATTTTTATGGCACCTAGTAAGTACAAGAACGAAAAAACACTCTTCTTTTTGCGATAACAATGCATTAAATGACTAGGGCCGATGGAGTGGTCAAAAGGACAAAGCTCTCCAAGTACATAACGTTGTCTTCGGGGTATTTCTGACACGGAAAGCCTGCCTTGAAAGAGTTGGTGTTTGAGCAATATTTTAACAGGGCCCAGAGGGGCAGAAGGTCTCTGACATTCACCAGGGCAGGTAGGGGGCTTCTGAGAAACACTGTATGCACAGGCCCTCGTTATTTTACAAACTAAGCACTGGGAGAGTCACAGTGTTGGCGCACCAGAAGTCACCTCCTTTCCTTATACATTGTATTATGACATTTTACAGGTGCAAAGGTTTTGTGCTGCTACACCTTTGCACCGGCTAAAGCTCTTCATAAAAACCCTGAGAGTGACTTGAGGGGATAGTCACAAGTGAGATGAAAGTCGAATGATTAATGTCCACGTTTGGTAATGGGTGTTGTGGATGTAGATTGTTGTTTCATTACACCTCTTCCTATTTTTCATGTTTTAAAACATCTCTTTTTGTGCAGAATGGCATTTTTATGCATAAGGTGAGCTCTGAAAACGTGACATTATTTTGGACGCTACAAGGATACCAAGCGAGTAAACTGCAGTTCTACCACCACTTGGCTTAGCATTTGGCCACATCTAAAAAAATAAAAAATCTGATCTGCGTTTTTGTAAACGTGGGGCGGTTCTCCGAGTATCAGATCAGATGTGTGCCATATGCGCTTCTATTACTGGTTCAGTTCAGTCATCCCTATCTAATAATAACGCAGATGACATGGCTTGTGAAGCACAAGATGGGCTCCGTGAGCTGACGTCATCAGTTTCTAGCTTGGTGTTTGCTGTGTGTCCTGACCACTGGAGGATTTGAAACACTGAGTGCTTGAGGTCTCCTTCTTATCACAAGGCGTCCTTTTCCTCTTGACACAATCTCCATCTCTATGGAAAAGTGATAATAGGAGGAATTTGGAAGGAGTGAGGCAACACTCCTCCCACTCCTAGTTTTCCATGCTGTTTTTTTTCAGAATATCAAGGACAAAATTATCGACAGTCAAAATATTGTGGCCAAAGTTAAGACTGACAGAATATGGTGAAGGTAATTATATACAGGTGAGTATGGAGCTACTCTTCTTAACTCCACTTCTATCTATACCTTGAAAGTCTATATGTAAAGAAGGTACATATATGTTAAGTGTAGTAAATCTATACTAAGCTAGCCAGTTTTATATTGTTACTGTTTAATGTGATTACTTATTTCACTATTTTATTTTGAATGAATTTTAATATTAATTATTAATTAATATTTTGCCAACACCTCAAAGGAGGTGGTAACCCCTTTGCAAACAGGAAGGGGTACCTTAGTGCCCCCTTCCATTTTGAGAATGTTAAAATAACATTGTTTTTAAGAACAGGCAAAAGTTAAACGTTTTAGTCTAATTTTTGAGACACATCCCTTTTCCCTTTAATGGGCTGCATTTAAAAAAAAGTAAAGATTCGTTTATTTAAAAACAACCACAGACATGTGGTCTGCTGACCTCAGCAGGTCACCATCCATGTGATGGCTGTCATCCCTAATGAGTGAGGTAGGTTGATTTGCAACTTACTAGGAATCACTCATTTAAAAAAAAAAAAAAAAACATTTCTTACATTAGGAATTGTGATTTCCTAATTGCAATTGGGAAATCTCTATCCCCAATGTTAGTTCATCTGTCCCTTAGTTTAAAAAAAGTAGAAACAACAAATAGAGCATCACCAGTACACATGGTGTTACAGTCATTTAGCAGGTTATTCTTCTGCTGGTAAATGTTTTTTTAATCAATCCATAAACGTATTTACATACCTAGATATACTTAGCTATGTATACTTTCCTTCATAATAGTCTGGTAGTTTATATTTTGGCCACAATATTTTGGCAGTTGTAGATGTAAATCTCAATACTTTGGTAGTGAATCACTTTTCTGCTCTTAGTAATTTTCTCCTTTCTGATGTGATAGAGGCATGGCTCAGATATGCACACAAAGGGAAACTTTTTCAATTAGTTCACACAGGGCAGCTGTCAAAATTAGTCAAATTACAGTGTTTTGCGCGGGTTGTGTATCCTTTAAAACATTCCCCACTTTGAATGCCTTCAGTATAGCGCAGCACACATGTGATGTTTAAAAGGTTTGCAGAAAAAAAACTTTTCTTCCACTTAGCCCATAACTCAGAGAGTGTAGTTTTTAGGGTAAATGCCTTGCCCGCTATTGTTAGTAGGCAGGGCTTGTGTCAAAGACAATTGGTGGAAGTTCTATTTTGTGATAATTTTAGACAACTTTCCAGCACTGGAAAGTCAGTAAGAAGCAATAATTTGCACTAATTTGCATCACTGTTGGTGACTTTGCGCTGGCGCACAGTGTTGATAAATCTGGCCTAAATTGTTTACAGCAGTGCGAGTGGATACTGACTGTCACTGAAATTGGAAAACAATCCACAACCAGCCAGTCTCACTGGTGTAGGACAGTGACTCCGAGAATAGAGGCTTGAGATAGAAAGATAACAAATTTCAAAGTACACGGATGACTGACAAACTAAAAACTTCACATCTATTTATTTCTGAGTATCTTGTGTGAGATGCTTCAAAGAACTGAGATCAGAGAACTAAGGTCTAGATTTAAGAGGTCCTTCCGCCATTCTAACGCCACATTAGCGTCATTTTTTTTTACGCTAATGTGGCGTTAGAAGGACAAAAACACAGATCCATATTCACAAAGTGATGCAACACATGCATTCCGCCACTTTGTAACCCTTTGCGCCACATAATGCCTGCACCAAGCATAATGAATGCAAAGGGGGCATTCCTCCATTTGTGGGGCCAAAAAATGGCACAAGGAAATCAAGAGATTTCCTTATGCCATTTTATTTGGCACTTTTAACACCTGCTAAAAGCAGGCGTTAAAAGGAGGCTTACATTGGTTTCAGTGGGCCTCTATGTGCTTTGCAGGATTAGCGTCAGAATTTTTGGCGCTAATCCTGCAAAGCACCGAACAAGTGTAAAAAATGAAGACGCTAGTACCCCTGACTACTGCCATGGTGTACCGTATATTAAATACAGTGCACACATGCAGGCGTTAATGAGGGCGCTAAGGGGCGCAGGAAAAGTGGTGTTGCACTATGTGCACCGCCATTTTTCATAAATTTGTCCAGAAGATGCCATCAGCAGTGCATATTTGGAGAGAGAGACTCAGCTCATCCCAGGAAACTGCACTGTGATGTATGGGCTGGCATTAATGATTCAAGTCCATTCATTCTAAGTTCACTCCCAAGAGAGCTTAAAGGGGCAAAAAGCCTCGCATTGTGGTATTATTTACGAGTGTCCCAGAGTGCTATCCATCAGTGCGGCCTAGGCCATTCTAAATGAACCAGTGTTTCCAGGCCGGGGATCGCGCAGTTAGAAACCTCCAGACTCGGTAGTCCTGACCTCAAGCATTGTGTGGTTCTATGTGGACTACCAGGAGCTGCTGCACATTGCAGCCCCCATCTGCCCTCTTCCTACAAATGGGGGAGCAGCTAACGCACTCCGCAGCTCTCCCATCGCCCACTCTGCCTTCGCCTTTTCCCTTTTATCACGCTTCGAGCATGTGGTAAAACTGAATTTGGGCCCATTTTTCACTCGAGAGAGGGGGGAACAAGCTCAAATAGACCCAATAATTTCAGGTCAGGGTTTTTATTCTCCATTTATGGGACATAACTGTTAAGTTCCCGATTTAGGTGCATGCGATACCAGCAAGAATTAGAGATTCTGGTGCTTCATCTCGACCCTCGTCCCCTTCCCCCCACTACCACCACCGCAGCTTCATCAGGCGAACTCATAAGGAGGCCCTATGGGGCATATTTATACTCTGTTTGCGCCAAATTTGCGTCGTTTTTTTTGACGCAAATTCGGCGCAAAACTAACGCCATATTTATACTTTGGCGTTAGACGCGTCTAGCGCCAAAGTATGAGTAAAGAGCGTCATTTTTTTGCGTGAACGCCTTCCTTGCGTTAATGAGATGCAAGGTAGGCGTTCCCGTCCCAAAAAATGACTGCGACGCAAATGCGTCGTATTTATACTCCCGGGCAAAAATCACGCCCGGGAGTGGTCGGGTCAAAAAACCCCGCATTTGCACCTCTTTTTAACGCCTGGGTCAGGGCAGGCGTTAAGGGACCTGTGGGCTCAAAATGAGCCCACAGCTGCCCTCCCATGCCCCCAGGGACCCCCCCTGCCACCCTTGCCCACCCCAGGAGGACACCCAAGGATGGAGGGACCCACCCCAGGGACATTCAGGTAAGTTCAGGTAAGTATAAATTAGTTTTTTTTTATATATTTTTTTTGGCATAGGGGGGCCTGATTTGTGCCCCCCTACATGCCACAATGCCCAATGACCATGCCCAGGGGACATAAGTCCCCTGGGCATGGCCATTGGGCAAGGGGGCATGACTCCTGTCTTTACTAAGACAGGAGTCATGTAAATGGCGTCTGGGCGTCATTAAAAATGGCGCAAATCGGGTGGAGGCGATTTTTTAGCGTCAACCTGACTTGCACCATTTTTAAGACGCCCTAACGCCATTTTCCCCAACGCCGGCGCTGCCTGGTGTACGTGGTTTTTTTCCACGCACACCAGGCAGCGCCGGTCTGCTAGCGCCGGCTAACGCCATTCAATAAATACGGCGCCCGCATGGCGCTTCAGAATGGCGTTAGCCGGCGCTAAACTTTTTGACGCTAAACTGCGTTAGCGCAGTTTAGCGTCAAAAAGTATAAATACGGCCCTATATCACTTATCCTTGAGAATGGCAAAAAAAAAAAAATGGTTTCTTGCTGTGTAGCCGACATAGTCAACAGTTAAAGTCCCAGGAAACATTTGAGAATTTACACCAAGATTATCTACTAATGCAAATTCTTTCCTACCAAAACTTCAAGAAGATTTTTTCTCCATTCTTTGTAAGCTTTGCCAGCCCTCGAAAGTTTATGAGCCAGATTTACAAAGATTCTTCCATTAGTCGGTGTGACTTACACTTGTGGTACTAGCCTACTCCTGGCTTACTCCCGGCAATCAGGAGTTAGCCAATAATACTACACAACTAAGGCCCAAATATAAGAAGGCCTAGTGCCACATTAGCGCAATTATTTTAATGCTAATGTGGCGTTAGGCTTGCGAAATCGCCGTGCCATATCTACAAAGTGGTGCAATGTATGCATTGTGCCACTTTGCGACCCTTTGCGCCACATTATGGATGCGCCATGCATAATGTATGCAAAGGTGGCATTCCGGCGCAAGGAGGCCCGCAAAAATTGCGCAATTAAATCTACAAGATTTAATTGTGCCATTTTTTGCATCATTTTTAATGTCTGCTGAAAGCAGGCATTAAAATGATGCACCCATTGTAATCAATGGGCCTCCTTGCACTTTGCTCCACTAGCGTAAAAATGTTTGACGCTATTTGAGCAAAGCGTCACAATAGCGTCAACAATTTTGATGCTATTGTTCCTAATACCGCCATGGGGCACTGTATCATAAATACAAACAATACAACACCAAAACACAACAGAACACACAACACCAGATAATTAAAACAAACAAAACACAACCTTAATAGCAGCCAACACACCAAACATGTCAAAAGCCAAACACAGGACAACAGTAACTACAGAACCACATAGTACAGTAGTAACACAACAACTATAACAGCACAAAACAACTGGAACAAAAATGCTACTTCTACTTTAATGATGCAGAAATACTTCACAAACAATACATTAACAATGCATTAACACAAACACAAAGCAGTACACAATACAATGACAGCACCACAACATACCAACAAAAACATCTTCACATATCGAAAAAAATGCTACAAAACTAAAAGCATTCCACAGGACAATAGCCACATAATAGCACAATTAGAGTAACACAACACAACATGCACTGAATTATGTTTGTATTGTTATTGTCTTGTGCTTGTGTTTTCTTTTGTGTTGTTGTCACATGTTGTTATTGTGGTTTGCTGTTGTATTGTAGTGACGTACCATTGTGTTGTTTTGCAGTTTCAGTTGGGGTTCCTGGACTTTTTTTCATAATATGTATGAAATCAGGGCCTCTGTGTTGGAAGAAAGTGCAATCAGTTTCTAAACCCTTATTGAGTCTTGAGGTGTTGAGGAAAGAAAAGCACTGACATTGTGATGTGTGTGCTTGCTATCGAAAGTTAATGGTATGGTGATTTGTACTTTGTGTGTGTGTTTTTGATGGGTTCCACATTTTTCTTTGCATGTATATGTAGTTGAATGTAAAAGGCAAAAGTTGAATATCCTATATAGGCATAATAAGTTCTTTGCAACAGGAGACAACCATAACACAATGGTAGCAATCTATTGCATATTGCTGATTTGGCATCATGTTGGCAATTCTTAGCATAATCATACAGTCATGTTGGAACAATTTTCAGAGTGGGGATGCTGCCATCAATGTTATCCAGGCGTCACACAAAGAATAAGTGTAGCAAATGAGCCACATCAGATCGACAGGACAGTGGAAAGAGTGTGGTATGTAGCCAGAGGTGCATTTTGGAGTTCACTGTCACAAATTTATTACTAAAGCATGGCTTGGTAGTGCACTGTCATTTACAGAAAGCACTTTTTCATTTGAAATGTCAAAACCAGGTTGTGTGTTCATTTTCTTAGACCACATCAAAATCTTTGTTTGCATCATACTTCAGAATTACAATGCAAAGTGCTTCATTTCTGATCTCCTAATTGCTATTTTAAAAAAAATGCTTGGACAGTTCATTTATAGTTTTAAAAAAATCTTTCTATTGCTTTTTCAACTTACAACCAAACAAAAGCGCTACCGTAGAATACTGTAACATACGTAGTGTAAGATAGCATGCATACTCATATCAGACAAAGATATTATCACATGTGGAACATAATACTATGCATAATGTACAAAAATCACAGCAAAAATCCTGGAGTATCCGCTGTAACTTCTGGTTCCGTCATCCTCAGATAAGTACAGAGGGGGTTCCAAATGTCCTTAGTTCTGGACAAGGGGGAGCTGAAGAGACACATAAAGTTCACTGGTAGTGTTGCAGTATACCATGTCCTTCAACCACTCATCGGTGGTAGGTGGTCTGGTGCTGGGCTAAAAGTAATGCCATAACTGTGAACCCCAAGTGTGCCTTTTCCAGTGGTCTTACATACCCTAGGAGTTCTAGGAGGTGGTCAGGGGTAATGGTGTGTTCTAACATGGTGGAGATTAGATCGAACATGGCCTGCCAATGTGACTGTATGACATTACAAGACTAGGTTAAGTAGGCAAAGTCAGCGTGGGGGGGCCATGCATTTAGGGCAGTGATGGGACCGCGAAGAATGAAATTCCGCAAGGGCCTGACGGGTGGTGTATGCTCTATGGGGAAACTTATAATGTAATAGCTTATGTCAGCTATTAATGAACACCAAATTAGTCTTCATACAGCAATTGCACCATGTCTTTCCCGGAATAGTGCGGCCTGGATCCCATTTCCATGCCACCCGTGACACAGCAGTTTGCACCAGTCTTAACTCTAAAAATGTGTGATATAGGCAGGAAATCAGTCTACTGTTTTCCAATGTTATAATGACTATTGTGAGTGGGACAAAGTCTGAAGGCTTCTCAGGGTATGTGGGCAGTATTTCGCGCAATATATTATGTAACCTGAGACAACTAAAGTTATCCTTGAGGGAGGTATTATCTGGCATCCCAAATGCAATGTGGAGGTCAGCCTTGCCATTCACAAAGAGGTCTGTCATAGTGTGTAGCTGGTGATTCGTAAGTGCATGTTGTGCTAGTTTCTTTTGCATCATGGGGAGCCATCGGTTGTCAATAATGGGAATAGGTGACGAGTATTAGAGGGGTGCTCCAGGCATAAACGGAGTTTGGACCATGCTCAGCAAGTGTTGTAAATAGTGTGTATGTCAATGAGCTCACAAGGTAGTCCCTTGGCTAGGATCAGAGATAAAAGAAATTGTTCCACCTGATCACGCTCCGGTTTCAGATAAGGGAGTTATGGCATTTGGATGATACCAGTATCATGAAAAGTGCCATTGAGTGGCCAGGTAGTAGAAGCAGAAATCTTGCACACCAAAACCCCCCTTTGAGAATGGAAGCATGAGAGTCTCCCACTTGATCCTCAGGCGGCAACCTACCCATATCAATAGTATTAGAAGCCTATGGACTGTAGAGAAAATGGAGTTGTATTATTGAATAAATAGAGAAATTGCAGAAGCACTATCATTTGATGATGACTACGCGTCCTGCAAGAAACAAAGACAGCCAAATCCATCTGTTGATCTGAGTAGTTAGCCTATCTCTTGCAGGCCCATAATTACAGCGGATCACCTCATCTTTCAGTCTATGGAGAAAGATGCCAAGGTACTTAGGAAAGTCATTGCACCATCGCAAGGGATACTTTATGGAGCAGTAACAAGTAGCCTCAGTTAGTGGGAACAGTTCTGATTTATGCCAGATAATTGACTGACTGGAGAGGGCTCCATAGCAAATTATTTCACTAATAATTGGGGGGAGATTTACTGGGGGGGCTCTCGTAGAAACAATAGTATATCATCTGCATAGACAGATCTTAGAAGTGGACCTTTCTGGAGTCCTAATCCCATGTGCCCGGCTATTCCTTAAGATGATGAATCAGCGGGTCAAGGACTAGAATGAAAAGTAGAGGGGAGAGGGGGCATCCACGAAAGGGTCTGTAAGATAATTATTCACCGCAAATGGGCCATTGAGTTGGCATACAGTAACATAATAAAATCACGGAATCCACAGGGTATACCAAGTTAGTATGAAGAGAGTTGCCTTAAAGAATGGCCATTCTAGGGAATCAACTGTTTTTTCTGCATTGAGTAGTGCAACTGCAGCCGGAACATTTGGAGATGTTCAATTCAGTATATCAAATATAGTGAATATATTGATAGCTGTGGGGTACAGAGCCTTGACTTTACTGGAGAAATAATCTGCTCCATAAGGAGTGCCAGGCAGGTTGATATAATCTTGGCAAGTATTTTATTGTCATAATTATACAGAGGTAGGGGTGTGTAGGATGTGCCCTCTTCAAGCGTTTCAGCATAAACCTCAGAGAGGTGAGGAACTAATACATGCTTAAAAGCTTTATAAAAATGTCCCGTCAGTCCATTGAGACTGGGAGCTTTGGAGCGGCCTAGATTGTCCATAGCGTGTATAATCTTTTCCTGTGTAAAGGGGGCTGAAAGAAATTGCTGTTGTCCGTCAGTGAGCCAAACCATGGCAATCTCTGAGAGATGACAGCCAATTTCATTGGCAGCATCAAAGGACCATATGGATAAAGTATTTATTAGTAGCCTTGGAGTATCTGGGTGATTTTGGTTTCATCGGTACTCGGCTCACCTTTAGTAAATGGGTAATGGTTGTTTTTTGGTAGTCAGGTTGCAGTATATGGGCCTCCCATATCTGTAGCTCTGGCATATTTACCAAGATTGGTTACTTCTCGGTCTGCCAAATCACAGAATTCTTGTAATAGTTGAGATCTCTTATGTAACTTAGCAGTTTGCACGCCAAGGTGGTAGCTGAGTCAAGTGTTCTGAGTTTTTACTCAGTGCGAGTCAAATCTTCCTGGTTACTCTTCAGGACCCCCCTGTGAGTGGATATGGTTATGCAAACTCCTCTAATATAAGCCTTGAATGCCTCCCTGAGGGTTGTATATTTAGGGACCAAGTCTGAGTTTAATGTATAGTATTCATTAATAGCTGTGAGAAGCTCAGACTTAAAGACAGCATTGTAAAGCGTGTTCTCCTGAAATTGCCATTGTCTGGGTATGTACCCTGGATGTGGGATGTTGAGTGTACGTTTAATAGGAGCATGGTCGGATAGGGTGCAGGGCATGTGGATCACGTCCTATAGCCACAGGACGAGGCTATGTGCGTCCATGTGTCATGACTAGTGGAATAGAAAGTATATCCATTAGTGTATTAATGATGAGTTTGCCATGCATCAGATTAATTCTGTGTTTCAGTAAGTTCTTGGAGTGCTCACAATGATTGAGGTTTCGCATTGTTGCGGGCACCAGTATTTACCATAGTAGGTTGATAAGCAATACTGAGGTCTCTGCCTATTATAATCAGATCAGTATGCATGCGCTTTATAAGGGTGGAGAGGTGATGGAAAAATTCTGGTGTGTCAGTGTTAGGCGCACATATTTTTGCTAAGAGTAATGGCCTGCCAGACAATACACCAGATACCAGCATGTACCAGCCCTTGTCATCTGCAATGTAGTCCTAGTAGGTAAAAGGGAGGGATCTGTGTATTAAAATACCTACCCTGTGAGAATAGAAGCTTTAAAAAGAGAAATATGAAGACGTGCTATAAGTGGGTGCATGGGGGCTCCCGTCAGAGTGCAGGGGCCCAGGGATCTATGCACACGCTTCGTAAATGCCTGATGGGTGAAAAGTGTAGTGAGCAGTTTTTTGACTAAAATATGGAGGTGCCCCATGTTTGCAGATTTGGCCACTCCCATGATGCATATTTTGTTTAGCTGAGATCTGGCTTTAAGGTCTTCGCTCTTGTACACAACCGTCTTTAGCAGGCACTCTACTTTCTCTAACCATGTAGTGATGCTGGAGGTTTCATCCTCTACCTCTGAAAGGTGATATTCGGCTCCATTCTGACGAGCTGCATGTTCATCTAGCCATTACTCCATGCAGTTTAGATGATTTCCGAGGGCATCAAATCAGGAGTCAATTGCCTGAAAGCCACCTTGCGATTCTGCCATAATGGCAGCTGTTCCATCAACCGGTAAGTTTGAAGCATCATTGGGTGGGAGCATCTTCAGAGTCTGAGGGGTAGCACTGTTGTGAGAGACCCTGCGTGATATCAAAGGTACGTTTTTGCTGTTTTGGGTCACCTCAACCCATTGTGCGTACCCACAAGAAAGTAGTGGAGGAGCTAAGCAGTCTCAGAAGCATTTTCCAAAGAACTTGTTTGAAACAGGTTTGGGAGACAAATACAAGGCTGTGGTCAGTCCATCAGCAATGGTGGAGAAAATAGTCACAATACCAGCAGAATTAGAGGGCTGATGGCTCTCAAGTGCACGGCTGCAACAACTATAAGGAGGCACAACAGGCAACTGTCTCAGATATTGTTGAGCTGGGTGACAAGGCTCCTATCATTGGTCAAGGCTCAAGTCTTGTTATGCAAATAAGGGGGGGTTGGAGGAGTGAGTGAGGGGGTCCTGATACATTTCAAACCATTACTCCCCACTGGCCCAGGTTAATAAGGAAGCATTTGATGGTGGCAACTGTGCAGCAGCAGTCACATGGGCCCAGGACTACAGAGGAGCTGATCGGGCAGAAGCTCCAGTGGGAAAACAAGCAGCACTCACTACCCAAAATTCAGTGCCTGACTCTGGACGCCCCACATCTCCTCCCAGTCACCAGTATTGTCACAGGCTGGTTCCTCATACACAGCAGTGAAGGTATTAAAAACACTCCCGAGGCTGCTGCACTATATCAGCAGGCTCATACGTCACATCCGCGGCTCTTGCCAGGCCCCAAAGAGTCAGTGTCCGTATGAAGATAAGTAGGCCTCTGAGGCAGGGTAAAGGCAGGCTCCAGCACCAAGGATCAGACAAACTCCACAAATGGCTGTCCCAGCACTATGCACTCCACAGCAGCCAGGCCAATTGGTGCAGCACCTGTCGTCACAGCACCTCCTCCAGCATGTTGGCACACAGCTCCCTGGAGATGGTATTCAGGATGCAGCAGCAGTTTGTGGGGTATCTGTATTGCAGCCCAGCCTTCAGGCTCACATGTGGCCCCTGTCAGCGCAGGGTCTCCGAGGTCCGCGTAAGGCCGTGATGCTGCACAGGTGTGTGCCGCACTCAAGAAACGATTCCACAAGTGGCATACTGCTTCATGGTGCCTGCGGGCAGTGTGCATATCACAGCCAGTGCTCAATGTCGATGTCACAGGTCGCATTTGTGATGCACCACTATATGTTTGTCAGGCCTTCCCGGGGAGCTTCAATGCCGCGTGGCCATCTGGGTCGCCAAATTGGCCACGCTTCACTGTAGTGTGTTCTTATTCTTAGTTAGAATGCTCTTAGATGCTGACCTAAGGAGATTCCACGTTCTAGTACGTGTTGGGTCAGTTGAGCCTGAGCTTCTCCCTGCAACGGACCTGTTCCCTTGTACTCCTTTACTTAATAAAGCATGTATTCTTCTACTTACATCCTGGTCTTGAGTGCGACATCACTTCAATCTGGCGACGAGAGTGGTTACCTGCTAATCGGCGAACATTCATTGGATTGCTCATTTCGGCTTAATTGGCGAACATTCATTGGATTGCTCATTTCGGCTTGCTGATCTCGAAGTGCTGATCTTTAACCGACCGTCGAGGGATATTTCCATCTTCGTGGTCAGTGAAGAAGAAGATGTAATTTTTTTTTGTGGGACTCTACCGTGAGCGCAACCACAGACCGTTGCTGTGCACGGGATCTTTGGAACTGCCGTAAGCGTTTGAACGGAGCGCGCTTACGCGTCTTTCAAGGAATTATCGGCGGTGCCGCGAGCGTCTCTGAGCGTCTCCTAGGGAACCTGATGCCAACCCGCGTCCAGGCGTTTCCCTGGAAACTGAGGCGCAGTTGCGGCACTCATGACAGGGCGTCTGCGCACGCAGTTCCAGAACAGCCGCAAGCGTCTCCTTGGCAACGGAGCATGCTGACACGTCTTCCGGGAGACAGACGCCGCTTCCGCGTGCGTCTCCTAGGAGACGGAGACGCTAACTTCTCCAACACGTCTCCAAGCAACAGAGACGCGATCAGTTGCCGCTTCAGCGACAGTGACGCGTGTACTATCAAAATAACACACGTCACCCTATGTACTGCTATCACATTGTTTCATCTGAAATTGCACAGTATTCTACACGCTGGTGTTCTGGACATGGTTTTTTTTTAAAAGAAAAGAGGTAGTAAGGAAAAACACAGTAAATTATTTTATTTTATTACCTTACTTTGAAGGGTTATATAACAAATTGAGAACAGGTCCGGGAAGGGGGAGTGTTGAAGAAGTCTTCAAGTTAATTGATATTATAGAGAAGTGCTTCAAGTTACCTTGTTTATTTGATTTTGCCTCTGATATGGCGCAGGACAATTTTACCATTGTTCCTCCGCAAGTATTTTGGGCCATGGGGAACTCACCAGCCATCAAGTGGTTGGAGTGGAAGGACTATTTCTTAAATTATCTAGGCACTATTGATGTAGACAGCAAGATGTCTGCTGAACAGAAAAAAAGGATTTTGTTACATTCCTTGGGTCCTGTGGGTTTAAAAACTTATAATAAGATGTCCAAAAACCCTGTAAGCGGCGATATTTGCGCCCTTAATGCCGCAATGCTACATCTCGACAAATACTTTGCACCAAAAGTATGTGTTGGAATTGTCCGATATAAATTTTTCCAGAGAAAACAAGAGAAAGGTGAGCTGGTGGATGACTACATTGCAGACTTAAAGAAACTGGCTCTTGACTGTAAATTTGGGGCAATTCATGATGAACTTATTAGAGATCAAGTGGTCATGCATTGTAATAATCAATCTATTCAGGAAAGACTATGGATAAATGGGGACTCTCCACTGGATGAAATTTTGGCCATAGTACGGAAGGCTGAAATTTCTGAAAGGTGCTTCTCAGAACTGAAATCTGTTGAAAAAAATGAGGATGGCATTTATAAAGTGACAAATCGCAAAATTGGGAAGGGCTTACAGAGTGGAGAAAATGAAAGAAGATGCTACAGGTGTGATAGCAAGGGCCACCTGGCATATTCCAAATCGTGCCCGGCTTTAAAATTGAGATGCAGCAAATGTGGAGTTGTGGGCCATTTCGCAAAAGTTTGCAAAAATAAAAAGAAAACAGTCAAATGTATATATGAAGGTGAAAATGTTGTTAAATGTGATATGGAGGAAAAAACAATAGAGCCCAGAGGAACTGATGAGGATAAGAATTTAATTCTTAATATAACAGAGGTAAACACCAAAGGAAAACTTATATGCGACTTGAAAATTGGAGGAGTACCCATTACAATGTATGCAGACTCAGGCTCACCTTTCACAATTGTGAATGAGGATGTATGGAACAAATCTTTTGTGGGAAAAATAGGCAAAGAACTAGCCCCACCGGACATTCAGCCAGAAAGTTACACTGGAGAAAAGATTGATCTGTTAGGATTTAGATAGCTGGTATTTACATTCAAAAACAGGAACGCCAGAGGAAAACTATATGTGGCTAAAAGAGGGCCATCTGTTCTGGGTTGGAAGGATCAAGGACAGTTACAGATGATCCTGGACCCAAATGGCAAAGAAAAAGTATTGATACTGAATGGTAAACATTCATTGGCGTCCAATATAGAAACAAAATTTCCAAGAGTCTTTAGTAAAGGTTTGGGGAAACTGACTGGGTTTGAGCACAAAATTATATTAAAGAAGGAAGCTGTACCAAAAATTCATAAAGTCAGAACTGTGCCGATAATGATTAAAGAAGAAGTTTCAAAGGAACTAGATTAATTGGTATTAATGGATGTAATAGAGCCAATTGAAAGTTCGGAATGGATTTCGCTTGTAGTACTAGCTCGGCGCAGCAATGGGAAAATCCGTTTATGTGTAGATTTACGATACTTGAATAACAATATTCTGATTGATCGGTTTCCCCTACCTAAGATTACGGAAATGGTTTCTACTCTTGAGGGAGCGTGCTGGTTTTCCACTATTGACCTGTCGTCTGCTTATCATCAGGTTCCCTTATCTGAGGATTCTAAAAGACTAAGGGCCATATTTATGCTTTTCGACGCAAAACTGCACCAACGCAGTTGTGCGTCAAAAAATCTAACGCCATTCTGAAGCACCATGCGGGCGCCGTATTTATTCAATGACGTTAGCCGGCGTTAGCCGGCGGAGCTGCCTGGTGTGCGTAAAAAAAAATGACTTACACCAGGCAGCGCCAGCGTAGGGGAATATGGAGCTTGGGCGTCAAAAAATGGGGCAAGTCAGGCTGAGGCAAAATTTTCGCCTCACCCGATTTGCGCCATTTTTTTTGACTCAACTCCCATTGAAATGACTCCTGTCTTAGCAAAGACAGGAGTCATGCCCCCTTGCCCAATGGCCATGCCCAGGGGACTTATGTCCCCTGGGCATGGTCATTGGGCATAGTGGCATGTAGGGGGGCACAAATCAGGCCCCCCTATGCCACACACACAAAAAAAATACTTACCTGAACTTACCTTAAGTTCCCTGGGATGGGTCCCTCCATCCTTGGGCATCCTCCTGGGGTGGGCAAGGGTGGCAGGGGGTGTCCCTGGGGGCATGGGAGGGCACCTCTGGGCTCCTTCCGAGCCCACAGGTCCCTTAACGCCTGCCCTGACCAGGCTCTAAAAAACGACGCAAAAGCGGCTGGACGTCATTTGTTTTGACCCACCCACTCCCGGGCGTAATTTTTGCCCGGGAGTATAAATACGGCGCACATGCCTCTGAGTCATTTTTTAGAAGGGAACGCCTACCTTGCATATCATTAACGCAAAGTAGGTGTCCACGCTAAAAAATGACGCAAACTCCATGAACTTTGGCGCTAGACGCGTCTAACGCCAGAGTATAAATATGGAGTTCGTTTTGCGTCGAATTTGCGTAAAAAAAAACAACGCAAATCCGGCGCAAACAGAGTATAAATATGGCCCACACGGCCTTCATCGCACCTTTTGGGTGCTTTCAATACAAGAGGATGCCTTTCGGTCTTGCGTCTGCTGCAGAAGTTTTTCAACGACTAATGCACAAACTGTTTGGAAAATCCAAGGGGGTTATGTGCTTCCAGGACGATATATTGATTTTTGGAAAAGATAAGAGTGTGCATGATGAGCGGTTGGAACATGTGTTGGAAGTATTGGGGGATAAAGGGTTAATGGTGGAACTAAGTAAGTGTAAATTTGCGAAAAGAAGTGTGGAGTATTTGGGACATGAGATAAGTGGTGATGGTGTTCAACCAAAGGCCTCTTTGGTGAATACTATTGTGGGTGCATCGCCTCCAATGACTAAGGAAGAGGTAAGATCATTTTTGGGCATGCAGAGTTTTGTGCCAAATTTATTCCGAACTTTGCCAGCAAGGTTTACAATTTAAGGTCTTTACTTAAAAAAAATTCTCCATTTACGTGGAGTGAGGCATGTAATCAAGAGTTTGAGAAAAAAAGACTTGAGCAAGGTAGCATGTTTAGAAAGTTTTGACCCCAGGTTAGATACCTTTGTTACCACGAATGCAAGTAACAAAGGCCTAGGGGCTGTTTTGTCTCAGAAGGATAGGAATGGAAAGGAAAGAATTATACTATTCGCTTCCAGGTCATTGTCCCCATCTGAGGAGAAGTACTCAGTTATTGAGAAGGAAGCCTTAGCTTGTGCTTGGGCTCTGGAGCACTTTCCGAGCATTTGTGTGGGGCAAGGACATCACTATTCGGTGCGACCACAAACCTTTAATTAAATTACTTACATGTGAAGGTAGTGTACTAGCTTCGACAAGGATCTCAAGGCTATCCATGCGCTTAAAGGATTACACATATCGTACTGTGTATGTCCCTGGTAAGAATAATGTAATGGCGGATTGTCTATCCAGATTATCTAATCTGCTGGAAAAGTGTGTTGATGATCCGTGGTATGAGTGGAGTGTTGCTCTCGTACAGGATTCTGGTAGCCCTGCACTTAGTAAAGATTGTTGGAGGAAAGAAATGGAAGAGGACACCAATTTACAGTCTATTTTGAAATATGTTTTAGAAGGGTGGCTGTAGCCGGGCGCCTCCGGACGCCGTGGCTTGGTCAGAGAAGATGGCCGCCGACGGATACCCCGGGGCATCCCAGGAACTCCTGACGTGATGACGTCTAACGTCATCCGTCAGGAAGAAATACGAAAGCAGGAAGACGGACAACGGACGGAACGAAGGAAAGAGAGAGACGCCGACACCACGAGGAGCACCTCCGAACGCAGCAACCCACTGAGTCCGGAGGAAAACCCCGCCGCGAGAGGAGAAGGACGCGCGAAGAACGGAACACCCAGGGCACCTCCCGCCCCTGCAGAAGACAAGTCGGGAGACTGTCTACAAGCCGGCCGCGTCCCTGGAGGGGCGTGGCCCAACCAGGTACGAGCGTACCAAGGGTGGAATTGGGGCTACGGGTGGCTGACTGGGCGGAAGGACGGCAAGGAGAGGGAGTTAAGGTCCTGCAAAGAGGGGGAGGTAGTATAAATGGGACCCTGGACCCTGCCTATAACTACAACCACGACCTAACCCAGAAACAGCAAGAAAAGCTAAGAGTAAAGGAGTCACCAAGAGGGCACTATAAGGAATTAAGAGACATAGCTTCACCTATTCCCCCCCCCCACTACCTCGTCCCTCACTTCCTACTAACCGTAAAGGAAACAGGATATAAAGTATATTCCCCACTTACCTGTGCCTTATTTTTCTTTCTTCTTTATTTTGGGGAATCCGGTCCCACTGAGTGTCGGGGGAACAAGGTCTCTCTCCACACCGGACCAGGCCATTCCCGGAACTCTCGGCCCTGAAAGAAAAGGGATTCATATTAGTTTCTGGACTCTGGCAACACCAAAGTTTTGTGACACGAGCTAGTGTCCCATCCGAGCAGATAGAAATAAAAGCACTAACCCTTAAAAACCCTGAGTCTGTCGCCTTCTTCCAATATCCTTTCGACTCGGGATAAAGAACCCGCTACAGTGGTGTCAGAAGTGGGATATTGGAATTGGCGACAAGGGCTTCCAGAAAATGGAGGGACAGTGTAGCATGTCTGATATGATGCAACAGTTGGCCTCAGGACAAAGACACCTACAATTAGTGTGGGAAGAGCAACAAAAAGAGGCTAAGTTGGAAAGAGAGGCACTACAAAATGCACTTAAAAGCCAGGCTACTATAATGGCCAACAACCAGTTGGTTCATGAAACCGCCATTAAAAATCTCACTGATACAATAGCCGCTACTCGTGTGCATCCAAATGTGCCTAGTTCAGTCCTACAACGATATCAAGAAGGTGAAGTCCCCGATGCCTTTTTCACCAATTTTGAACAAGTTGCTACTTCCGCTACCTGGCCACCGGAGCGCTGGGGCCAATATATCGCCCCCTTATTAACGGGAACACTCCAAGCCGCTTATCAGGCGGTAAACCCTGGGGGAACAACCCCATATAAGGATATTAAAAAGAGCATCTTGGAACGGGTGGGATTTGACTCTGAACATTA
This sequence comes from Pleurodeles waltl, assembly GCF_031143425.1. Classification (NCBI taxonomy): domain Eukaryota; kingdom Metazoa; phylum Chordata; class Amphibia; order Caudata; family Salamandridae; genus Pleurodeles; species Pleurodeles waltl. Next base: position 307,044,062 of record NC_090437.1, on the reverse strand, counting down.
TCGTGTCCGATTTAGAAAATCTAAATGGGGACCCTCCGAAAAGCCCCGGGCTCTATACTTTAGGATTAAAGATCTGGGTCTCAAATGGTTGGGCCCCATAGGGACTAATCGGGAAGACATTATTGAGATTGTGCTCTTAGAACAATACCTAGACGCTCTACCGCCTTCTACGTGTAACTGGATCAAGCAACATCCAAACCCGGATACCAATACCACCATCGAGCTAGCCTGTGCTTTTCATCGCTCCCTCGAATTCAAAGTCACAACCCCTCGATCCACGCCTAGTCCCCTGCGTCAAGGTTCTGGGATATCTTCATCAGGGGGCCGAAGAATCAATGAGGAAATAGGGAAACCACTGGGTCTTGAAAGGCCATACATACAACAACCTCAGTGTTTTAGCTGCGGAGAATGGGGTCACATCGCTCGCGGTTGCCCCCTGAAAACAGAGAAACCGGAACCCATGGAAATAGGGGTCACGAGGGGAAGGGTCTTTTACACTGGGAGAAGGGCAACCCCTTACAAAAAGACACTGCTTATCAATGGGAAACCCACGGTGGCCCTTATTGACTCAGGGTGTAGCCAGTCAGTAGTCAGGGCTGATTTATTCAATAAGAGTCTCCACATGTCAGGACTTACGGTATCAATCTGCTGTATTCACGGAGAAACCAGAGAATACCCACTGATCTGGACAACCCTCATCTGGGAAGGAAAAGAAAACCCCATAAGGGTGGGGTTAGTAGAACAGCTCGTTGAAGAAGCCATTATAGGGACTGACTTTTCGGAGTTTTCTAAACTCTTGGAGAGTGTTCGCCCGGTCGAAGAACCGAATACCTGGTGGAAAGATGCTCCTTTTTCCACCAGTCCTCTGTCACCTCCGACGGTGCGACCCAAACTCTCCCGGAAGGAGAAAAGAAGGATCAAGAAAAACTACAACTCAGACAACCCCAGTCCCGCGAGGGTAATTACAGAGGTTCTTGCCCTCACTACTCTTCCCCCCTTCCGGACCTCTCAAAGAGAAGACCCCAGTCTAATTCATGCCTGGGGAAGCGCACGACCACGGACCCCACAAGACAAGGGTCCCTCGTTCACTGTAATTAAGGATCTATTATATCGAGTCACTAATCAGAACCAAGAAGAAAAAAAGCAGTTAATAGTTCCCGAACCTTACAGACAACAAGTCCTACACTTAGCGCACAGCCAGCCAGGGGGTGGCCATTATGGAAGGGAGAAAACAGAAGAATATTTGTTGAGGAAGTTTTATTGGCCGGGGTTTTTTTCACAGATTAGGAGGTTCTGTCAACAATGTCCAAAATGTCAATTGATTGATCCAGGCTCACGGAGAAAGGCCCCTTTGCAACCTCTTCCCATCATTGATGTTCCCTTCTCCAGAATAGGGATGGACCTGGTTGGCCCCCTTTTGCCCTCGTCCAGAGGTTATCGTTATATATTGGTATTAGTGGACTACGCCACTAGATATCCTGAGGCTATTCCCCTCTCTAGTATTAACACCAAGAGTGTCACCCACGCCATGATTGGGTTCTTTTCCCGAATCGGGTTTCCTCGGGAGATCTTAACAGATCAAGGCACCCAATTCATGTCCAACTTGATGACACAAATATGTCAATTATTAGGGATTAAACAATTGCGGACGTCGGTCTATCATCCACAAACCGATGGTTTGGTGGAGAGATATAACCGCACCCTAAAGACACTACTAAAAAAATCCATCTCAGAGACAGGTAAGGACTGGGATAGAAAACTTCCCTTAGTCTTATACGCAATCAGGACCCACGAACAAGCATCTACAGGCCATAGTCCTTTTGAGTTGTTATTTGGGTGACAACCCAGGACCCTACTAGACATGGCCGCGGAAATGTGGGAAGAGGAAGAAGGAGAAAAGACCCTTCTAAACTATGCCGAGACTTAAAAACTCACCTACATACAGTATGGGAAAGCGTTAGGGAACACATGGAGAGGGCCCAGGACAAACAGAAAAGGAATTATGATCGGAATACACAATTAAGGTCTTTTGCCATAGGAGATAAAGTATTAATACTTCTCCCCAGTTCAGACAACAAATTGTTAGCAAAATGGCAGGGACCATACCTTATAACAGGCATAGTAACACCCGTAACCTACAAAATTCAGCTCAACGATAATCCTAATAGGTCAAAGATCTTCCATGTTAATTTGTTAAAACGATGGGAAGAACCTCCGACCGAACCAAGGCCAGAATGTCTAGTTAACACCGTTAAAGAATTGGAGATAGGATGGTGTCCCACTGATCCGCCTGGCGAAAGGGAAATTCCTGTCATAAATACAGACCTCTCTTTTCAACAAAACAGACAGTTAGGCAAACTCCTCTATAACCATATCCGGGTGTTCTCATCGATGCCCGGTAGGACCCGATTGGTATACCATCAAATCATCACACCCCCAGGGAAAACAGTACGGTTAAGGCCTTATCGTATCCCTGAAGCTAGGAAAATCCTCGTAGAAAACGAAATAAAAAAAATGTTAGACCTAGACATCATAGAGCCTTCCCAAAGCCCCTGGTGTTCACCAGTGGTATTGGTACCCAAGCCTGACGGGTCCGTACGCTTTTGTATTGACTTTAGACAAGTCAATTCCATATCCCAGTTTGACACATATCCTCTCCCAAGGATAGACGAATTATTGGAAAGGTTAGGAAAAGCAAAATACATGTCCACCCTCGACTTGACAAAAGGGTATTGGCAGATTCCGTTGGCCCCCGGTGATAGGGGAAAAACGGCTTTCGCTACTCCCTCAGGGATATATCACTTTAAGGTACTTCCTTTTGGGTTACACGGCGCTCCTGCAACCTTCCAACGTCTCATTGATACCATATTACGACCTCATAACAGATACGCGGCAGCCTATCTGGATGACATCGTTATCTTCAGTGAGACCTGGGAAGATCATTTGGTCCACCTCAACAGAATCTTCTCGGCTTTAAGGATGTCTGGACTAACGGCCAATCCCGCCAAGAGCCGACTAGTTTTTAACGAGATCTCCTATCTGGGATATCACATTGGTAAAGGCATACTACGTCCACAAATGAATAAAATCGAAGCCATCCTACACACCAAGGCTCCCACCACGAAGAAGGAGGTTCGTTCCTTTTTAGGATTAGTGGGGTACTATCGAAGGTTTATTCCTCACTACTCCAGTTTGGCGGCCCCCTTGACAGACCTATTAAGGAAAGGGCAACCAAACAACATCCCGATCCTAAACCCGATCCAACTACATAGTTACCGTACTTTACAAAGGTGTCTCACCACTCAACCGATTTTAAGATGCCCTGAGTTTGATAGGCCCTTTCATCTCCAAACGGATGCCTCCGACGTCGGAGTAGGTGCCGTCCTTTTTCAAAAAGACGAAGACGGAATAAGCCACCCCGTTGTCTTCATTAGTCGTAAGTTACTTCCCAGGGAACAAAGGTATCCCATTATAGAGCGGGAGTGTCTTGCCATTAAATGGGCGATCGAAAGCCTCCAATATTACCTCTTGGGCCGACCTTTCCTGTTATATACAGATCATGCACCACTTACCTGGCTCTCAAGGTATAAGGATACCAATAATCGAATATTAAGATGGTTCATAGAACTCCAACCTTTCTCCTTCCAGGTTTGCCATCTCCCTGGTGACCTTATGGGTCAGGCTGACTATTTATCCCGGTTCCCGGGTCTTGCGGGGCTCGAACAGCCCCCTTCGTGTGAGGGGATGTGTAGCCGGGCGCCTCCAGACGCCGCGGCTTGGTCAGAGAAGATGGCCGCCGACGGATACCCCGGGGGCATCCCAGGAACTCCTGACGTGATGACGTCTAACGTCATCCGTCAGGAAGAAATACGAAAGCAGGAAGACGGACAACGGACGGAACGAAGGAAAGAGAGAGACGCCGACACCACGAGGAGCACCTCCGAACGCAGCAACCCACTGAGTCCGGAGGAAAACCCCGCCGTGAGAGGAGAAGGACGCGCGAAGAACGGAACAGCCAGGGCACCTCCCGCCCCTGCAGAAGACAAGTCGGGAGACTGTCTACAAGCCGGCCGCGTCCCTGGAGGGGCGTGGCCCAACCAGGTACGAGCGTACCAAGGGTGGAATTGGGGCTACGGGTGGCTGACTGGGCGGAAGGACGGCAAGGAGAGGGAGTTAAGGTCCTGCAAAGAGGGGGAGGTAGTATAAATGGGACCCTGGACCCTGCCTATAACTACAACCACGACCTAACCCAGAAACAGCAAGAAAAGCTAAGAGTAAAGGAGTCACCAAGAGGGCACTATAAGGAATTAAGAGACATAGCTTCACCTATTCCCCCCCCCCACTACCTCGTCCCTCACTTCCTACTAACCGTAAAGGAAACAGGATATACAGTATATTCCCCACTTACCTGTGCCTTATTTTTCTTTCTTCTTTATTTTGGGGAATCCGGTCCCACTGAGCGTCGGGGGAACAAGGTCTCTCTCCACACCGGACCAGGCCATTCCCGGAACTCTCGGCCCTGAAAGAAAAGGGATTCATATTAGTTTCTGGACTCTGACAACACCAAAGTTTTGTGACACGAGCTAGTGTCCCATCCGAGCAGATAGAAATAAAAGCACTAACCCTTAAAAACCCTGAGTCTGTCGCCTTCTTCCAATATCCTTTCGACTCGGGATAAAGAACCCGCTACAGTGGCCTAAGAAGGATCAGCTGTCTGAACAATGCAAAAGCTTTTGGGAGGTTAGGAACGAACTTTCTGTTGTGAGAAATGTTATTTGGAGGGTTGATAGAATTATTTCCCCATCCTGGATAAGAGAAGCAATTTTAGAATTGTGTCACAAGGGCCATTTTGGTGTTGTTAGAACTAAATCGGTGGTGAAGGAGTTGTTTTGGTGGCCAGGGGTAGACAAATCAGTGGAAAGATTTGTCAGAACCTGTCATGTGTGTTCTTCCGCTGACAAGAGTTTATGTACCCTAAGACCACCTATGCAGCAAACATTCATACCCAAGCAACCATGGGAATATGTCGCTGTGGATCTCTTAGGGCCGGTGGGTAACTCTCAAGAAATTGTGGTAGTTATTATTGATTTGTTTTCAAAGTGGCCTGAAATTGGTATATTGGAGAGAGCAGATACCACCAGTGTGTTGGAGTTTTTGGATAAGGTTTTTCTTTCTGAAGGCATCCCTTCTAAGTTACTGAGTGATAATGGTGTACAATTTATGTCGGAAGCAGTTAAGAAGTATTTTGGGAAAGTGGGAGTTGAGCACAAAACCACTTCTTTGTACAATCCTAGTGGCAATGGTGCAGTAGAAAGGTTCAACAGAGTTATCAAGGGTGTCATTCAATGTGCTATGGATGGTGGTGAGGATTGGCACATTGCTATCTTTAAGGCATTGTGGGCATATAGGATTACTGAGAATGCGACAACAGGACTTAGCTCTTTTGTTATTATGAGGGGAAGAAGTCAGAGAAGCAAACATAACCCAGCTTGGTTGGTAAAGACCGGTATCCAACACTGGTCTATGGAAAAGGTGAGGGACAGTTTGGATAAGTCACTAGAGAAGTTGAAATCTTATTATGACAAACTCCATCACGTCAAGTCAATGGTAATTAACGTAGGAGATTGGGTTAGGGTTAAAACACCTTATAAGGTAAGGAAAGGTGAGAGCCAGTACTTTAATCCTGAACGAGTTATGGAGGCTTTGCATAATGCCGTCAAACTTAGTGATGGTAGAGTGTGGAATCTTAAGCAAATAGTACTACTTAAAGATGGACAGGAATCTAGTTGTAGTGAAGACCACATTAACAGTAAGAGGTATGAGAAGGGAAGGGCGGAATGGTTAGAGGATGAGGTTATGATTCACAATGCGTCAAGTATGGATGCGTCTCCGTATATGCTGGATGATCATGCTTTGAAGAGGAGAATGTGGTGAGTGGCTCTGGAGGTGACTCTGGAAGTGGTGGTTTGAGTGTATCCGATCGGGTGCAGCAGAGTGACTCTGGAAGTGGTGGTTCGTGTGAATCTGATCAGGTGCAGAAAGGAAAAAGGAAAGTGACACCTCCTGGGTGGTTAAAGGATTATGGGGGTCATTCTGACCGCGGCAGACAGCGGTCGCCGCCCGCCACGCGGTTCCCGCCGAAAGAACGCTCCGCGGTCAAAAGACCGCGGCGGTCATTCTGGCTTTCCCACTGGGCTGGCGGGCGACCGCCGAAAGTCCGCCCGCCAGCCCAGCGGGAAACACCCTTCCCACGAAGACGCCGGCTCAGAATTGAGCCGGCGGTGTGGGAAGGTGCGACGGGTGCAGTTGCACCCGTCGCGAATTTCAGTGTCTGCTAGGCAGACACTGAAATTCTTTTTGGGGCCCTCTACCGCCATCCTGTTCCCGGCGGGAGAACCGCCAGGGACTGGATGGCGGTAGGGGGTGTCAGAATCCCCATGGCGGCGGAGCACGCTCCGCCGCCATGGAGGATTCTCAAGGGCAGCGGAAAGTCGGCGGGACACCGCCGACTTTCCGTTTCTGGCCGCGGCTGAACCGCCGCGGTCAGAATGCCCAGCGGTGCACCGCCAGCCTGTTGGCGGTGCTAACGCCGACCTCCGCCATGGCGGTAATTACCGCCAGGGTCAGAATGACCCCCTATGTGTTAGGACACATAGCTATTTCTTCCAATTCACATGGGGAGTTCCATGTTCCACGTTCATAATAATTTTTCTTGAATTTTTATTTTATTATTATTAATTTTTTTATTTATTGTTTGAGGGGTAAAGAGGGGGGATATGTAGTGTGTTCTTATTCTTAGTTAGAATGCTCTTAGCTGCTGACCTAAGGAGATTCTACGTTCTAGTACGTGTAGCCTCCTTGTGTCAGTTGAGCCTGAGCTTCTCCCTGCAACGGACCTGTTCCCTTGTACTCCTTTACTCAATAAAGCGTGAATTCTTCTACTTACATCCTGGTCTTGAGTGCGACATCACTTCATTCACCCTATTTTATGTATTTACATTTTATTGTGTGTTCTAAAAAATTACATACTATATCCTTTCCTTTCATACTTCATGTCCCAGCAAGATTATCAGATAGTTTGCTTTACAAAATTGTTGGACCTGGCCATTTTACAGGGTCATTCCCCTCCAACTTTGCACTCAGATGAAGAAAAGTATACACCAACCGACATGTTAAAAGCATAAACAGCAATTTACCAGAAGACCTCTGTCTGGAATGCATAGCAGATGTGTCAAAATAAAAACAAAATTTAAATGCATCTTTATTGTTCATTTACCTTCTGAACTTCAGCATGTTTATTGTGGAGCTGCTGCAGCGCCCGCTCTCCAGAACCCCTTTTACCAGTGTCTATGTAATCATGATAACTTGTGATACAAACTGGCTTTCAGTAACATGTTCTTGCCCACCATGAGTTCTATACTGTCCCGGGTGGGAAAGATTTTACCCAAAAACATGACAGTATAAGCAATCAGACAGTCATTACCACAAGCAGTTCAGAGAAAAATGTGACGGAGCTTGGACAGACCACATGCACGCCTACATGAAATCTGAACAAATGTATTCAACAACATAGGCAAACTGCAATATTTCTATGCGCAGCATCAGAATGTCCCTTCTATTAGCAATGAGCATCTATTGAAACCTTTCCCTAATCTGCATTACTGTGTATAGATTTTCTAGATACAGTGCTTTGAATATAGATACATATGATAGAAGCCGGTATTCAGATTGAAGGTGCACCTCATTCAAATGGGAAGAGTGCAAAAAGACCTTGAAAAGAGATGCAATCTATGTAAACATCCAGATATGGAGCTAGTCATCAGTAAATCCTCACTTAGGCATGCTCAAACATGAAGGCGAGACTGAAGCCATCAGAAGCAAGAAAGCAGAAAGTCTGCTTATAACATGAGTACCACACAGAAACAGAAAATGGCAGTAAATCAATCAAACTGACATTAGTTATAATGGTCATTTAAAGCAGGTTTTTGAGTGATTCATCAAATGGCTGCCATTCTACAACTGCAACCTGGAATAACGTTATAGACAAAGGAGTCTGAGACAGTGTGATTGTATTACAGGATATGAGATAATTATTGAAATGTTATTGACGGTCATCATATGATAGTGCACATTCCTGCCTAATTCCTGAGTTGGCATAATGGTAGTAATTCTCAGTATATGTAAAAGGCACTGTTCACAAGATGCTGCCCAGCCGTAGTGTAAATCTGGACTTGCATGAAATTGGTAATCCTTAATTGTAATTGTATTTGCATTTATATAGCGCTTACCACCCCTTAACGAAGCGTTGAACAATCCACGCCATGCAGCATGCTGCTCCGGAACTCAAAGTGAGCGATTCATCCAGTGGTATTGGTTACTGTTAGTTATTGGGATTAGTCTTGTGTACTCAAGTTAACCATGCCATGCAGTCATTCATTTCTTTATGGCAGGCTAAATTAATCCGGGGTAGTTGCTATCCTTAGTGCAGTCTATATGAGCTCATGAACATAGTAGGTGGGATTAAGAGAGATTAGGTATTGTTAGGTAGCACAGGTATGACTTTCAGAGGAAGGAGGAGAGATTGTGATCTTATAAATGCCTTTTGGGCAATTTGTAGAAATACTATAATGGAAAATAAGGCAAACATGCAAGGGTCAGAGTAGGTTGTGCTCAGAGACAAGAGGCATGCAGAAGAAGGAAGGTAACGAGGAAGACTTCTGAAAAAGAATTAAAAAAGCACGTGGCAAACAGATGGTTTGATTAGGTACTTTTGAGACAGCATGCAGTTTGAGGATGCCAGCATGCAGACAGAAAGAACATTATTTACTTGTGAAGGTTGTGCTATATTAGGTATTTTTTAATAAGCACTAGGATTAGGTAAAACATCTTTCCACTGCTAGGCTACTGCTAGAACACAAATCCAGCCTGGTCAGTTGATCAGCTCAAGGGATGAAAGTCCAAAAAATAGTTGGATGCATATATTGAGAAATATCAAGAGTGCTAGGCTACAATCAGAGGAAGCAGTAACTTCAAGATTCTAACAGTCTAAGAAAATACATAGACAAAAAATGTACACTTTGAAAAGGAGAGCCTGCAAATGCTGCAGTGGATGTCTTCTGGTATTCGTCCTCAGATGTGGCTGACAGTATTAATTACAAAGCAGAGGAGGGTTGTTGGACTTGCCTTTCTGCAGGGTCATCCCCAGACTGTTTGCCTTTTCCCTCAACCTTTAGCTGAATTCAGTTTTGCGGGCTTTTAGGATTCTGGGCATTTTACCACTGCTGACCAGTGCTAAAGTGCAGGTGATCTAAACTCTAAACCATGGTAACATTGGCTGATCCACAATTGGCATATTTAATTTACTTGTAAGAACCTAGTAACGTACACTATATGTGCTCAGGGCCTGTAAATTAGAAGCCACTAGTGGGTTTGCAGGACTGATTGTGTCACCCACTACAGGAGCCCTGCAAACATATCTCAGGCCTGCCACTGCAGAGCATGTGTGTGCAGTTTTAAACTGACATTTTGACCTGGCTAGTGCACTCACTTGCTAGGCCCAAACCTCCCTTTTTTTCACATATGTCACCCCTCAGGTAGGCCCTAGTCAGCCCCAAGAGCAGGGTGCAGTGTATTTAAAGCATTTGGGCATGTATTTTTATAAATTGAACATGTCAAGGTAGTGAGAAACTGTTAAAAAAAAAATTCATTACTGCAAAGCCTGTCTCTCCCATAGGTTAACATTCAGGTTACTTTGAAGCATCTTTTAAGTGTAACTTTCAATTGGGAAAAGATAGAAATATGGAGTTTGGTGTGTCTGTACTCACAATTTAAAATCACAACCTATGGTGAAGTCGGATTTTTAAATTGTAAGTCTCAAAATGCCACTTTTAGATAGCTGAAATTTTCTTACTTTAACCATTCTGTGCCTCTGAATACACGTCTGGAGTAGATGACAGCTGGACTTTGTGCATTCCCTCTAAACAGTCACACACAAATGGAGCTTGGGTGTGACACTTTCATACTGATGGACCGTCATCAGGCTGATGGGTCTTCCTGGGCTAGATGGGAGGGAGGAGTTGACATCTACACCTGAATAGGGCTATGCCTCTCCTCATCATTCAAAGGGCTGCATACTCCCTGTAGAGTGTATGTAGCCAGGGAAGGAAGGGAACTTGTGAAGTCTCCCACACTTCAAAGACAAATTTTGGTATAAGTACTGGAACCCAAACCCCACCAAATCAGTTCATTTTTGGGTCCTGAGGAGACTCTGCCAAGAAGAGGAGCTATGCTGCCAGGAGGGACTGCCACTTTGCTACTTGCTTTGCTGTGTTGGCCCTCTGACTGCTGATTGCTGTGCTGCCAGGATGGTCTGCCACTTTGCTACTTGCTTTGCTGTGTTGGCCTGCTACCTGCAGATTGCTGTGCTGCCAGGATGGACAACCACTGTTCAACTGGCTCTGCTGTGTTGGCCTGCTGCCTGCTACCTCTGGCAGTGAGGGAGGATTGAAACTGCCCTCTACATCCTTTTTGCTATCAAGAACTCAAAGGGCTTGTTGGCCTGCCCCCTGTTGTCAAAGTCTCAGGGCCATCAAAAACTTCATTTCCACCGGATCAAGCACAACGCTCTGCAAAGTTCCAATCATTTACTGTTTAACCTCCAAGTACAAACTCCAATGACCCCCACTCCTCAGCAATCGTAACTGCGCACCCTGTGTGTAAGCCGACACCGCAGCGCTGAGACAAGCCTTTGTGTGTGAACCCCAATGTTACCTTGACAACCAGGGATTCCCTCTGTGAAGGGAGTGCCTGCCGATGTCACTCTCAGGAGAGTGGGGTCAACTATGAGTGAGATTGCTGTATTGGGACCCTGTGACCCACTCGGGCAATCGGGTTTGCCTGCCTTCATTCAGCTGGTCTGCTCGACTGCCATCAGGCTGCCGCTCAGCTGAAGGGGATTGCCTTGTAACCAACCCTGACCCAGGAGACTGGCATCCTCGTGCTCCAGCTGGAGCTCAGGTACCGTGGGATTGTGTGTTTTTTTGGTGTTGATCGGCGTGTCATAGGCGGCCGGGAAGGCCCTTATTGAAATACTGTTTACCTTGCTTACAGTTCCTCACTGTGACAGACCCGTTTTCATATCCCCTTGCGAAGATAGATGTACTTCAACTAGAATTACTGTAATCACCCTGATAGAAGCACATGTGTTCCAAAGCACTACAATTGTATACTTGCTTTTAATTATCACTTGAGAAATATTGACTGGATTTTTGTTGTTTTGGTCTTATTCTAACCAGAAGAAAAGATACTTTATTTTCCTACACTGGTGTGAAGTCTTTTTGTGGTGTTTTCCCAGTGTTACTGTACTTAAGTGTCGCACAAATACTTCACACATTGCCTCCTAAGTTAAGCCTGACTGCTCTTTACCAAGCTACCAGAGGGTTTAGTACAGGTTAATTTAGAGTATGTATCTGGCTTACCCTGACTAGGAGTGTGGTACCTACCTTGACAGGGTGCATTCCTCTGCCAACTAGCGACCTCAGTTTCCAACAGGGGTCCATTTGAAGACCTCTAGTTTGCATTAGCACAAGATAGAAGGTGAGGACAGCTTCCCATATACTGTACATGTATCAGGTTATTCATTTCACAGAGGAAATAACCAAAGATAAGTGGTCCTGTCTGTTTCTTACTACAAAAACATAGACGCAACAGTGACTTTGTTTAGCTGCACATTCCTCAAATTCTCAACTGTAATTAAAAATTCTCAATTGTAATTATATATATTTATGGTGCTCAAACACTAAAGTACATCCATTGCCAACATGTACATACTGTAATCAAAGGGCCAAACCAGTTAATCATAAATCACAGAAATAAAGTGGAGCACACCATGCATCAATTATAAAACATCTGACTGTAACAAAAAGATGTCATAGTCAAATAGGCACTATATAGAAAACATGGATATAAGGGAATGCAATAGTAAATCAGTAACATAAGCAAAAGAGTGTACATTTTTTAAGTGCTTGTTGTCTTTACTAATTGGAATAAGCAATCACAGCATATATAACAATCCTATTTGTAAGTTCATGAGGTCATAAATACATAGTCTATTACAAATACAAAAATACAAAACAATTCTTTTAAAAATACATTACAATTTGTAACCAATTCCAATCCGAAATGATTGTAAATCTCAGATTTTCAAGGTTTGTAGGTTCTCAGCCAATAGAAGTAAACTTCAGCCGACACGTGTTTCGTCCTATCTCAGGACTTTCTCAAGGCTCAATTTCATTCCAATGCACATCATAATTTCAAAGAACATAAGACACAAGGGCCCATATTTATACTTTATTTGTGCCACATTTGCGTCATTTTTTGACGCAAAAACGGCGCAAACTCACAAAATATAATTGTATTTTGTAAATTTGCACTGTTTTTGCTTCAAAAAATGACGCAAATGTGGCGCAAAAAAAGTATAAATATGAGGCAAGGTTTTCTCCAAATTTGGTATAACAGGATCCAAAATAGCACAAATCCAATTCTATATGTCCATAGCGTCTCCAAAATTTAGAAGCAATCTGCACTAAGAGTGTTTTACAAACACGCATCTGTGTTTCCTGGCCTCTGTTGTTGACTCCACACTGTATTAACCATACCCAAAGGTTTATTTCTGTCTGTTTCTCAGCAAGGATACTGCTTAGCATTTCATACCGCACCAGAAAAGCATACCACCTTGAAGATTTTTACCAAATGTCTAGCAGTAGTAGCAGCACTTATGCGCCACAACTATTAATTAATTCCCATAACTGAATGATTGGCTGAGAAAGATCAACTGTTGCCAGCAATGCCTATCACACACTGGCAAAGCAGTGTTGCTATTAAACAGGTTAGGAATCACAATCAATGCAAAAAGGTGCATCTAGACCCTTAAAAATAAAACCATTTCTGGGTGCCATATTAAACGCCATCACTGGCAAGGCCTAATCCCAACCAAGAGAGGATGATGGCATTCCAAAGGCTGGTACCACTGTTTCAGATGCCTTGTCCTTTAGCCCTGAGGACAGGGATCAGGTTGATGGGGCTGACAGTTTCATGCAAAGCTATAGTGCAGCACACAAGACTCCGCAAGCACTGATGGCAGGAGTGTCTACCGCAGCAATAGTCACAAGCAGTGTGTCACTGGGAAGATTTAGGGTTTGTGGAGACGAGAGTTCAGGACAGCTTAAAATGATGGAACACCCAAAACTCTTCATTGCGTAGGGCATTCATTAATCTTCGATCCCTGGTGACAATTACCAAGGATGCCTCACTCCTGGAGTGGGAAGTACACCTCAACTACATAAGTGAAGAGGGTACCTGGGTGCAGGAAAGGAATGCATAAACAGTCATTTGAATTACCTGGAAATGATGACAATTCAAATGGCGCTCAGAGTATTTTACGTGTCTATTTGGAGACAAATGTCCTAGTGGAGACAGACAATATGAACATAAAGTTACTATCTTCATAACAAGGGATAGTTGGGCAGAAAAGAGTCACTCACTGCTGCTGACAGCACCAGCTTTAACAATCTGGCATTGTGCCACCTGCAGTCACTTTCATGTCCCAGCAGAGCACCTACCTGGGGTGAACAAAATTTCAGGCTTGCTAAACAGAACTCATAAATGAGTACGAGTGGGAAATAAATAAAGCATATTGCTTGCACAACGGGCAACTCGCCCCCCCCTTTAACAAAAGCTACCAGGCTGCTTAAAGTATGTGGGAAGCCCACACGTAGCCCTTCATTACAGTATTACGTTCATACATGTTAAACACCATATCGCCTTGTAAAATCATGTACCACTTGTGAACCATTCACCCAAAGACACCCCCCTCCAGGGTCCAGGAGGATTGTCAATTTTCATACAAATACTTCAGAGACATCCAAGGAATGAAAATGTAACCTCAAGCATTTCAAGGTTTATACAAGGACGGCAGCCAGCTGATTAGTTACAGTACTCGTGTAGATAGGCTCTTGGTCTCTAGGGCAGCAGTGCGCATTGTACCGGCAGGCCCCAACCGCACCGCCATCCACCACCCGGGCTTTTACATCAGTCAGCAGAGGACATCACCAAAACGTCTTTGGCACAACAACTTTGCATCCCTTCCCTCCAGAAGGGTGGTCTCATTAAATCCCAGGGCATCGCACAGCGCATCGGCCCCGCTGGGGTACCTGAACTCTGGCGTAGCCTCCAAAAGTTCAAAGCAGGCATCCAAGGCAGGGCAAGAGAGTCCAGGGCCACCAACAGGTCACCCCTCCTCTCTCACCAGCCTAGTGCCCACACAAACCCGCCTCCCTCCGGGGTCAGTCCAGCCAAGAGCCCATATTCAGAGTATTCCCTGATATTTCCCGCCCGAAACCCCAGCCACAGGGTGAGGAGCTAACCAGCGAACTCACACTCCCACCAAAGACTCTGGGCAAGACAGATTATAGCTCCCAAAATGGTCTGGATGACAAATGCACCCCATCATGGTGATATAATTCGGGTTTAGTAACCTGCATCAGGTTGTGCCGTACTGTGCCCATAGATGAATTTGCCATGATTTTTTCGACCAAATGGTTTAGTTTCCTAACCGAGTCATTGATTGCCCTGGTGGACTCCACCCCGAGCCACTCCAGCTGCAGAATACTTTCGACCACAGCAATGCTGCTGTTGGCAGCCGATTTCTTACTTTAGACAAGGCGGAAAAGAGGGCCTCCCTAATGCCCCGCCTACCTAGGGACACCGTATTGTTTCCACCCACATGAATGACAATGATGTCAGGGGGAGGGACCGCACCTTCGTCTAATGCCTTTGCGAGGTGATGAAATAGATCCCCTAGCTTGAGGCCTCCAATACCAAACCACCCAATAATATCGAAAACCGCCTTCCTCTGGGCTATCTCCAGGCCATAGTCAGTAAAGTACTGAGCCACTTGTCGAATGAAGGAGTGTCCACACTAGCACACATGAATAGTACGAGGCCTGACCACTAGAACAGATAGGAGAAGAATCAAGGTCAGAGATGAAGCCTAAACCAAATAAGGGCGTGCATAGCATTCATAGCATCTGGATTTCCACCTACCAACCCTCCTGATGGCATCCTCAGATAGGCCCACAGCAGCCGCTATAGTGGCTGCGCCAATGTGAAAGGAATGCGAAGTAAACCCAGACTCCTCCTCATCCATAATTCCCAGGGCACACTTCACACCCGTATAAATTGGTAGCTGGTGAGCGGGAACCCATTCTCGTGTATCAGCAACTTGGAGCAACCCCCCTTTGGCCTCACCCAGAGGAATTCCCCTGCCAGCACCACCGGGCAGCAGGTGGTCCCCGGGGCTGAACCCAGGCATACCCATGTGCCTTTCCCACGCGGGTCCATCTTAGATCTCCGAACTTTCACACGCAGATAACTATCAGTGACGATGACGTCGGACAGCTCAATCCCTGACCCCAGGCCAGCCTTGGAGGCTGCAACCAGTTCTGATATTCTGAATGCACCAAAAAAAGCTAGCGAACAGGCAAAACAGAAAAGGCTAAGTTCATAGGGGGAACTGCACACCCGTGCCAGGACCATTAACAATCAAGCCAGTCTTGCTGTGTCAACAGGCCTCCTGGCGTCTTCCTTAGTGGAGGTCATCCGTTCCCAACCCATAATGGCCCTCCGTTCCCTTGGATCTTTTGCTGGGTTTGATACCCCTTTCAACCCAGCAAAGAAGGCAATTGCGGAAAGCTGTCTCAGTACTAAGTGCAGAGATTTACCACCCTCCCTTTGCAGCACCTGGAACTTCAAGACTCCCTCTGGGCGAAACTGCTCTGCCACAACGGAGGAATGGAAAGAAGCATTGTATATTTGGCAAGACAACTCATACATACGTTAAGTTTTTGGCGCCACCGATGCTGTGATCAGGTCAGAGGCGATCGGGCACCAAGCTTCCATAGTTCCGGTGGGAAGACTGACATCGTCTCATCTGCTTGCGGCCACAGTGCTCTGAATTCTGCCAACTTTGAACGAGACAAGGCGTCAGCTACCGCATTATTAACCCCCGGGACATGCTTTGCTGAGAAAAACACATTATGGGATAAGCAACTGCGAACCAGGGCCCTAAGCAAGTGTAACACGAATGGACACTTTGCCCTCTGATTATTTATAGCCATGACTGCAGACTTGCTGTCTGACCAAAACACTATCCCACTGTTGGCTAAAATGTCTCCCCAGATCTGCATTGCCACCACAATAGGAAAGAGCTCCAGAAAGGTAACATTTTGTGTGAGCCCAGAGGCCCTCCACTCTTTTGGCCAGTGCTGCATGCACCATCTGGTACCAAAGACCACCCCAAAACCTACGCTACCCGCCGCGTTTCTGAACAGGGCCTACTCTGTGCTAGATTGTGACGGCGGCTGCCAATGGAAGGTGCCGTTAAAGTTATTCAGAAAGCCCTTCCAAGTCCTCAAGTCCTCCCTGACCTCAGATGACAGTCTGGTGTGATGGTGCTTGGACCGAAGACCCGCCAGAGCCCTAGCGATATTTTTTTAAAAGGCTCTCCCCATAGGAATAACTCGTAATGCAAAATTCAACTGCCCAACTAACACTTGCAAATGGTGCAAGGTGAATTTCCTTCCTGCTAGACAACTCTCAATGGAGGCTTTGAAATCCATGACCTTATCTGCTGGGAGTCTGCACACGCCCGCCTAAGAATCAATTTCAATACCCAGAAATGTTATCCATGTAGAGGGGCCCTCAGTCTTGTCAGTGGCTAATGGCACCCCTAGTGCCCTGGCCAACTGTTGGAATCCCAGCAGAGCCTTCCCACAAGCCATAGAGCCCGTGGGTCCCCTGAACAAAAATCATCCCCATCTGTGTTTGCCATGTCTTCAACGGCCTATTCTAGAAACCTGCTGAATGACTCAAAGACCGAGCATGCGATGGAGCATCCCATGGGCATGCAAAGATCCAGAAAATATTGTCCTTCAAATGTGAACCCCAGAAGGCGTCAGTGTCGAAAAGCTGATTCAATATCGCCCTTGGCCATCAGGTCCCCCTTGCCTAACTTCTGCAACTTGCGCACCACTTCATCAAAGGTGGTGCACCTAACCGAGCAGAGATCTTGGGCTAAACCTTCATTGACTGATGAGCCTTGAGGAAAGGAAAGATTGTGAATTAGGTGAAATTTCCCGGGATCTTTCTTAGGGACCAGACCCAGGGGTGAACAGACCAGGTCCTCATGGGGCAGGGGGGTGATGGGGGAGGGAGGACAAACCACTCTTCCTGCCTGCACTTCCTTCATGATTTTTTCATGTGCTATCTTCGGGTCTCGCAGGACTGACAATTCATTCTTAGGGGGGACCAGGGTAGAGGGGGCTCCCAAAGGTATGCGGAATCCATCTTTAAAACCATGATACAGGGTATGGGCGTCTTTTGAATTCTTGTACTTTCCAAGAAGGTGTGCCACAACGTGTAGACAGATGGACGTCGGAAGCTTACTGGAATGCGTGTTACTACTTGCTTTTGAGGGTCTGTGACTCTTTCGGTCTTCCGTGCTTCTTGAAGCACTTGCTTTCGGTGTGCCCCTGGGACCCAGAGAAGGAACAGATGTGCTTGTATTTGCTGGCTGGTCCCCTACTGCACTCCTTTATGTTGTACTGCCAACATGCAAGTTTTTTGTCCCCAGACCTTTTTTAGCCCGAAAGGGGTGCCCAGCTTTTGTACTGTAGGGGGACATGGTGAATTCCGAGTGCCACAAGTTAATTTCCCTCTGATCCCATGCCATTTTTGGCCTAACCACCTTCATATGTCTGAACCTAACATCATACTGGAGCCAAGAGGAACATTGAAATTCCGAAGCAGCACCATGAATAAGCGACATGTATGCAAACAACTGGTGGGCCCATGATGGATGTTTCTCTGACCAGATTGATGCATAGATTGAAAATCCTGTCACCCAGTTCCTCAATGACCATTCCACCCAAACCTTTTTAGGTCTTGGATCCCCTTCTCTCCCAGATCTGGTCTTCCCCGGTACCACGCCCGCATTAATTAAGTCAAAGACATCAACATATTCCCCCTGCAAATATTTTCTCTGATCTCTGCAGGGACGTGCCAAGCAATTGCAGTAGGGGGAGCCAGGGTGGGCCCCGCGGTGCCGAGAAATAGAGGACTGGTTGATAACTTTGCCTGAACGGGGGGAGTTGGGACCGCAGGGGAAATCACTGGAGGTGGTGCCCATACTTGTGCTGCCATACTAGCCCGCTCTCCTACTGAATTTGCAAGGGTAGGGGGCTGTGCCCCACCCACCTGCCCAACCACTTGTATGGGGGTTGATCCAGCGAACCCGACGGCAGCGGCTGTAAGAGCTTGATGTGTGTCCCCTCCCCCATTAGATGGCGTTGCCTTGGGAGCCCGGTCCCCTACCTAATAAGCACTGGTTTGGGCCCCATGCAGGGAAGTGATATCCTTAGCACCCCTAATGGTGTCGCCCACTGGACCCCCTGAGAGCTGACTACTGGGGCCGGATGCTAAAAACTGGCTTGTAGACTCACCCTGGCCTGCTGCAGTCTTCAACTGCACGCTGGTTGTAGGCCCAGAGGTTGGGGAGGCGTCCCTCTAATGGGCCGGGGCCCTCCTCCGGTGTTTAGGTAGGGGGGATTCTGGGCCCGGCTACGGGTTCTTTTCTGGACCTTCTGCCAGCTTCTGGAGGACCCAATCAACGGCATGGGTCTTAGCCATCTTCCACAGCTCATTGAGGGAGCGGAACTCTGCCTGCGACATAGGTGCGTCAGATGCTGGTGCCTGCCGCGGTGCTTATGGCCATGTTTGGACACGCTTTGGGACCATGCCTTACTATTCTAAAAGAAGAGAAGGATGTGTTAGGTAGATACATGCCCTCAGATGCCAACCACTATGAACCAGGACAGACATACCTATTTTATATATATATATATATATATATATATATATATATATATATATATATATAGACATATATCTAAATAAAAGCAGCCCTGCATGCATGACAAATGAAAACCACAACTGTGCCGAGGGGGGGTACTCACCAACCCCCCTGCTTCCAGCTGTGCCCATGCAGGCATCCATCAAGATGTGGCATGCAAGGGGTTACTGTCAAGACATACCATTCTATTACATTAACTTGCGTGTATGAAACAACTCGAGGGGGGGTATTTACCAACCTCCCCCCCAACTTGAGCAGATAATACCACCAGAATGCACTACATTATAACTATATTAACGGAAGCATGCAGCACACCAAACCAGGCCCCTTTTACCTCATAAATGATTACCATAACTGCCTCTCTTTTTTTTTTTTTTATATTTCCCTGTTTAAAATATACCCCACGCCAATTAAGCGCTGGGTATTATCGCAAGCATGAAAATTCACCTCAGTCTTTGGTCCTCGATTCTAAAGTACAAACGTTGCTTTGGAGATCTGCTCGTACTCAGAACAATCATCACAATGTTGTTAACTAATTTAAATTCCTTCCCAAGCGCACATGTAGCCTTGGTTTAATGCTGCCTTGCAGTCAATCAATCAATCAGGGAACTTGTAAAGTGCACTATTCACCCATGAGTGTCTCAAGGCGCCTGGGGGGGGGCTGCTACTGCTTTTACAGCCATGTCTTGAGATGTCTCCTGAAGGTAAGGAGGTCCTTGGTCTGACGCAGGTAGGTGGGAAGAGTGTTCCACGTCTTGACGGCGAGGTGCGAGAACGATCTGCCGCCGGTGGTTGTTCTGCGGATGCATGGGACGGTGGCGAGAGCAAGCTCGGTGGAGCGAAGCTGTCGGGTCGGGGTGTAGTAGGAGAGCTGTCTGTTGAGGTATTCTGGTCCGGTGTTGCACATTTCCTTCTGAGCATGGGTGAGGAGTTTGAAGGTGATTCTCTTGTTGACAGGGAGCCAATGTAGGTCTCTCAGGTGGGCTGTGATGTGGCAGTGGCGGGGATGTCCAGGATGAGGCGTGCGGAGGCGTTCTGGATGTGTTGCAGTCTTTTCTCGAGTTTGGCCATGGTTCCTGCGTAGAGGGCATTGCCATAGTCCAGTTTGCTGCTTACAAGGGCTTGGGTGACTGTTCATCTGGTTTCAGTGGGGATCCATTTGTAGATCTTCCGAAGCATGCAGAGGGTGTTGAAGCAGGAGGAGGAGATGGCATTGACTTGCTGGGTATTAGATAATGAAGAGTCCAGGATGAATCTCAGGTTGCGTGCGTGGACGGTGGGTGTCGGTGCAGTTCCCAGTGTGGCAGGCCACCAGGAGTCATCCCATGCGGAGGGGGTGGAGCCGAAGATGAGGACCTCAGTCTTATTGGAATTCAGGGCCGTATTTATAATTTTTGGCGCACAACTGCGCCAACGCAGTTGTGCGTCAAACAATTTAACGCCGGGTAACGCCATTCCAAAGCGCCATGCGGGCGCCTTATTTATGGAATGACGTTAGCCGGCGGAGCTGACTGGTGTGCGTCAAAAAAAATGACCCACACCAGGCAGCGCCGGCGTAGGGGAAAATGGATCTTGGGCGTCAAAGAATGGGGCAAGTCGGTCTGAGGCAAAAAATCTGCCTCAACCCGATTAGCGCAATTTTTTTTGACTCCCACCCTCCATTGACATGACTCCTGTCTTAGCAAAGACAGGAGTCATGCCCCCTTGCCCAATGGCCATGCCCAGGGGACTTCTGTCTCCTGGGCATGGTCATTGGGCATAGTGGCATGTAGGGGGGCACAAATCAGGCCCCCCTATGCCACAAAAAGATTTAAAAAAAAATACTTACCTGAACTTACCTTAAGTTCCCTGGGATGGGTCCCTCCATCCTTGGCCGTCCTCCTGGGGTGGGCAAGGGTGGCGGGGGGTGTCCCTGGGGGCATGGGAGGGCACCTCTGGGCTCCTTCCGAGCCCACAGGTCCTTTAACGCCTGCCCTGACCAGGCGCTAAAAAATGACGCAAAAGCGGCTGGACGTCATTTTTTTTGACCCGCCCACTCCCGGGCGTCATTTTTGCCCGGGAGTATAAATACGGCGCACATGTCTCGGAGTAATTTTTTAGACGGGAACGCCTACCTTGCATATCATTAACGCAAGGAAGGTGTCCACGCTAAAAAATGACGCAAACTCCAAGATCTTTGGCGCTAGACGGGTCTAACGCCAAAGTATAAATATGGAGTTAGTTTTGCGTCGGATTTGCGTAAAAAAAACTACGCAAATCCGGCGCAAACAGAGTACAAATATGCCCCTCAGTTTTAGGCAGCTGTTCTTCATCCATTCGGCGATGGCCTTCATTCCTACGTGGAGGTTGGTCTTGGCGGTGTCATTGGTGAGGGAGAGGATCAGCTGGGTGTCATAGGCGTATCAGATGATGTTGAGTTTGTGAGATCGAGCGATGTTAGCGAGCGGAGCCATGTAGACATTGAAGAGTGTCGGGCCAAGGGACGAAACCTGGGGTACGCCGCAGATGATTTTGGTGGCTTCAGAGCAGACTGGAGGGAGGCGGACTCTCTGAGTTCTGCCAGTGAGAAAGGAGGTGATCAAGTCCAGGGCTCTGGCGCGGATTCCTGCACCGCTGAGGCTTGTGCGTAGGGTGTGGTGGCAGATGGTGTCAAACGCGGATGAGAGGTCCAGGAGGATGAGAGCCGCGGCTTCGTCGTTGTCCAGTATGATTCTGATGT
The DNA here is from genome assembly GCF_031143425.1 of Pleurodeles waltl. Lineage (NCBI taxonomy): Eukaryota > Metazoa > Chordata > Amphibia > Caudata > Salamandridae > Pleurodeles > Pleurodeles waltl. Next base: position 307,022,376 of record NC_090437.1, on the reverse strand, counting down.
CGTCGGTGACAGCAATGAGGGCAGTTTTGGTGCTGTGGTTGCTGCAGAATCCAGATTGGGATGGGTCCAGGGTGTTGTTCTCCTCTAGGAAATGGGTCAGTTGTTTGTTGACAATTTTCTCTATGACTTTTGCCAGGAAGGGGAGCAGGGAAATGGGCCGGAAGTTCTTGAGGTCCTTTGGGTCTGCCTTGGGTTTCTTGAGGAGGGCGTTGATCTAAGCGTGTTTCCAGCTCTCCGAGAAGGTGGCAGTCTCGAAGGAACTGTTGATGATCTTCCGGAGATGGGGTGCGATGACAGAGCTTGCTTTGTTGAAGATGTGGTGAGGGTAGGGGTCAGATGGTGAGCCGGAGTGGATGGTATTCATGATTTTGATGGTGTCATTGTCGTTGATGTGGGTCCTGGAGAGCAGGAGGCTGGTGGGTGGTGAGTCTGTGGTGTTGGTGGTTGACAGGTATCACCCGAAGGTCGCTGTTTCCCAAAAGAGCTTCTCTGTTCCACATCTCTTTGTTGCCAATGGCAACAGACAACAAAGACTGGCATGCTTCTAACGCATTCTGCGCACCTCAATGAGAAATGACTACTCGGACCAGGAGCCGACGGGCTCTTAATACCGGTGCTTTGCCTGTTCTCCCTATCCAGGTGATCTTTAAAGCTACAGACAATGAGTGACTTTTTTATTTTTTTGCACTTTACAACAGAGCCAGTTTACGGTGCACTTCTCCTTATAATAACTGCCACCTTGCCTTTCCAACGCAGCACTTTGCCCCTGTCCTCTGCCTTTAAGCGCTCCCGTAGGCACAGCAGACCATTTGAGAGAAATAGTTATCACAAGGATCTAACCCTGGGACTGCAATTCCTAAGTATACTAGTGCAATCCGTTCAGCTAAACGAAGGCTGCCTTACTGACGAGCTACACCAGGCGGCCCCGCATCTCCCGCTCATGCCACCCTCGCGCCCCCACTAACCTTCTTCCTGCAGAGGACGACTCCATCGATGGTCTGCCTCCCGGACTCTAGCAACTTGATGATGGGCGCAATGGTGACTGTCCTTCCAGGATCGGAGGGGAAAGGAGGGTGATGCGAGGGTTCAGACAATATAAATACCCTTCTTGACCCAGGTCCTTAACACCCCCTGATGACACGCTTCCGGTTAGCAACGTCGCGTGTACGTAGTCTCGATGCCTTCATGGTGGGAGGGGGAAAAGGGCTCCTGCCTGCGATGCAACTAAGGGTGCCCCTCCCCCAGGCTATGGGTGGGGGGTGCCTGAATAATTCAGAGTTTTGTTTTAAAATTGAGAACTCCTTCAGTCTACCTTTTCACTTCGGCTGAAAAATCAAAATGCCCAGGTTTCAACTCAAGGTAGCCACACCCTCAGTCCATAGGGAATGATCTATCAATGAATTAAGGATATTTGCTTTCATTCTTCCACCACTACCTTTTTATCCTATACGTAGTGAGAATGATGCAGCAACAGTTCCCTAGTCGTCCCTATGTGAACGCCACAGGCTTGGCATCCAGTGTGTCTGTAAATGTCATTCCATCAGCACGAAAAGCTACCTCAGACTAGACCTTCTGACTCTGCATCAGTGACAACTGACACACCCTAGACACAGGGAAATTACCTAGTGATTTAGCACCTGGGGCTTTAAGGGCTGTGGTACTCACATGTCTTATGGGACATTTTTTGGGTCTCTATAGTTATGTGCCTTTTAATTTCTGTCATAGGAGGTACAATTTCTTGCTGCAAAAACACCACTAAGGTGAGTTAGTGAATTGCAAGTAGCAACAAAAGAGAAACCTTTCACTCAAGTTCACATGGATAGAGTTGTTTTTAAAACAAGCCCTCACTTCCTACCAAAGGCTGGTCCCCATTTAATGTAAACCAGCTCAATGAGTTGCCTATTGTCTTTGCTCAGCCTCTCACAGAAGGAGAAATTACTTTACACTTTACTTTACTTTTCCCAAGTCTGGGAATGCACAATAGATAGTTAAGTAGTACATTCAACCATACTATGTTGTGCTAAGGCTAAGCACACTAGAAAAGGGCAACCTAGGCCTTCTTAGGAAATACACCAACAGCAGAACTCTGTAAAGCTGCTACATGGGTGACACCATATACTTTCACCAATCATTAACTTGTGAGTACGCAAAGGCATAGCTGCCATTAGTGCAGCAGATGCAGTGCCCTGGGGCTCATTGAACCTTGACAATTGCAGTATTTCACTATCCCAACAGCAGTCAAAGAGGTAATTTTCGTTGTTTTAACCAGACCCCATAGCATCCTTGCTACACTACTGTGACTTTGCAAAGCAGAGGAAAACTTTGGTTGATCAAACCATCCTATAACCCTTATTCCAAACATCTACATCATCTCCTCCCTAGCCACTGCTCCATGGGAGAATACATCGTTAAGGTCTATGCAGAGCATGTTATCTACAACAGCACATAATACAAACTGAAAATGGCACTTACCCTGTGACTATCATTTTACAACTTGTAGGGCTGTTCTAGGCTTATGTTACCCACAATTTATGATTGAAAATGCAAATGCCATTACCTAAGATAATGGAAAGCTACAGATGAGTGAAACTAGTTAATCCTTGGAATGTCAAGAGGTCTTCAGTGTTGTGAGGGAATGGGCTTCAGATGACTGTCTATTGAAGGATGTGTCCAGGCATGTCAGCTGCTATGCCTCTGAGGCAGAAGAAAAGGCCTATAAAGTCAGACCCATGTGGTTAAACAACTTATACATTTAGCTAAAGGATGTCTTGAGATTAGATGCTCATCTGACCAGGAGGTGGTGTTAAAGTTTAACTGTGTAAACTCAAATTAATTTCTCCCAGATCCCTAGTGGTTAGAGTAAACGCAATCTAGAATTTGTCCTTTGAACATTCCAACAAATCACTTTATCACCAAGGTAGGTGGCATTTCAGTCAGTCTCAGAGAAGCCCTATTTGCTCTATTAAGACCAAATTCTGACTGATACCCTGGTTTGCTTATAAATAAGGCTCCCTGTTTTCTGTTTTTACTGATTTTTATAGATAAACAGACAGAAAACCACTTATTTGCCTGTCTGTATTTATTTTTAAATATGAATGAAAACAGAAATCGTGATCTTTTCTGAGCAATTCTAAATACGGTCAGTCATGACTGTCAGGTCAATAGCTGTGCGGATTGACAGGTAAGCAGGTTAAAAATTAAGACATTTTAATGATGATTGTAGGAAAGTGCCACTATTGACATGGTTACCCCCCACTTTTTGCCTAATGTTGATGCAAACTTTGATTGAAAGTGTGCTGGGACCCTGCTAACCAGGCCCCAGCACCAGTGTTCTTTCCATAAAACTGTACCTTTGTTTCCACAATTGGCACAGCCCTGGCACACAGTTAAGTCCCCTGTAAAAGGCACCCAGGATACCAAGGGCCCTGTGGCCAGGGAAAGTCTCTAAGGGCTGCAGCATGTATTATGCCACCCTAGGGGACTCCTCACTCAGGACATGCACACTGCCTTGCAGCTTGTGTGTGCTGGTGGGGAGAAAAAGACAAAGTCGACATGGCACCCCTCTCAGGGTGCCATGCCCACAAACCACTGCCTGTGGCATAGGTTAAGTCACCCCGACGTGTCCAGTGGGCCCAGCGACCTCTGCCAACTCCAGAGCACTGCCCTGCACCCAAAAGGACCAAGAACTCCAGAGGACAGCGGCTCTGTCTGAAGAAACCTACAACTAAAAGGACTCCCACTTCACTCCAGATGCGTGAGTCCTGACCCCTGTGCACCTGACACCCATGGCCCGTGTCCAAGTGGTCCACCAAGCAAGAAAGGGTCCCCAGGCTATTGTGAGCAAGAGTCCACCCTGGTTTGACCCCTCCACGATGACGCCTGCAGAGGGACTCCCGAGGACCCCCTCTGACAGCGAGCTCCGGACAAAGATAACTGACGCCTGAAGAACCACTGCAACCGCAGCCCCCAGGCATTCGAGAAACCGACCCCCAGAGCATCATCAACTAGTAGGCAGTCCTCCTCCCTGCTCAGCCGGTGGTTTGCCTGAGAAGGCTCCCTGGACCTCGTCTGCATCCTCAGAGCGACCCCCGAGGTCCCTTCATAGAGTTGCATTGAAAACCTGACGCCCTATTTCCACCCTGCACCTTGCCGCCCTAGTGCCGCTGAGACTGCGTGTTTGGTGCCTACTTGGGGCCCCTCCAGTGCTCTCTTAAACCCCCCCAGTCTGCCCTCTGAAACCGCAGGTACTTACCTGCAAGCAGACCAAGTTCTGAGTGCCCCCTGTCTACATAGGAGCCCACATTAATTTGGTGCCTCTTTAACCTCGGCACCCGACCAGCCCCGTGTTGCTGGTGGTGGGTGTTTGGGGTTAACTTGAACCCCCAACGGCAGACTAGCTACACCCCGGAGATAAGAACTGTAAGTTGTGTACTTACTTGCAAAACTGTACTATCTTTTCTTCCCCCAGGAACTGTTGAAAAATGCAGTGTCCACTTTTTAAAATAGCTTTTTGCCAATTTAAGAAAAACTGTATACATTGTCGATTCTATTCAAAGTCCTGATCATATATATGCAAAATACCTTTTATTTTATGTACTTACCTGCAAACTGAATCTTGTGATTCTAGAAGTAAATTAACAAAACATATTTTTCTATATAAAATCCTATTGGTCTGTAGTTGTCATTGAGTGAGCGTTTCTTCTATTGCTGGTGTATGTACAACAAATGCTAAACACTACTTCTGATAAGCCTAACTGCTTGACCACACTACAACAAGTAGAGCATTAGTATTATCTATTTCAGCCTCTGTCAAGCCACTGGGGAATCCCTGGACTCTGTGCACACCTATTTCTCATTTTGATATAGTATATACAGAGCCAGCTTCCTACAGTGATGCTTACAGAGCAGTATATATCCATAAGATTGATACAAAAAGTTTCATATTTTCTTAAAAGTGTATTGATTTATCATTTACAGGTCTTAATATAATTGAAAACTTGTAGACATTCAAATAAGAATGTACATTTTCTGATTAAAAAAATATGGAAATATATTAGTTTCAGCCACAGTTTTTCACAAATCCTAAAATAAATACAGATAAATACAGATGAAATTAGCCAAAAATAAATATGGATAAATACAGATGGAAATGTCAAAAAAGTAAGGGGCATATTTATACTCCGTTTGCGCCGGAATTGCGTCGTTTTTTTTGACGCAATTTCGACGCAAAACTAACTCCATATTTATACTTTGGCGTTAGACGCGTCTAGCGCCAAAGTCCATGGAGTTAGCGTCATTTTTTAGCGTGGACCCCTACTTTGCGTTAATGAGATGCAAGGTAGGTGTTCACGTCTAAAAAATCGACTCCGAGGCATGTGCGTCGGATTTATACTCCAGGGCAAAAATCACGGCCGGGAGTGGGCGGGTAAAAAAAAATTACGTACGGCCGCTTTTGCGACGTTTTTTAGCGCCTGCAAAAGGCAGGCGTTAAGGGACCTGTGGGCTCTGAAGGAGCCCAGAGGTGCCCTCCCATGCCCCCAGGAACCCCCCCTGTCACCCTTGCCCACCCCAGGAGGACACCCAAGGCTGGAGTGACCTATCCCAGGGACATTAAGGTAAGTTCAGGTAAGTATTTTTTTTATTTTTTTTTGTGGCATAGGGAAGCCTGATTTGTGCCCCCCTACATGCCACTATGCCCAATGACCATGCCCAGGGGACAGAAGTCCCCTGGGCATGGCCATTGGGCAAGGGGGCATGACTCCTGTCTTTGCTAAGACAGGAGTCATTTCTATGGGGGTTGGGAGTGAAAAAAAAATGGCGCAAATTGGGTTGAGGCGCAAAAATTGCCTCAACCTGACTTGCCCCATTTCTTGATGCCCAAGCTCCATTTTCCCCTACGCCGGCGCTGCCTGGTGTACGTCGTTTTTTTTAACGCACACCAGACGGCGCCGGCGGCTAACGCCGGCTAACGTCATTCAATAAATACGGCACCCGCATGGCGCTTCAGAATGGCGTTAGCCGGCGCTAATTTTTTTGACGCAAAACTGCGTTAGTGCAGTTTTGCGTCAAAAAGTATAAATATGGGCCCAAATACCATAAAACTGGGAGCCCTACTTAGAAACATATTAACACCATTGCTGGCTGTCTTTTACAGCCTGCCTTCATACAAATACTTAATTTTTTCATTTACAATGTGTTCAAACAAAGTCTGGCCATTCTATTTATTGGCAGTATTCCACAGCACAGACTATGTGACAGAGTGTTACGTAATGTCAAGTTGTGGGTGACAGCTCAGGACGTGTGATGCAAGACCGAAAGGTGAGAAGAGGTCTGAAAACAATACAGCAGGTTGAAAGTCATTATAAGGAACTATGGCCCATATTTATACTTTTTTAGTGCTGCATTTGCACCGTTTTTTGACACAAAAGCAGCGCAAACTTACAAAATACAGTTGTATTTTGTAAGTTTGCCCCGCTTTTGCATCAAAAAATTACGCAAATGCGGTTCTAAAAAAGTATAAATATGGACCTATGTGCATAAAATAGAATCATATGCTAAAATAGAGGAGCCTACTATAAAATATGAGGACAAATAGTTACAAACTGAGTCAAACATGAGTGGGACTCCAAAGATCGCTCAGAGAACTTGCTTTCATGACTAAGGCCCTCATTACAACCCTGGCGGTAAATCCCGCTTACCACCGTGCAGAAGACCGCCAACATACCACTGCGGCCGCGGAATTCCGCTACAGGTATTACGACCCACAGCCCGGAATCTGCCACAATACAGACACCCACACAAGTCCCCCACACCAAAGGTCAGTGATAAACTGGCAAAAACAAAACCTCCACCGTCACGCCAACAAGAATACGCCCACACTATCACAACCCACGAATCAACGTGGCGGTCTCTCAACCGCGGTAAACCATTGGCGGTACACACTGCCGCGCTCAAAATACACAAACATATACAAAACACAACCACATTGGACAATTCGAAATACGCACACCTGATACACATACACACACCACACCCACACACCCACAACACTATAAAACACACACACACATTACCCACAAACCCTTACTACCAGAAAATGTAAAGCAGGCCAGAGAGAGACACTACCTAAAACAACAACAGCATCCACAGACACACAACACCATCACTTACACAACATCCACGCACCTCAAACAACACACACCAACACATCCCCTCACACATTACAACAGACACCACCTCACACATCACCCACACCACATCATGGCACCTCAAAGACACCCCAGGTTCTCTGACGAGGAGCTCAGGGTCATGGTGAAGGAAATCGTCCGGGTAGAGCCACAGCTATTCGGATCACAGGTGCAGCAGACATCCATTGCAAGGAAGTTGGAGCTATGGCGCAGAATCGTCTACAGGGTCAACGCAGTGGGACAGCATAGAACACGGGATGACATCAGGAAGAGGTGGAACGACCTACGGGGGAAGGTGCGTTCCGTGGTCTCCAGACACCAGATTGCTGTACAGAGGACTGGCGGTGGACCTCCCCCCCCCCCACAACTAACAACATGGGAGGAGCAAGTCTTGGCAATACTTCATCCTGAGGGCCTTCCAGGAGTAGCAGGAGGTCTGGACTCTGGTAAGGCAAATCTTTATTACCTTATCCCCCATCCCACCTGCATGCCATCACATACTCCCACCTTTACCCTCACACCCATCACCCCAAAACCCACAGATACCCCACCAACACAACCCACACATCCCAAAACCAAGCCCTGCATGAAACACCAATGCATTGACACCCATCACCCAAGCATGGCCAGTACAGAGACTCACTCATGCCCCAAAATCACCGATCACACAAGGACCAAGCCAATAATGCAAGCACTGGAGTAGAGGGTCACTCACCCATTGCACACGATGGCACACACACATACAATAATTATCCATTTACACACTAACAGGACCCCTACCCAACATCACTGGACAGGAGGTGCCAGACATATCCAGTCCCCCCACAGAAGAGGCCCACAGTGATGACAGCAGCTCTGCACGCCTGGATCAAGATGACCAGCCCGGCCCATCTGGGACCTCGGGACAGTCGGTTCCCCTGCCACTGTCACAAGCCACCACAGAACCTCCCCCCTCAGGAAACACCACCACAGCACCTACCCAGCGGGCCCATACCGCTGTACCCAGCACACGTCAATCAGCAGTGTGTCCACCACTACAGGGAACCCAGGCAACCCCACTAACACAGGACGATCAGGGACCTGGGGGCAGTGGGCACACAGTTCAGGGGACAGAGGCACAGGATAACAGGGAAGCTTGGAGGACTGCTGTGTGACAGGGGCAGGAAAGGCCCAGGGAACCCACTCTCCACGAGGCACTCTCCAACATCATGGGAGCTTACCATCATTCCCAGGAGAAGATGGCAACGGTACTGGCCAAGTTTCAGGAGACCCAGTGGATGCAGGAGGAACGCTACCTTGGGATCAGGGAGGACTTGAAGTCCATCATCACCACCCTGGTCACCATTGCAGGGGTGCTGGCAGACCTTCTCAACACCAGGAGGGACACAGTGGCACAACAAGGGGCCCCTGACACTAGCCTGGACGATGAACAGCCCTCCATCTCCGCCGGCGCTAGTGGACAGGAGGCACCGCCACAGGAACAACAGGACACCAGCACCCCACCCCCTGCAGATGAAGAACCACCCCGCAAACGGTCCCTGAGATCCAGGAACAAGCCAGAGAAAATTGCAAAGACCCCCGCCAGGAAATGAGACCCCCCTGAATGTCACCCTTCTGTCCCACTATGTCACCCTGTCCATCCTCAAACTGCCATTGCTCCACTTCCTATGCCCCTTTGGACAATGCACCTGTGCAACAAATAGACTGGACTCCGCCATGGACATTACTCCACCATCCCCCCAGCCCAATTTCCAACCCCCTCCACTTATTAGCACAGGAATAAACACACTTCAATCACAAAACAATCTGGAATCAGTCTGTGCTTTCACAAATGTGTAATTGCAATAACTATGGAATATAGCAATGTCAATGTACTTATTCACATACCAATGTTACACAGCTGTAGGCCAGAAGTAAACATAGCAGAGGGCACAAAGTGGGACCCAGATCTGTGAAATGGAAAGTCAAAGTGACAAGTCAGGGTCCAGACACTAAATTAAAATGACTGACTTATGCTAGCTCAAACAATAGTATGAGATGTGGGAAGCAGTTACATCTTCTTACCTGTATCTCACTGGAAGTATTGCATGATGATGTTGTTTAGGTTGTCGATATCCTCTTCTTCTGCCTCCTTTTCTTCACTGTCTACAGGCTCCACAGCTGCCACAAGACCACCATCTGGCCCATCCTCCTGCAGAAAAGGCATCTGGCATCGCAAAGCCAGGTTGTGCAGCATATAGCAGGCCACGATTATCTGGCACACCTTCTTTGGTGAGTAGTATAGGGAGCCACCTGTCAAGTGGAGGCACTGGAATCTGGCCTTCAGGAGGCCGAAGGTGCATTCAATCACCCTCCTAGTTCGCCCATGTGCCTCATTGTAGCATTCCTCTGCCCTTGTCCTGGGATTCCTCACTGGGGTCAGTAGCCATGACAGGTTGGGGTAACCAGAGTCACCTGCAAATGTTGAGGGACAACTGTTAGACACACACTAACCCTTAGGGACAGCCTCATACCCAGACACCTATGTCAACTGTATTGGGACCTTGGCCTCACCTATTAGCCACACACGGTGCCTCTGGAGTTGCCCCATCACATAAGGGATGCTGCTATTCCTCAAAATGTGGGCGTCATGCACAGAACCAGGATACTGGGCATTGACATGGGAGATGTGCTCGTCAGCCAAACACACCATCTGCACATTCATCGAATGGTAGCTCTTCTGGTTTCTGTACACCTGTTCATTCCTGCGGGGGGGGGACAAATGCCACATGTGTACCATCAATGGCACCAATGATGTTGGGGATATATCCCAGGGCATAGAAGTCACCTTTCACTGTGGGCAAATCCTCCACCTGAGGGAACATGATGTAGCTCCGCATGTGTTTCAGCAGGGCAGACAACACTCTGGACAACACGTTAGAGAACATTGGCTGGGACATCCCTGATGCCATGGCCTCTGTTGTTTGAAAAGACCCACTGGCCAGGAAATGGAGTACAGACAGGACCTGCACTAGAGGGGGGATTCCTGTGGGATGGTGGATAGATGAAATCAGGTCTGGCTCCAACTGGGCACACAGTTCCTGGATTGTTGCATGATCAAGTCTGTAGGTGACTAGGATGTGTCTCTCTTCCATTGTCGAAAGGTCCACCAGGGGTCTGTACACCGGAGGATGCCACCATCTCATCACCTGCCCCAGCGGACGTGCCTTATGGAGGAGAACAGCGAGCAGAGAGTCATCCACAACTGAGGTATCACAATGTGTTATTTGCAGAAACGTTATTAATTCGTAATGTGCCAGTATCTGTCTATATTCACGGCCTAGTTAGGTGTGACGCAGTTAACATCCATCCCATGTGGCCTTCTGAAATGGCGGCTGCCTGACCTGTAAGGTGGGACAAGGGGATATGAGGTAACTGTGCTGGCGTTGTACACCATCGCAGTGGGTGGTCAAAGACCACGCCGCAATTCTGCAGTGGTTAACATTGGGCCCTATGGGTCCCAGGAGCCAATGCCGATGTACGCCGGCGGTGACGGTACGCACCGCCACGGACGTGACTGCCATTTTCTGTCTGTTCACTCACTTGATACCTGAGCTTCAACAGGAGAGGACCTGCACTGCAAGTGCTGCTGTGACCTGTGTCTGGAAGCGACGATGGCTCATGTGTCTGGGGAAAGAGCCCCTGCCTTCACTTCGGAGAAGTTGGAGAAACCAGTGGATGGGGTCCTCCCCATGTACATGCAACAGTACGGTCCTCCAGCTCCAGACAAACAGGTGAGTACACTGTGAGCATGCTGCATGGGCAATGCCTGTTTTGAGTGGTGTGGATGGAAGATACATGGGGGGCTGAGGCCTGCATGTGCGGATGGGGAGTGTATGTGCATCAGAGCATGGGTGGGAATTGGGGGGCAATGAGTATGACGGTCCGGACGGGTAATGAATTTCCTTTCCCCCTGTACCATTCCTTTAGGTCAGCGCCCACCAGAAGAAGGGTATTTGGCGTGCCATCGCCAAGGACGTCCGGGCCCTGGGGGTCTATCACAGACGGAGCACCCACTGCCGTAAAAGATGGGAGGACCTGCGCCGCTGGAGCAAGAAGACGGCAGAGGCCCAGCTGGGGATGGCCTCCCAACGTGGGGGGGGTGCCCGTTGTACCATGACCCCCCTGATGTTCCGGATCATGGCGGTGGCGTATCCGGAGTTGGATGGGCGCTTGAGGGCATCACAGCAGCCACAAGGGGGTGAGTGCACTCTCATTCAGCAGACTCAGCGTGCATTACAAGGTGTCTGGGTGGGGGCGGTGGGAAGTGGGTTCCCCTAGGCCAGGGCGAACTTGGTAGGCAAGGTCCCTTGTGAGGCAGGCCATGTGGCCCCCCAAACCCACCAGTGGTAAGAGCCATCTACACCTAGTCAGGCTCCTGTGACTTCCAGGTGTGCAGCAATTGATCTTAGGCCCGTACCCCATGGTCAGCTGAAATTTCTAGGAACTGTCAGTGCATAGTGCACAGGGCTGCTCCCTGTGTGTTGTGTCCGCCAACGGTAGTGGTGTTGCATGCACTGAACATGTCTTCCTTCTGTCTCCCCCCCCTTTTTGTGGTCTCCCTGTTCTTGTGTGCAATAGCATCATCAGGCAGAGGAGCATTGGCACCGTAGCAGGAGGGAGCTGCAACCCACTTGGCCCTGGAGGGCGAAACAACGGAGTCTGAAGCCACCAGTGGGACAGGGGGCGAGGGGAGCTCCACGGCGGGGACAGGAGCAGACAGCAGTGACAGCGACTCCTCCTCTGATGGGAGCTCCCTTGCGGTGGCGGGCACCTTTGTGTCCACTGCATCAACAGGTACAGCCGCCACCCCCCCTACCAGCACCACCCTCCCAGCAGCCCCTCAGCGTGTGTCCCAGATCCACACACCCAGGAGGGTGGGCATCTCCTTCGCCACAGGCACCTCAGGCCCTGCCCCAGTAAGCCCTGCTGCCCTCAGTGAGGAGGCTATTGACCTCCTGAAATCCCTCACTGTTGGGCAATCTACCATTGTGAATGCCATCCGGGGTGCAGAGAGGCATTTGCAAAAAACAAATGCATACCTGGAGGGCATTCCTTCTGGGCAGGCAGCCCAACAGAGAGCATTTCAGGCTCTGGCCTCAGCACTGATGGCAGCCATTGTCCCTGTGTCCAGCCTCCCCCCTCCAAATTCCTCCACCCAGACCCAATCCCCTGTACCTCAGCCTATCCCAAGCACACCCTCAGACCAGCATGCCCACTCATCAACACACAAGAGTGGCTCAGGCAAACATAAGCACCACACATCCCCCACAGGCACTCAAACAAGCACCATCCCCATGCAGACACAGCAACATCCACTGCCTCCACTGTGTCCCCCTCTTCCACGTCCTCCTCCTCCCTCCCTGTCTCGTCTCCACTCACACCTGCATGCACTACATCCTCAGCCACTGCCTCCATCACCAGCACACCCATCACCACACATCGCTCATGTGCACTCACCACCCCCACTAACATTCACACATCCCCAGTGTCCTCTCCCAGTGTGTCAGTGAGAAATCCTCCAAAAGTACACAAACGCAGGCACACACCCACCCAACAGCCATCCACCTCACAACAGCCTCCGGCCCATGCACCTTCACCCAAATTCAGCAGATGTACACCTCCTACAACCACTACCTCTACCTCCACTCCCAAACCCCCTCCATCTTCCCGTCCCAGTGTGTCTAAAAAACTCTTCCTGGCTAGCATTAACCTCTTCCCTACACCTCCCCCCCTCGTCCTTCCCCTAGGGCCAGGCTTTCCAGGTACCAGCCCAGCACCTCAGCCACCACATCCCCAGGCACAGTGGTGCCAGCAACTGCAGGGTCATTGAGTGTGCCACCCATCAGGGCTAACAGTGTGCCACGGAGCGAGGGCAAGGACATTTCGCCTCCTGCCAGGGTGAAAAAGATGCCCACATCCCAGAGGGAGAAGCTGAAAGTACCAGCCACCAAGGGCTCAGCAAAAACCAAAGGGGATAGTGGCAAGTCAACTGCGGCACCATCAAAGCTGGGGAAGGGCCAAAAGCTGAAGAGCAGGTCAGGAGAGGGCATGGTGGCACGGACTGAGGGACCAATGTCACACTTTCTGTCCATGACCACGCCAACCTGTACGGCGGCGAAAACCGCTAGCTGCCCCACCACCTGCACCGCCACCTGCACCGCCACTGGCACGTCTACAGCCTCAGCGACAGTCCCCAGCCGCTTCCCCAGTGAGCAGCCATCCGAGGTTGCAGGAGACATCCTACTGTGTCCCTCAGCAGGTGCTGACCCATGCACAGCCACCAGCACCTCCGCCACAGACACCGCCGCAAGAACCACTGTGACAGACACAGCCGCAAGCACCGTTGCGACAGACACCGCCGCAAGCACCGCCCCGGGCACGTCTACAGCCTCAGCAGGTGCTGATCCATGCACCGCCGCCAGCACCGCCGCCACAGACACCGCCGCAAGAACCGCCACGACAGACACCGCCGCAAGCACCGCTGCGACAGACACCGCTGCAAGCACCGCCACCTGCACCGCCCTGGCTCGTCTACAGCCTCAGCGACAGTCCCCAGCCTCTTCCACAGTGGGCAGCCGTCCGAGGCTGCAGGAGACGTCCTGCTGTGCCCCTCAGCAGGTGCTAAGCCATGCACCGCCGGCAGCACCGCCGCCACAGACACCGCCGCAAGCACTGCCACTGGCCCCGCTGCCTCCTCGGACACAGGCAGCACCGCTGACATGGCTACCATCCCCAGTGGTCAGTCATCTGAGGCTGGAGGAGACTTCCTGGACCCTGGGCAGCTTCCATGAGGCATGAGTTCCATCACTGTTTGCACCAGCAGGTGGAAGGTGCAGCCGCAGCAGTGTGGGGTAAGTCGCTGCCTCCATGGCGTATCATGGTACCTGAACCTCGCCAATCTCGTGGCACGCACACCCAGGTGAGGGAATTGTACCGGCCACACTGCACGTGGAGCACTCTGGGCACCATGCACCCTCCAGAACCAGTGGAGATTCACATCCACTACCTCAGTCCTTGGCAGGATGAAGCACTCTGGGCACCATGCCCCGTCCACAACCAGTGGAGTATCACATCCACTACCTCAGTCCTTGGCAGGATGAAGCACTCTGGGCAGAAGGCCCCCTCCAGAACCAGTGGAGACTGTTATCCACTTGAGAGACTGTGGCTTTGCACTCCCCAGGATAAAGCAGTGGGCAAACCACCCACTTGAGAGACTTGAGATACTGTGGCTTTGCACTCCCCAGGATAAATCAGTGGGCAAACCACCCACTGGAGAGACTTGAGAGACTGTGGCTTTGCACTCCCCAGGATAAAGCAGTGGGCAAACCACCCACTGGAGAGACTTGAGAGACTGTGGCTTTGCACTCCCCAGGGTACAGCAATGGACATGGAGCCCCCTCGTGCAGCAGTGGCGTTGTGCGTTCATCAGGCTGAGGCACCCCCTCCCCCTCCCCCTGAGGTGCCTGTGTATTTTCGATCTGATGCCCCAGCAGTGCTCTCTCCGTTTCGAGTCAGGTATCATGTGTGGGCTTAGCCCATGCATTTTGGGCCCAGTGGTCCACGGACAATGCAACACTATCCGGACTTGTGTAGTTAGTGTACATATTTGTATATGCTGAATTTTGACTTTGGACTAATGGATTTTTAATTAACAATTGTTACAATCATTTCCTTTTGTCCTTGCGTTCTTCCAGGGGGTGGGAGGTGTATATGTAATGTTGCTGCATGTATTTGTGTGTATGTTGTTGTGAGGGTGAGGATGGGGGTGATGTGTGTTGTGTGTTTGTGTCACTCTCTTTCCTCCCCCCCTCCCCTGTGTTGTAGGTGCAGTACTCACTGTGGTCGCCGCCGCCGTTGTTCGTACTCCTGGTAGAAGAGGAGGTAAACCAACATGGGTAACACCTGAAGTTCGGGCTCCATGGTGTCCTGGTTCCTCGTTGTGTGTCGAGAGGTGAGTGGTTTCCCTTCTGTGTACTGTTTCCGCCATGCTTTTGATGGCATTGGTTACGCCCCGGAAAAGGTGGCGGATAGGCCTCTTGTAATACGGTGGGCGGTACTTTGTCTTCTGCCTGCCTGTTTGCGGTATTACCGCCGCTTTAACACCGACCGCCAGGGTTGTAATGAGGGCCAAAGTCAAGGGAAATAAACTTGAAATCAATACAGCAAAAACAAAAATAAAGTCAATTGACCTGGGCCGCCGCCCAAAATCAACCTTGGAGAAGAAATGCTAGAGGAGATTCAAAGTTATAAGTATTTGGGACTGTACATAGATAATAGACTAACCTTCCAAATGCATATGCAGTATGTTGTTAAGAACGGAAATGCTCTGATGTATGCAATCCGTGCACTTACAAAGAATTTGGATGGTCCCTCTTCCAAGCCATTACTGGTGGTCATGGCGGCTAACTGCTTACCGACAGTAGCATACTCAAGTGTTGTCATGCACGGAAAAGATACTTCAATCTTAGATAGATTACAAGTAAATACATACAAAGGAATGTTTATCCTCCCACAGCGTGCTTTACCTCCCAAGTTTGCCCGGAATTCGGCCTAATGCAACAAGTCCTAGGGAGAAGTTACAACACTATTAAAACATGGTATAAAATCTGGGCAAACCGGGCTAGTATATTAAATAATGCTGTTAAAATGCACTCCATCTTAGATGATAAAAACAGGCTAACCAGACGCATCCACGCTTGGATGATCTTGCAAAAATGTGACCTGTTGGAACCAGCCTCATATCTAAGTATGACATTCTCGGTGCACTTAAAGAGAAGACTAATGGCAATTTGTTTCGCCATCTTGCCATCTTTGGCTGACTGTCTTGGAAAAACAATGGCCCGAATACGTGCAGATTATGTGGTGCTGTAAAGGAGGATATTACCATGTGGTTTGTATACCACATAGGGTGGCGTTAACAAGGCACAAAGGGGAGGAATACTATTATTCCTCCTCGTTTTCTGCTTTTTCTATGTGTGAGGCATTCTGCAGCACGCACAGAAAGAGCAAAATGCCAGAAATGATTGTTTATGTGCAGGAAGGGACACCTTACCGCATATAAACACTCAAACCCCTCAATGCAGACATCCTTGCACGATGGTGCAAGGATGCCTGTAGTGCTAGGCAGCTCAATTTAGCACCAGTGCAGGGGGAAACGCAGGGGTGCGCCATATTCTAATAAATACAGCACATCCCTGTGTTTCTAAAGTGATGCAGCGCACCACTGCCAATTTTGGCGCAGCACTGCGCTGAGCCACTTTTTAGTAAATCTGGCCCCAAGTTTTTTACTTCCTGAGCAGTTGCTGGGAGGTGGCTCTATCTGAATCTTGTTGCAGCAATCCCATGGGGTCCTGCAGATTAAGGTCTGTGTGAGGCAGTATCCCAGCTAGAAGCACACACAATCTGTGGGGCTGGCGACTGCAGACAGATCCCATGAGAGATTAAATAAATTACATGCAACAGTCTTGTGTAAATTTGGAGACCAAGGCGGAGAATGAAAGTGAATGCTTTGAGGGGAGATGTGAAGGGAGAGGCAATGTGTAGTTTGGAAGAAACACTGCAGGGGATATGGTCTATGTGGCGATGTGCTGATTGTAGATAGGAGTAAGAAAAAAAATCCCAGAATGCCCATTGATTTAAAAGCAAACCCCAGGCTATTGGCAAACCCCAGGCTATTGGCATTTCCAGTAGCTACAAGATCTCACCTTTACGCCTTCTCAAACATTTTCTCATCCTTGGCCCCTTGCGTTGTGCAGTACACTACAATCTTCTCATTTTATGGAGGCCGAAGGACTGCGCTGTGTAATGGGCTTTGAATAATATTATTACTATCATCACTTCTGCCAAGCTTTGGCCTATACGAGTGGCATGACCTGTCAGCATCCATTGGTTTACTCACTCAAACATTTACCCAGCCATGTCCCCTTGCAAGCACCTATTATAGCCTTAGAACCCGCCGTAGTGGGCTCTACCAGCCATTAAAGGCCCGCTCCCGCGTTGAAGGCCCGGGCCGAAGGCGAGGGCCTTTAACAAGGGAGAGGGCCTTTAATGGCCTGTAGAGCCCGCTACGGCGGGTTCTAAGGCTATTAGAACATTCTGCCACTCGGGAGCAGAATGTTCTATTAACTAAAACAAATTCCTCACGGAGATCCAAACATTCGAATGTTCTAATCAACCATACACCCATGCACATGCCCAACCATCCATCCAAGTACCTACATACCCCTTAATGTAATGTGCATTAGATCAGTGATGTATCTATCCACAAACCCATTAATTCATTCTGGTATCTGCGCATTTCTATTCATACACTCAAATATAAACTTGCCAATAAATGAGAAGCAGTTTCATTTTGCAAATAGTGAGATCTACTGGTTTTGCCAGTCCTTATAGGCTCCAGTGTTTTGACTAAATGTTAGTAACACTTTCAAAATCAAAAACACACTATTTAGCTCTCGCTAACCACTTGCAACTCATTATTTCTTTATACATCAAGTCCAAGGGTCTGAACAGGTCTGTTGGAAAAAAAGGCATGAATTTCCAAGTGGAAATCTACATTTTTATACTTTTTTAGCGCCGCATTTGCGTCGTTTTTTGACGCAAAATCGGAGCAAACCTATGCCCCATTTGCGTCAAAAAAGACGCAAATGCGGCGCTAAAAAAGTATTAAAATGGGCCTTTGGCTCGTATTTATACTATTTTTGCGCCGCATTTGCGTCGTTTTTTGACGCAAAAACGGCGCAAACTTGCAAAATGCCATTGTATTTTGTAGGTTTGCGCCGTTTTGGTCAAAAAGCGGCGCAAATGCGGCGCTAAAAAAAGTATAAATACGGGCCTTTGTGTCTTCGGGCAGAGAAATAGCTTTGAAATATCAAAAAGTAACTGGGATTGACATAGGGCGAGTTACTACCATTAGATTAGTAATACTGGAAGCACTGATTGGCACTGATTGACTCACCCATTAATGTTATCAGTAGCTCTGCTGAGTGGGGGGGGGGCACACAAGTGTAACTACCGACAGAGCATATTCATGTGATGTCAAGATACTTCCATGCCATCCATTACACCAGTAAACCAAGCCAGTAATCTACCTAGTCTTTTGTCGTTATTTCTGGGAGCTACTTCACACAAAGGCATTTACATCTCTCTATAAGTAGCCTCTGCTTTGATTTAGACAGAACTTTCCTAACCCCCATTACCCAAAATGTTATATGTGTGCTAAAGGCAATGTATATTTGTTTCCTTTAAAATAATGGTATTCAAGACTAGAAAGTATGCACAAGAACATAAATGTACAAATTTAATCTGCTACTAAAAACATAGGAAAAAGTGAAATAATCTATTGAATAAGCGAAAGAAATGTATAAAAATAAAATATGAAAAATATGTATATACATAAACAAAGACTACAAGCAAGCAAGAAAAGGCATTAAGCAATGATGGTAAAATTGTGTTTGATGGATTAGAAGTTATAAAGAAAAATGTCCACGAAAAATGAAAACTCAAAAAATTTAAGAGTTTACCAAAATTACAATTCAAGAAAAACTCTTCATTTTTCCAAAATACAGACATATGTTCCTAATTAAAATACATAGTAATAGGGCAGCAAGTCTGGACATTCCACTGATCCATGGGGGTGAAGCAATATGTTTTGACTTCCACATTCATAGGATTATTCTTTTATCAAGTATCTGGTGTGTCGTCTGCCACAGTTTGCAAAATGTGTAGAGTATTTTCAGTTTACCAACGTCATTCAGGGTAATCGTGTCTTTATTGGAAATAAGTGACGTGTCAAGGATAAGAAGGCCTAGTTTCACAAAAACATCAGACCATAAAAAGCAACAATGAGGCATTGAAGAATAAATATAGTTAAGTGGCTAAACTGCCAGCTTTGGATTCTGGGAGCATGGATTCAAATCCCAGTCTTCACACTAGACTGAACATTGTGTAAATCTGGGCAAATGACTTCACTTAATCTCGGTGTGCCTAAAAATCTCAAATATGTATAGTGTAGTTCAAAAAGCATGATTCAGTTAATGTGCATTTATTTGAGCCTATTATCTTTCAATATACATTGGATCGAGTAAATCACCAACATCTTAACACAAAACTCTTAAAGAAATTGATAAATGTATTTCCATATGAGAGTAATCTCTCTTTTTTTAGATTATAAACAACACCGTCTATTGTGGAAAAATATAACAGCCCTAGGTCTTCGGAATCCATTTTTTGGTGGGGCTCCTCAGCATGCACACTCATGATGAAGCAGAAAATGAAGGTTTTGATTTATTAACGCATAAACGTAGTGTGAAACAATCATGTGTGATATTAACCGAACTAATAAAGATTATACGGGGACAAAATGTGCCCTCAGAGTAGTTTGCCATCATTTATATGCGTGCTTTATATAACGTGGTGTATTAGAATTGCACTAATCCGACATAATCATAAACGTGTGCTACGATTTGCTTATTTGAAATGCCTTAGCTTAGCATTACTTTAGCGGAGGCTTTGGCCTAGTTGTCTGGTCTCACGGTTTAGATGTTCGTATTTTTCCACTGTGCTATTAAACGTGTATTTCTGCTTGAAGCTGTACTTTTCCACGGAGACTGTTCACATGCTTATCTTAAAGTTGGTGCCAGCATGGCATATTTTCTCTTTAATTCAAGGTCGGCTTGCAGGTGCGGACAATGGAGGCTCTGAGAGTAAGCTAATCGGGAGACAATGTTGCAACTTGCGTACCCATCTCCAAGGATAATGTATGCTTAAGTAAAAGCTTGAGAACTGTCGTTTTTGATTGGTCAATTTGAAGCTAACCTATGAACCCACCAATGGAGACCCTACTGGACTTGAACTGTTGTCTATAAAACCCAGGTGCACGAGAGGGAAGCTCTCTCTATCTTCGGACATCCCGCCATTTTGACTTCGTAGCTACTATGACCCATTTTGCTGCGACGCCATTTTGAGAGACTTTGATGCTTTCTCTAATCGAGAGAAAGAGACCTTAATGATTCTTGCCCTAGAGACTTAACTTTGATTTGCCCCTTTGCATGAAGTAGTAATCTTATCTTGCCGTCGTGAGGCAATTGCCCCGTTCACCTTTGCCCCTTTTGTCCCGGCCCTATGCTGATCGAGAAACGATACCTGTGGGACGAAGACTTCATTGATTGCTGATTGGAATTGGTAATTATGAAAGGAAATTGTAAAATTGCATTGTGTTTTCTTTAGGTAACCAACTGCTGATTTTGATAAGGACCCTAGCTAGGAGTTTTCTAAATTGATGTTGCCAAATTGTTTTGCATGAAGTCCCACATGCTGATGCTAATTTGAGGTTAGACGAGGATTCCATATGTCGCACGATGCAATTTGAGATCTTGTTATGCTGACTAAATGTATGCAATTAGCCCATTACAGATTATCGTATTAGTGCTTTGCATTGCCATTATCGAATGCCTTGTGATTCAAATGCTACATAGATTACACTTGTTTCGACGCTATGGACAGCTATTAATGTTCATATATGTTTATCATTTGGTGTTGAGACACATTTATATCGTGCTAGCTTTGTTAATATAGGGAAATAAATTCACTAACTTTGCAATAAACTGGTGTGGTTATTCCTGGCTGAAAGGTCAGGGTTCGCCGAAATGTATTCTGGATTAATTGTTAAGTGTTATGTTGTTCAAGGTGTTGCTTATGTTCGTTATTGATTATCGATTAGATGAGACTGTTCGATTAATAGTACAGAGAGTTCCCACATAGTCAAAAGATTCATCGACCTAAAGAGCGTCCGAACGCAGGTAAATTGTTACCACGTTCCGCTCTATCAGTAGATGGTAGCAGAGGACGGTTACGTCTTTTGGGACCCTGTACCATTAGAGTACATGGTGTCGAATTAACGGTTACGCATTTTGAGGCCTCATTTGAGAAGTTGAATTAGATTTTCTTGGATAAAACTGACTGACAAGATGAGGATGGGCTAGGTCCACCGCGACTTTCCCGGGATCTCGAAGCTTGCGAATGGAGAGAAAAGAGATGTGGAATCAGCGTTGGCGGTACTAGTGATGGTATGAGTGAAGTTAGGGTTTTGCGCTTGCACAGCTTATTGCCGCAGAGTGTGTGAAAAGGTTGTGAGGATTTTTCTTTAAGGATAGCGGAGGTGCGACTCCGAGTGTAGAAGTAGAGAAGTCGTCGAACTTCATAGAGACATCGGAGGTGCGGCTCCGAGTGTGAGAGTAGGGAAGTCGTCGAACTTCATGTGCGTCTGGCGCTTTGTGCATAAAAAGGTCCACGTGGTTGTTGTTGTTGAGACGGGCCCTGCGAGGTCAAGAGACTCCGGAGTATGTTGATCCATGTTGTGGTCTGGGCGGTTTAGTAGGTTGATCGGGCGTGGTCAACGAGTGGGTACGTGTGTTAGGGAGTGATAGGAACTTCGACT
The DNA here is from genome assembly GCF_031143425.1 of Pleurodeles waltl. Taxonomy (NCBI): domain Eukaryota; kingdom Metazoa; phylum Chordata; class Amphibia; order Caudata; family Salamandridae; genus Pleurodeles; species Pleurodeles waltl. The sequence continues at coordinate 307,000,710 of NC_090437.1, read as the reverse complement.
TCGGGCTTTGACAAGAGTCTAAGTGCACTAGAACAGATCATTGACAAGTTGAGAGTAGGTCTGCGGGTCAGATTTGCTTGCGAATGTGGGGACTGAGAAAGACCGAATAGCGGCGGAGGCTGGTGAAAGAGATCGAATAGTGGCCGAGGTTAGTGAAAAGTCCCTAAGGTCCTGAAGCGATTACGTTACCCTTCCTGTAGTAAACCGACAGATCTGTTTAGTTTTTGGTAGCTCGCGATACATGCAAAAAGTTGTTACGGGAGGAACTGAGTGAAGGAGGATTAGCCGCGAGGCTTTGTCAGCCGCAGTGTGTGTGAGTGTGACGTCACTAAGAGCCGCGCTGGGATAGGTTGGTTGGAGAGAAGGGTCGCGCACGGATTGGACACAGTCCGTGGGACTCGATTGGAAGGGGAAAGGCAGGTGAAGAGTATTCCGGGAATTAAAGTCACCTATTGATTACAAATTTTGTGGAATAACAGTGACCTATTGATTATAAAATTTGTGAATTAAAAGACGAGAAAATGAAATTCCTTAAAGCATTCAGGAGCGCGATGAAGGGAGAGTCATACATTAAAGCGAGCGTAGGAGAGGAAACGCCGCCCGAGGGTACACCAGCTTACATTGTGATGGAAGAAAAGGGGGTAGCTCCGTGTCTTTGGCTAAAGCAATGGCACAAGTTGACAGAGAAACATGGGAGCGTAGCATTCCCGATACATGGGACATTCAATATAAGGGTCCTAGAGAATTTGAGATTCGCGATGTATGACATGAAGGTGCCTCCAAGGCCAGCACAGTTTGAGGCTCTAGCAATTTGGGAACTCATGGCTAGACAGCAACAGAAAAACAAGTTTGAAACAAGGATGAGGAAGGTAGAAAAGACACTAGCGGATGCTAGGTGGGATAGTGCGCAGAAGGTGTGGAGGTCAGATGTATTGCAGGGAATAAAATTGTTCCCAGCAATCACTAAGGATGAAGAGGAGACAGGTAAGAAAGCTACCTGTAAGACAGACAGGAAATGTTCCAAGGATAGAGAGGACGAGGAAAAGCTGAGAAGAGAAGAGGAGTTAGAGGATGAGGAGTTGATAATGCAATTGCTAAACGACCGTCCACCGCCTTATGCGGAGAATGGACAAGGTCCAAGTACCAGTTCTGCCCCTCCGGCATCGGTACAGAACAGTGAAACGCAGAATCCAGGAGCACCATCGGGATCTAAGGATCCGAGTTTACTGCTCACCCCACAGATACCGCAGGTTAGGAGAATGTATCCAGATGTGCCCGTGTTGAAACCAGCAGAAAATTATCAGCCGCAGATGCCAGGGTACTACAGCAGTAACAACAGTGGAGGAATGATTCTAGATCCAACCGTAAGGGGCGTACAGAATGGTTACAACCCAACAATGGCACAAGCTGAATCAACTCAGTTTATGATGCCTCAAAAGCAGATGCAGGGAGGAAATGTTCATGCTCAAATGACGGGGAGTCAGATGGGCATGCCGGCAATGATGGCCCATAATATGGGGATGAACATGCCTCAGAATATGGGAAATGGACAAAATCCAGATGCGATATCACTGCCCATTACCGTAGGTCCAGTGGTACCTTTGTATAGTCAGCCTAACTTAGGTATGAGCAGTCATGGACAAATGCTGCAGAATGGGACAGAAAGAAGGTGCATAGAAAACACTCCAGGGATAACTCCGATAGCGACTCAGCCAACTGGGTCTGGGTCCTTGATGGAGTTTAGTCCCGTATGCGCTCAGTCAACACTGGTGAGGTCGAGCCCCCCACTGATAATACCATTAACATCAAACACTGAAAAGTTGCCGCAACCATCGATGGCAGTCGATGTGAATGCTACACTGATGGGGGTAAATGCGCAACAGCTGACACAGTGGTTCAACAGTCTAAATTCCACACAAAGTTCAGACAGTGGGAAAGGAGACGATTACTTGAGCAGGATGAGGCTGAACATGGAAGCACAAGAATTGGTGGAAGGAAATATGGGTGTGAACAGGTTAGAATCCTACACGGAAGAGGAATTGAGGTATCTATGTCCAAAGATCACGAAAGAGGTAAACAAGGTAAATAACAGTTTGCAGGAAGTAGCAGACAGGAACGGGATTGACATAGGCAAGACGAAACACTTGAGCAGGAGCTATAGGTTGGATTTTGGGACCACAGATTTTGAACACATGAGATCAGCAGGTATGAAGGCACACCTTAGAGAATTGTTGCAGAGTGCCCAAGTGTGGAGGTGCTTAGACAAGTGTGAAAGCAGATGGGTAAAGAGGAAGGATAAGAGGAGGGACAGTGCCACAGAGCACAATGAGAAAGGACCGCAGAGTAGTGATACAGTAACTATGTTACCAATGAGGGAGACAGCAGGGGGAAAATTAGTACATGTACCATGGCACAGGAGCGATATTCAGTCTTTTACGAATGATTTTCCCAAACTGAGAGAGAAGCCGATTGAATGGTATCAACAGACTGATAGGTTTGTGAAGCTTGCCAAATGTCTCTGGGAAGACCTGAACACTTTATTCGAGATTGTGATTCCGGCAGATTTGTGGGAGGATTGCAAAAGAGCTGTAGGTTGGCCGACAAGTGAACCAGAGAGAGACAGAGAGACGGGCGCACCATCACCTATGGTGATATGTCTGTACTATAAGGTGATTGAGCATTTGAAGACAAAGGTTGCCGCGAAAAATGTGGATTGGCAGAAAATTGATCGAACTGCCCAAGAGGCTAAAGAATCGATTCATAGTTACTATGAGAGGTTGTTGAAGGCGTTCAAGAATTACAGTGGCACGGAAGCAATTGAGGCGAAAGATATGCTTCATTTTGTGTTCAGATTTGTGGAAGGGTTGAGACCAGAGAAAAGTCAGATGATAAAATCGCATTTGATCTGCTGGCAGTCGAAACCGATTGATGAAGTCTTGACTTATGCGAAATACTGTAGCGATGAAATTGAGGTGAAACAGAAAAAGCTGAAAGAGAAGGTGATGATGATGCAGCTTAAGGCGGCTCAGACAGGCTTGCAAGGGTTGCCAGGGATGCAAGGGTTCCAACAGCAGGTACCGCAACAGCAGCCGCAGTTGCAGGGAAACATGGTGTTTCAGCAACAGCAGCCGCAGTTGCAAGGAAACATGGCGTTTCAGCCACAGGGCAGAGGCAGAGGTAGAGGAGGTTTTGTGAATAATGGTCCGGATTTGAACACTGTTGTGACGGGTGTGCAGGCAATGAAGAAAGTGATGCCGTGTCATGCGTGCGGAAACGTAGGTCATTGGAAACGCGAGTGCCCGATGGTGGTGCAGGAAGGCGCAGGTGCAGGTGTAGGTGTTGGTCAGCAAAACAATGATGTCAATGCATTTCAGACAATGAGAGGACCGAAAATGAGAGATCTAAACCCAAATTTTCAGACCATAAATCAATTGCAGGGATTACAACCTATGCAGCCGCAGCAGATGCAGATGCCCCGTGTGCAGATGACGCAGATGCAGCCGATGCAACAGCAGTTACCTATGGTACCTAATCAGCAAATGCAAATACCTTTGGCACCAATGAGTCAGCAGCAAATGATGGTTCCTCCACAGGTAACGGGTCAGGTAATGAGCACAAACGGCACAGTACAACAGTTCCCATTACACAGCGAGAGTGGAATAAACAACGTATGGGAGAGTGAAAGTTCAGGAGAAGAAGGAGACTGTGTGCTTGCGGCATCCTTGGAAGTCGATCAAAGGGGTCCGTACGTAGAAGGAAGAGTAATGGGTCATCGTGTTTCATTCTTGGTTGACACGGGAGCCACACGTTCAACTGTTAAGAGCAGTGAAGTACCAAATTTGCCACTCTCAGGGAGGACAGTTCAAGTGGTGGGGGTAGCAAACAGACATCTGACGAACCCCATAACAGATCCGGTACCAGTCAACATTGGTAACTATCAAGGGGTACATCAGTTTGTGGTGTGTGACTCAAGCCCGATAGCACTGTTAGGAAGAGACCTATTGTGTAAATTGGGTTGCTCGATCATGTGTTCAAACGAAGGAATAACAATAGAGACGAGCAATGATGGGGAAGACGAGGACAGTGTAGAGGGGGATGAGATAGAAACAGTTGACGAAAAGTATCCTCTGATTTGTCTTTTACCAATGATAACTGAAGAAGATATCCCAGCAGAATTACGGGAAACAGTCGGAAAGGAAGTGTGGGACATGACAGGGAAAGAGGTGGGATTGATGAAAGGAGTAGAACCAGTAAAAGTGATGGTAAAGCCCAATGCGATCTTTCCCCAGACCCCACAATACCACATGCCACAAGATACCCTCATGAAAGTTGCCCAACTTATTGACGAATTCGTAAAGCAGGGAGTACTAAAAGAAGTATTAAGCAGCCCATGTAATTCACCGATAATGGGACTAATGAAGCCAAGTGGGAAAGTCCGACTTGTACAGGATTTGAGAAAAATAAATGACATCATAATCAAGTGCTGCCCTGTCGTACCGAATCCAGCTGTGATAATGTTTCAGATCCCTTGTGAAGCTGAGTGGTTCTCAGTCATCGATTTGTCACAAGCATTCTTTTCTGTGCCTCTTCATGAGGACAGCCAATTCCTCTTTTGTTTCAAATTCCTAGACAGAGTATACAGTTGGTGTCGAATTCCTCAAGGGTTCTCTGACTCACCGTCGATATTCAATCAGGTTCTAAAGAAAGACTTGGAAGAGTTAGAGTTGCCATTCGAGTCAACCTTAGTACAGTACATTGACGACTTACTGGTTGCATCGAAGACAGAAAGTGGCTGCACAGCCGATACCATTGCTCTGTTGAACCATTTGGGAGGGAATGGACACAAGGTGTCTCCTTCCAAACTGCAGTTCTGTCAGAAGAAAGTGAAATACTTGGGTCACCAAATAGAAAAAGGGTCACGGAAAATAATGAAGGAAAGAATTACAAGTGTACTTCAAATGAGTCCACCAAAGACAAGGAAGGAGGTGAGGAAGTTTTTGGGAATGGTGGGATACTGTCGCCAGTGGATTCCCAACTTCTCGTCTCTAGCGAAGCCTTTGCTGAAATTGACCCAGAAGGATGCCTTGGATCAGATCGAACTGAAAGGGGATGAGATGGATGCTTTTGTTGAATTAAAGGAATGCATGTGCAGGGCTCCAGCTTTAGGTATGCCTGATTACACGAAGCCTTTCACATTGTTTTGTCATGAACGTGATGCATGTTCTTTGTCTGTCTTGACCCAAGCCCATGGTGGCGTAAACAGACCAGTAGCGTATTTTTCAGCTACTCTGGATCCGGTTGCAGCAGCACTCCCAGGGTGTTTGCGCGCCGTAGCAGCAGTTGGTATCAGCCTCACTCAGAGTGAAGGAATAGTGATGGGACACCCAGTAACAGTCATGGTCCCTCACTCAGTTGAGATACTTTTGACCCGCTCCCGAACGCAGCACATGACTGGAGCAAGACTCACAAGGTATGAAACGACTATTCTGGGCTCACCGAATGTGCAGCTGAAAAGGTGCACCACGTTGAATCCAGCTACCTTGCTTCCTGGAGAAAATGCTGAAATTGAGAACGCTGAAGACGTCGAGCATGACTGCCTTCAGGTGACTGAATTTTGCACAAAACCCCGACCGGATATCAAAGATACAAAACTTGATGAAAATGACCAAATTCTTTTTGTTGATGGTTCATGTCTAAGAGATGGGGTGGGAATTTTGAAAGCAGGATATGCTGTATGTACTGTGACAGGGGTCTTGGAAGCGGGATGGCTCCAAGGAGTCTATTCTGCACAAGTAGCAGAACTTGTAGCCCTTACTAGAGCATGTCAATTATCTGCATTGATGAAAGTCACCATTTACACTGATAGCCAATACGGGTTTGGGATTGTGCATGACTTCGGACAACTATGGTCACAGAGAGGTTTCCTGACTTCTTCAGGATCCCCAGTGAAAAATGGGGAGAGAATAAGGGAGTTGTTACATGCCATTCAAGTGCCAGCTGAAGTTGCAGTGGTAAAGTGCAGTGCTCACACGAAAGGACAGGACTATGTGTCTCTGGGAAACGCCTATGCAGATCAAGTCGCAAGATTTTGTGCCTTGAACTGTATATTGTTAAGGGATGATTGGAATACAATAAGTGAACCAGAACTCGAACCAGCTGAAGCATTTGCCTTGAAGGTCGTAGATACAATAGAAGAACTAAAAGCACTACAAAGTAATGTTAGGGAGGATGAAAGAGATTCCTGGATTAAATCACAATGTATAAAGAGACAAGACGAGCTATGGGTTTCACATGAGGGAAAATTTGTTTTGCCAAATAGTCTCTTATCACAGCTTGCGCGGTTCTATCATGGGCAAGCTCACCTAGGGAGAGATGCCATGATAAGATTGTTCAAAACTGATTGGTTTAACCCCAGATTTCGTCAAGCTGCAGAAGCAGTTTGCCATCGATGTGTCACTTGCCAGCAGATGAACCCAGGAAAAGGAACAGTTGTGAACGCGAGTCACATTGGTAGGGCAAGCGGTCCTTTTAGTCGTATGCAGATGGACTTCATTGAGATGCCTGTGCATGGAGGTTTAAGATACGTGTTGGTGATTGTGTGCATCTTTAGTCATTGGATTGAGGCATACCCTACACGTAGAAATGACAGTCTTACAGTTGCCAAGCTATTATTGAGGGAGTTAATACCACGTTTCGGATTCCCGATCTCTTTAGAATCAGATAGGGGAAGTCACTTCAACAATGAGGTAATGAAGTTACTTTGCGAAGCACTGAACATTGAGCAAAAGCTGCACTGTAGCTATCGCCCTGAGGCATCAGGACTGGTGGAGCAGATGAATGGTACGCTGAAGTCGAGAATGGCAAAAATATGTGCATCAACAAATTTTAAATGGCCTGACGCATTGCCCTTAGTGCTAATGTCAATGAGAAACACTCCGGATAGAAAAACTGGATTGTCCCCGCACGAAATTCTCATGGGCAGGGCTATGAGACTTCCTGCAGTTCCCGCAAACATGCTTTTGAATATTACAGATGATATGGTGTTAGACTACTGCAAAGGTCTGGCTGACGTGGTTCGCTCTTTCTCTCACCAGGTGGAAGCGACCACCTTGCCACCGATCCAAGGTCCAGGACACGCACTGAAAGCAGGTGACTGGGTCGTGATAAAGAAGCACGTGAGGAAGTCGTGTCTGGAACCCCGTTGGAAAGGCCCTTTCCAAGTGATCCTGACGACAACTACCGCTGTGAAGTGCGCGGGGGTTCCCAACTGGATTCACGCCAGTCATACAAAGAAGGTGTTGTGTCCCACAGATGAGGAAGTTGAAGCGCTGAAACTACCAGTGCCTGATAAAACGGTGCCGAGTGCTGGGACAGAACAAAAGCGAACTGAAAGCGAACAAGCAACAGTAGGAGAAAAAGAGATATTATTGGAGAACGAAGAGTCCGACTCACTTGGGGAAGACCAAGGAGAAAGTTCAGACAGCGACGACGAAGCTGCAGGTGACAAAGAACCTGAAGCAGCTGAGGGTAGCAAAAAGCCTGAAGCAGCTGAAGGTGACAAGGAACCTGAAGCAGCTGAAAGTGATACAGAGCCTGAAGAAAGTAACGGTGACGAAGGTCTCGAAGAGAGTGAGAAGGCAGGAGAGCCTGAGCAGAAGGGGGCTTTCCCAGAAACAGACGATACAGAAAAAGAAAAGGGAAACGTGACTGATTCCCCTGAAGGTGGGAACCAAGAAGGACAGAACGAAAAAGCTCAAACCTCTACAGAAAAGGTCGCAGGTCCATCAAATGGACACGGTGCAAAAAGAAGACTAAGTATCTCACCGATAAAAGAAAAGGGTAAAGAAGGTTTGAATGAAGGAGGAAGGCCGAAAGTGAAAGAGAAAAGAAAGGAAGTGACTGTCGTGGAACAATCGTCAAGTGAAGAAAAGGACTTGGCGAAGGAGGAGAGTGCCAGCGAAGCAGAATCAAAGAGAGAAGCAAAATTGAAGAGGAAAAGGATACCAAACAAGAGGTATTCCGGTCCTGAATGGGCATATGCGGTAAATGATGATTGGACTGATGAGTTTGTATCTCTAAGCATCGAGAACGAAGAAGAAGAAGAGATACCAATAGAAAAGAAAAGTTTCATAGACTCTGTTGATTGAAAAGGTAGTAAATGGTATTGCTTGCTGCAATCTAACGTGAGACAAACAACCAGCTGAGACATTGCTAAACCGAATTGAGACAAATGCTGCTAACCGATAAGTGACTGGCCTTTTGAAGAAGACGGTGTGAACATTGTGCTCGTTCAAGCTTTGTAACTGAATTGCTAAGTAGTTTCATTTGTAGGTGCTTCTAGCTCTCTGATTCTATACAGATCATGCCTGGGTACGCTATGCAAAACAATAGAAAGAAGTATTGTAAATACGTTTGTATAGGCTTGGTACTAACATGTGTACTAATAATAATGGCAATTGTGTTTGGAATGCATGGAAAGGGTGAGAATGAGACTATTGCTGCTTCTACTATTGCTCCTGTTACTGTCACTGAACTAACCCCATTGAAAAGACTAGCAATGGATGAGAGGCTCTTGCATGATAAGAAAGAGCTTTCGTACAACGTTTTCTATCGCTTACTAACAGAGTATGTTGAGACTATGGATGCGAAGGATTGTTATGTGTGTACCCAGATACCGACATCAGTCAAGGAAGGGGTAACTTATCACCACATGCCTCTTACATATGGGATTACGTGTAGTATAGTAATGTCTAGGTTTTATGGTCAATCTAACATACAGTATTTTTTCTCAAATTATGATGTTACCTTTGCTTATGTTCCTATAATAGCACAGCTAAGCGAGACTGCAAAATATTGGGATTACAAAATTATGAGGGACTTTTTCGAGCCAATGCAACCTTTTGAAATGGCTCATGCTCATAGGGAGAACCTTACTTGCTCCGTCTCTGCTGTAGAAATAAGCTTTTTAGATCGCACAGATGATAGAAGGGCTCAAATGAAAGCGAAATTAGAAAATGAGCTATACAAGAGGACTTCAGTAGATAATTATGACTTTGCTGCTATAAAGACACAAGGGAAAATTGCTTTAGATGCTTGGCATGTAGGGAAATTTTGTATATATCGAGGTGAATCTTACTATGACAATATTTTTGTAGGAGCGAGTGAATGCAAACATACGTTTATCTTTAAGGCCAAATGGACATTCATGATGGACGGACTTGACCCTGTCATTCCAGGGGTGTATTACATTTGTGGGCATAATGCCTATTATCGCCTTCCAAAGGGATGGTGGGGAAGATGTTATTTGGGTATAGTGTTTCCAAAGGTTTATCAACTGGATGACATATCGATGATTGAAAAGACACCTGGATCCCATCGTATCCAGAAAAGAGAGACCGCAGCTGCTGTGGTAGGTGATATATTTGGAGCTATGATTCCTTCATTGGGAGTTGTGCTGAATTCCATCAAAATAAGGAAGTTGTCTACTATAGTGGATAACATGTTGACAAAGTTTTCAGGTGCTATAATCCTGATGGATGCTGAACCTGCAGCGGAAAGAGCTATGACTCTTCAAAATAGGCTTGCTTTAGACATTCTTTTAGCAAAGGATGGAGGCGTTTGCAAAATGATTGGTGCACGTCACTGCTGCACCTATATACCTGATAATAGTGTGAAGATTAAAACTATGCTTGCTAATCTAACAAAAGAAAGTACAGATTTGAAAGAACTGAAAGAACCAGGAGTGTGGGAGAAGGTTGGAAAGGGACTTGCTTCAGTGGGACATTGGATTGGGGGAATTTGGAATGGAATATTATTGAAAATAATAGAAGGGATATTAATAGTGATAATTTGTGTATTTGGAATTTGGGGAATAAAAAGGGGAATAATAATGATTATGGAGAAAATTAAAAGAAGAAAGGAGGAGAAAATAATGAAAAGAATGGCAGAAGAATACAAAGCGCAAACTAGGGGAACTAAAAGGAAAAGGGAGCTGACAGAATTTTAATGGGATAACATTTGTGGGCTAAATTTGTGTGATGACAAGTAGTCATCAGAGGAGGGATTGATGAAGCAGAAAATGAAGGTTTTGATTTATTAACGCATAAACGTAGTGTGAAACAATCATGTGTGATATTAACCGAACTAATAAAGATTATACGGGGACAAAATGTGCCCTCAGAGTAGTTTGCCATCATTTATATGCGTGCTTTATATAACGTGGTGTATTAGAATTGCACTAATCCGACATAATCATAAACGTGTGCTACGATTTGCTTATTTGAAATGCCTTAGCTTAGCATTACTTTAGCGGAGGCTTTGGCCTAGTTGTCTTGTCTCACGGTTTAGATGTTCGTATTTTTCCACTGTGCTATTAAACGTGTATTTCTGCTTGAAGCTGTACTTTTCCACGGAGACTGTTCACATGCTTATCTTAAAGTTGGTGCCAGCATGGCATATTTTCTCTTTAATTCAAGGTCGGCTTGCAGGTGCGGACAATGGAGGCTCTGAGAGTAAGCTAATCGGGAGACAATGTTGCAACTTGCGTACCCATCTCCAAGGATAATGTATGCTTAAGTAAAAGCTTGAGAACTGTCGTTTTTGATTGGTCAATTTGAAGCTAACCTATGAACCCACCAATGGAGACCCTACTGGACTTGAACTGTTGTCTATAAAACCCAGGTGCACGAGAGGGAAGCTCTCTCTATCTTCGGACATCCCGCCATTTTGACTTCGTAGCTACTATGACCCATTTTGCTGCGACGCCATTTTGAGAGACTTTGATGCTTTCTCTAATCGAGAGAAAGAGACCTTAATGATTCTTGCCCTAGAGACTTAACTTTGATTTGCCCCTTTGCATGAAGTAGTAATCTTATCTTGCCGTCGTGAGGCAATTGCCCCGTTCACCTTTGCCCCTTTTGTCCCGGCCCTATGCTGATCGAGAAACGATACCTGTGGGACGAAGACTTCATTGATTGCTGATTGGAATTGGTAATTATGAAAGGAAATTGTAAAATTGCATTGTGTTTTCTTTAGGTAACCAACTGCTGATTTTGATAAGGACCCTAGCTAGGAGTTTTCTAAATTGATGTTGCCAAATTGTTTTGCATGAAGTCCCACATGCTGATGCTAATTTGAGGTTAGACGAGGATTCCATATGTCGCACGATGCAATTTGAGATCTTGTTATGCTGACTAAATGTACGCAATTAGCCCATTACAGATTATCGTATTAGTGCTTTGCATTGCCATTATCGAATGCCTTGTGATTCAAATGCTACATAGATTACACTTGTTTCGACGCTATGGACAGCTATTAATGTTCATATATGTTTATCATTTGGTGTTGAGACACATTTATATCGTGCTAGCTTTGTTAATATAGGGAAATAAATTCACTAACTTTGCAATAAACTGGTGTGGTTATTCCTGGCTGAAAGGTCAGGGTTCGCCGAAATGTATTCTGGATTAATTGTTAAGTGTTATGTTGTTCAAGGTGTTGCTTATGTTCGTTATTGATTATCGATTAGATGAGACTGTTCGATTAATAGTACAGAGAGTTCCCACATAGTCAAAAGATTCATCGACCTAAAGAGCGTCCGAACGCAGGTAAATTGTTACCACGTTCCGCTCTATCACTCATAAATGGCTTTACCCTTTGAAAGAAGTACTGTTGGAACAGTTTAAATTGTCCACATCTTGCAGAATGGAGAAATATAATTCACCAAGCATTGTAGGAAGAGTTCTTTGTTACAAATAATAAAGTTTGAGATTTGCAGTTGGTTTTAAGGGCCGTATTTAGAGTTTGGCGGATACGGAACATTCTGTCACAAACATGGTGGCTGTCCCATCCGCTCAGTGGGGTAACAAAGGCCCCCCACAGCCCCTGCAGTGCAGGGGGCCGAGCTCTAGGGGGCCTTCTTAGCACAGCATACTGTGCACAGGCGGCAGGCCCCAGACTGAGTCCAGGGGGGGAGGCTCCAGGTAGTTTGCAGGGGGGCTCACTCAACTTCCATTACACCACTGCGTCCGCTGAATTGCACTTGTATTATAGTGTATGCCACTTGTGATACATTGAACAAGATATCAGCCCTGTTTTAGCAGATTATCCCGCCAAACTCGGAATGAGGCCCTAATTATGTTTATTGTGGTTTGTTTGGTACACTGTTAGCATTCATGAGATGGTTGCTGCAGAGTGTGTCAGTTCCTCGATGAAGTCCAGCCACAGGAAAAGATATCCTGAGAGGTAAATGAAAGAAAGCAATGCATAGAAAAAAGGGAAATTAAGGGTTTGAGACAGAAATCACCTCATGAATTAACAACTGTTGTAGTGGACATTCTTGCTCAAACCTTGAGATGGATTGAACGCACAAACATGGTCATGCGGCATCTATGTTAGTCCTGGCAAATAGGAGGTTTAAACTAGAGAAAACCTGTATGACATTTAAAACCTCTAAATCTTATCTCAGGGTGTGTGTGGCTAAAATGGCAGATTTGTAGGATACTTCTCCGTGCCCCTCCGTCCCTTCCCGAGTTTGCCCTGTGAAATCGAGTGCGGGATCAGAAAGATCAGCTCTTTCAGCTAATGCAGTGATGCTCCAGGGTGCCTGAAAGCTGCTCCGCCTGGCTCCAAGAGGCGGTGGGAGCACGGTCACCATGTGAAGCTGGCCTGCGAGGTGAAGATGGCAGCTACAGGGAGCAATTAGGGACCTGGGTGGGGTGCTGTATCCCGCCAGGGAGAGCAGAGAAAACACCACCATATACCTCATCCTACAGTGGCTACCGCACTCCTGCTACAGACGACCAACGCACTGGGAGATAGTACTTGCACTGAAATCCCTTCGCTGAAGAAGGATCATGTGATCTCAGCCTGCTGCTGCCCGCATACCCGGAAGCGCCATGCCAGTGAGACAGACCTGGTCCCCGGACACAATCTGGTTGGGCCCCATACCTGCCGCACCTCCTGGAACCACCTTCTGCCTACTGTTGCACACCACAGGCTCACAGCAAGTCAGGAAACTCATTTTAAAGAACATGCGGCCTCAAGGCCTACCCTGTGGGCCGGGAGATCAAGCACTGAGGTGTGCGATTCTTACCACACCGGGCCCGGCCTGGGGACCTTGAGAGGTCTGCGCTACTTTTCTGCATGCCTGTCCCCGGTGCTGCCGAGGGTGTTTTGCTGGAGAGGGTGCCTCACACCGAGGGATGAACACTAAGAGGTGCTTTTCATCCCATTGCCCCCGCATGCTTAACCCAATGCTCCCAGTTTGATCCTTGCCAGTTTGGGCCCCTCCTGTGAATAGTGACCACCAGGACTGCATTGAGCCCTAGAGCCCCTGAGGCGCGATAGGAGGTGGGCAGAACCTGAGCTCGCCCAGAGAGACCCTGAGGAGGTAAAGGCCAGCTGCATTCCCCTTGATAACTGGGGGAGGGGAACAACGCCACTGGGAAAGAAGAGAGTCCCACTGCTTTGCCACCTCTGCTGGCTTCACCTGACTGCCTATATTGTTGCGACTAGCCCTCCAGGCTTGTTTGCTGGAATCTGTGCTAAGGAGCCTAGGAGGCAGATGCTGGTGCACAACGAAGATCACAGACCATTCTGCCCACTTCCCTGCTCCCACTTCCCTGCTGAGCTTGAACACTTTGGGCCGTATTTATACTCCGTTTGCGCCGAATTTGCGTCGTTTTTTTCGACGCAAATTCGACGCTAAACTAACGCCAACTAACGCCATATTTATACTATGGCGTTAGAGGCGAATAGCGCCAAAGTTCCCGGAATGTGCGTCATTTTTTAGCGTGAACCCCTTCCTTGCGTTAATGATATGCAAGGGAGGCGTTCCCGTCTAAAAAATGACTCCCAGGCCTTTACGTGGTATTTATACTCCCGGGCAAAAGAGACGCCCGGGAGTGGGCGTGGCTAAAAACGGCGCATTTGCGCCGCTTTTTAACGCCTGGGTCAGGCATGGCGTTAAGGGACAAGTGGGCTCAAAATGAGCCCAGAGTGCCCTCCCCTGCCCCCAGGGACCCCCCCTGCCACCCTTGCCCACCCCAGGAGGACACCCAAGGCTGGAGGGACCCACCCCAGGGACATTCAGGTAAGTATTTTTTTATTTTTTTTTAATAATTTTTTTTGGCATAGGGGGGCCTGATTTGTGCCCCCCTACATGCCACTATGCCCAATGACCATGCCCAGGGGACAGAAGTCCCCTGGGCATGGCCATTGGGCAAGGGGGCATGACTCCTATCTTTACAATGATAGGAGTCATGTTGATGGGGGATGGGCGTAGAAAATAAATGGCGCAAGTCGGGTTACGTCGATTTTTTCGACGTAACCTGACTTGCCCCATTTTAAGACGCCCATGCGCCATTTTCCCCCTACGCCGGCGCTGCCTGGTGTACGTGGTTTTTCTCGCGCACACTAGGCAGCGCCGGTCTGCTTGCGCCGGCTAACGCCATTCAATAAATACGGCGCCCGCATGGCGCTTCAGAATGGCGTTAGCCGGCGCAAAACTTTTTGACGCTAAACTGCGTTAGCGCAGTTTAGCGTCAAAAAGTATAAATATGGGCCTTTGTAGGGCATCTGAAGATGCACCAGTGCAGGATTATCCCCGGGGCGGGCCATAGCAGCACTTCCTCCCACGACAGCATTATTTCAGTGGGATGCTCACATTTCCCGGTAGCCCTTGCTCCGGACAATTGTGGGGTAATGGCAATGGCCCGCACTAAGAAAGACCGTACCTTGAAGGACTTGTTATTGAAACCTCCTGGGAATAAGGCGGGGGACAGGTCCACCCTCCCCAACCAAGAACGGCAGTCAGATGGAGAAGGGGGCGAGAACCCAGTCACCCGCACATTCCTGGAGGGTCTCTTTGCTTCCCTTTGGGAGGACTTGCAGATGATGAGGAGGGATCTTTCACAGGACCTGAAGGAAGTCTGGCGCAAAGTAGCAGAGATCGCTGATGGGGTCCCAACCCTGGAGGATCATGAGACTGCTTGGGACGAGGAAATAGAACAGCTCCAGCAGGAAATCTTACAGCTCCGTGAACAACAGCCACTTGGAGGACTTAGAAAACTGGTCTTGACGAAACAATATACAGATTCGGGGGGCCCCAACTGACGCAGAAGGGACAGACATTATTGCTTATGTCAAAGCTTTGTTTCTCCAGATCCTAGAATCAGCAATGGGAAAAGACAGTTAGCTTGATAGGGTCCACTGGGTTGGCCTTCCCCGATCTGGTAACTTTTGGCTGGCCGATATTCTGAGTTGCGTCCATGACTTTCATCTCAAAGAATTGCTTTTTCGCAGAGCCAGAGACCTTCACCCTGTGACATTCAGATGCAATACCTTGGTCCTGTACCAAGACCTATCAGCCATCACTTTGCAAAACAGGAGAGAGTTCTGCCCAGTCACAACTCACCTCTGTAATGAAGGAACAACCTACTCTTGGGGCCATCCCTTCCACATTCTCTTCCATTGGGAAGGGAAACTCAACCAGCACCAATCCTTATTGGCGGCTTGCAAAGCATTACAAATCAAGAGTCCTTTAGATGATACTCAGCACCCTCTCCCAGTGGGAGTGCAGGAATCGGAAGCACTCCAGATGGAGGTGTAGGAAGGCATCCCCAAGTGATCACCACCAACACCCTGAGACCATGGCAAATTAACCCCACAAGGTGCTGGAGTCCCTGTCTGGAGAGGCCGATGGGTGAGATCCTGTAGGAGTGCAAAGAAGATGCCTGGTAGATGACCAAGACCCAGAGTGCGGGGCAGGGGTAGGGACAGGGAGACTGGGGAGAGAGTGCATGCCTTTGTGGAACTATGGACCCCGCTGTCCACAGGGACAATTCTAGGCAACCTCAGCTCTACAAATTGGTTAATATTCTGTTCTTATTCTGTTGGAGTTCTGATTTAAACAGGGGGATAGGATCACACTCACTCTTAGAAAATGCTTTACAACGTAGACAGACCACACAAGTAGATTCCCCTGGAAAGGTACCGCCTTTACATGCCGATCGATATCCCTTAAGATGGCTAGATACCTAAGTGTAGGGTCTGACTTTCTGCCTAACACGATAAATGAAAAGTTATCACCCTTAATGTTAAGGGTTTAAATAATCTGACTAAGCGCAGTGAGATCCTATCCTATTTAGAGCACAGAGAAGCAGGCCTGTGCCTATTGCAGGAGACACATCTACTCCCTGGGGATTGCCATAGACTTAGATCCCACGCCTTTCCACACCAACATTTTCCTCTTCTGGCCTTGCTAGCCTCCCGATCGTTCCGTGGTGTCTGAGGTTAGAAGGAGACTGATAGCATATAGGATGCATGTGCGGGACCAGTTCCTGGTGGTGGGCTCCCTTTATGAGCCCAACAAGGGCCACGAAAAATTCCTTAGATGGACCTTGGTGGAGATGATGTCCTACCAAGATAAGCAGGTATTACTGGGCAGAGACCTGAACCTGGTTTTTCACAATGACTTAGATAGATGAGCACCCAGGTATGGGCCTGCTGGAGCTATCTCTATGGAAGGAGCCACTGTGGGTGCGGGAGCTGGGGCTCAGGGACCTTTTGCATGAATGCCACCCTTAAGCACACAACTACACCTTCTATTCCCACTCCCATGCACCCGACTGGACCACTTTCTGGGGATCGTAGGTTTCAGGCTCCTGTCACAGACATTGCAATAGAACCCCGCTGTCTATTCAGCCATGCTGCGGTTTCTCTGACTCTTGGGCTCCCATCCTTGCAAAGGGTTTCTCGCACTAGGAGAATGAGAGAAACTCTCCTGCAGTGGCCAGTGGTGGTGCAACAAATTACCCATGCTACCTAGAATTGAACGATACCCTTGACATCTCTGTAGCCTTTCTTTGGGAGGGCTTGAAAGCTGCAATAAGGGGAGAACTAATAGTGATCTCGGTGGCCGATAACAAGCTCAGGAGCGAGAAACAGAAGTAGCTCTGCCAACAGGTATTGGAGCTGGAATGGATCCATAAACGTACTGATGCACCTCACATCTGACGCCAACTTGAAACGGCTCGAACACAACTGGCGAGGCAGGACCATAACAGAGGGGAGTATGCTCTACTTTGATCCTCCCACTCCTTTTGTGTGAGGGAATTGATGTGGTTGCCTACTAACCAACCAGCTCTGGGCTCAGAGACCGGCATCAGGTGTGGAATCCCTCAGAGCAATTGTAGGGGTTGATCCCATAGCATCCGCCTTTCACCAATTCTACAAAAATCTCTACTCACAATGCACTCACACAGGGGAAGACCCTGAGGCAGATCTTAGAGGCACTGACACTGCACGACTGGCGGCAGAACAGACAGAGGCCTTGACTCTCCGATCAGAACAGAAGAGGTTATATCACCCATTGCGTGACTTAAACCTCTTAAATCACCAGGCCCTGATGGGTTCCCCTCTCTATTTATACAACATTCTGCTCGCTCCTGGCACCCATACTAACTTACCTCTTCAATGCAATAACTCGACCCAGCTCAGTCCCGCCCTCTGTGATGGAAATGTCAATACTTGTTCTTCCCAAGCCAGGGAAGGATCCTCAATAATGTGGGTTCTATAGACCAATATCACTGTTGATGTCAAACTCCTTACCAGTATTTTTGCCTCCTGGCTGAATCCACTCAAGCCAGGGCTGATTGGCCCAGACCATGTGGGCTTTGTCAGGCTCAGGCAATGTAGTGACAATACAAAGTGTATCTTACACCTGCTTGATAAAGCTAAGAGCTCCAAACGGGAAATTATGCTCCTGGCCATGGACGCAGATTAATAGGTTGGCCAGTTGCATTGGCAATATCTGAAAGCGAACCTGGCACCCCTTGACTTTGGCCCCTGTTTCCAGTCTTGGATCCTCATCACCTATAGTCAGCCCAGGGCGATGGCGCGGGTCAAGGGACAGATCTCATCCTCATGCCATATCTGTTGGGGTACACAACAAGGGTGCCCACTGTTGACCCTGTTTTTTGCCCTCTCCGTGGAATGGAATTAAAACATCACGGGAGTCACCTTCCGTGAGGAGATGCATACTCTGGTCCTGTATTCTGATGAGGTAATTGTGGCTCTGGACAAACCACAGAAGGCTATTCCAGCATTCCCGCAGGAGAGAGAGAGAGAGATCTTTGGGAACGTTTCGGGCTTCCAGATTAACATCTAGAAGTCTCAGGCCCTCAACCTCTTGGTCCCCTTGGAGGAGATGACCATCCCTGAGCACTGTTACCTGATACAATGGCAATTTGCCTCTATCCCTTATCTGGGGATACCACTTGCCATATGTGAGACATCATTCCTCAGTTGTCAAACACTTCTCCAACAAGTCAAATGCTACCTGGCACAGTGGAAGCTCTATCCCCTCTCCTGGTTAGGCCGTGACACCGCACTGAAGATGACGGTGCAACTGAGAGTATTATTCCTCTTCCAGGCCTTGCCAATTGAGCCGCCCGCCTGCATGCTTCAGTCCCTGCAGAGCGAATTCCATCTTTTTGTTTGGGCAGGGAAACAGCCTCGGATGAGTTGAGCCTGGAGCTTTCAGCCCCCAGCACAAGGGAGAGTGGGCATCCCAATTCTCCCACAAGATTTTCCAACTCCGCTATATAGTGGAGTGGTCCAGGGAGGAGTTAGAAAAGTGGTGGCTGTTTATGGACCGAGCAATTGCAGGTACCTTCCTGTGAAAGGTTCCACTTCTGACCCACCCACAGACACTGTGGGCCTTTTACACCTCACCGGTCACAAGCCCGGAACTGAAAGTTTGGGACCTGCTTGCAAAGCGGAAAACTCCTTCTACATTTCCCTCACCGCTATTTTCAATAGTTGATAATGCAGCTTTTACACCGGGCCTGGATCAGACTGCATTTAGTCACTGGCTAAACACAGGGTGCCACTCAATGGGGCACTTTTGTGACGAGGAAGGTCCACTCTCCTTCAAGCAACTACAGGCCAATAATGCACTTCCAGAGGCAGAGAGAATGCAATACTGGCAGATCTGTCATTGGGTGATGCAACCAACGGTGTAGGAAGGGGCAGAGAGATCCCTCACAGGCGTCGGAAAAATGGCTCCTGACAAACACCACAAAGATCTTATCAGAGACCTGTATGGCATTTTACAAAACACTCCTACCCCGTTGAAGATGCTGGGGCAAAAACAACGGAAATCGGAACTCGGAAGTCCCCTCACATACAAGAGTGGGAAGGGGCCCGCCACACTGGATGGCAAATGGCTAGTGTAGAGACAGCAACAACAATCACTACATATTGGTATCTCACACCAGTATGACTACACAAGGGTAACCCCGCTCGCAGCTCAGAGTGCTGGAGGCAATGCGGATCTCCTGCGACATTGGTACACTTACTCTGGAAATGCCCAAAGCTTGCACAATATCTGGAGGGGGTCCTGGATGATATTGATATGCACCTCAACACGGAGCTCCCTCGATTCCCCACTAATGTCCTTTTGGGACTGCCCAGTTCTCTTACCTAACCACTCAAATCTCGACGGGGTGGCAGATCAGCTTGGCAGCGGGAGCAGCCACTCAAAATATCCTTGCTCATTGGAGAACTGACACTCTTCCTACTCACCTGGGTTGGCTCCACTGCTTATGGCATGTGCTGGGCCTGAAGAAACTTTCCCTGGTGCTCAATGCTTAGGGAGATTCCTTCTGTGAACTCTGGAGTTCATACCTGGCTCTCCTCTCCAAGGAGTTCCGGGAGCTGACCTGCCCTGAATATTTACGTCTCTTGCGACTAACAGATGTACCTGCCCAGCCATAGGCCACAGGGGACACTCTTGGAGTTTTACATAAGTAATACTGTGTGCTTCCTTATGAACACTGGTTTGGTGTGTTTCTGGGGAAGGGTGGGGAGAGGGGTTGTTCTTTGTTGTTTGTTACTTCCATTGCATAGACCTGAGGTGCTGGTCGCCTTTGCTGTGCAAGTATAAATGGATAATTGCTTGGTCCTTAAAGTTTTTCTGAAGAGCAAAATTATGTTGTTGCTTAACCCAGACTGCCTAGTCTTGATTTTGCCCCGTTACTCGCCCTAACATTTTATCCCATAACTCTACATGCTCTTTTTTTATCCCTGATTTTCTCTTTATCATGGGCTTGCTATCTTTATCTTCCTCCTTCTTTTTCTGTTTTCTGCCTTTCATTCTCTTGCTCTGAGTCAAAGTCTATTGATGAAAAACAAGCCCTGGTCCATAAGAATAAGTGAAGGTCCTCACCACCTGCTACCACCTACACAAATTCAGCACTGTTGATTGGTAGGACCATGAAGCTTGTAATTCTTGAAGGTAGAGCGGTGAGAGCATTTGACTTCCTAGTAGCACAGAGGAGAGCATGGCTCCCCTGTGTCTAACTCTAATGGAGTCTTCCATTAGGGCTCCAGTGGTCTGCAGCCCAACAGGGGTCTGCGGCCCCGCCTACAGCACCCACTTGCTGAAGATCTTACTCTTGCTGTTGGCATGCATTCAGTTACCAACAAAAGATTTTGAAAATGTCAAAACTGCGATAGATAACACATTTTAAGCCAGAGAGTGGTAAGATGTTTCGGAAGTGAACCCAATTTACCCGACTGAATTTTTAAACGAGGCAGAATCCATTAATGAGTGAATTCCTAAAATACTTTAATAAGGTGCTTGCTGTGTAGGCTGGAAAGGTAAGACCTTCGATTTTTGACCTGAAATGGATAGGATAGTTTTCCTAAAATCCACCTACTTTCTTAAGGAACGTGGGCCGACCGTCAAGTAGCCTTACAGCTTATACTGTATGTGGGAAACAAGGTTTGAATAAAATCCACACTAACCTATAAAAGGTTACGCTGCAGATATGTCGTGGTAGTCGATGTTTTGACTACAATATTTTTGTAAAATATTTTGTTTGTGCTTGATATTCTGGTCTGCAAAAATAGGATAAGCAGGGGATAGGGAAATCTTATCCTGCTGGTTCAGCATGGCATGATTTATCTCTTTGGCAGCATATTTCTTTCTTGGCATGCTTCTTACATTGCAATATTTTTTTCTGTATAATTCAAACATTCCTGACCAAAGGGAGTACTTGCTTACAAAATATTTTTAAAGACACCTTATTATGACACCTTCTGAGGAAAGAATTCGCCAGCAAAGTACAACTTGCTCCTTTTGAAAATAATGCCAAGCTAATTGCAGTTTACTATTCTTAAATCGATGCTCATTGACGTTCTACATCGCTAAGGTCCATATATTCAGAGGTAAGCATAGTTAATCTATTCTTGCCTATGTGTTCTTATTTTTACATTTTTTAAGTCGACACAATATAGTTTTTTCACAATATTGATGATTTGCTATTCTGGTAGTCGATCCTAACACATTGGAGCAGGTGCTTAGTTTGGTTCATTGTGTCTTTATAACATGTGTCTGCTTTTCAGGTGCTTCCTATAACCCAGGCATGGTTCAAATGGGGAATGGAGTTCTTTACAAACAGCAATGTTATTGTGTCAGGACCACTTCAACTATGAGGTGTCGTAGGGTCTGGTTGTGGCCAATGCATAAAACTCGGATGTAAAGAACATGGGAGCATGTTACAGGCACAATATAGATGTTTTTCCGTTTACAATTTGTAGCAGAGTTAGAGAAAGTGACTTGCCCAGAATCACATACAACCTGATTCAAGAAAAAAAAATAGCACATTTGCAGCTGTAGATTTATGATTATATGCGGGGACAGATTTACTACTTTTTGGGATTCACAAACATAGCTATAAATACGCCCGGAAAGCTGTGCCTGGTGCAGATTTTCAAGTGTAGTCTGGTAATGTCATGTGATTGTATTCCCGCCGTATGGATTCTTCATAGTCTGCACAGGACAATGGACCCTCTTTTGCGAACGTTCCTGTTTTTTAATGCCGCAGGAGACATATTCCGCAGCGAAAAGGTGCTTCCCCTGTATTTCCACCACCACATCTGAGAGTGATCTGTTCCCTTTGTCACTCTCGAAGGGGAGTTGCTCCAGCCCTTTGCTGGAGTAAATCACCAATCATTTCCATGGTGGAAAGGGGGCAGATAAGAGTTTCAGAATACCACAAACATATACATTTGCAGGCATTCCCAAACTTCCAATGCAAACTAGGTTTAGGATTACACACTTCCCCTCCCTTGTGTGGAATTTTTCTGCACTCACGGTAGAGAAATACACAATTTTAAATGCACATACACCTGGCAGGGATCACTTTCTGTATTCCTGGCATGTTTAGAAGAGGTGTATTTGGCTGTAAACCTATGTTTTACTTTTGTGAATAAGTCCCAGAGTGTTGATCAAATGTTAAAGTCAGGGTTAGAACCCAAGCTCCCTAACTTCAAGGTCTTGTTCGTAGGTGTAAGATCACCTCTCCTATCCTTATGTTTTTTGATCATACATGTGCCTGTTTTATCATCTAGTATTTAAAAAGTGCAAAACTGCCACTTTTGTGGTATTCATCAATCAATCAATCAATCAATCAGTTTTATAGAGTGCTGCTCTTCAATCCTGAGGTTATCCTGGGCACTGAGGTATCGCTGGTCTCAGTCAAAGAGCCAGGTCTTGAGTTCTCATCTGAATTCCGTCAGGGAGTGTGATGTTCGTAGGTGGAGGGACAGGTCATTTCAGGCTTTTGTGGTGAGGTACAAGAAGGAGCGACCTCAGCTGTGGCTTCGGCGGATTCTACGGTTTTGAGCGAGGTCCAAGAGATGGAGTGCAGGTGATAGAGCGGAACGTGGTAACAAATTTACCTACGTTTGGACGCTCTTTAGGCCGATGAATCTTTTGACTTAGTGGGAACTCTCTGTACTCTTAATCGATCAATCTCAACAAAATCAATAATCAATAACGAACATAAGCAACACCTTGAACAACATAACACTTTACAATTAATCCAGAATACATTTCGGCGAACCCTGACCTTTCAGTCAGGAATAACCACACCAGTTTGTTGCAAAGTTAGTGAATTTATTTCCCTATATTAATAAAGCTAGCACAATATAGATGTGTCTCAACACCAAATGATAAACATATATGAACATTAATAGCTGTCCATAACGTCGAAACAAATGTAATCTATGAAGCATTTGAATCACAAGGCATTCGATAATAGCAATGCAAATCACTAATACGATAATCTGTAATGAACTAATTGCGTACATTTAGTCAGCATAACAAGATCTCAAATTGCATCGTGCAACATATGGAATCCTCGTCTAACCTCAAATTAGCATTGGCATGTGGGACTTCATGCAAAAAAACAATTTGGCAACATTAATTTAGAAAACTCCTAACTAGGGCTCTTACCAAAATCAGCAGTTGGTTACCTAAAAGAAACACAATGCAATTTTACAATTTCTTCTCATATTTACCAATTACGATCAGCATACAAGGAAGTCTTCGTCTCACAGGTACCGTTCTTCGGTCATCATGGGTACCATTTCTCGATCAGCATGGGACGGGACAAAGGGGCAGGGGTGGACGGGGCAAATGCCTCACGGTGGCAAGGTAAAACTACTACTTCATGCAAAGGGATCAAATCAAAGTTACAGTCTCTAGGGCAAGAATCATTAAAGTCTCTTTCTCTCGATTAGAGAAAGCATCAAAGTCTCTCAAAATGGCGTCGCAGCAAAGTGGGCCATAATAGCTACGAAGTCAAAATGTTCGTAATCGCGGGCAAATGGCTAAAGGCTACCTTCTTCTCGTGCACCCGATTCTTATAGACAACAGTTCAGGTCCAGTAGGGTCTCCATTGGAGGGTTCATAGGTTAGCTTCAAATTGACCAATCAAACACGACAGTTCTCAAGCTTTTACTTAAGCATACATTATCCTTGGAGATGGGTACGCAGATCGCAACATTGTTTCCCAATTAGCTTACTCTCAGAGCCTCCATTGTCCGCACCTGCAAGTCGACCTTGAATTAAAGAGAAAATATGCCAGGCTGGCACCAACTTTAAGATAAGCATGTGAACAGTTTCTGTGGAAAAGTACAGCTTCAAGCAGAAATACACGTTTAATAGCACAGTGGAAAAATACGAGCATCTAAACCATGAGACCAGGCAACTAGGCCAAAGCCTCCGCTAAAGTAATGCTAAGCTAAAGCATTTCAAACAAGCAAATCGTAGCACACGTTTATGATTATGTCGGATTAGTGCAATTCTAATTCACCACGTTATATAAAGCACGCGTATAAATGATGGCAAACTACTCTAAGGGCACATTTTGTCCCCGTACAATCTTAATTAGTTCGGTTAATGTCACACATGATTATTTCAGCACTACGTTTAAGCGTTAATAAATCAAAACCTTCATTTTCTGCTTCATCAATCCCTCCTCTGATGACTACTAGTCATCACACAAATCTTGCCCACAAATTTTATTCCATTAAATTTCTGTCAGTTCCCTCTTCCTTTTAATTCCCCTAGTTTGCGCTTTGTATTCTTCTGCCATTCTTTTCATAATTTTCTCTTCTTTTCTTCTTTTAATTCTTTCCATGATCATTATTATTCCCCTTTTTATTCCCCAAATTCCAAATACACAAATTATTACTATTAATATTCCTTCTATTATTTTCAATATTATTCCATTCCATATTCCCCCAATCCAATGTCCCACTGAAGCTATTCCCTTTCCAACCTTCTCCCACACTCCTGGTTCTTTCAATTCCTTCAGATCTGCACTTTCTTTTGTTAGATTAACAAGCATAGTTTTAATCTTCACACTATTATCAGGTATATAGGTGCAACAGTGACGCGCACCAATCATTTTGCAAACGCCTCCATCCTTTGCTAAAAGAATGTCTAAAGCAAGCCTATTTTGAAGAGTCATAGCTCTTTCCGCTGCAAGCTCAGCATCTATCAGGATTATAGCACCTGAAAACTTTGTCAGCATGTTATCCACTATAGTAGACAACTTTCGTATCTTGATGGAATTCAACACAACTCCCAATGAAGGAATCATGGCTCCAAATATATCACCTACCACAGCAGCTGCGGTCTCTCTTTTCTGGATACTATGAGATCCAGATGTCTTTTGAATCATCGATACGTCATCCAGTTGATAAACCTTTGGGAACACTATACCCAAATAACATCTCCCCCACCATCCCTTGGGAAGACGATAATAAGCATTATGCCCACAAATGTAATATACACCTGGAATGACAGGGTCAAGTCCGTCCATCATGAATGTCCATTTGGCCTTAAAAATAAACGTATGTTTGCATTCACTCGCTCCTACAAAAATGTTGTCATAATAAGATTCACCTCGATATATACAAAATTTCCCTACATGCCAAGCGTCTAAAGCTATTTTCCCTTGTGTCTTTATAGCAGCAAAATCATAATTTTCTACTGAAGTCCTCTTACTTAGCTCCTTTTCTAATTTCGCTTTCATTTGAGCCCTTCTATCATCTGTGCGATCTAAAAAGCTTATTTCTACAGCAGAGACTGAGCAAGTAAGGTTCTCCCTATGAGCATGAGCCGTTTCAAAAGGTTGCATTGGCTCGAAAAAATCCCTCATAATTTTGTAATCCCAATATCTTGCAGTTTCGCTTAGCTGCGCTATTATAGGAACATAAGCAAAGGTAACATTATAATTCGAGTAAAAATACTGTATGTTAGTTTAGGACCATAAAACCTAGACATTACTATACTACACGTAATCCCATATGTAAGAGGCATGTGGTGATAAGTCACCCCTTCCTTTACTGATGTCGGTATCTGTGTACACACGTAACAATCCTTCGCATCCATAGTCTCAACATACTCCGTTAGCAAGCGATAGAAAACGTTATACGAAAGCTCTTTCTTATCGTGCAAGAGCCTCTCATCCATTGCTAATCTTTTCAATGGTGTTAGTTCAGTGACAGTAACAGGAGCAATAGTAGAAGCAGTAATAGTCTCATTCTCACCCTTTCCATGCATTCCAAACACAATTGCCATTATTATTATTACACATGTAATTACCAAGCCTATACACACATATTTACAAAATTTCTTTCTATTGTTTGGCGTCATGATCTGTATAGAATCAGAGAGCTAGAAGCACTTATAAATGAAACTATTTAGCAATTCAGTTGCAAAGCTGAACGAGCACAATGTTCACACCGTCTTCTTCAAAAGGCCAGTCACTTATCGGTTAGCAGCATTTGTCTCAATTCGGCAATAACTCAGTCTTTATCAGTTTAGCAAATGTCTCATCCGGTTTGACAATGTCTCAGCTGGTTGTTTCTTTCACGTTATATTGTAGCAAGCAATGTCATTTACTCTTTCAATCGACAGAGTCTATGAAACTTTTCTTTTCTATTGGTATCTCTTCTTCTTCTTCGTTCTCGATGCTTAGAGATACAAACTCGTCAGTCCAATCATCATTGACTGCATATGCCCATTCAGGACCGGAATACCTCCTGTTCGGTATCCTTTTCCTTTTCAATTTAGCTTCCCTTTTCGATTCTGCTTCGCTGGTACTTTCCTCTTTTGTCAAGTCTTTTTCCTCACTTGACGATTGATCCACAACAGTCACTTCTTTTCTTTTCTCTTTCACTTTCGGCCTTCCTCCTTCGTTCAAACTTTCTTTACCCTTCTCTTTTATTGGTGAGATACTCAGTCTTCTCTTTGCACCATGTCCATTTGATGGACCTGCGATCTTTTCTGTAGAGGCTTGAACTCTTTCGTTCTGTTCTACCTCGTTCTTTCCTTCTGGGGAATCAATCACATTCTCTTTTTCTTTTTCTGTATTGTCTGCTTCTGGGAAAGCCCTCCTCTGACCAGGCTCTCCTGCTTTTTCACTTTTCTCGAGCCCTTCGTCACCGTTATTTTCTTCAGGCTCTGTATCACTTTCAGCTGCTTCAGGCTCCTTGTCACCTTCAGCTGCTTCAGGCTTTTTGCTACCCTCAGCTGCTTCAGGTTCTTTGTCACCTGCAGCTTCTTCGTCACTGTCTGAACTTTCTCCTTGGTCTCCCCCAAGTGAGTTGGTGTCTTCGTTGTCGGAGAATATCTCTTTTTCTCCTGCTTCTGTCTGTTCGCTTTCAGTTCGCTTCTGTTCTGTCTCAGCACTCGGCACTGCTTTATCAGGCACTGGTACTTTCAGCGCTTCAACTTCCTCATCTGTGGGACACAACACCTTCTTTGTGTGACTGGCATGAATCCAGTTGGGAACCCCCGCACACTTCACAGCGGTAGTTGTCGTCAGGATCACTTGGAAAGGGCCTTTCCAACGGGGTTCCAGACACGATTTTCTCACGTGCTTCTTGACCACGACCCAGTCACCTGCTTTCAGTGCGTGTCCTGGACCTTGGATCGGTGGCAAGGTGGTCGCTTCCACCTGGTGAGAGAAAGAGCGAACCACGTCAGCCAGTCCTTTGCAGTAGTCTAACACCATATCATCTGTAATATTCAAAAGCATGTTTGCGGGAACTGCAGGAAGTCTCATAGCCCTGCCCATGAGAATTTCATGCGGAGACAATCCAGTCTTTCTATCAGGAGTGTTTCTCATTGACATTAGCACTAAGGGCAATGCGTCAGGCCATTTCAAATTTGTCGGTGCACATATTTTTGCCATTCTCGATTTCAGCGTACCATTCATCTGCTCCACCAGTCCTGATGCTTCAGGGCGATAGCTACAGTGCAGCTTTTGCTCAATGTTCAGTGCTTCGCAAAGTAACTTCATCACCTCGTTATTGAAGTGACTTCCCCTATCTGATTCTAAAGAGATCGGGAATCCGAAACGTGGTATCAACTCCCTCAACAATAGCTTGGCAACTGTAAGGCTGTCATTTCTACGTGTAGGATATGCCTCAATCCAGTGACTAAAAATGCACACAATCACCAACACATATTTCAGACCCCCATGCACAGGCATCTCAATGAAGTCCATCTGCATGCGGCTAAAAGGACCGCTTGCCCTACCAATGTGACTCGCACTCACAACTGTTCCCTTTCCTGGGTTCATCTGCTGGCAAGTGACACATCGATGGCAAACTGCTTCCGCAGCTTGGCGAAATCTGGGGTTAAACCAATCAGTTTTGAACAATCTTATCATGGCATCTCTCCCTAGGTGAGCTTGCCCATGATAGAACCGCGCAAGCTGTGATAAGAGAC
The DNA here is from genome assembly GCF_031143425.1 of Pleurodeles waltl. Taxonomy (NCBI): domain Eukaryota; kingdom Metazoa; phylum Chordata; class Amphibia; order Caudata; family Salamandridae; genus Pleurodeles; species Pleurodeles waltl. The sequence continues at coordinate 306,972,611 of NC_090437.1, read as the reverse complement.
TATTTGGCAAAACAAATTTTCCCTCATGTGAAACCCATAACTCGTCTTGTCTCTTTATACATTGCGATTTAATCCAGGAATCTCTTTCATCCTCCCTGACATTATTCTGTAGTGCTTTTAGTTCCTCTATTGTATCTATAACTTTCAAGGCAAATGCTTCAGCTGGTTCGAGTTCTGGTTCACTTCTTGTATTCCAATCATCCCTTAGTAATATACAGTTCAAAGCACAAAATCTTGCGACTTGATCTGCATATGCATTTCCCAGAGACACATAGTCCTGTCCTTTCGTGTGAGCACTGCACTTTACCACTGCAACTTCGGCGGGCACTTGAATGGCATGTAACAATTCCCTTATTCTCTCCCCGTTCTTTACTGGGGATCCTGAAGAAGTCAGGAAACCTCTCTGCGACCATAATTGTCCAAAGTCATGCACAATCCCAAACCCGTATTGACTATCAGTGTAAATGGTGACTTTCATCAATGCAGACAGTTGACATGCTCTTGTAAGGGCAACAAGTTCTGCTACTTGTGCAGAATAGACTCCTTGAAGCCATCCCGCTTCCAAGACACCTGTTACAGTACATACAGCATATCCTGCTTTCAAAATCCCCATCCCATCTCTTAGACATGAACCATCAACAAAAAGAATTTGGTCATTTTCATCAAGCTTAATATCCTTGATGTCCGGTCGGGGTTTTGTGCAAAATTCAGTCACCTGAAGGCAGTCATGCTCGACGTCTTCAGCGTTCTCAATTTCAGCATTTTCTCCAGGAAGCAAGGTAGCTGGATTCAACGTAGTGCACCTTTTCAGCTGCACATTCGGTGAGCCCAGAATTATCGTTTCATACCTTGTGAGTCTTGCTCCAGTCATGTGTTGCGTTCGCGAGCGGGTCAAAAGTATCTCAACTGAGTGAGGGACCATGACTGTTACTGGGTGTCCCATCACTATTCCTTCACTCTGAGTGAGGCTGATACCAACTGCTGCTACGGCGCGCAAACACCCTGGGAGTGCTGCTGCAACCGGATCCAAAGTAGCTGAAAAATACGCTACTGGTCTGTTTACGCCACCATGGGCTTGGGTCAAGACAGACAAAGAACATGCATCACGTTCATGACAAAACAACGTGAAAGGCTTCGTGTAATCAGGCATACCTAAAGCTGGAGCCCTGCACATGCATTCTTTCAGTTCAACAAAAGCATCCATCTCATCTCCTTTCAGTTCAATTTCATCCAAGGCATCCTTTTGGGTCAATTTCAGTAGGGGCTTCGCTAGAGACGAGAAGTTGGGTATCCACTGGCGACAATATCCCACCATTCCCAAAAACTTCCTCACCTCCTTCCTTGTCTTTGGTGGACTCATCTGAAGTATGCTTGTGACTCTTTCCTTCATTATTCTCCGTGACCCTTTCTCTATTTGGTGACCCAAATATTTCACTTTCTTCTGACAGAACTGTAATTTGGAAGGAGACACCTTATGTCCATTCCTTCCCAAATGGTTCAACAGAGCAATGGTATCGGCTGTGCAGCCACTTTCTGTCTTTGCTGCAACCAGTAGGTCATCAATGTACTGTACTAGGGTTGACTCGAATGGCAGTTCTAATGCTTCCAGGTCTTTCTTTAGAATCTGATTGAAGATTGACGGTGACTCAGAGAACCCTTGAGGAATTCGACACCAACTATACACTCTGTCTAGGAATTTGAAACAAAAGAGGAATTGGCTGTCCTCATGAAGAGGCACAGAAAAGAATGCTTGTGACAAATCGATGACTGAGAACCATTCAGCATCGCAAGGAACTTGAAACATTATCACAGCTGGATTCGGTACGACAGGGCAGCACTTTATTATGATGTCATTTATTTTCCTCAAATCCTGTACGAGTCGGACCTTTCCACTTGGCTTTATCAGTCCCATTATTGGTGAATTACATGGACTGCTTAGCACTTCTTTCAGTACCCCCTGCTTTACAAATTCGTCAATGAGTTGGGCAACTTTCATGAGGGTGTCTTGTGGCATATGGTATTGTGGGCTCTGGGGAAAGATCGCATTGGGTTTTACCATCACTTTTACTGGTTCCACTCCTTTCATCAATCCCACCTCTTTCCCTGTCATGTCCCACACTTCCTTTCCGACTGTTTCCCGTAATTCTGCTGGGATATCTTCTTCAGTTATCATCGGGAAGAGACAAATCAGAGGATACTCTTCGTCGACTGTTTCCATCTCATCCCCCTCTACACTGTCCTCTTCTTCCCCATCATTGCTCGTTTCTATTGTTATTCCTTCGTTTGAACACATTATCGAACAACCCAATTTACACAGTAGGTCTCTTCCTAACAGTGCTATCAGGCTTGAGTCACACACCACAAACTGATGTACCCCTTGATAGTTACCAATGTTGACTGGAACCGGATCTGTAATTGGGTTCGTCAGGTGTCTGTTTGCTACTCCCACCACTTGAACCGTCCTCCCTGAGAAAGGCAAATTTGGAACTTCACTGCTCTTAACTGTTGAACGTGTGGCTCCCGTGTCAACCAAGAATGAAACAAGATGACCCATTACTCTTCCCTCTACGTCCGGACCCCTTTGATCAACTTCCAAGGATGCTGCAAGCACACAGTCTCCTTCTTCCCCTGAACTTTCACTCTCCCATACGTTGTTTATTCCACTCTCACTGTGTAAGGGGAACTGTTGCACGGTACCATTTGTACTCATTACCTGACCCGTTACCTGTGGAGGAACCATCGCTTGCTGCTGACTCATTGGTGCCAAAGGTATTTGCATTTGCTGATTAGGTACCATAGGTAACTGCTGTTGCATCGGCTGCATTTGCGTCATCTGCATACGAGGCATCTGCATCTGCTGCGGCTGCATAGGTTGTAATCTCTGCAATTGATTTACAGTCTGAAAATTTGGGTTTGGACCTCTCATTTTCGGTCCTCTCATTGTCTGAAATGCATTGACATCATTGTTTTGCTGACCAACACCTATACCTGCACCTGTACCTGCACCTACACCTGCACCATCCTGCACCACCATCGGGCACTCGCGTTTCCAATGACCTACAATTCCGCACACGTGACACGGCATCACCTTCTTCATTGCCTGTACACCCGTCACAACAGTGTTCAAATCCGGACCATTATTCACAAAACCTCCTCGACCTCTGCCTCTGGCATGTGGCTGAAACGCCATGTTTCCCTGCAACTGCAACTGCTGTTGCGGTACCTGCTGTTGGAACCCTTGCATCCCTTGCAAACCTTGCAGACCTTGCAAACCTTGGAGACCTGTTTGAGCTGCCTTAAGCTGCATCATCATCACCTTCTCTTTCAGCCTTTTCTGTTTTACCTCAATTTCGTCGCTACAGTATTTCGCATAAGTCAAGACTTCGTCAATCGGTTTCGATTGCCAACAGATCAAATGCGACTTTATCATTTGGCTTATCTCTGGCCTCAGCCCTTCCACAAATCTGAAGACAAAGTGGAACATGTCCTTCGCCTCAATTGTTTCCGTGCCACTGTAATTCTTGAACGCCTTCAACAACCTCTCATAGTAACTATGAATCGATTCTTTAGTCTCTTGGGCAGTTCGGTCAATCTTTTGCCAGTCCACGTTTTTCGCGGGTACCTTCGTTTTCAAATGCTCAATCACCTTGTAGTACAAGCTCATCACCATAGGTGATGGTGCGCCCGTTTCCCTGTGTCTCTCCGGTTCACTGGTCGGCCAACCTACAGCTCTTTTGCAATCCTCCCACAAATCTGCCGGAACCACAATCTCAAACAGAGTATTCAGGTCTTCCCAGAGACATTTTGCAAGTTTCACAAACCTATCAGTCTGCTGGTACCATTCAATTGGTTTCTCTCTTAGTTTGGGAAAATCGTCCGTAAAGGACTGAATGTCGCTTCTGTGCCATGGTACATGTACTAATTTTCCTCCTGCTGTTTCCCTCATTGGTAACATTGTTACTGTATCACCACTCTGCGGTCTTTTCTCATTGTGCTCTGTAGCACTGTCCCTCCTCTTGTCCTTCCTCTTTACCCACCTGCTTTCCCATTTGTCCAAGCACCTCCATACTTGAGCACTCTGCAACAATCCTCTAAGGTGGGTCTTCATACCTGCTGACCTCATGTGTTCAAAATCTGTTGTCCCAAAATCTAACCTGTAGCTCCTGCTCAAGTGTTTCGTCTTGTCTATGTCAACCCCGTTTCTGTCAGCTGCTTCCTGCAAGCTCTTATGTATCTTGTTCACTTCCTTCGTAATTCTGGGACATAGATACCTCAGCTCTTCTTCCGTGTAGGACTCTAACCTGTTCACACCCATAGTCCCTTCCACCAATTCTTGTGCTTCCATATTCAACCTGACCCTATTCATATAGTCTTCTTTCCCACTAGCTGGACTTTGTGTGGAATTCAGACTGTTGAACCACTGTGTCAGCTGTTGCGCATTCACCCCCATCAGGGTAGCGTTTACATCGACTGCCATCGATGGCTGCGGCAGTTTTTCAGTGTTCGATGTGAGAGGTATTATCAGTGGGGGGCTCGACCTCACCAGTGTTGACTGAGCACATATGGGACTAAACTCCATCAAGGACCCAGACCCAGTTGGCTGAGCCGGTATCGGAGTTATCCCTGGAGTGTTTTCTATGCACCTTCTTTCTGTCCCATTCTGCAGCATTGATCCCTGACTGTTCAGACCCGAATTAGGCTGACTATACAGAGGTACCACTGGACCTACAGTAATGGGTAACGATATCGCGTCTGGGTTCTGTCTGTTCCCCATGTTCTGTGGCATGTTCATTCCCACACCATGGGTCATCATTGCTGGCATGCCCATCTGGCTCCCCGTCATTTGAACGTGTGCGTTTCCTCCCTGCATCTGCTATTGAGGCATCATAAACTGAGTTGAGTCAGCTTGTGCCATTGTTGGGTTGTAACCATTCTGTACTCCCCTCACTGTTGGATCTAGAATCATTCCTGCACTGTTGTCACTGTTGTAGTGCCCTGGCATCTGCGGCTGATAATTTTCTGCTGGTTTCAACACGGGCACATCTGGATATATTCTCCTAACCTGTGGTATCTGCGGGGTGAGCAGCAGACTCGGGTCCTTAGATCCCGATGATGCTCCTGAACTCTGGGTTTCATTGCTCTGTATCGGTGCTGGAGGGGCAGAACTGGTACTTGGACCTTGTCCATTCTCTGCATAAGGCGGTGGACGGTCGTTCAGCAATTGCATTATCAACTCCTCATCCTCTAACTCCTCTTCTCTTCTCAACTTTTCCTCGTCCTCTCTATCCTTAGAACACTTTCTGTCTGTCTTACAGGTAGCTTTCTTACCTGTCTCTTCTCCTTCCTTAGTAATTGCGGGGAACAATTTTATCCCCTGCAATACATCTGACCTCCACACCTTCTGTGCATTATCCCACCTAGCATCCGCTAGTGTCTTTTCTACCTTCCTCATTCTGGTTTCGAACTTCTTTTGCTGTTGCTGTCTGGCCATCAGTTCCCAAATTGCTAAAGCCTCAAACTGTGCTGGCCTTGGAGGCACCTTCATGTCGTACATCGTGAATCTCAAATTTTCTAAAATCTTTATATTGAATGTCCCGTATATCGGAAACGCTACGCTCCCATGTTTCTCTGTCAACTTGTGCCACTGCTTTAGCCAAAGGCACGGAGCTACCCCCTTTTCTTCCATCACAATGTAAGCTGGTGTACCCTCAGGCGGCGTTTCCTCTCCTACGCTCTCTTTAATGTAAGACTCCCCCTTCATCGCGCTCCTGAATGCTTTAAAGAATTTCATTTTACCGTCTTTGATTTCGCAAAGTATATAACCAATATTTGACTTCAATTCCACAAAACTTTAATCAATAGGTAACTTTAATTCCACAAAATTTGTAATCAATAGGTGACTTTAATTCCCGGAATACTCTTCACCTGCCTTTCCCCTTCCAATCGAGTCCCACGGACTGCGTCCAATCCGTGCGCGACCCTTCTCTGCAACCAACCTATCCCAGCGCGGCTCTTAGTGACGTCACACTCACACACACTGCGGCTGACAAAGCCTTGCGGCTAGTCCTCCTTCACTCACCTCTTTTCGTAACAACTTCTTGCATATATTGCGAGCTACCAAAAATAAAACAGATCTGTTGGTTTACTACAGGAAGGGTAACACAGTCGCTTTAGGACCTTAGGGACTTTTCACCAACCGTGGCCACTATTCGATCTCTTTCACCAGCCTCGGCCGCTATTCGGTCTTTCTCAGTCCCCACATTCGCAAGCAAATCTGACCCGCAGACCTACTCTCAACTTGTCAATGATCTGTTCTAGTGCACTTAGAATCTTGTCAAAGCCCGAAGTCGAAGTACCCGACTTGTTGACCACGCCCGATCAACCTACTAAACCGCCCAGACCACAACATGGATCAACATACTCCGGAGTCTCTTGACCTCGCAGGGCCCGTCTCAGCAACAACAACCACGTGGACCTTTTTATGCACAAAGCGCCACATGCACATGAAGTTCGACGACTTCCCTACTCTCACACTCGGAGCCGCACCTCCGCTATCTCTATGAAGTTCGACGACTTCTCCACTTCTACACTTGGAGTCGCACCTCCGCTATCCTTAAAAGAAAACCCTCGCAACCTTTTCACACACCCTGCGGCAATAAGCTGTGCAAGCGCAAAACCCTAACTTCACTCATATCATCACTAGTACCGCCAACGCTGATTCCACACCTCCGTTCTCTCCATTCGCAAGCTCCGAGATCCCGGGAAAGTCGCGGTGGACCTAGCCCATCATCATTCTGTCAATCGTTTTATCCAAGAAAAATCTAATTCAACTTCTCGAATGGGGTCTCAAAAATGTGTAACCGTTAATTCGACACCATGTACTTTAATAGTACAGGGTCCCAAAAGACGAAACCGTCCTCTGCTACCATCTACTGATAGAGCGGAACGTGGTAACAAATTTACCTACGTTTGGACGCTCTTTAGGCCGATGAATCTTTTGACTTAGTGGGAACTCTCTGTACTCTTAATCGATCAATCTCATCAAAATCAATAATCAATAACGAACATAAGCAACACCTTGAACAACATAACACTTTACAATTAATCCAGAATACATTTCGGCGAACCCTGACCTTTCAGTCAGGAATAACCACACCAGTTTGTTGCAAAGTTAGTGAATTTATTTCCCTATATTAATAAAGCTAGCACAATATAGATGTGTCTCAACACCAAATGATAAACATATATGAACATTAATAGCTGTCCATAACGTTGAAACAAATGTAATCTATGAAGCATTTGAATCACAAGGCATTCGATAATAGCAATGCAAATCACTAATACGATAATCTGTAATGAACTAATTGCGTACATTTAGTCAGCATAACAAGATCTCAAATTGCATCGTGCAACATATGGAATCCTCGTCTAACCTCAAATTAGCATTGGCATGTGGGACTTCATGCAAAAAAACAATTTGGCAACATTAATTTAGAAAACTCCTAACTAGGGCTCTTACCAAAATCAGCAGTTGGTTACCTAAAAGAAACACAATGCAATTTTACAATTTCTTCTCATATTTACCAATTACGATCAGCATACAAGGAAGTCTTCGTCTCACAGGTACCGTTCTTCGGTCATCATGGGTACCATTTCTCGATCAGCATGGGACGGGACAAAGGGGCAGGGGTGGACGGGGCAAATGCCTCACGGTGGCAAGGTAAAACTACTACTTCATGCAAAGGGATCAAATCAAAGTTACAGTCTCTAGGGCAAGAATCATTAAAGTCTCTTTCTCTCGATTAGAGAAAGCATCAAAGTCTCTCAAAATGGCGTCGCAGCAAAGTGGGCCATAATAGCTACGAAGTCAAAATGTTCGTAATCGCGGGCAAATGGCTAAAGGCTACCTTCTTCTCGTGCACCCGATTCTTATAGACAACAGTTCAGGTCCAGTAGGGTCTCCATTGGAGGGTTCATAGGTTAGCTTCAAATTGACCAATCAAACACGACAGTTCTCAAGCTTTTACTTAAGCATACATTATCCTTGGAGATGGGTACGCAGATCGCAACATTGTTTCCCAATTAGCTTACTCTCAGAGCCTCCATTGTCCGCACCTGCAAGTCGACCTTGAATTAAAGAGAAAATATGCCAGGCTGGCACCAACTTTAAGATAAGCATGTGAACAGTTTCTGTGGAAAAGTACAGCTTCAAGCAGAAATACACGTTTAATAGCACAGTGGAAAAATACGAGCATCTAAACCATGAGACCAGGCAACTAGGCCAAAGCCTCCGCTAAAGTAATGCTAAGCTAAAGCATTTCAAACAAGCAAATCGTAGCACACGTTTATGATTATGTCGGATTAGTGCAATTCTAATTCACCACGTTATATAAAGCACGCGTATAAATGATGGCAAACTACTCTAAGGGCACATTTTGTCCCCGTACAATCTTAATTAGTTCGGTTAATGTCACACATGATTATTTCAGCACTACGTTTAAGCGTTAATAAATCAAAACCTTCATTTTCTGCTTCATCACAGGTGTCTGGTGGGTAGGTAGAAGTTCACACAGTGGTTGATGTATACTGGCCTCTGGTCATGTAGGGCTCTGTAGGAGTTACTTAGAAGCTTGAACTGGCACCCCTTCTGGACAGGGAACCAATGGAGGTTCCTGAGGAAGGGGCGATGTGAGTGTGCTTGAAGAGATGGAGGATGGGTCTGGCTGGTACATTCCGTATGGCCAGGAGTCTCTGGAGGAACTGGGTGGTAATACCAAAGTACAGTGTGTTTTTCCATAGGTGAGCCTGCTGGTGACTTGTTTTTCATGGAGTTAATGAGGATCCATATGAAGATTTTACAGAACATGGGGAGGGTATGGAAGCAGAAGTAGGCGACCGCGTTGATTTGGCGCTTCATGGTGAGTTTGATGTTGAGGATTATGCTAAGGTTGCGGGCATGGTCTGTGAGTGTGGGATCGGTCCAAGCTCAGAGGGCCACCAGCTGCTGTCCCATGGGGAGGTGTTCTTCTCAGAGATCAGCACTTCTGTTTTGTCCGTGTTGAGCTTGAGGCAGTTGGTCCTCATCCAGTCAGCTATGTTGGTCATGGTGTTGTAGAAATTTGTTCTGGTGGTGGAGGGGTCATCGGTGAGCGAGAGGATGATTTGAGTGTCATCTGCGTAGTATATGATGTTCAGTCCGTGGGTCCTGATGATGTCTGCGAAGGGTGTCTTGTAGGTGTTGAACAGAGTGGGGCTGAGGGACACTCCTTGGGGAACGCTACAGACAATGGCCTTGGGATCTGAGGTGAAGGGTGTTAGGCGATTCTCGAAGTTCGCCCCATGAGAAAAGATGCAATCCATTTGAGGGCCTTTCCATGGATGCCGATGTGGTTGAGTCTGTTGATGAGGGTGCGATGGGATATGATGCTGAATGCTGCTGAGAGGTCCAGTATGAACAGTGCTGCTGTTTCACAGTGGTTTAGGAGGCATCTAATGTCATTGGTGGCGGCAATTAGGACTGTCTCGGTGCTGTGTATCACATGGGAGCCAGACTGAGAGGCATTGAGCAGCTTGTTTTCTTCTAGGTGTTTGGTGATTTGGCGGTTGATGGCCTTCCTGAGGACTTTGGAGGGGTAAAGAAGCATCGAGATGGGGTGATAATTCTTGAGATCGCTGGGGTCGTCTGAGGGTTTCTCTTGGAGTGGTCTGACCTCCGCGTGTTTCCATCTATCGGGGAGCGTCGCTGTGGTGATTGAGGTGTTGAGGACATTGGTGAGTTCTATGCTGATTTCTTGGGTTTCGAGGCTGACGAAATAGTGTGTGCAGAGGTATGTGGGTGTTCTAGAGAGGATGGAGGACATGAAGGCTGTGGTGGTATGCATGGTGATCTGATTTCATGCAGTCATTGAGTGGGTGGTTCCTGTGTGTAGGCTGACGTTGAAGTTGACGTTGGTAGGTTGGGGGTCAGAGTTGTTGTAGATGGTGGCTATCTTGCTGTGGAAGTATTCTAACAGGTTATTGCAGAGTTCTTGGGAAGGGCGGACCATGTTCTCGGTGGCTGGCAGGCAGAAGAACTCCCTGACTATCTTGAAGAGTTCTTTTGTGCTGTTGGTGCTTGTTTCGATGCAGTCTATGAATGCATCTCTTTTGATGTTTCTTGATGCGTTGGTGGTATTTGTTGATGGCTGTTTTGAAAGTGATTTGGTTGGCAGGGTCTTTGGTGGTGCACCATTGTTTCTATAGTCGTTTAGAGTTGCGCTTGATGGTTCTGAGTTCTGGTGTATACCAGCAGGCTGTTCTTGAGGCTCCGCAGGTTTTGGCCAGTTCAAGGAGGCGACTTTGCTCGTGATTTGTTTTCCAATCTGAGAAGTTCTGGGTAGCCTGCACCAGGTCTGATGCGGCGATGGGCCGGGTGGTGTTTAGGGCCTGGGTCCAATGGGTCTCAGTTACTTTGCTCCAGCTGGGATGAGAGGAGCCTGGGGGTTTGCTGGTGTTTCTCTGGGAGCCAGTGATAGTGAAATAGATGATGGCGTGGTCCAGGTCAGTTGGATGACATGGCTGTACTTGATTCTGTCACTGGATGTGAAGATTGGGTCCTGTGTGTGTCCTGTGCTGTGTGTGGTCTGTGACCAGTTGGATGAGGCTGATGTTGCTCATGTTTTCCAGGAAGCTGGTGGTGTGGGTGTTGTTGGGGTTGTCGAGATGGAAGTTGTGACCGTCGAGTAGTACGTAGTGCTTAGAGTTGATGACTAGCAGGACGATAAATTTGCAGAATGCAGTTTGTGGTCCAAGAGATCTGTAGGTGAGGGTGCATTTAATGGTCGTCTTGGAGTCGGTTCAGGTGTTCAATGGTTGATGTAGTGCTGTCTTCAGTGGCGGTGCATCCGATGGTTTCTTTGCAAATTATGGCGATGGCTTCTCCGTATGTGTTGGTTTAGGCCCTGACGGATCCTCTTGTAGCCATCGGGCATTGCAGTGGTAATGTCGGGGGTGAGGGTAGTGATGGTGTCCCAGAGTTCTGTGGCATGTTTGCAGAGGGACCGGGTGTTGAGCAGGATGCACTGGAGCAGTACTACGATGTTCGTCATCTTGTGAGTGGGTGTGACAAGGGTTCCTGTGTGGACAGGCGGTTCTGCGTTGCATGTGAAGTGGCGGCAGGCGAAGGTTCCTTCAGTAGAGCATGGAGAGGTGATGAACAATTGTTGTTCTAGCATCTGGGGTTGAGGGCCTGCAGCTTGTCGGCAAAGTATCGGTGGATGGTCGGAGAGCCAGGTTTACTGGCGCTGGGTGCAGTGTAGGTGCACACAGGTGGAAGCAGGCTTGCCTTATCATAATGTAGCTGGCATTCCAGGGAATAACAATGAGCCTGCGTGATTGGTCACAGATGTGGGTAGAAAGGACTCATTCTTGGTTCGAAGAGTTGAGTGTTGTCGATAAAAGCCAGAACTGTGCTTTGATTGTGTCCCATCTCAATCATTACACCTTCTAAGTATGCTAGTGTAGTGTAGGAGGTGTAAGATGCATATAGATCACTATAGAGTGCATCTTCCAATCAGAGGCAGTAGCGGTTGCTAGAAAGTTGTGTGGGAAAGAATATGATGCCAGTGACCAGACGTGCTCTGCTTGTAATACAATGTTCTTGTTGATAAAGCTGAGGTTGCTAGTGTTCCAGAAAGCTTTATATAAAATAGATTATGCTTATTAAGCATTGTAAGCATAGCCTGGTAGCGTTTATACAATCACTTTCCAGGGCATGGGTCCTCTGTGTCACTAGTCTCTAGTTAGATGTGAGTAGCTAGGAGCAGCTCAAAGAGTGGTATGCACATTTTGAGCTCAGATTGGAGTTTGCCCATCGTTAGCATGGCACAAATGTATTTGTGAAGTCGCAGAGGGTAATATCCAGATTTTATAGGGCTCTCTGGATGGTGAAGGGGTTCTGGCAAGGACCTGCACATGTTTTCCCGTTTTTACCTTCACGTAGGAGAAATTTGTAGAAACACGGAATCTATACTCAGTGCACAGGACTTTTTAGCACATGGGTAGTGTGCAAATGTACAGCTCAATAGTGTAGCATCTGACCAGGTCACATTGATATAGCAACAGGCATCACTCTTGTACAGATTAGCTAATGTAGGCTTGTTAAATATATCGGACTGGTGCAAGTTTCTTGCAAGCTGGGTGTTTTTCCTGTAAGTGGTGTAATAAACAAGACTCAACTCTGCAGAATGTTCTGGAACCTCTAGTGCCTCGGTCTGGTCCACACAGCAGAAGAGCACAAGGGCCAAAGAAGCTTTGTGTGACTTTGTTCTGAACCGTGACTGTGTATGTTTGCACCAAGGTGAGCCCTGAATTTTCCCATATGCCAATGCAGTGTGATTTGTCCATTCACAGTTATTAGACTTGGGACCTCATTTCAAGTAGGCTTGGCATTTTTTTGCAGAGGATGGTCGGAATTTAAAGTACCAACCAGCCATTACGAGTTTTCCTCCCAAAATGGGGAATAACTGCTTGGACCCAAATTTACTTGCTGCTTCATCGGGCAGTTTTTACCATTTCAACTAAAACACACATTCTCCACCTGGTTGTACAAACTACACTCTGAAGAAGAGGGAAGGAATTCTGGTGGAGTTGGTAACTGTGGGACCAGTTCAAGTATTAATTTCTGATTTTGCCCAAACCTTCACCAGATGCCTACCTTCACTTGTAGTGAAAGTAAACATTGCACTATCTTGGTTAAGTCTGTAAGTATTGTTAATTCAATGCCGCCATTTCAATGGCTTACCTGATCATTTAAGTGGATTTAACTAGATGGACACATGATTCGGTTGATGTGCATTTATTTGCACATATCATCTTGCAATTCACATTAGATATAGTAAAATACCATCATAGTAACACAAAACGCATAACTAAATTGGTAAACACATTTCCACATGAGAGAGAAGTCTCTTTTTGTTTAGATGATAAACAATGCTGTCTGCTATGGAACAATATAACTTTTCTAGCACTTCTGCATCCATTTATATAGGGCTTTTCAGCATAAATACTCATATATGGTTTTACCCTGAGAAAGTGTGATTGTCTGGAACAGCTAAAAATGTTTGCACCCTTCATAATGGAGAAACATTGTTAGCCATGCATTGTAGGCAGTGTTCTTTGTTTCAGGCAATAGTGTTTGAGGTTTGTAGTTGTTTCTGAGGGCCTTATGTAGAATTTGGCAGATAGTATTATCCAGGGGTGGCTCCTCCATAAGGGCGGAGGAGCATTGCCCCCTCCCCCCGCCAGCAGCAACCGCTGCAGATCCTTTCACAAGGAAAGGATAATAAACTGTGTTTATTATCCTTTCCTTTTGAAAGGGGTGGGGCATTGGGGGTGATGAGCAGAGGGGAGTGCACTGTGCACTCCCCTCAGAGCGCATGGGTGTTTGGCCAGCCATCTCAGGCCGGCAAAACACACATGCGCACAGGGCTCTCTCCAGCATAGCAACACAGTTGCTGGGCTGGAGAGCGCCTGCACAGGCTCCTAGTCTGCCTGGGAGCGTCCTGCCTGGGCGCTCCCAGCCAATCCTGATGCTGCTTCGAGCAGCGTCAGGATTGGCCGCAGGGCAGGCTGGGAGCCTGTGCCTGCGTGCAACATAGGAGTAGAGGAGCGGCGCGGGAGCAGAGGTAAGTGTTAATTTTGTTTTAAAGATGTTATTAATCCCACCCTGCCCCCACTCCCCACACACATTGCTGCCCGCCCCTAGGAATCCCTGCGAGCCGCGACTGGTATTATCCATCACAAGTGTTGCGAATGTCCCCTCTGCAGCATTACAAGTCCATTATAGTTTTTGACACTTGTTGTACAGCGGATGACTTATCTACCAGGTTTTAACAGAGTATCCCATCCACTAAACTATGAATAAAGTCAAAGTATATTTGATGTGGTGTGCATGATGCTTTACTTGCATTTGTGAGATGGATACTGCAAAGGAAATAGCTACAGAGAAAGATATCCTGAGAGCTAAATAAAGAAAAGCAGGCCAAAGAAGAAAAGGGTAAATGGTGGTGATGAGACAAATTGCATCTCATGACTTGGGAACTGTTGCAGTAGATATTCTTGCTCTTTGCAAGCTGGACCAGTCAAACCTTGAGCTGGACTGAACACAAAGATGAGGTAATGTGACTTAGAGAGGAAGAGTTAAAGGAGAGGATTAGACTGCATATATAGGTATAGATATGCTATTTCTATAGCGCTAGCCATTACACAGCATAGTGCTGTACATAGTCAAAAACAAGCTCATATTCAACAAGTCAGAGGAGATGGATTTGGGTTGAAGATGGTTAATGCATTATGATGTAGTGTTCTTTACAAAGTTAAGTCTTCAACTCCTTCCTAAATTAGAGCACCATTGGAGAAGTTGTGATGAATACACTAATGTTCTTCCAGATCTTGGAAGCATAGATGGAAATGACCTGCGTTCTTGTTTTTTCCATTTTCCATTTCTTAGTCTGGTGCGGATGTGCCAAGATCCATCATAGATGGTGAGCTTGTGTCTGCAAGATAAACAGGGGTGCTGGTCCTGATAGATTCATAAACAATGTAGCTGGTTTTGAAGATAGTGAAGGCCGACAAGCAGGAGCCAATAGAATTCCATCAGGATGGAATTAATGTCTTCATATTTCCTCAATCCCTGGATGGGATGTGCAGCAGCAGTTAGGTTACCTGTAAGGAGTGCTACGGTGCCATCTGCAAGGCTATGGATTTGAGTCTTTCCACCATAAAGATGCAAAATTACAAGGACTTAACAGTAGTTCTGAAGTAGCTTTATGTAACAAGTGGTTTGACTTTCATTAGAAGAGAGAGCTGGTACCAGGCCGTCTTTGTTTTTTTTTTGTCAGTGTGTCCCTTGAGTGTGAGGTTGTTGTCCACAATGAATCCAAGTCACTTGGCATTCAGTAAAAGATTGCGTTTGAAGCCCTAAAGGTTCATGTCATTGAGACATGCTTGTACTGTATCTTATTTATTGTTCTTGGCAGAAAAAGCAAATTTTGTCCGCGTTTCAGGTAGGCTGGACATTCAGATTGTGAGAAAGCAGCATTTTAAGTGCTAAATATCTGAAGGAGAGGACACTTTCAAGTAGAGTTGTGTATCATCAGCATCTAGGTGAATCTTGATGTTGGGATCTTTGAGTTGAGCACTAAGCGGCTCCATGAATAGGTTGCAGATGGCAAGAGACAGTATGGAGCTTTGGGGGTTTCCAGAGGTGATAGAGATCTTTTGCGACTTACTTGGGTGTGACCATGTGACCAAACTGATATCATTTGGAAAGCTAGGAGAACAACCAGTTAAGGGTTTTGCCGGTTAAACCGATTCAAGGCTCCAAGGTGCATATGAGGGTAGGATAATCAACTGTGCTGAAGGCAGCCAAGAGGAGCAGCAATATCAGGAGGCAGGGGTCATCTTCAACTGTGGCCAAGATGGCCTCGTCTATGGGGTGAAGGGTAGCTTTTTCTCTGCTGCAGAGTGATTAGAAGCCAGACTGGTAGTCGTTCAGGAGATGCTTAGCATTGATGGGGTCTTGGAGTTGAACTTGGTCTGTTTTTCAGCGATTTTGCATGTAAATGGTAGGTAAGTAGTTGAGGATCTAGTGTAGGTTTCTTTAGTATTAGAAGGATCTGGTCTGTCTTAAGAGATTCTCTGGAAGGTACCTTTAGCCCCAGCCCCTACATTGATAAGTTAAGTTTGATGACAGCCATTCATTTCAACCCCATCTTACATTGGTGACAGGGATGTGCTTTTCTCTGATTTGCATGCTGAAGAAGACTCTAGAGTTTGTGCCACATGAATCCTGGAAATTCATACTGGATGCAGTGATTGCTCACAGACTTGACTATGTAAATGCCCTGTTTTTGGGCTTATCTGGCATTTTGATGAAGCCCTTGCAAGTTGTCCAAAATGCTGTGGCCATATTGATTCTGGGTGTATCTAGTCTCCACACGTTAAAAGCTCATCTCAAAGACCTCCATTGGCTCCCTTTTGAGGAACACAATGCCTTTAAAGCTTTGCTTATTGTATTTCGCTCTTTCCATAAGGATGCTCTCAATTATTTATGTAAGAGACTTTGGGGCAGATTTAAGAGCCCCTCTCGCCACATTACTGTAATTTATTTTACGCTAATGTGGCCCAACGAGGCCAAAATCACTGCGCCAAATTTACTAAGTGGCGCAGTGCATGTAACCCTTTGTGCTACATTATGCCTGTGCTAGGCATAATGTATGCAAAGGGGGCATTTCCCCCTGAGGGGGGGACTAAACACTGGTGCAAAGAAATCTAAGAGATTTTTTTGCGGAAATGTTTTCAGCACTTTTGATGCCTGCTCAGAGCAGGTGTTAAAAGAAGGCACACCATTGTTTACACTGGGCCACAATTGGCTTTGCAGGATTAGTGTCAACATTTCTGACACTAATCCTCCAAAGTTCCGAACTGGCTGCAAAATTTTGATACTAGATCCCTAACTACCACCATGGTGCACTGTATCATTGATGTGGCGCACACATGGTGACATTAGAGGGGCGCAAAGGGGTGCAAAAAAGGTGGAGCTCAAATGGGTGCAGTGATACTTTTCTTAAATCTGGCCCTTTGGGGCTTATTTACAAGCCCCTGTGCACCACTGGAGAGTCACTTTTTTGATGTTCCTGTGGCACACACTGCAGGGCTTTATCTACAAGGCTATCTTTCATGGCCTTGAAGATATGGAATGTAGGAATGGAATGAGTGCAAGTCACTGAGTTGCCTTATACTGCCATAGGGAGGTGTGCCGTGGGCGTTACGGTGGGTGTCCTCATGGAACACCCATGGCATTTGACACATTCCAGGATTTACAAGATTTTGTAAACCTGGGAATGCGTCTAAAGCCTACGTATCCCCAGAGGAGGTGTAAGAGAAGTGCAACAAGGAGAAATTAATGTATTTCTCTTCATTTTGTCCTCTTTCTATGTGTGCTATGTTCGCAGGACACATAGGAGGAGGAAAATGCCTCCATCGTGTTGTTTTTGTGGAGGAAGGTGTGCCTTGATGCAAGGGTGCCTGCGTTAGAAAATGGCAGCACAATGCATGCTAGCTCAGGGGGAAAAGACAGGAATTGGCCTTTACTTTTGACAAAGGGCAGCGCAGCAGGAATCCTTGTGGTGCTGCCCTTCCCCAAACCCTCGCAAATGAGTGCTTTCGTCTCTATTTGCTATCCCACTCTCTTACATCAGAGTAAGTCCTATTTCTTAAAACCCTTTGGTTTCATCTCAAGACTAAGGGAGGACACTCTTTCACCTATTTGGCTTGGAAGAAATGCCTCTCTTTCTTCACCAGGTCTGTAATGAAAATCAGTTCAGGAAACAACTATAGACCGGGTTATGTCGTTATTTATTATAATCTTGGCGGACCTCTTTTACTTCTAGCACCTGGATGACTGTTTGCCAGCTATGCGCTTTATAAATCCAATCGTATTGTGTTGTATTGTATTGAGCAAGGGAGGCACTGAAATGGTAATTAGAGTTGAGAGAGCACCTCCTGAGAGAGCTTTGATGATGGATGATAGTAAGACATTATCTTCATAAGAAGTGGCTTTGAGGGAGTTGAGTATGACAGCAAGATCTGGGAGGAATGAACCTTTAAAGGCAGACCATTTAAAAATTCTATGGAGGTGTGTGGGTGTAAGAATGGAAGCAGGCTTTGTGGCATTGCTGCGCTGTTGTATCTTCTGTATTTTATTTAGTGAAAAAGAGGTTGATAGCATTGTACTTTTCGGTGGAGTGATAAATGTATGGGTTTGTCAGGGGGTCGATGCAGTGCTTGATTGTTTTGAACATTGTTCTGCTTCTGTTGCATCTCATTGATGGCATTAGCTCAGTACTTTGCTTTGGTTGATGTGATGAGCTGGCTCTGTGTTGAGCAGAGGGACTTCATTATCAAGGTCTTTAGAGTTCCAGGGTACTCTGACAGGCTTTGCCTTGTACTTGTATTCTGTAATTGGGATGTGGAATGGGGCATGGGATTTTAACCCTAAACCTTATCACAGATCCCAGTTAGGGGGAGGCTAGCTCTGGGTATGACATGTTGCACATCTTGTGACTGACCTCTAAAATTCTAAGGAACTCAGAAACAAAATTGAAAGACTCTTTCTGGTTGTAGCATTTTTCAGCTTGTCAGCATTGCTTCATTTTTAAAAATGAATAAGTGCAGAGCCCAAAGATTTTCTTGCTGGAGCCTTAAAATATTTCTTGGAAGCCAAATGCCATAGTTGCTGCAAACGAGGTTGTGTAATATTGATTTCACCTCTTGCTTCTTTCTTTCACCTGCCCAATCATCCTGTGTTTCCATTGCACGGGTTCCTTTTCATCCTCTTCTTTCCCTTTATCACTGGTTTCATATGTTTCTCTTCCTCCTTCTTCTTCCCTTTTCAGCCATCATCAGTTAAAGGTCTGATGAAAAATAAGCATTAGTCCTTGCCACCCGCAACCAGCAGCACAAGTTCAGCTCTATTGATTGGTAGAACACCGAAGGTAACATGGTGAGGGCATGTTACTTCCCAGCAGCAGAGTAGCACATGACTCTCCTGTGTCTAGCTCTCATGGAGTCTTCCAATCAGGATTCCAGTGGTCTGCAGCTCAGTAGGAGCCTGCAGCCTAGCCTACCTCGGACATTTGCCTAATGGCCTACTCTCACTGTTGGCATGCACTCAGTCATCAACCACGGATTTATAAACATTCATAACTTGGACGGATTATACATTTTGATGCTGGGTTTGGACCAGCAATTGGTAGTATGTTTGAGAAGTGAAGAAAATTCCCTGCGTGAATTTTTAAACGAGGGAGGTTGCATTATTGAGTGAATTTCCAAAGCACTTTAATAAGCTGCTCGCTGTGCAGGCTTTAAAGCAACACCTTCGAGTTTTGATCTGAAATGGTCAGGATGGTTTAGTTAAAAGCTGCCTGTGTTCCTAAGGAACATGGGCCGAGCGTCATGAAGCCTTATAGTTTATAAGTGGGAAACAACATTTTAATAAAATTGTAATTAGCATGGCCTTACTTTCAAAAAGGGAAATTAATACTTTGCTGCCAAACTCTTTCTTCAATAAAAAGAAAGTGCCATAATTAGGTCACTAAATAAATATTTTTTAAGAAAGCAGTCTGTGGGCAGCGGAGTCTGAATTATGTTTCTACCTTGGCCTGCAAGAAGTATGCTAAGGAAGAAACATCCTGCCACATAAAGAGCCAAGGCATGACACTCTGAGAGGCAGGGTGGATTTCCCTATCTCTCTTGGGGTGCTATGTTACAAAACTGAGCACAAACATATTGGGCTACAAAAATGTCATTGTGAACATATCGACTACCAAAATATTGAGAGGGCAAATATATAGAGAGAAGTGTGAATTTACTATTCTTAAGAAACGTCGATGTACGTTGAACATATATATTGCCAAGGTACATATATGTGGAGGTAAGCATTGTGCATCTATAGTCATGATATTTTTGTAGTCCATGTTTCGGCTAATGCTTTTGCATCACAATATCTAAGGTTTGAAATGCTGATAATATACCCTCACACATCATGGAGGCTGTTTAGTTTCTCTCCTTACATTGTCATCACGTATCACAAGCATCTCGATCATGAGGTGCTGTGAGGTCCGGTTGTGGGCATACTGTAGAAAACCAGGATCCGAAGAACAGGGGAACATGTAGCTAGCACTGTACACTTGCTTTCCATGTTTACAATTTGAGGCAGAGACCCAGATTCATGAAAGATATAGTAAATCTGCAAAAGTAGATTAACAGATGCATGCGTGTGCAGATTTACTACTAGCTGGGATTCAGAACCAGTCCTAGAAACACATTTGGATAGTCACGCTAGGCATGTTTCAAGGCACACTTCTGGGAATGTTAGGTGACTTCATGGCAGCCAAAACAGTGCTTTGATTATGCCATAGCACAAAGGTTGCTGCTTCCAAGTATGCTGATGTAATGTAGGAAATATTAGATCTATAAAGATCCATAAAGAGTGCAGGGTCCTATGTAGGTCCGGCTTTAGCACTGGTGGTGCCCGGTGCAACAGTCTTTTTGGCATCCTTGCCCTATGAACTTCTCCATGGATTCCCTCACTACCATCCACCAACAGTACACCTCATTTCTCCATAGTTCCTCTCTCACATGCATATCATTTGTTTTTATAGCGCTACTCTTAGCAGTGTAGGAAGTCAGAGCAATTTACATCACACAGACATTATACAGAGAAAACAAATCATAAATGTGTAAATCAGACATTAGGAAATGTTTTATAGGGCAATTAGGATTACAAGGTGTAGGGATCACATGTCATCCACACTAGTAGGCATATGTTAAGACTGTTTGTTCTGGAGAAGCACAAACTCAGGATTTAAAAAGCACCAAAGTGGTTGGGTTGCCTTACTAATAAGAATGTATTTCTAGCAAAACAAACCGTTAGCAGCATTGGGATAATGAAAGACTGGAGGAAACTTAATGTTTTAACCTATACCATGCAGTTTGCATGCAGCTCTCTGATGGCAGGTCATAGATCACTGTGCTGAATAAGGTATGTAACTTGTGAACTGCAAGTAACAAAAGTATCTCTGTGACAAAAGCAGTAACCTACTGAGCTATCCACGTGAAATACTGCTCTGTGAGCTGCATGGTACAGGTTCTTAGCAGCCCACATATTAAGCCTCTGCACTACCTTATGATGAGTCATAACTGTCAATGGGTGAAACTCAATCTCTCTCTGGCAGGGACCTTAATCACCAGTCTCATCTTGACATTTTTACTGTTACCTAAAAACTGTTAGACTACCAAGGAACTCTGCAACAGATGCTTTTAAACCCACAAGTTATTTCTCAACACAGTGCCCCCACCACACCCTCCCACCCCTTCCACGGCATAGTGCTGGGTAAGGCTGCACCAGTCACACTGCCTAAAGCTGGCTCATGTCCTATGAAAGGCAATAGAGGTAGTTAAAATGCTGTGTGGGAAAGCGTGTGATGCTGGTGGCCCAGAGATGTGCTCCATCCGTACCACAGTGAACGTTTTGAGAGAGCTAAGCACACCAGTGATACAAAGAGAGTTAACTGAAATAGGGAATGCTTTCTAAGCTTTATAGGCATAATCTGGTTGGGCTTGCAAAAACCCTTATGGACCATGGTTCCTCTGTGTCTCTAGCCTATAGTTGGGTATGAGTAGTAGCTCAGTGAGTGGTAGCTTCACTTGGGAGCTCTCAATGAAACTCTGCAGTGGTAAGCATGGTGCAAATTTATTTGTGAAGGAGCAGAGGGTAATGCCCAGGTTTCTTGTAGCTGTTCGGGTGGTTACGTGGTTCCGGTAAGGACTTTCACAGTTTTTTCCATTTTGACCTTCACCTAGGAGAAATCTGTAGAAATAAGGAATCTGTAGTCAGTGCTGAAACTTTGTAGCATAAGAGCAGTGAGCAAAGGGACAGCTTAACAGTGACAAATAATTAACAGTTCATACAACATTCAAGGGAGGAGATGAAGTGTACAATGATTAAAGTGATCATCCTACTGTAGCAATCGGACAAAAGGTGTGACAGTGAATACGAAATACGTGACCAGTTCGCATTCACACAAAAGAGAAGAAGAGAGCATCGGTCTTGTGAAGTTGGGATGTTGTAGGTGTGTTTATTATATCAGACTGTGGCTAGTGTGAATTTATTGCAACCTGGGGCAGCTGGATTTACTCTGTGCAGGGGCATTCTGTTTTTCTTGTATGTAGGTTATTGTACAAGACTAGACAGAGTAGAATGCTCTGGAACCTCCAGTACCTCTGTCTTGTCTGCAAAGCAGAAGTGCGCATGAGCCAAAGAAGCTCATTGTGACTCTGCTCTTCACCTTGGATGTGTACATTTACCCTGAGCTGAGCCCTAAATATTACCCCTAAGGCAATGCAGTCTCATCTATCTATGCATGTTTGGAGGACTGAGTGTGCCACAAGGAAAGTCGTGTAGCCCTCTTCCATACTGGGGGGTTCTAGCTACACTACATATGGAAGTTAATGTGGGTGGTAATGTGTGTTTGTCCTGTAGGTTTGTCTGGCCCCAAGATGGTTCATTTGTAGGTCTGTCCTAAAGACAGCTTGCCAGCCTAATGTTTCCAACAAATATGCAAAAATACATACATGTATAGAGGCACGCAGTCTACAATCTTTCATCATTGATCTGTTCAAAAGTCACTCAAATTATGCATCCTCCTACTACAGCGCAAAGTATAGCTCAACAGACTAGCCCACTGCAGACAGAGTATGCTTCCAGTCTGAGTGACTGCATTTTGCTCCTACAGAAGCAACCATTCTTTTGTCTGGAATTTGTGTTCAGTTGGGATACAAACAAGTGTCACCTTCCACAAAACCACTTACTCGTAAGTCAAAGGTAACATAGTTGACAAAACGTGTACAATCTATACTTTAGACCTTTTAACTGTGAAGGAAAATGGTCACGTTTGTTAAAATACATTAATTCATGTCTTCATCAATGTGTTCTCTCCCAGGTCAACTATTGGTTCCAGGAGGGAGGAGAAAAAGAGAAAACTGTGTTAGATGCTCCTCGGAGCTCCCCATGAGATTTTAAAAATAAGTTGGGGGACTTCATGTGCTCCACTGACGTACATTGAGCAAAGACATTTTCAGGTGGGACACAACTAAAATCAAGCCATTTTTAGCTTACAAATCATTAGTCTCCCACCTGAATCTGGTCTATTGGCATGTATGAAAGTGGAGCTGGGGGCCCCCTTGGATCCTGACTTACCCTTGTCACCTCTGTTGTCATCCGATCTATTGATTACCGCGTAGTCATGCTGGAGGCTGTGGATAATCTGCGGCTGGCCAGGGAATGATGTCTCCTACTTCCCTACTACTGGGATCTTTAATACAGCACAGTCTCCATGTGTGTGTGTCCCTCAGAATAACCCATACATTACCAAGACCATGTGGATATTAGGACCTCTAGTTCAGTGTTAAGGGCCCTCCATAGTTCCTGGGCTTAGGTGCATCCACAGAACAGGTGGTAGATTGTCTTATCTGGAATGTATCCTCTCAAACAGGACTTGAATCATTGAGTCCTCTTGTGTGCAATGAAGGCTCTAACTAGCAGACTTCTTAGATTGTCACCTAGTGGATGTCCTTGTGCTTGTTGGTCATCCATCTCGAAGGGACCATACATGGCCCTCTGTTGATATGGGAATGGCATAAATGTGTTTGAAGATGTCCTTTGTGCAAAACTGTCCTTGACTGATCTTCAGAATCCACTGATTGAGAGAAGCTGCTTGCAGTCGGAACTCCTTCATGAAGTTCTCTACTTCTGCATGGAATAGTGCAATCAGAAAGCTGGCATGACGTTCATCCTCACTCCTCTTTGTACACACACTGTGGCATCCTGAGATCACTCTCAGGATGGTGAAGATGTCATGCACTGTTTTGCCTCCATTTTCATGGGTCTTGAACAGCACCTATCACTTCACTTTGCCCATCTTGTAGTCCAGATGATATAATAGTTCATTAGCGTGATATTTATTGCTGTTCTTGGCTGCACTGGCCAGACTTGAGCAACATACTGGAACACTGGAAAGGTCTTGTTTGCAGGACCAGTATCTTCCCCTCAATTTGCAGCTTCCTGCGGCTCCAGAGTCCCAGTTTCTGCTTCGTCTTGGCTAGTCACTCATCCCTTGTCTTCCCTCCTGCTTTATCTCCTACAAACCAGACTCCAGCGATCTTAGTTTATCCCATAGAAAAAGCACAAATCAGTAAAATAGCACCAGTGTGTATTCAAATTTTTATGTTAAAGCTACACCACCTCAGTTTGGTGAATGTCATTTGAAGCAAGTGTATCAGACTCGAGAAGAAATGCACTGTGAACCTGCGGATTCATGAAAGAATTTCAATGTTTTTGCATCTGTCTTAAAAGAGACCTTTATCAAAGTTTGTGAGGTTTTAATTCATGTGAAAGGCAAGACCAATTAGCTTTGCCAATTCTTGTTTTTCATTTCAGGGCAGGGCTTGGGCTTAACCTGTGAAAGAGTAGATATACTGTGCTATGTGGACAGTGAGAGCACTTGGGGGGGGGGGCATAGTGAGATTATGCTGAAAGACCAGAGATTATACCTGAACTGTACCTGTACCACTCCTTCAAGGCGCCCTACTTTTGCTTCATTGTCTTGACAGAGCAGCAACTTTTCTCCTTCTATCAAAGACGGGAGAGGAGAGAGACCACAGACATATTATGCAGCCTCTCTGGTGTCAGAATTTCTTTTTGTCATCACTTTGCCTGGTACATCAGTAACAACCATTCACCCCGCAGAAGTCACAGCTGGGTCCCAATGAACAATGCCCAGGGCACAGCTTTCTTGTGTCTCCTACAGCCCAGGTATGGAGCAAAGCAACAAGATTGAGTAATAGTTCTTCGTAAGCTACACAAGACTGTGAATGAGTGAGTTTGATTGTGAGTTTGAACACTGGTACCTTGTATCTTGACATTAATTGGCTAAATATCCTTTTCTGCTGCTGTAAAATCTCAGCAGTGGGCATTGACCTATGACTCCACTTCCTAAACATGCAAAGTACATTAAATAATCAAACAATTCCCATACCAAAAGGGGAACTTTCATACATCAGACAAGTAGCAAATACAACATACTCAGTTTAACAAAATAATATGCCTTTGTAGAAGGTGCAGCTACTTTTCTTTCTTTTTACAGGATTCAATTTCATGCAGCACATGGTATGCTTCTGGAAAATCACTGTGAAACTCATAGTAGGCAAACTTGGTTAATTATAACTAGTGACCCCGCCAGGCACAGTGTGTCATCAATGATGTCATTACAAATGCTGTAGTGATGTTATTAAGGATGTCATATAACATATTAAGTGATGCAATATGTGAGGTCATAAGCAGTGCATGGGAGTGAGCATATCAACATATATAAAGCAGATCCAGCATCTTTCTCCTAAAATCACAGATATTCTTAATCTACTAAATATTTCAGTACTTCACTGAATGCAATGTTTAATAACAGTGATTATTATACAATTATTTCATAACCTTTTAAATAAAAATATATCTGTGAGTCTTTCTTTTAGCATAGTTTTTATTAATGCATTTTATGGGTTGAAAAACGGTAAAAGAAAGATTCAGAAACATATTGGTTTTTTTGTAAAGAAAACCAACACGTCTCTGAGTCTTTCTTTTAATATTTTTCAGCTCACAAAATGTAGTCACAAAAACAAATAAAAGAGGGTCTTGCACATCAGTTGAAGAGCATAGATTTCCAGCTAGGAGTATTTTAAAAAACATATTGTAGGTTCTCCTCTGGTCATGGATTGAATGACCCAGAATACTTTTTTTAATGTTGCTGGGAGGCTGCTGTTCTCCCTGAAGCCTCCTCCTCCAACAACTGTAAAAAAGGGTCGGCTGTGTCCCTCTCT
Source organism: Pleurodeles waltl (assembly GCF_031143425.1). Lineage (NCBI taxonomy): Eukaryota > Metazoa > Chordata > Amphibia > Caudata > Salamandridae > Pleurodeles > Pleurodeles waltl. Next base: position 306,947,138 of record NC_090437.1, on the reverse strand, counting down.
ATTCTAGGGGAACTACGAAGCTCAAAAAATATAAACAAAAAAGCCCTCGCCAGGCGTTTTAGGGTGGTTCTTCAAGAAGGAGTGCATAAAAAGTGAGCAGCTCCTACCACCTATTATTTGTTTTGGTACTCTGATGCCCATCAGAGACAACCTTTTTATAATTATAAGGGAGGGGGTGTGCAGCCCCCCTCCCTGAGCCTTTACAGTCCCTAGGGAGCCCACTCCCTGGGTCTTTTCTTTTTCAAGGGGAGAGGACACCCAGCCCAGCTCCCAAAGCCTTTACAGCACCCGGGACCCTATCCCTTTGGGCTTTTTTTTAAGAGGAAGACGGCACACAGCTCCTTCACTGAGCCACCACAGGATCTAGGGGCTTCATTCACCAAGGCCTCTATGGCCCTCATTCTGACCTTGGCGGGCGGCAGAGGCCGCCCGCCAAAGTCCCGCCGTCAGGTTACCGTTCCGCGGTCGAAAGACCGCGGCGGTAATTCTGACTTTCCCGCTGGGCTGGCGGGCGGTCGCCTTCAGACCGCCAGCCAGCCCAGCGGGAAAGAGGCTTCCACGATGAAGCCGGCTCGGAATCGAGCCGGCGGAGTGGAAGCTGTGCGACGGGTGCAGTTGCACCCGTCGCGTATTTCACTGTCTGCGCAGCAGACAGTGAAATACATGTAGGGGCCCTCTTACGGGGGCCCCTGCAATGCCCATGCCAGTGGCATGGGCACTGCAGGGGCCCCCAGGGGCCCCGCGACCCCCCCTACCGCCATCCGGATCTCGGCGGTCCGACCGCCGGGATCTGGATGGCGGTAGGGGGGGTCGGAATCCCCGCGGCGGTGCAGCAAGCTGCGCCGCCGCGGAGGATTCAATGGGGCGGCGGTACACTGGCGGGACCCCGCCAGTGGTGCCGGTCCGACCGCGGCTTTACCGCCGCGGTCGGAATCCCCATTGGAGCACCGCCGGCCTGTTTTTAAGGGGAGGGGGACATGCACCCCCCGTGCTAATAGTGGCCCCTGGAACACCATCTCCTGAGGCCTTAAATGTGCACCCCAGTTTCCAAATATCGCACCCACAAAACACTATGTTGTGGCTGCGGGGTGGGGGGCAGAGCCACTGTGGCTCCCACCAATTTCATGCATGCACTCATCCTGGGCACATCAGGAAATGGCATTGCTCTCACCTGACAGGAGCAGCTATTTTTGTAAGCTCATGCTTGGCAGGAGCCATTGAAGCTTCCTTGCCAGCAAGAGTGCAGGCAGAGCAACACAGGTCTGCTTCAATCCGGTGGGGGCATTTTTAAATCTTCAGCTGAATGGGAGCAGACAAATGTTCCCTGCCACTCTCTTTTGGGCAGGGAAACCACAGTGTCCCAGGGGTGCGCTCCCCGTGACAGAATGAGTGAGCTGGCCCCAGGAGAGGGGTCCTTGGGGCTGTTTAAGGATCAGGAAGGGAGACATACGCCCCCTCTCCTTTAATTTATATGCGGCCTGGGGGATACGGTCCGTGGGGCCTTTTCAGGCTTGGCAAGGTGGCCGAGTGGCTCCTTTCCTTTCTTTCAATGTTTGCCCCAGGGTATGGGGTACCCAGAGCCTCCCAGAAGGTCCTGGCGAGGGTCATGTTGCACACCTTCCCTAAATATTTGATTACAGTACCCAAGAGGGCCTTAATTATCCCACTGATCACAGCTACATTTAAAAAAATATATATTTTCTCCTGAGGGTGGGATTCCCTGAGGGACTCCCCCACCTGATCCTTTATATCTTTATTCACTTTCTTATAGGACTCTGGACTGAGTCCTTAGGTGGCTTCCCCCACATCGCTATTCTGTCGGTTCTGCAGATCTTCTGCAATGTGAAATATACAACGTGCTTTAGCCTTAATTGCCCAAAAACAATTTGTAACAAATCATACAAGCACACTTTCTGGACCGACATCTAGCTTTCTGCCAAAGTTGTAAATCCTTTCAGCAGTTTTTGTGGTATTGCTGTTCAATTTTCCTATGGAAAAATGAATGGGGAAAATGATTCCCCCTCCCCTTTAGCCCCTCACCCTTCTTTTTCTCAGCCCCTGCTTGATGGATCACCCTGAATCTTTCCAAGAAGGAGCTGAGGTGGATGAGACTTTTTTTTTGGAAACTTTTGTGGAGATTTCATCAAACGGTAGCAATGTTTTAAGGAATTCATTAAATGCTTTTCGTATGGAAACGTGGTCCTAACTAACCACGATGTAAGGGTATTCTTGATGTACTTATGTTATAGTAATGACTCTCCATTTAACGCACCACAGTGTAGTGACTGATATTCAGTGTCCACTTGACTGTATCTGCTGGTGATGGATATTGGTCACACTCGGCCCAAGAGAACAAAGGTTTAAAGGGACGTTGCTAACAATAGTGCTAACGGTGCGGTGGCCCTGGGTCCCAAAAGCATTAGGGACCCTCTGCTCCCCTATTACGATGGTATTTAATAACCTACATAAAGCATGTCGGGCTCCTTTTCCTTGCGTGCTTTAGGGCCCATGCCACCCTTCCTAAGCCAGTGGAAGTAGAGTCAAACTGCTCTCAAGACCTTTAGACCTGAGGAGAAAGCATGCCAGGCATGCAAGGAGCCCTATACTTCTCCCTAACAGAAAGGCATGGGACTGTGGACTGCCTGTAGGAGGCTGGCCTGGCTTGTAGTGGGTACCAGAGGTACTTACACCTTGTGCCAGTTCCAGTTATCCCTTATTAGTGTAGAAGAGGTGTTTCTAGCAGCTTAGACTGATAGAAGGTAGCTATGGCAAAGCAGCTTAGGTTGAACGAGACATGCAAAGCTCCTACTATACCACTTTTATCATATGCACAATATCATAAGAAAACACAATACACAGAGTTACTAAAAATAAAGGTACTTTATTTTTATGACAATATGCCAAAAGTATCTCAGTGAGTACCCTCAGTAAGAAGGTAAGTAATATACACACGTTATATGTACACAAACCAAAATTAGGTAAGTAAGAGCGAGAAAAGTAATGCAAACAGTGTAGAATTACAATAGGTTGCAATAGGCAAGCATAGGGATCGGGACAACACAAACCATGTACTCCAAAAGTGGAATGCGAATCACGATTGGACCCCAGACCTATGTGAGCTTGTAGAGGGTCGCTGGGACTGTAAGAAAACAGTGAGGGTTCGAAAAATACCCACCCCAAGACCTTGAAAAGTAGGAGTAAAGTACACCTACTACCCTCAGAGAGCACAATAGTCGTGATAAGGGAATTCTGCAGGAAGAACAAACACCAGCAGTGCACTGACAATGGATTTCTAGACCTGAGTACCTGTAAGACAAGGGGACCAAGTCCAATAGTCGCGACAGTGTCCGGGGGGGCAGGAGCCCAGGAAACCCCTTATGAAGGTGCAAGGAAGCTGCCTCCGGTTGGAAGAAGCTTGGAGTTCTGCAAGAAAGAAGAGGACTAGGAACCTCTCCTTTGGAAGACAGATGTCCCACGTTGCGATGAAGCTTGCAGAGGTGTTCCCACGCAGAAATACAGCAAGCAAGCCTTGCTGGCTGCAAGGGTTGTGCTAGAGATTTTTGGGTGCTGCTGAGGACCAGGATGTCGCCTTTTGGAGGAGGAAACAGAGGCGGCGCTCAGCAACTCAGAGAGCCCTCACAGAAGCAGGCAGCACCCGCAGAAGTACCCCAACAGGCACTTAGAAGAAGAGTGAACTGGAGTCCACGTGAAGTTACAAAAGGGGGTCCCATGACGTCAGAGGACAACTCAGAAGGTTGTGCACTGCAGGACGGAGTGGTGGGGACCGAGGCTAGGCTGTGCAGGAAGGAAATCCTGGAAGAGTGCACAGAAGCCGGAGCAGCTGCGAATCACTCAGTACACAGCTTTGCAGCCTAGCGTGGGGAGGGAAGGACTTACCTCCACCAAACTTGGACTGAAGATTCACTGGACTGTGGGAGTCACTTGGACAGAGTTGCTGTGTTCCAGGGACCACGCTCGTCAGAATGAGAGGGGACCCAGTGGACCAGTGATGCAGTATTTTGGTGGCTGTGTTAGCAGGGGGAAGATTCTGTCAACCCACAGGAGATTTCTTTGGAGCTTCTGGTGCAGGGTGAAGGCAGGCTACCCCCAGAGCATGCACCACCTGGTCAAGAAAGCAAGCAGGATTAGGCGCTACAATGTTGCTGGTAGTCATCTTGCTACTTTGTTGCGGTTTTGCAGGCGTCCTGGAGCATTCAGTGGTCGATCCTTTGGTAGAAGGTGAAGAGGGAGATGCAGAGGAACTCTGGTGAGCTCTTGCATTCGTTATCTGAAGAATTCCCCAAAGCAGAGACCCTAATAGTCAGAAAAGGAGGTTTGGCTGCCAAGAAAGGAGGATTGGCTGCCAAGAAAGGTAAGAGCCTATCAGAAGGAGCCTGTGATGTCACCTGCTGGCACTGGCCACTCAGAGCAGACCAGTGTGCCCCCAACACCTCTGTTTCCAAGATGGCAGAGGTCTGGGACACACTGGAAGAGCTCTGGGCACCTCCCCTGGGAGGTACTGGTCAGGGGAGTGGTCACTCCCCTTTCCTTTGTCCAGTTTCGCACCAGAGCAGGGCTGGGGGATCCCTGAACCGGTGTAGACTGGCTTATGCAGAGATGGGCACCATCTGTGCCCATCAAAGCATTTACAGAGGCTGGGGGAGGCTACTCCCTATCCAGCCCTTACACCTATTTCCAAAGGGAGAGGGTGTAACACCCTCTCTCAGAGGAAATCCTTTGTTCTGCCTTCCTGGGCCAGGGCTGCCTGGACCCCAGAAGGGAGGAAACCTGTCTGAGGGGTTGGCAGCAGCAGCAGCTGCAGTGGAGACCCCGGAAAGACAGTTTGGCAGTACCCGGGTTCTGTGCTAGAGACCCGGGGCATCATGGAATTGTCCCCCCAATACCAGAATGGTATTGGGGGGACAATTCAATGATCTTAGACATGTTACATGGCCATGTTCGGAGTTACCATTGTGACGCTATACATAGGTAGTGACCTATGTATAGTGCACACGTGTAATGGTGTCCCCGCACTCACAAAGTTCGGGGAATTTGCCGTGAACGATGTGGGGGCACCTTGGCTAGTGCCAGGGTGCCCACACACTAAGTAACTTTGCACCCAACCTTCACCAGGTGAAGGTTAGACATATAGGTGACTTATAAGTTACTTATGTGCAGTGGTAAATGGCTGTGAAATAACGTGGACATTATTTCACGCAGGCTGCAGTGGCAGGCCTGTGTAAGAATTGTCAGAGCTCCCTATGGGTGGCAAAAGAAATGCTGCAGCCCATATGGATCTCCTGGAACCCCAATACCCTGGGTACCTCAGTACCATATACAAGGGAATTATATGGATGTGCCAGTATGCCAATGTGAATTGGTAAATTTAGTCACTAGCCTGTTAGTGACAAATTTGGAAAGCAGAGAGAGCATAACCACTGAGGTTCTGGTTAGCAGAGCCTCAGTGAGACAGTTAGGCATCACATAGGGAACACATACAGGGCACATACTATGAGCACTGGTGCCCTGCCTGACAGGGTCCCAGTGACACATGGACTAAAACAACATACATACAGTGAAATATGGGGGTGACATGCCGGGCAAGATGGTACTTTCCTACACTGCCCTCCCCTCTTTTTTCTTTCCTGAGATTTTCAGCGGCCACTCATGCGTTAGTATTTTTCAGTAACACTGTTTGGTTTTTAATTAAAAATAAAAATGTCTATGAATATAGAATAAAGGAAATCTGAAGTGCCTGGGCTTGGCCACAAACCACAACTTCTGCTTTAAAAAGAACATGATGTGTCTGCAGTTTCATTTGTAAAGAAATTACTGAAGTTTGTACTGAGCATATGCAGGCAACCGAAAGGGGCATAGCGCTCTACAGTGACTGGGACTTTTAGAGTGAAAGTTAAATACTTCATTGCATTGTTATTTTTCATCATCTATGAAGTTCGCACGTCAAATGTTTGGCTTGTAATGACTGCTCAGCAGAAGTGATGTTTGTGCACTGTGCTGGTGTCACTTAGGCCCGTATTTATACTTTTTGACGCTAAACTGCGCTAACGCAGTTTAGCGTCAAAAAATTTAGCGCCGTCTAACGCCATTCCGAAGCGCCATGCGGGCGCCGTATTTATGGAATGGCGTTAGCCGGCGCAAGCAGACCGGCGCTGCCTGGTGTGCGTGGAAAAAAACCACGTAGACCAGGCAGCGCCGGCGTAGGGGGAAAATGGCGCTAGGGCGTCTTAAAATGGCGCAAGTCGGGTTGACGCTAAAAAATCGTCTTAACCCGATTAGCGCCATTTTTTCGACGCCCAGACGCCATTTAAATGACTCCTGTCTTAGTAAAGACAGGAGTCATGCCCCCTTGCCCAATGGCCATGCCCAGGGGACTTATGTCCCCTGGGCATGGTCATTGGGCATAGTGGCATGTAGGGGGGCACAAATAAGGCCCCCCTATGCCACCCAAAAAAAATTGAAAAATAACAAAAATTATACTTACGTGAACTTACCTGAATGTCCCTGGGGTGGGTCCCTCCATCCTTGGGTGTCCTCCTGGGGTGGGCAGGGGTGGCAGGGGGGGTCCCTGGGGGCAGGGGAGGGCACCTGTGGGCTCATTTTGAGCCCACAGGCCCCTTAACGCCTACCCTGACCCAGGCGTTAAAATGTGGCGCAAATGCGGGGTTTTTTGACCCGCCACCTCCCGGGCGTGATTTTTGCCCGGGAGTATAAATACGACGCATTTGCGTCGCCGTCATTTTTTTAGACGGGAACGCCTTCCTTGCATCTCATTAACGCAAGGAAGGCGTTCACGCTAAAAAATGACGCTCTTTGCCAATACTTTGGCGCTAGACGCGTCTAACGCCAAAGTATAAATATGGCGTTAGTTTTGCGCCGAATTTGCGTCGAAAAAAACTACGCAAATTCGGCGCAAACGGAGTATAAATACGGGCCTTAGTGTGAGCAGGATTTAAAGTGCCGTTTGTATCATTTTCTGAACTGGGAGTAAATTTCACCTTGTTTTCAATGGTTGTTTATCGATAAAATATGTTTGTGTATGTGTTCTTTTGTGCATAATGTTGTAGTGTCAGCGAAGGCTGAGCTCCACCGTGTGATGTCCTCACTTGTTATCACTTGTCATGGCAAGCAGGTGGGTGGAGTAGTGTGGGAGCGGGACAGACACTAGGGATAGGCACGGATAGGGACAGGTATGGGGGGGATAGAAGGATGAGAGGGAGATGGCCTACACGGAAATGTGCTGCTACGGAGTGCAATTAAAAGAAAATAAAACTACCCCTGCAAGCTTGCGAGCAGTGGAAAGACACCGGGTGCAGAATGGAAGCAGTGCTTGGGCCATGCTCCAGGGGATTGTCGAACACACGAAGACGAAGTGAAGCTGGCATGTATTGACCAAAGGGAAGCACGGAAAGGAGAGTGATGAAGATGCCAACCAATGGTAAGCAATGGGCAGGTACTAAACCCCTTGTAAGGAAACACAATTTCTTGCAGCGGAAGTGCATGAGCTATCTCAAGTAAGACTTAAAAATGAATACACACTTTGGAAAGTGATCTAGTGTGCAATGTGAGTGGATATCCTCGCAGAGTTTAGCAGGGGAAGAGTGTTGAGTACCCATGTAAACAAATTCTCATGTAGGAAGTTCAGACAAAGAAGAGTATTTATGCAGTTTGGCAGTTTGGAAGGAGTTTGACCTGTTCTGTAAGGGATTCTTGCCACGATTGTTACAGAGAGCATGTGTTGTTCAGTAGGTATTTTACAGTACACTACTGTGGGTCGGTTCTCAAAATGAGGTGAGCATTTTTAAAACATACCCAAATTCGGGTTTACTGAATACTTTTATAATTTTAGGGGATTAGGGTAAAAAATTACCCGTTAAGGGTGTTATCAGGATCAGACTGGGACAAAAAATAGACCCAGGCACCAAAATCAAAGTAGCCTAAATTAACTAAGGCTATAGTTAAAAAGTGGTAATGTCAGGGAAATCAATACTAAAAGCCGGCCCACCAGGCCATAAAATCGGCCTAAAACCGCTAAAAAACAAGCCCAGACCCAAATTTTTCAGGCCAGTCCATCGGGCACCGCTCGATTTCCCTACAGGCCAGTCACCCTGAGGGTGTTATAAAGATAAGGTCTACCAGAGTCACTGACGGCTTTAATTTCACAGTTTGCCAGTTTGAAATGTGAACAAAGAGTAGGATTCTTAAAACCCACTTCAGGAGTAGACCGTGTTTTATTGATTAGCACCAGGACAGTGGGTGTAAGCAAAATGAAGCCACTATCTCACATTAAAGTTAACCACCAGGAATATGTGTTCATTGAGTTTTTGTTTTTTTTACATGTAGGTTATGCTATAGCTTCAAAAGTCAAGGTCAGCTTAGCCTCCGGAGGCCCTCGCCTCTTGGGTTCACCACACAGCGCCACTAGGTAAATGGGACATTTCTTTAAGTCACGTGGTAATCATAAATGCTGAGGTGCTGTACCCTTGTGCATAATAGCGACAAACAACAAAGGAGGAGTGAAGTGTGGCATCATTGTTGGAAGTTTGTAGAAAAGTCTGTAATTGGTTAAACGTTGCACAGCATTTACATGTGAACTGTATTGCTAATGCAAATGGAGGGTCCAAACCCACTTTAAGTGAAAAGTAAAAAAAGACAGTTAATTAACAGCTGAGTTCACTTAATTTGTGATCAGTAGACAGTTCAGAAGAAGTAGTTCAGTGTGTGCAATGGAAATATAATAAAGGCACGTTTTGCAGAACTGCAAACCTAACTTCCTCCAACTCAATTTTGACTCAAGTCTGACTTTTTTTCTTCAGGGGGTTTCTCGGCAGTCTGTGGTAAACTCATATTTCAGCTACTGTGCAGTGTGTGTGGGCTGCTTGTGGTTGTCTCACAGAACCGAGAGAGGCAAAGAGTATCAGGGTTTATTTCCAGAAGGCACGAAAAACGACATCCTTGCTGCATCGTTACTCGTCCTGGCAAACGAAATGAAAATTGCCCACTTGGAAGGCCTGACCAACGTCGGCCTGAGACAGAGAATAGGCCAGGGTCCATCCCCCATTGGTGAAACCTAAAAAAGTGGCCCACATTTGCAAACTAGGACGGTGTTGAACTTTTATATACACAGTGTATAAGTGTTTTGTAACGTTTTGATGACTACATGGATTTCAGCTTGCTGCAGGCAAGTTGGGCTCTATATCTGGGAAATCAGCAGTAAGTTTTGTCCCACCAGAGCATAAAACAGGCCTACACATATCCAAAAAACACAGCCCACTGGCTGACTTGTGAGACTAGCCCATCTGGCACTGGCTGGTTGACCTATAGGCCAGTCCGACTCACCCGACAATTTGCATTCTGTTTCCAACTAAGATCGGCAGTCCTCAGTGAAAACTTGCATGCAGCTGGCTTTGCCCATGCCATGATTCTGAGCCATAAATGCCAGAATCAAGACTGCAGCGTATTTGTTTTGTAAATTATTGTGAAAATGCTTTATTTTTGATTCCTACATTAGTTAACATACTATTGGTTGTTATTTGTATACTGATGATCCTCAGGTCCACATTTGAATATTTAAAGATCCAAGACGGCGATGAACTGGTGTGTACTCGAGGAACCCAACAACTTTCACACCTCAAAATGTACTCAACAGAGTGCCCCCAATTCGATGATACGGAGATAGACTTAAATTGCACTGAATGACACGTTGGGACGCTCCCTGCCTTGCTCCTTAGAGGCCTGTATACTGAGGTTAGTTCCAAGACCGCGTGCACAAAGAAAGTGGGCACTAGATTTGTGATTCTGGCTTTGGTGTTGGCCAAATGATGGATAGAAATGGCCAGGAAATCAGCCAAGGGACTGGGAGTGGGAACCTAGAGGACTGATGTGACCCAGTGGGCGAGGGCAGAGGAGAGGGCCCTATTCCGGGAAGAGGCCATAGGGGCCCAATAGCATGGATGTTGATGATGGTATTAGGAGCATGGGAACATTTGGAGGGAGGATCAGGGGAGAGTACAGATGACATGGCAGACGTGACCAAAAGGAGCGGGATGACCGCCCTGGGGAAGATGATGGGGATGTACATTCACCTGGGGGGGGCACATCAGTTAACACTACCATGACAACCTAGGGTTGTAAGAAGGGTGGAGCCGGATCCTGCACCACATGAGCCACTGGTGAGGTATGGTATCTCTGAGATCCCCTATTGATGCCCTGGAGGGAATCCTTGACCATGGCCTTGTTTTCCTTCCCCCGCCACTCTTCTTCATGAATGGACCTTACCTGATTGACATACTGGAGCAACTGTTGCCCAGATTGGGGCACCCTGTGCTTTTTTGTTCGATTTCTTCTCTTTCTCTACCTTTCCCTTTTGTTTTTTTCCTTCCCTTTCTCAGTTAAAATGCTGGTCATTTATCAGACGTTGTGATAGTTATTTTATGGTATTGTTGAGTTACCTTTCACCCACATTCACAAGCCAACTTTGGCAGCAGACTTGTGACACATCTTATGGTTATGATGTATGGAAACTACAGAGCTGACCATTGTTCTACCTCTGGTTATTCACTCTGTACCTATGATAAAGTTGAATGGTACTGTTATATTATGTATATGACTACACCCTCGGGTGTCTATTATAAATGCCAATAAACAAATGTTTTAGAGAAGGTAAGTAGACGTTTATCATACATAACTTCACAAATATGTACCATAAACATATATACTTTCAAAGTATGAAGATGTGGAATTAAGAGCAGAAATCTGTACTTACCTGTGTGCACGTATATTCATGATATTTTGGTCATCGATATTTAGGCTCTTTGTCCTAGATATTGTGACATATAACCACACACAATCTCCCGGAAACTCTGCTCTGATGGACATATTTCAGTATACCATGAACACCAGACTAATTACCAAACATCAGTTATTTAGGGGTTCCGTTCTTCATGTGAACCACAGCCACATCCCTGAGGGTTCCACTAACAAACAATCTTGCAAGCTGGAGATTTTATTCATTTACTTATCCAATATACTGCCTTATTCTTTAATCGTGTTTTTTATTTTGCCCACAGTCTGGGCTTTTGGTTGTAAGTAAGCTAAATGTGTAACTATTGGCCCTACATTGCATAAACTTTGTTCACTCGGAAGCTGCAATACAATGTAGGTTGCCGACCCACCATTTGCTATGTGGACATGTCTTAATTTATGTGGAATTCAAAACGCATTTCAGTAAAGTATGAGACACAAACAATTGATTTACTGAAATGAAAATGTTTTGAGGATAAGAGCAGAGCGGTAGGGTGCCTGCAGTAATTGACAGATTTAAATTAAGAGGCGAGGGAGAGTGGAAGAGTACAATGCTGTTCCTTCTGGTGTCCTGTGAGATGTATGAGAACTGGGAATTTAGGTCAACCCCAGGATTGAGGACAGAGTGGGGTGGTAATCTAAGGTGCCTCATAAAGAGAGGCAGGTAGATGGAATCACTGAGGATTCATCATAACTGAGCAACATCTAGACCCATCTATGGTTAGAGATAGGAGTGTGTGGAGCTGCTAACAGTGTTGAAGATGTTTGTGCATCATTAACCATTTGGGAATGCAGTTTCATATTTGGTTATACATGTACACATTGATATAGTACTGTTGTCCTTACAGCAAATTTCTGGGGATGTATAAAATTGTTAAAAGTGCATTTTTTAGACCCTTGTTAACTCGGGTTCAGTTTGGGCTTAGCAGCCATGTTTTTCAAGATGAGCGTCATCCTTGTCTTTCCCCTGCACGTTTCATTGTTTTTTATTTCTCCAGCATGAAGACTAGCAGAATTATGTTTGTTTATTTCCATTTTCATTGTTCATGCTGTTCTCTATGACTCTTCCCCAGTTCAGTCACAAAACTACAACTATTACTTCAATGCCCTTCGGCTACCTCACTGTACACTATTTATTCATAATAGCTTGCTGTGGTTCACGCTTCCAGTTTGTTCCACCATCTCCACATGATATTAGCATAGATTGTGCAGAATATTCACGTACCGGGATAAATCTTAGGTGTTAAGCCAAGATGATGCTTAACGAGGCTCTGCCCTGATTTGCTCTGAATGTAACATATTTGTTTCATATGCAAAAATAATGCATAAAAACCTTTGATTATAGGCTTGAGCCAGAAGACTTTCACGAAGACCTAGATGCTGTCCGTTTTCGCTCTTGATTTTGCTGTCCAATTGGGACTTAGATTATTTTTTTTGTACTTTTCTTTAATGCCCGGCTTGCTGAGAGCCAACTACCCCTTTGCTACACACTATAACACCGCCCATGGCCAACGGGAAATCTTAGCAATTACCGCACATGGAATAGATGCTGTAAGTACCTTACCACGGGGCGGCAACAGGACACTGACCCTGAGACATCTGGAAAGTAAGTGGATTATCAAACTCAGGGCAGTGGAGTAGGAAATAAACATTGAAAAAGACCTACATGTATTTCTTCAACTAATGGCACCAATTGCTGACATTGTCTCTCCGATTTTCATTAAACTATATGCACCTTATGCATTTCACATGAACCTCTTTCACATTTAGCATAACAACAAGGGAACATAGGGATTAACTACCTTTTTTGACTATGCATGCAGTCTGTGTTTTCATATGCCTCTATGTGTATGTTAAATCAATGCCTTGTCCTCTTATCTGTAATTGATCTGTCGCTTAATATATATTTTTTTTGTCTCTTACTATGTCTCCTGTTTCTGTTCTGATCCAGTACTCATACTCATACTTATTAATTTAATGCTTTGTTCCTTTCGAGTGTAATTAAATTGTTTTCTCACTATGTTTCTCGAATTGTCCAATACAAATCACCAATTTCATTGTGTTCCACATAATTAGTTCACTACAAGATGGCGCCCATTCTCTTCTTTTCTGTTTTCACTGGTCACTCTTTCTATCACTTGGATTTCACATAAATAGCACACACACTCACACATGTACCGGATACGACCGCTACACTCTACACGGCACTGCTAATCAGGTGAGCGCGCTGACTATACGAATGGCGGAACAAGAGTAACACCTCTCTCTACTCTGTTCTTGCTCGGCAACTCGTGCTGCTGACTACCGCTTTTGCCCCACTCTATTGTCGAAGCCTTTCAGTGATAACGATTAACATCTGAGAATGCCCCATTTTGCAAATGGAGGAACAGGGCAATTTATATATTTTGTTTCTCCACTCTTTGCTGCTTGGCAACTTTGTGCCCTTTTCCAACACTTTTTACCATACCCTATCGCTGATAGTTGTCAGGGATAGCACCTTACACCTAAGAATGCCCATTGACATAAGATACCTCTTGTTTACACTCACAGCACGGTCAAAGACCGCCTGGGTTGTTTTGGTGATTGTACCGCCAACAGGCTGGTGGTACAATTTGCCGTATCATGACCGCGGCAGTAGCGCTGTGGTCGCACCGCCGGGACCAGCGGTTTCCCACCATCGTTGTCCCGGTGGTTATAATCCACCAGGGCAGCGCTGCCCTGGGGATTATGACTCCCCTTTCCGCCAGCCTGTCCTGGACAGGCTGGCGGGAAAGGGAATCGCGGGCCCCCTGGGGGCCCCTGCACTTCCCATGCACTTGGCATGGGCAGTGCAGGGGCCCTCAGGCACAGCCCCACCCTGCTTTTCACTGTCTGCAGAGCAGACAGTGAAAAGCATGACAGGTGCAGCTGCACCCGTCGCAAGGCCGCAACACCGCCGGCTCCATTAGGAGCCGGCTCCAATGTTACGGCCGACATCCCCGCTGGGCTGGCGGGGGAAGCTCTGTTTCCGCCCAGCGGGGATGTTGTAATGCGGTCGGCGGTCCAACCTTGGTGTCACTTTCCTTTAACTCCAGCTCCTACTGACTATATGGCATTTATATGAATAACCAGGTGTTGCCAACTAGGATAATAACGCTGCCACGGCACGTTTTATTACAATTTAGCACAATCCATTGTATTTTTCTTATTCTTATTCTAATTTTTCTTATTGTCACAGTCCTTCAGATATGCTACAATCAGTTAATCGTACCTAGACTCAACAGTTTTGCAACAATGTACTTACCTTTCTACGAAATACTATAGATTTACACTACTTTGCCTTAATGTTCAAAATGCATGGACCTCTCAACTTACTCTTTTAAGTATGTTTTAGGCTTACCATGGCCCCTTTCTACAGACGCATCTTTGAAAGACAACCGAGATTCCGGTCTGATTTAATAAATACCGAATGCTCAAGATTTTTTAGACACGTCCTTCCATTGCAACTGGGGGTATTTATACCGCCCAATACTTCTGGACACTATCTCCAAAAATAAGTTTTAGGTATGTTTCACATTTCCAAAGTGTTTCAATAATGTTTCACTGGCATCAATGGTGGCACTATAATCACAATACGGGTTCTAATATATGCACATTCAATGAGCCCATCACACTATATTTCTGTCTTGCATGATCTTTTTTTCTTCTCTGGTCTCGACCACACACAGAAGTTGTTCAGTATCAACCACTTCCCATAGACATACTAGCCAGCTTATCAGATGGCATGATTACCTTAAGAGTTGTTTTCTCTTTCTAACTTTTGACACTATACGATTAGAATTCCCAGTTACCATCTGTAATGTTCTTATTGTCAACCTTTCCCTTGCCTATTTGATCTGCAGCCTTGAGAAAGTCAGTATGACGAAACACGTGTCGGCTGTATTTTGGATTTATCATTGTTTGACAAGAATAAACTTCTATCAACTACAATAACGCGTTTTTGGAGTCTGAATTTACTCATTCACTTGGATGAACATTGCTGGACTACACCGGTGTGCCCTGGTATACATTGACAGTTTTCAATTCTGATGGGCCTTCCAGTCAGCATTTTCGACACCCGTGGTGGTTGGGTGTTACACCAGGTTGGCACCCGCATTATTCATTTCTGCAAAGACTAAGGAAATTCCCCAGAATTATATATACATTCCTAATTGGATGTGTAAACTCTATGGCATTAACACCTTGTTTATTGTATTATACCCATAGCAGTAGTCCACCAATTACCCACCAAATTGCGGGACCTCCAAGCGGTCCTACATTTGAATCTCAGCACCCCTCCTCTGAAAGCTTGGTAGTGCAAGCGTCCAGAAGCAAATTTAACCCCAACACGTTCCAACTACTTCCCCTGACAAAGAGTCAAAATATGTTGAAAGCACTGGCAAGTGTGTACTTTCATCCACCAGCCTAGCACTCAGGTCAGTGAATGCCACCTGTCTACTGGGGTGCTATTCTCACATCCTTTGAGACTCAGTGGCACACGTCCTCCCAGATGTCCTCGAGGATCTCCGACCTGTCCTTGCTCAGACCATTCAGGGCATCCAAGATGCTGCCAACTTGGACACCACCAATTTCATCAGGCAGCCCATCGGCACCAGTGTTGCCATTTCTCGCCGCACCTGGCTGCGGTCCACTGTTTTTTCAGGCAGGGTTCAGTTGTCCTTCAAGAGCATGGCGTTCAATGGGATTCGCCTGCTTGGGGACAAGGCAGACTCCACTCTTGAGTGGTTCAAGAAAATCAGGGACACAGCATGCTCCCTGCGCTTATTTGTCCCACACTACGAGCCACTTGAGCCCTACTGAGCCTTCTGTGGTTTGGGCAATATTGCCAGCCACTCCAACCCCATCATGGTGCCACCAGTTTTCCAGCTGTGGCCCCCGCCAACCCCACGACAAAAGTTAATAGGCTTCCCAGTCCACTACTGCCCTTACAGTCCCGCCTACAAAATCCCTTTGGCATGCCCTTAGAGGAGCATGTCACCTGGTGGGAGAGAGCAGTCAAAGATTCATGCCAGGTTGGCAAGCCATAACGTCAGATATTTAGGTTCTGAAAATTGTTTGGAAAGGCTATGCCCTCCCTTTCTTTTCTGAGCAGACACACTTTCCACTGTCTCCACAAAGACTAGTCATCTTTCTGTTGAGGTAGGAAGTGCAAGCTCTTTTGGCTGAAGGGGCTAATTAGACATTGCCTGCACCAGAAGTATGACATGGTTGTTACTCACACTACTTTCAGGTGCAAAAAAAGGACAGAGGCCTCTGGCCTATTTTAGACCTTTGCTCTCTCTACGTCTTCCTCAAGAAGGACACATTCAAACTGCTCACACTGGACCAGGTATTGTCTGCCCTAGGCCCCAGAGACTAGATGTAGCATTTAACCTAGAGGGCATCTATTTCCATGTACCCGTCCTGGCAGCCCACTGGTGTTACCTGCAGCACATGATAGGACAACAACATTTTAATTTTCCTGTGCTGCTTTTTGGTCTCACCAGTGTCCCTCAGGTGTTCACAAAAGAGATGGTGGCAGCACATCTTCAGAGATCAGGGGGGGCAGTCTTCACCTCCCTCACCCCAGGCAAGAGAGTCCAGGACATTTAGGCTATGATCCCGATCTTCCAGCTTCAGTCCTAGATTTCTGTGAGGTTGACTCTGAGGCTGCTGGGACTGATGCTATCCTGCATCCTGCTGGTCAAGCACACCAGGTGGTATATGCAGCCTCTGCAGTGGATTCCGATGTCTCAGTGGCTTCAACATCAAGGGGACCTCTCCCACCACATTCAGATTTGGAGATGGCAAGATATCTGCAGTGGTTATTACTGGAGCAAGATTGGATCATTAGCAGCCTCCTCTTCCTTCCCTGCCCAGAGCTGACAGTGGTGACCAATGTGTCACTTCTGAGTTGGGGTGGCTATCTGGGAGAGAAGGCCTCTGATGGAATCTCAGCTCCTCATCAACCTTCTGGAACTGAGGGCCATCCATTTGGTATTAAAATACTTCCTTTCATCCATCAAGGGGAGGCTGGTGCAGGTGCTCATTGACAACCTCACCGCCATAAGACACTGCAACACACAGGGCAGAGTGGGGTCACAGACCATGTGCCAAGAGATCTTGCACCTCTGGAATTGGATGGATCACCAAGGAATTTTCAGGGTGGTGAACAACCTGATGGGAAGATTGTATGCCAGGGCAAATGAGCTCAGCTCTCAGTGCCTACTGAATCAGGAGCAGCATTTACACCTGGTGGTGATGCACGATCTCTTTTACGAATGGGGAGAAACTTGGCTCATTCTCTTCATCACCACAGAGAAAGCACAATGTCAGCACTTCTGCAGGCTGGAGTTTCAAAGAAATCTATTGCTCTGATCTGAGTTCCACCTCAAGTGGAAATCTAGGGCCATATGTACGTAGCATTTATTTTGGTCGGAAATGGCCTGATTCACAGAATGTGGCCGTTTGCGACCAAAAAAAGCATTTTCCTATGTACAAAACCATATTATGTGATTTGATAACCTATTACCAAATCACAAAATAGGTTTGCAACTTTCTATTAGGAATGAGTGTGGCAAGGGCGTCCCTGCCTGAGAGCGATTCACAGGGGGATGTATGATTGTTTTGCGACTGGGAATGCAGTCACAAAACAATCGCAGTTACCACCAATTTTAAATTGGTGGTAACCCATTTACAAACGGGAAGGGGTCTTCTAGACCACTGCCTGCTCTGAAAAAAATTAAAAGGAAAAATTTCACTTTTTTTGTAATGCACCCTTAAGGAAAATAGGCTGCATCAAACAAAAAAACTACTTTATTTAAAAAGCAGTCACAGACATGTTGGTCTGCTGACCCCAGCAGGCCATCATTCATGAGAGCCCAGCTATTCCCAAATGGGTAGCAAATGGTGACCTACCTCATAAATATTAATGAGGCAAGTCTCTTGTGACCCATTTGCGAATCGCAAACAGTGTCTGAGACACTGTTGTACATCAGGTTTTGCGACTCGCAAATTGTGAGTCACTAAATCTTGCAATTTGTGAGTTGCAAAACCTGATGCTTGTACATGTGGCCCCTAGACTCCTTTATGCCTTTTTGCTGATACCTCTCCAGCCTGAATTCTCAGAAGATCAGGACCAATTGCTCCCAAGTCATCCTAGTAACCCCAGATTGGGCACAGGGAGGATGGTATACAGAACTCTTGGGCTTGAGCATCTGTTGTCTGATCAGGCTTCCCATTTGGGAATGCCTGTTGTTACAAAAGCAGGGTTGGATACTGCACCCAGGCTTTCACAATCTCCGCCTTCATGCATGGAAATTGAGTGCTGACAACTGAATACTTTTGACCTTCCTCTGCAGGTGGCTAGGGTCATCTTGCAGTCAGGCATTCCCTGACTAAAACTGTAGATGCCTATCGTTGGGACAAATTTGTGGTTTGGTGTGGTACTCAGCAGAGTGACCACCTTCCGCACAAATTATCTGATGTTTAATTCTTTGTTTTGTTCTTAGCCCTGCAAGGCATTCCCTTAGGCACAGTTATAGGGTACCTTATGGCTTTCTTGCCTTTTTTGAAGTTGCGGCTCAGCCACTTTGTTCAGGGCTCCTGTTATTATACAATTTTTGAAAGAGTAACAACATTTATTTTCTCCCTATAAAATCGCCATGCCACAGTAAAACCTTAACTTGGTCCTCGCCTGTTCCTTTGAGCAGCTTCACAGGTGTCACTTATAGCTTCTCACCCTCAAGACAGTGTTCCTCGTTGCCATATTAATGGAGCGGTGTGTGAATGAGTTTCAAGCACTCTGTGTCAACTCACCGTACACCACCTTCTTCCCAAACAAATTGGCTCTGGATTCTTGGGCATCCTTTCAGCCAGAAGCTGTGATGCCATTTCGTGTCAGTCTAACCATCACCCTGACAGTGTTTTATGGTCCTCCTCACACCTGTATTGAGGAGGAGAGGATCCATTGCTTGAATCCATTGCTTGAATCCCAAGAGAACACTGAGCTTCTACATAGATAATACCAAAGGCCACTGGGTGGATGATCAGCTCTGTGTGGAGTTCACTGTAGCAAAAAAGGCAAAGCTCTGTAGAAAAGCACAATTTCCCAGTGGAGCATGCTCTCCACTAAGATCTGCTGTGCACTGACTAAAAAGCAGCCCACGGAAGGACTGTGTGCTCATTCTATCAGGGCCAAAGCTGCTACCTCAGTGTTAGCATGTGGAGTCACTGTCCTAGACATGTGGCAGGCAGCTATGCGGGCATCCCTCCACACATTCACGAAGCACTAATGTCTCGACAGTCAGCAGTCAGGTTCACTGAAAAGAGCATTTTGCCCATTTGTTTTTTTTATAGGACTTTTAGTCTGAGTCCATTCACAGCCAACCTCAAATTATGTTCTGCTTTGGTATCTATTCAAAAGGTGAGGAATCTATTGCTAGAAGTCTCAATCAAAAGAACAAGTTACTTACATTTGGTAATGCTGTTTTTGGTAGAGATTCTATCTTGTCGCAGATTCCACACCAACTCTTCCATCCTCTCTGTTTTGTGACTAAATTCTATCCATTAATAAGATTCTAGGAATCTGTATACTGGTTGTGCCAGTTTGCTTTTGGGGCTCTGCATCTAGGGTGCAGACAGTCTTGAAAGCAACTGATAAAAGAGTGCAGGACTGGCACCAATATATAGGCCCTGCACATCATTTTCTGGAGCGGAATAGCATTGGTGTAGAGCCACACAGCACCACCTATTGGTACACAGAGGTACTGTTACAAAGTTTCCAGGTCCAGTCTGACACCTGAGGAACATTCAAAAGGTGGGAAATCTGCAGCTACATAGAGTTTCTACCCGGAAGAGAATTTTGTGAGTTAATCCCAGCTTTCTCCTTTCCTCCTGTTTTCTTATCTTTCACCTCCTGGTTTCCCCCCTTTTCTGAACTTCTTTCTCTGGATCAAAGTTTTATGATGGAAAAGGTGTCCCAGTCACAAAAACGACCACCATTTGCAACCACCGGGCTAAAAAAACACTGGCTCCAAACCAGTGCGTAGGTGAGTCAGCCTTGCCCATCTCCAAGTCCAAAATGGGAGCTAGCTGTGCCTACACCAAATGATAACACTATCGAAGTAAAGCAGCACACAAATATTTTAAAAAGGCAGTAATACGACTGTGCTGCAGCCCCTACCAGATACTCTATAGAAGGGCAGGTATAATCAGGGGCCCAAAACCACGTATCAGAGTCAGAGATTCGTTGACTAGAACTGTCACCCAATTAGCAGTAAAGACCTTAGACCAGAAGAAGCAACTGTGTGTTATCCCTGCCGCATTTGGAAGTCGGACAATTTGTGAGCAACTGTTTGGCTTCTCCATGCAATGACTATTACAGGAGAAAATCTTTCATTGAAGGGTACATCCTCATGCTCCATAATGTAACACTTCCTGACAGCCAGCACGAAGAGGCCCGCGAGGGCAGCTCTGACAGGATCTCTGTAGGCAAAACTGAGTGATACACTCTGTCTGGCTGAACGCATCACTTCAGCTGTGTTGGATGCGTCATTCTCTTCTTGCTACAGATGTATTGCTTCAGCTGTACTGACAAGCTCATTCAGGTGCTGCAGCGCACACTTCATATTCGTTTGTGTGCACCAGCCCTTGACGCGTTTACTTAAGGATTTCAAAGCTTTTTTCTTCGTTTGGGATATAGGGATCACTGACATAACATCGGAACCAACAATATCGTGCAATGAAATATCAAGTGAAAAATATCTGTAAAAAAATATTGTTTTCCTATACTTATTATGGTAAGCATAAAAATAACGAAAAAAAGATTGTTTCACACTAATATAGGTAAAACATACAAAAATATTGTTTATATATACATTATATATATTTTAAAGGAGCAAATCTTAAATAGTTTAATATATACTATTAATGCAATGTCAGTTAAATAAATCACACATATTAAATACTATATAAAATGTATACTTATATAAGCAAATATACACATGTATATATTTGTGTGTATGCATATATATATATCGCGGTTCAATAATGACCCGAGAACAATGCTGTTGCACCTTTCTCACTGGGTTGATCAGCAGAAACCTATTTTTCCGCCAGTCAGCCCAGCAGGAAAGTTGTAATGGGGCCTGTGGGGAGACCCCCAGAACCGCAGCGGTCTCCTCCTTTGGAGTTTGACGGATGAATGTTTCCGTCTGCCAAACTCCTAATGACCCCCCCCTAGTTTTCATTCATTGTTTTGCCAATAACTTTGCCACCACTTGACGAATCTTCATGAAATTTTCATAACTTATACATTGGTCAGTTCAGCAACTGTCTTGAAAGTATCATGGTGATCGATCAAGTGGGGACGAGAAAGGGGGCGGTCCCAAAACACGGTTTCCCCATGCATTTTTCCATAGGGATTTTGAACACGACTACAGCTGTCAGGAAAATCCATGGATCCGGACCCACAGATTTTCCCTACATAGTTTTGAAAAAAAGGGCAGTCTCCCACCCTCTTGTTTTATTTGCCCCCCAGGTGGGCCAGGTCCCGGGGGCTTTGGAGACTATAAAAAGGAGGGGTGGATGTCACTGGAGCGGCACTTGGGACTATTGGCACATGTGAGACATGATAAATGGGAGTTTATAGATACGATGGTGGCATTTATTGTTAATACTGCTTTTCTGCCTTTGTTCACTTATCAGTAGTGAAGTATTAGGGCAGCCCTACAACATAATTTTAAATCCTTTCTTCTTATGTTTATGTTGTAAGTATGCACTGATAGAAGGAGAAAATATCGGCTTTGAGGGATTTTCCTTTATTTTTGTGCCATCCAGGACATTAAAATACTCATCAAGTAGGTAAGAAAAAAATACAGCTATGTGGTTCTGGTCGATGCACACTGGGCTAGAATGACTTGAACTGGTGTTTGAAAACACTGGGCAGGGCTGGGCGGTTCAGATTGGGAAAGGGGCTACTAGATGGGACTGGGCCGGACCACACTAGCTCTGATGGGTGTAAATGGGGGGGCTAGAATGGACTGGGCAGGGCAACACTGGCTCTGATGGGTATTAATGGGGGGGGGGGTGAAAAGGACTGGGCAGGCCCACCCTGGCTCTGATGGGTGTTAATGGGGGGGGGGGGTTGAAATGGACTGGGCAGATCCACAAAGGCTCGGGTGTTAATGGGGCTAGAACGGAGGGACGGACTGGGCATGACCACTCTGGGTCTGATTGGTGTTCATGGGTCTGCAACGGACTGGGCAGGACCCCTCTGGCTCTGACGAGTGCTAATGGGGCTAGAATGGACTGGGCATGGTCACACTGGTTCTGACGGATGCTAATGGGGATAGAATGGACTGGGAAGGACCACATTGGCTCTGATGGGTGTTAATGGGACTAGAATGGACTGGGCAGGACCACACTGGTTCTGGTGGATGTGAATGGGAATAGAATGGCGTTGGATTGTCTGTGCAGGCTCAGATGGATGTCAATAGGTTAAGATTGCATTGAGCTTGAGTAGATCTGGTGGATGTGCATATGGTTTGACTGCCCTGGGTCACCTGGCTGTTTCTGATACTGTCAATGTAGTTTGGGCATGGACTGGGCTGGTTAAGGCTAATTTCAGTGTGTGTTAGTGGGGTTAGAATGGACCATATGTAGTCAGGCCAGTGCTTCTCATTGCACAAAAGATCAGAAGGTCTATTATTTGGTGCTTTATCTGGACATTGTTATTTGATTTTACTCGTGAGAAAGTGTCACTCAAAATGTCACAACTTACGTGGCAGAATGTCCCTCATAAGTACACTGAAGCCACGGAAATGTCACACATAAGTAACCTGAAATCTTGGCAGCTATGTAAGGCATGTCTACATGCCAAATGGAGCTTCATCAGCCTAGATGGTTGTAGAAACCTCTGAACTGTCAAAGTTCTGACATGGCTGAAGTAATTTACAGTCAAAAAGGAAGCGCATTACCCCTCATAAACACCTTACTTCGACCCAAAGTAAACACATGGTGAGGGGTGTCAGGCAAATGATAGTTAAATTAATGATACATGATATTATGGAAGTAGACAGATGGGCATGGCTTCAAACCACAGGGGTGAGAGGCATCCATAAGGCCTGTATTTGGTGTTTTATTGTTGTTCTTGGTACCCGGATTTGAGCCCAGCAGAGAAATGCTTGTGACGGCTCTTTGGGTAGACATATGTGAGCAAGAAGTGACGATGACCAGCTTCTTTTACTTCCCATTATCCTGAACTGTGTTTTCTGAAAAAAAAGCAGCCCTTTTCCTCTTTTATGCCTTTCTAGAGATTACAGAGATCCTTATGTGAGGGAATGGAATTATTTGGCCTTCCTTGACCCCAAGAGTCACACCTGCAGACAAGGATACCACTACATGTCATTGCAATACGCCCTGAGATATTCGGTATAGCCAGCTTTTAAGGACACCCAAAAACAGACAACTGATTGGTCTTCGAGCCTGGACATCATTAATATGAACCAATCATTCCCAAGTAATGGGCATGAAAGAAATAATTTCCCTGGCAGATCTAAAGAGGTAAGGAAAAAAGACCCACCTGACTATTACGCAGAAAGATAGTTTAAAAAGTGTATGCATTAGGATAAATAGTGTACTTCGGCAACACTGAAGGTGAGAAAAGGGCAATACTTTGAATACATATCTCCAGCAAAGGTGAAGTTGAAGCACAGGTAAGCTGCATAGTTATACAATCCCTATGTTCTATCACTAATAACTTATTGAAACTACACACAGCACCTGCAAAGTTCTATTCTCCCATCCAAGTCCTTAAAATTACACAACCACATGCCATGTTTCAAATCCACTCCAGCTCACCATCAAACATGGCTCTCGCCTGGCCAGTGACAAACAAATTATACAGTACATAAACACAGGTATATAGTTTTTGTAATAAACTCGCAAAATTGGGCAAAGGGAAAATAGAAATTGCATTTCTTTTAAGGTATCCCAGCTATCACGTACACAAAATCTCTTGATATACCTTTGTAAAATCTGGTTAGTTTAGAGAAACTTCAAAACTTGGTTGAGAGTAAAGGGCAACATCTCTATGTTCTTACCTTGCAGTGCGAAAGGAACAGGGGCATTAAACAAACACAGCTTGCACAGACCGGTCAGCATTTTCACTCAAACTTGGGGGCGCATTCAGGCTTTTCATAGGATGATTGGAGGGTGTTGTTGGGTGGAAAAGTGGGAGATCTGTTAATGTTTATGGAGACATTTTGTCTATCAGGCAAGCAAATAGAACTGAAAAGAGTGTGACACATGACAAACAAGAATGCGTTGACTGGTATGGTATGGAAACATACTGAGTCCAGGACATTGCACGGGTAAATCTAAAATATTTCTTGAACTTGTCCATGATGAAGGCTAGTTGAGCCTGGACCATTATATAAAAATATAAAAATAAATGATCATACAGATAACAAAACAAACACTGACAAAGCCAAAAGGTCTCGGCAATCTGAGAGCTATTGGCATTGCCAATGTCTTTTAGCCATGTTGAACAGCAGCAGAGCTGCTGTTCAGCATGGCTGAAAATCATGTAAACATCCTAAGCATATGGCGTCACTTCGTTTTTTCCCCTTAAGTAACACACACATGAGCACACATGCACCAAAGCTCCATCACCTCTGTCTCTGAAAGTGGAAGAGGCAGGACAGGCATAGCTTGGCTCAGGCTGGATTTATCTTCTGCTTAGCAGACATGAAAGAGCAGTACAAGATGGGGAGGGAGGCGTAAAAATAGAAATGAAGCCAATTTCCAACCATGATACCTACACAATGGGGAACTGTACAGTTTTCATGGTCATATTCTGTTGAGAGAGGATGTGGTGTAACTGCTAGAATGGCCAACTTTGAAGCTGAGGAGGAGGGCTCGAGACTCAGCAGGAGGTTCAACATCCTATGATTCTGGGCAAATCACTTAATCTCTCCATGCCTAAAAAGGAATGTGTCTGTCTGTAAAGCAAAACTGGTGGCCATGTAAAGCATTCCGATACCTTTGGGCCAAGTTCACACAATGTAAAACTGTAAAAAAGTAACACCAACTTGCAATTTCACTGCTTTGCAGTTAGTGTAGTTTAACAATATTGCAGCTGAACAATGTATACATAGTTTGAAATAAAGCCCTGGTGGGAGGAGAACAAGAAGCTTGTAAAAACTCAAGCACTCGTCGGGAGTGTTCAAACACAAAATAAAAAGAGCTCCTAAAATGGTAATCCACTGCTAAGTGGATGGACACAAGGATTTGGTTCATGTTCTGGGGGAGGGATGAACACAAGATAATGCATGACGCATGCATGCCATGAGCAAATGTCAAAGGATACGAGAGCAAAGATGGAGCGAACAAATAGTAAGCCTGTGGGTGGGCTTAAGCGCACAGTTTGAATACAATCCATCTAGTCGAGACCTAAAAAGTCAAAGAACTATATAATATGCTTGGGCTACTGCTTGTATTGGTGACTGCATAGAAATATAAGCACCTTCATGTACTATGAATGTAACAGAGTTTAAGATCATAAGTGGACCTCCGATGAAGAGAGGAGTGTCACCTATTTACAATAACAGCCTTAGGGCTAGAAGAGGCAACTGTGAACGTGCCCCTGCAGCATATGAAAGTCAGGCAGTTTGTGAACCACTGTTTGGCATCACTGTACAATGACCACTGAAAAAGCAAATCTTTCATTCAATGGAACAATCTTCGTGTTTCTTAACGTAACAACTCTTGACAGCTGGCTCGAAGCGAGGGCAATTGTGACAAGATCTCTGTAGGCTAACAGGAGTGATACAGTCTGTCTGCAGGAACGCATCGCTTCAACTGTGTTGGATCAGCAACGACTGTGTCATTCTCTGTTTGAAACAAGAAGTATTGCTTCAACTGTACTGAGAAGGCCATTCAGGTGCCAGATTGGGTGCTTCATATTCGTTTGTGTGCACTACACATGGAGTTTTTTTTATTTAAGCCTTTCAAAGGTTTTCTCTTCATTTGGGATACACTGGCCCGTATTTATTCTTTTTTAGTGCGCATCTGCGCCGCTTTTTGACGCAAAAACGGCGTAAACGTACAAAATACAATTGAATTTTGCAAGTTTGCGCTGCTTTTGCATCAAAAAATGACGCAAGCGAGGCGCTAAAAAAGTATAAATACGGGCCACTGTGTTTAAAAAGCAATAGCTAGTCACAGCTATATATATTCATAACTGCCAACAAGCTGTGCGCTATTGAATTTTAACTCACACCCATGCAAAAGGTTTGCACATTTTGACATTTTTACATTTTGCCATCAGCAAAGCTCTGTACGACAAGGTATGTGTTTATTAAATGTTTATTACACAATAGCATAATAGCAATGGTGGTGAATATTCAGGAGAAACAAAACTCAAAATCATTTAACCAAAGTTCCAGGAATCAATGCTATCCTTTCACAAACTATAATTTAAGAATTGTACAACTCTGTAAATGAATATAACCTTCAATGAAGAAATACGAAACATATCTACAACATCCTACCTATTCCTCAAGGCCAAGAGGGGAGTTACTGGCTGAAGACCAGTTCTTCCGTCTGTTATCCTATCCTTTGTTGTAAGAGTCTAAGAAGGATGATTCAACAATGGATATCTATGCAACTAATCATACTTACGACTTGAAGGATGATGGGCCTCAAGAATACATACCCAGGCCATTCTACAAAAGGAAGCCTATAATAAGACCCACAGTGATCTAAGGTGGGCATGTGTGTCCCATTACACAATTACAACGCTTGCAATCCTGGTTCCAGTGGCATTTATTATCCATCATGATTGCAGTCCCTGCCAAAGTGTGTAATGCGGACATCAGCACCAATGCTGGGATCCCACTCAGGCTTGCTGGTTCTGGTCTGTGATTAGGTATGTCTGTCAATTCCTGGGAAGCAGTTATCCTTCCTGCTAGGCGGGTCGGTCCTTGGTTGCTTGTCTTCACTCAGACTGTTTCCCAGAGTATAATGCACTCCACGTCACTCGTAATGAGCACTAGAAGAATGTGCCTCTCACAGATGTCACACACCTTCTCGCTATCGCTACAGAAACTCTGTACCTTGAATGATATACTGTTGACAGTAAGGCATCCTACAGTTGAATAGTTTTCTCACTGCATGCTTGTTGATTTTTCTCGCCTGAACCAATCGTTGCCTCTGTTAATGGTTCATTCAGCCAGTTTGTTATTTTACTGGCCAGCCAACCTCTACCTTTCACAAAAGGACTACCTCATCTTGTCCTTTACCTTCTACTATAAACTGTTTAATCCTTTGCTCTTTTGTAATTTTTGCCTAATTCTTCCCTAAAAGTTCAGACTACATCATTAACAGCCCAGATCCTCGTCCTCAACTGGCTCTTTTTTTAACATTTCTCCCAAACAGTAACCTTCACTTTACATGTGGTGTTGAGCTAATGTATGGTCATTACTTATCATCCCTCTCTGTCCTCAGGTTCTAGTTTTCTTCAATCACACCACACTGAAGTAATTCTCATCTTCCAATCCTCATCTCTCTAATGGCCCCTTCCTATTCTTCTTCCCAGAGAGGGGCAGCACCCTTGTAGTGCACACTAGCCTCTCTACTCACATTATTCTAACACACTTCCTGATAGCAGGGATTGTGAAAGTCATTGTACAAACTCTTGCTCACATCTGCATGCTTTGATTACTCGAGTGTCAGACCTTTGTGAAGACAGACGCTCAATGAGCAACCTCTGACTGCAGGCTGCTCTAGTAGCCCAGGTTTTAGCAGTCTTCGTCGTCTGAGGTAAAGGCAACCCCTTCCAGTAGCCACAATGCAGCCCACAGTTGAATGCGCTTAGGCAGATAGTGCCTATCAGGAGTCCCAAAGGATTAAAAAGTCCTAGGGCAAAACACCTCCCAATGGCAGGAAACATCACAGGCAGATGGTTGCCAGAAGAAGGCCCCCAAAAGGCGAAGGAGTACAGGAAATGAGGAGTGAAAAACTCCAAGAACCACTTTACAGGAACAGCTGGAACCAACAGGAGGGAAGAAACATAACCACAGGAACGAAGAAGTGTTTCGACGCACGAAGCAGATAACAAAATGGGCTTTTATTCTGTTAGAACAGGAAGTACATCAAGGGAAGGTACTAGTCACCATGATAGTTTTGGGAAGGGATGTTTAAGGTATGAGGAGCAGCCATCTTGGATTGAGTTTAACAATAACGCCGGGATCCTCACTAGAGGATTCTGATAAGAAGAAGAACCATGAAGAGCATGGAGACACTGGCACCTCCAAGGCAAGGTACTAATGGGCCGGATGCTGCAAGGTAAGTTTGCAGCAAAGGAAAGGACCGCATGTTTAATGCTAAAAGGTGACACAGCTGCTTTTTTAAGTTCCATTCACCCATTGCCCTTCTCTGTACCATTACAAATTCAATTAGATAAGTGTAATTTTCAAACGCTTTGCAATATAGTTCTACATCATGGAAATCAAAAATGCTATTTGTTAGCTGTTCTTTAACCTGACCTAAAAAAAAACAATTCTTCCCTTTTCCCTCATGTATCTATAGACCAAAATGACTTTGCAAATACCTTCAGTTTTTTTTAACCTAAGTTTGAAAGGCACGTTTTTGAAGATGAACAACAGTTTAGGAAGAGTCTACGTTGATTGTATTGAGCTTAATGTACAGGGGATATATGATCAACTATCACAATACACACTCATCTTGTCAATTACATCTTTCAGATTTGTTCAATAAGAAGCCACATAAAATAATGTTATACATATGGTCTTGATAGGGGGAGAGCTGGATGTTCCCATTATAACACAACCTGGAAACTAGAGGTTCAGGGCAGAAGTCAAACAAAGCCAGTAAGAAATTGAATTGCATGATTGTCATGTTCTGAATGTCAAGCATGATCTTTTTCCACCTTTAGACCCTTGACAGTGAATGAATGACCATTCTCGGTAACATTAAAAAACCTAGCATGCCAGTTGGTGCTTGCTTGGTATCCTGCATCAAAGAATTCCCTCCTGAATTCCAAAAAGACATAATTAACATTCTTTATGTAGAGGGATAGTTTGCAAGTATACAATAATTCACTTCTGTGGGAGCCTGCAGCTGACCGGGTGCTTAGCTGATCATTGGACTATTTCTATTCTCACGCATCACAGTAAAATAGGAGTAGGAAGTCACAAAACAAATTTAGAACCTAATGCAAGACCATTAGATAGGTTTCAGGCGTACCCTCAACTGCAGTAGCAAATGTATATGTGGGTAAATCTAGATTAAATACAACAGACAGTTCTGCTTCTTCTTGACATTGGAGCTGTATATGACCCAGAAGACCACTAAGTCCTATTCTGTAGTGGATCTAATCATTCCTTAGCAACCACTATCAGACGATTAGCATGCATCCAACTGAAGCATTATATGTGACATGCAATGGTGGTTCTCGCTCCCCTCTCCTGTTTATCCACCTGCACCTTCTGACACAATTTATTAAACTCTACAAGCTACATTTTAAGATGCATGCAGATAATACATAATTTCAACTTCCACTGGAAAGGGAGATGGGGAACCAGATAAACATCAGCTACTGCATCAGTCCCATCTACCATTGGGTGAGCATAATGTTGTGCTCCTGAATGGGGCAATACAAGTTATGCAAGTCCCCAGCAGTCCTGGCCAGATTCATATGGCCCACCTCCATTGGTACAAACCCAAACCAGAAAATAGAAAATCTTGCTATTAAATTTGCTTGAGCTCACTTTTACCTCCCACCCCAAACTAACATAGTGATGTAATAGGCCCATTTGCTATTATTCATAGTCTGAAAAATGTTCTTCCCTTTTCATTTAGTGGAAGTATAAAGATATGAGGCAGGCCAGACTACTGCAATGTGGTGTACATTGGCCTCCCAAAAAACCTCACATTCTGCAAATAATGGAACTTCAACCAGATTTGCCCTTTATTTGACAGACAGTGGCCATCTCAAGCCCACGTTGAAACTGTGCCAGTAGCTGCCATCAAGTGTAAGTTTAACATATTATACACAATGCACAAGGTGTTCTGGAAAAGGGGCCCAAGCCTCTTGCAGAAACTCCCTCAATCCACATCGTCCTAACCAGGGCACTGTGCTCTACCAAAGTGCAATCATTTATTGAGAAAGATTCAGATGATAACAATACAGAACAAGACTCTAGGCATACAACGAACAAGGCTGCTGTCAGACCTTAATCTAGTGCTCATCCAAACTATCTAATTGTCAGGAAAATCCTGAAAACCAAACTCAATAATTAAGCTTTTGACCAAACTATGGGCCAGATTTAAAGTTTGGCGTACGGGTTACACTGTCATAAACGTAACTAATATCTCATCCACCACATTATGTTATGTTATGATTTGTAGAGAGCATTATCACCCAGGAGGGTGTCCATGCGTTGAGCAGATGAGAGTCTAGCTACATCTGTGGCCTAGTGGAACTGCTTGAAAAGCCAGGTCTTTAGCTTCTTGCGGAATTCGAGAAGTGAGGAGGAGGTTCTTTTGTGTAGTGGCTGGTCGATCCATTCTTTAGGAGCAATGTAGGAGAAGGCTCGACCGCCCGATGTGGTTTTCCGTATGCGTGGGATTTGTGCAAGTAGGTGTCAGGATGAGTGGAGGTGTCTGGAAGGTTTGCAAAAGCAAATGCGATTCTTGAGGCATGCTGCGCCAGTTCTACATAGTGGCCTGAAAGTGAGGGTGAGGCGTTTGAATTATCCTCATTTTTGAATGGGGAGCCAGTGGAGCTCTTTTAGATGTGGTATGATGTGAGTGCGTCATGGGAGATTGAAAGTGATTCTGGCTGCCAAGTTCCGAATGGTCAACATTTTGTTATTGATTCCAGTATTCAGGCTGTTCCCATAATCCATCTTACTTGTGATTAAGGCATGCATGATGGTTTTCCGGGTGCCAATTGAAAGCCATTTGAAAATCTTTCTCTGCATCTTCAGAGTATGGAAGCAGAGGTGACAGTTTTGACTTGGGAGAGTTTGCTGTTGATGAGGATTCTGAGGTTCTTTACTTGGGTGGTTGGGTGGGTGCTGGGAGTTGATATTACAAGTATATTATATCAAATTGCACTTGTAATATGGCAAACAAGATACCCGTTACGTTTATGATGGTTTAATCTGTCTGGTGAATTCTACATCAGGCTCTATTGATGTAATAATCTGTAATCAATTAATGCCACCTCAGCCAATCACAAAATGTGTTGAGAGCTACTTTTGAGCTCCATACTGTTTTACCTCTCAAGATTCTCACCTAAACTACCAAACTAGCAAGCCATTTAACCTTGACTCCATTGCTTCACCAATTTCCTTAGAGGTCACAGCCTGTAGCTAACCTCTTCCCTTCCCCTTTTCTAAAGTGTAATACCATGTTAGAAAGTATTCTAAAGAGGCTGCAAGGCACCATGGGCCGTAATACACAATGCAGCACATTTTCATTTTGTCTCGTCCCACCTTTCAAAAGGTGCGTGCTGCCGAACAGGGCAAAGTGCGCCATGTTAGATGGAATGTGCTGCACCCAAGGCAGCCATGAACTCATGCTAACCTGGGCGGAGCACATTCAAGTGAAATACAGAGCGCCTTTGAAGAAGCCACTCCGTGTTTCACTGTGCAGGCGTCAACCCACCTGCACTTTTAAGAGGGGTGAGAGATTCCTTTGCAGGTAGGTGCCGTGAGTGACGGTACCCGCCTGTGAGGGGATGTCTGAGGGTCCGTAGGACTCCATTTCCCCACCAGAGGGCTGCAATCAGGAGGGGCACTGTCAGTGCGCCCCCTGATGGCTTCTTTGCCCTTATGCCATCATCTATAATAGTACTCGGGTGTAGGGGCAAAGAGATTCCTTCATTTGCATGGGCCTACACCCTTATACAAATAAGGGCGTGCCCTCTGATGATAGCGCTGATGCAATAGGTGCACCAGCGCTATCTGTATTATAGAAGGGCCCAAACAAGCGTCTGCAGCCCCTTCTGTAATACCAAAGTGCCCCAGCGGAGCGCAAAGCAGATGCAAACACTTATTGCGCTTCGGTGACATTTTGTATAATACAGCCTCAGATGCTGAACTACAGAAAGTTTCACAAAAGTATTAATACAGACATATATTTTTGTATGTCAGTGTAATTCCAGGCAATGGGTTTCAGTGCTGGATCTGAAAGATCCCCATACAAAGAGTATATTGAATTCTACGCAGCTTTTTCTACCCCTCTGAAAAAATAATATTTGTGCAGTAAAAGGATGTTGCCTGCACACTGTTTACACAGACATTATTGGTTTTCATCAGATTTATGGACAGTTTAATGCCTCCTTCCTTCTGTGAGCAGCGGTAGATTGTAAATGTACTGTTATGACTTTGTGATCTGCCTCCAGAGACATTTGAAGACATATTCCATGGTGCAAATTGTAGGACTTACGAGAAAGCCTTTAATCAAATAAGCCCTAAATTGTGCATGAAGGTTATTTGTACAGTGGCAGCCCAGATGTTTCCAGCTTCTTGTCATATACTGTGCACATATGGGGTCAATGCCGGGTAGGCTCAACTCACACAGCATACGTTTTAATGAAAACAATAAGTTTAGAAAAGTTGACACATATATTAGGGTAAGAGATTTGTTGCTGACTACAAATGATTAGGAGACTGATTTTTCAGCCAGGGATCTTGTAAAATTAAAGGGAAGGTTTTTAAATAGATTACCAGTGGTTCCCAACCTTTTCACATCTGTGGACCCCCACTTTATCATTACTGGAACCCGGGGACCCCCACTGAATCATTATTGGGGTCTGGGGACCCCCTACTAAGCCATTACTGAAAGCTGGGGACCTAATCTGTTAATTTTAGCTTATTTTCTCAGCACTCGCGGACCCCCTGAGGAGGCTTCGCAGACCCCCAGGGGTCCCTGGACCACAGGTTGGGAACCACTGGTTTACACAATTATTTTCTAAAATAATACCAAAGCACATAATTTTGGTATTTGTAACAATTAGACTTGAAGTGATCAGATATTTATTTTTCATATGTCTAAACTTGTAGAATGCCACTCATGCAGTTTTTATGAACAAGAAAAGTGTTGCAAAGGATGTCAATTGTTCATCTACTGTTTAAGTTTTGTTGACAACCTTAACAACAAACACTGGCAAAGCCAATAAATTCGGTGTTTGTATAAGCCTTCTATTGCTTTTTTCAAAGATTTAGTAAATCTTTATTACAAAAACCTTACTAAATGTCTGCTAATGCATGTGCATGTGTGCTCGCCTACATGTGGACTTCTATGAATTTTTCTGTCATAGAATTTTTCAAAAAGATTTAAATATGGCTGCCCATGCATGTACATGTATACGCGATCATCTTTGACTGGATTGAAAGCCCTTTTAAAGATGGCCATCCGTACATGTGCAATTGCATCGCATGCGAAACAAAAGCAGTAGTTTTGAGTCGGTCGGAAGCCCATTAGGCAATGGTTACTTCTATGTGTGCATACTCAAGCACAAGTGGCCATCTTTAAACGGGAATAAAACCAAATAACAAAAAAGACGATGCTTGTGGTGCCCGAGCTTCATGCGACTCACTACAAGCAGCAGTGGGCCCTCAGAAGAAGTGTGTGGAAAGCTGCCGGGAACCTCACAGAATAAAAAAAAAAATAGAATTGTTTAAGAAGGCAGAATCCCAGGCTATGAGAGGACGATTGTTTAAAATACATATATTAAAATCTGCAGGTCTTAGATAACGCCAGTCCAGAAAACATGAACGTTTGCAGCATACATTATTTACTGCTGGTTGTGAAAAATCATGTTACACTGAGGTGTAGCTTATTACAACACTAAAGCATGTTTGTATATTTATATGATATCATAGCTTTTACCAGTGCTGCCAAGGTAATTCGCGAAAGATAGAGAACAGAATCATGCTGGCGAGGCCAGCGCAATTTGGCATTGAATAACTCTGAACACACTGCATTTTTATAGTATTTGTGGCTTATGAACTTTTAAAAAGCTCAGTTTGGGAGGTCAAGGAGGGTAATCTGTCAGGTCATAGCCCCTGCTGATGTAGCTTCAATTTGAAGTGAAGAAGCTTTCAGAGATAGTGCAGTATTATTGCTCCTTTTAGACTATTTTGAATAGGAAAGTGATGGACCTTGTGGGCCACCCTCCTAAAATCAGCCCAGTGATTAACCTTTTTAGGTTGAAGGGATAGATGTATGGAGTCAATATCCGTCATAGCAAATTACAATTAACAATTTAACACATTAGGCTACACATTAGGCTACACTGTAAGGACCAGGACTCAGGAATAAAGTTAAGGATTTTATGGTTAGGTTAATGTAAATCAATTTTGTCACAAGTTGACAGTTAGGTTAATGTAAATCAATCTAAAACATATGCTGTAAAGGTACAGGATCACAACAGGATAACCAAATCTCCTGAAGAAATTTAGGTGCATCAGCATAAGACATACAAGAGGTTCAGTTACAGCAATACAGAAAATCAGGAATAAGAATTCATGCTCAGAGAAAACTCTGTGATTCTCTTTCCTCATCATGAATAAAGTCTAAAGTCATCTAGCTAGGGATCAAAATTAATCAAAATTCTAAGGCTTGGGGAAAGTCTCAAAAAGTTGTAGTTGGACTCTCGCACCTAACAAAACTGCTGGTTTAAGGGTGACAGCACTTCTGTTTTAGATGACTGAGTCATTCCTACCCCAAGTCACAACTGTCGGCCCAACCCTCACGGCTCACAAACACTACCTCACCAAATTTAGACAGGAAAGGGGATTTCTTGCAGCCTTACACATGGACTCTGGATGCGACTCCTCAGAGGAGTCATGGTGGAATGGAAGTTACTCCTTTCTCTCGTTAGCAATAAGTCTCATACACACATCGGCAATGAAGGAGATTGTGGATAGTTTTCAATATATTTATTGAAAAGACTGCAATCTACAGTAAAATGCATGAATTGCAATGATTACGATAATCAGAAATAATTAAAGCAAAATAGTGAAGATGAGAGTTGTGAATATGAAGACCCGCACCATATTGCAATAAATGTAAGATACGAAATTCCTAGGAAAGATAATTTAAAATCTACCCTAACGAGAACTAGGTGTGATAAACCCTAATCTGCCCTAATCTGCCAGTACCATGTCCATGAGAAGCGCTTCCCCCATCCCTCGTTACCTTGGAAAGAGGTCTCTAGGTCAGACTCCGAGAAGACACAAAGGCTGAGTTCTGCAGCAAGGTGACATGCAGCATAGATGGCATCTCGAAGGAACCCATCTAATGAACTTGTCCGTGTGAGGTGTATTTATACAGCTCATGTAGGATCCCTGACACAGGTATGTTCCTAAAAAACTGAGTGTGGTGCAGCCTTTTGTTGGCAATTACATAAACAATCCCTAACAAGTGCGCATTATGTTCCTGTCCAACGTAAGTGACAAAGGGACATAATGACAATACCTATGTACATCACTGATAATGACGCCTTCTCAGAATGGCACTGATAAGCAAAAGCAAAACATTTCTTATAAAATGTAGACAGCTGTGAAGTGCTAAAAGAAATAATAAAATAAATGGACTAAAACAGAGCATGCTAAGTTGGTAAAAGGTAACTAGGTGATAGGGAAAACAGGTCTGCAAGCCGAAGGCTAAGCTAACTCCTGTGCACAGTGGGTAACTAAAATGAATTCACCACACCCTCCCGATTTACGAAACAAGGATGCTAACTCACTAGCAGGGGTAAAAGTGCTCTGAACTAAGGGGCAGATTTATGGAAAGTGGCCCTTAGCACCCCCCTACCGCCACCATGTGTGTGTCGTATTTAAAATACGGTGCACCATGGCGCAGGTTAGTGGGCAAAGAGTAATTTTTAATGACTCTATAGATGTACGATGCAGGAGTGGTGCCAAACTGTTGGCGCTACTCCTGCAGAGGACACAGGGGCCCAATCTAAAGAATGGTAGCCCACTTTTAACGCCTGCTCTTGAGCATGCGTTAAAAGTGCCATAATAAATGGTGCAAGAAAATCCCATAGATTTCCTTGCACCTTTTTACCTGCTCCCCTAATGAGGAAATGCCCCCTTTGCACTACATTATACCTGGCGCAGGCATATGTAGCGCAAAGGGTTACAGGGAGGCGCAATGCATGCATTGCGCCTCCCTGTAAATGCGGTACAGGGATTTTGGCCTTGGGCCACAATAACGTCAAAATAAATGATGTTAATGTGGCTCAAGGTGGGGCTAAAAGTCTAAAGTCTAGTTAAAATCTAAACTAAAAACATACAAAAGAGACATAATGTCAACCATGACAAGCAAGGCACACCAAACACGAGCCAAATTACTAAGGCAATTTGGTATCCCATTTTATATTTTGGAAAAAGTCAATGTTCAAATTTAACAATAGGTGTGATCCTGTAGCAAACCTTTGTAGTCATCAAACGGGAGTGAATCCAGAAAGGACTCCTCATCGGCAGATGTCAAATCAATCACAGGATTGGCAGAAGGATTCACGGGGAGCTGAAGCGCACATAAGCCTCAGATGTTGGATCACTTGTGTAGGTGGCACCATCCATTGTGCCATACGTTGAAGGACTTTTTGAGACTTTTCCCAAGGCTTAGGGGCATATTTAGGAAAAGCAGCGCTGCACGCACTGCAGCACCACTTTTCTTGCACCCTATAACTACCATGTGTGCAACCGTATTTAAAATATGGCACACCGTGGCATAGAATAGTGGGCAATACCATACTTTTTATGAAGCTATTGATGTACTCTCCAGGAGTAGCACCAACATTTTGGAGCTACTCCTGCAGAGTACATAGGGGCCCATTGTAAACAATTATGTGCCCCCTTTTAATGCCTGCTCTGAGCAGGCATTAAAAGTGCTGAAAAAAATTGACACAAGGAAATCTGTTAGATTTCCTGGCTCCATTTTTTCGGTCCTCTTAACTGGAGAACGCCCCCTTTGCATCTCTTATGCTTGGCGCAGGCATCATGTAGCGCAAAGGGTTACACAGTGGCGCAATGCTGGTGTGGGTATTTTGGCCATCTAATGAAACAATAATGTTTAAAACAAATATGCTAATATGTTGGTAGATGGCGCTAGGGGATCTTAAATATGCCCCTCAGGATTTTGATTAATTTTGATCCCTAGTTAGATGACTTTAGACTTTGTTCATGAGGAGGAACGAGAATCACAGTGTGTTCTCTGACCATCAAATCTTATTGCTGATTTTTCTGTATTGCTGTAACTGAACTAAGAGAAAAGAAAAATAGGTTTGAGCATTTAGGGAAGGTGTCACCATTTCAGAAATTCGGTTGAGAGTCTTCTTAGAATCGGGAAATAATTGTTAGCCTAAGCCACACTCAGCAAAAGGACAGAATGAAGGGGAAAAGGATAGAGGTGTCGTAGTTTGGATTCTTGCACTGGGCAAGACTGCTGGTTTAAGGATGACAGAAATTATGTTTGTAGGCGACTATGCCTATCCTACAACAAGTTGCAACTGTCATCCCAACCTTTTCCGGCTCACTAGCAGCACCTCACCAAAAACACAAATAGTAAAAGGTGATTTGTGGCAGCCTTTACTCATGGACTCGAGAATAAGACATCTCAGGGAGTGCCGTGGTTAAACGGAGATTACCCCTTTCTCACAGATACATCATGTCTCAACCAAACACAGGTAATAACGAAGATGCAGTAAAGTTTCAATAGTTTTTATTTAACACAACTGCAATCTGCAATATGTTGCATGGACTGCAAAGATTAGGATAATGAACAGTGCAAGAAACAGAATTGTGAAGACAAGAGTAATTATTACAAAGACCCCCACCATCTTGCAATAGCATATAAAAGACATAAGATGTGTAATATATCCTGATACCCTAATATGATAGGCCTAACCTCCTACCTAAAGGAGAGCTGGATTTGTTAAACCTAATCTGCCAATGCCATGTGCATGAGAGGAGCCCCCAACCCTTGTTACCTTGGAATTTGGTCTCTATCTCAGACTCCGCAGGGACACGAAAACTGGGTCAGTGTCAAGACGACGTGCAGCATCGATATCAGCAATGGTGGCGATGCCCTCTGGTCGGAATCCCTCTGATTATCTGTCTAAAGTGCGATGTATTTATACAGATCTACCAGGACCCCTGAAGTAGGTGTGTTTCCAAACAATAGATAACAGACATGCTTGGGGCGGCAATTATTATAAACAAATCCCTCAAAAGTATAGAGAGGGAAAGTCCCTAAGTGTGAACACCTACTGTTTGTTTGTCTTTGTCACTTGATCTTGACGCCTTAGCGCGGCGGCACTGATAATGCAAAGCATTACAAGTGGCCTAACTATAAACAAGGCAGCCATCTTAGACGAATTAAATAATTAAATGGGCTAAGACAGAGCAAGCTAAGTAGGTTAAAAGTCACTAGGTGACGGAGGCATGAGTCTGCAAGCCAAAGGCTAATCTAACGCCTGTTATCCCATTCAAACAAACTAGGATTCACTACAGAGGTCTGTACCTCTCAAAATCCAAAGGAATGAGAGAGTCCAACTACCTACGTGAGCACTAATTACTACCACACAAAACTTCTTGAGTAATAACCCTTGTTCACACCGTCAAAGGCTCCATTGTTCTCACCATTTTCATGTTGTAAGCTGAAACATTCATAATTCCTCCCATCGCACTCCTGAGAACGATGTTGTCCTTGGACATATGTATCAGTCTTGGTATAGGGACTGTCATCTCACGTTCTATTCCTCCATGTTCTTCCTTCAAGGTCTCTTTCTCAGGCTCACTATTACTAAGACAATACATCTATTCCCAAACTAACATTTCATGTGAACATTCCTACAAAGAAAAAACATGAAAGCAAAGGTAGAAAACAGCATTTCCCGTTGAAAGAAATTGAGGTCTTGCCAGGACACTCGAACATACAATGCAATTGTGCACAATAAAATGTTTATTATGGTGCACATGTAACTTCAAATAATTAAAATGTCAGTACATTAATTCAAATTAATTTAATGCTACAATTTAAGTAAATCCAATTCAATTTGAAATACATGAGTATAAATGCAACTAAGAACTACATTTTAATTCAAAAGGGAAAACATCATTGCACACGTCTGCATTTTTTCTTCTAATTTTTTGTGTTAACACATTTCAATTACATGTGGATAGCTTTTATCCTTTCTTTAAACTACATTTTATTTAATAAGGTTAAGGCACCCATGAATCGCTCTAGTTCCACAGTGAATACACTTTCATAAAAGGTTCAGGTGTAACACTTTACATTAATAATGTTAAATCATACAGAGTATATGGTGCTAAGTGCACATACATTTTGCATCTTGTGGTGTGTAGGGATGGAGTCAAATTTACGTGTTTCCAAAAGTTATTAGTGAGATTTTACTTAAGGTGAATGTTAGCGATTCAACAGAACAAAATATATATATATATATTTGATTTAAAAGGTTTTTTTTTATCTCATTTGACACAAAGACAAACTTGGGCCAGATAGCATGAGGAGAATGTTGTTAACCTGGGAGAAAATGTATTTTAGGCCTGTACACATGGGTGAATTGGATGTTTAAGTCACTAAACAAAGCATAAGGAAAGCCTTTTGAAGTGGTACTTGCAATTATTTTATTAGCCTTGAGAGAATTGCACCTTCTTTGGGCAAGAATGTAGAACTGATGCGTGTGTTACACTTCCCCTTCAGAACTTGTTTCTGCTGGGCTGTTGGCATCATGGCCCTCTCACGGATTATGAGTGCCAGTGCATGTGGGGCCCTTTGCCCAGGGGTTGCCTTGTTCCAGGGGGACCCCACAAATAGCAGTTGCAGGCAGCATACATGCCAACATCTGAAAAGGGAAAGATTTATAAAAAATCTGAATGATTCATTTTCCCCATTGCCTAGTATTGAAATGGGGCCAGTTTCAGATGGGAGAAAGCTAAATTAAAGCCTACTTGGTTTTATGAGTCTAGAGTCTCCCGCTTGAATTCACCAGCATGTATGTGGCAGAGATGCGGGACCTCAATACACAAACCTGTGGTCAAAGCTACAGTTTGTCCAGATGTTTGGTCCTTACAGGCACACCAGGTAGGACGGCTCTTGCCAGGCGCTGACGACTCTCCTTCCACTCTGCTTTCTGACTAGAGGTGTGCACTCCCTGGGGATGTACAGGCTTGGCCAGGCTCTTCTCTCACTAATGTGGAGTTCTGAATGGGAAATAGACTCTTTCTAGGTTGCCTTGTTTGGGGCTCGCTGGCGCTCTCTCTGGCAGTGTGTACAATCTGCAGTTTCAATCTTCTTCCTGGATACAGAAGAGGAAAGATTGCCATTTTTTAAACAAGGGCTTCTGTTCCTAACAATCTGGGGATAAGGCAGCCTTTGCGGGGGACGACATTAGGAGGTCTCACCCCTGGCTATTCGGGCGAGTGTTGGAGGCCCAGGGAATACACATCAGGGATTGGTGGAAGTTGGTAGGGACGAGTTAAGGCAGGGGCGGCTAGTGCATGGATGACACTGTGCCGCAGCCCACCAACTTAAACACACATACAAGGAGAATGTGCTGTTTGCAGCTACATCAGCAAAAGGGAAAATAGACGAACTGACACACCTATCACTGTGAGTGCTTTCCTTTCTGTTGTTCTGACAGCGCTAAGTGCTCATGTCATCAGAACCAGGGAAAGGGGTATCAGCAGAGTTCTGAGGATTGCACAAGTGTGCAATATTAGAAGCCTTAGACCTTCTGCTCATGCACAAACCTGTGCATCGTGTCTGAAGAATGAAGCCTGCTTGGGCAGTGATGCAATTTATATCAGTCATCTAACAGCCTATCAGAAGGCAAGTTAGAGCAGGGTGAAACAGGGCCAGCCCCATCACTATCCTAACTTCTGATTGGGCATTCAACAGACCTTTTCCAGTTGGATAGGTGCGCACTGTTCAGTGCCTGCCAGATGCCTGCAGGAAATATCCGTTGAGTTCATGATAAGCAACAAAAGTAAACATAATGAGACGTTTGTTGGATGTATCTGAGTATATTATAGAAACACCGGAATTCCAGTGCGTAACGTTCAATGTAACTGCTGTAGCTGCCTTTTGAAGTCTCAATCACCACATCCACTCCCTCAAATCATGTTGACTTTAAAACCAAAAGACTTCTCTTCAGTAGTGTAGCTTCCCTGCTCCTTCTTCCACCTCTGCACCAACCCTTCTCGCCTCTCTTTCAGCAAGAAACTGAAAACATTTCTCTACATTTGTCATTGCAGGTACATCCACAGATTGATTTGTCAGCGCCATTAACCACTTCGTGTTTATGCGTTCTGTCCAAAAACCCTAAATTAAATAATATTTGAAAAATAAAGTTAAAAAGCAACATTCAGGTTTGGATACGATATTCAAAGATACAATTCCTTTAAGATGTGTATATGCATCTGTGCAGTGATTCCATGCCAGTGGCAAATTGTGCACTATAAAAATGGTAACAACATTATTACTACAAATATAAATGAAGGAAGATACCAAGGTGTATTTCTTGGTAAAACACACTGCTCTGACATAAGTATTTTTAGATCATAACTGTTACCCCAAGGAAGCCTCTCAGCTTATTGATAGAGAACATGTTTTGTTACCTTCTTCAATGATAATCAACCTTAAAAAGATGAAAGGATGGCTGGATAGGGCGGCAATCATAGGTTTGTCATGTGGGTCCAATAGTCCATCGAGTTACTAGACCCCATTTGTACACTAAAGAAATATAGGCCCTCATTACAACCCTGGCGGTAAATTCCGCTTACTGCCGTACCGACGGGCGCCAACATACAGTGACCGCGGCGGTAATCCGCTACGGGTATTATGACCCACACAGAGAAATCCGCCACTATACAGACACCCACACAAGTCTGCCAAACGAAAGGTCAGTGATAGCAAAACCCACACAGTCACGCCAACAGGAATACACCCACAGTATCACGATCCACGGTAACCCGTTGGCGGTACACACCGCCG
Organism: Pleurodeles waltl; assembly: GCF_031143425.1. Taxonomy (NCBI): domain Eukaryota; kingdom Metazoa; phylum Chordata; class Amphibia; order Caudata; family Salamandridae; genus Pleurodeles; species Pleurodeles waltl. The sequence continues at coordinate 306,905,234 of NC_090437.1, read as the reverse complement.
CGCTCAAAATAGACACTCACTTACAAAACACAACCACATTGGACAATTCAAAATACACACACCTGACACACATACACACACCACACCCACAACACTATAAAACACCCCCCCACATTACCCACTACCCCTTACAGCGAAAATGTTTGAAGAAGCAGAGAGAGTGAAAAGCAAAGACCACACCATCATTCAGAGGCACAGAACACCATCACATATACACCATCCACGCACCATCCACGCACCTCACAGCACACACCCCAACACATCACCCCACACATCACCTCACACATCACCTCACACATCACCTCACACATCATGGCACCTCAAAGACACGCCAGGTTTTCTGAGGAGGTGCTCAGGGTCATGGTGGAGGAAATCATCCGGGTAGAGCCACAGCTATTCGGATCACAGGTGCAGCAGACGTCCATTACAAGGAAGATGGAGCTATGGCGGAGAATCGTTGACAGGGTCAACGCAGTGGGACAGCATCCCAGAACCAGAGATGACATCAGGAAGAGGTGGAACGACCTATGGGGGAAGGTACGTTTCGTGGTATCAAGACACCGGATTGCTGTACAGAGGACTTACGGTGGACCCCCCCATACTCCACCACAACTAAAAACATGGGAGGAGCAAGTCTTGGCGATCATGCATCCTGAGGGCCTCACAGGAGTTGCAGGTGGACTGGACTCTGGTAAGTCAAAGCTTTACTACTTCATCCCCCACCCTACCTGCATGCCATCACAAACCCCTACCCCTACCCTCACACCCATCACTCCAGCATCTCACATATATCCCACCATCACAACCCACCCAAACCAATACCAAGCCCTGCATGCAACAACAAAGCATGGACCCCCATCACAGACCTGCATGGACACCCATCACCACAGCATTCCCAGTATAGAGACTCACCCAACCCACGTAATCACCAATCACACAAGGCCAAGGCGACAGTGCAAGCACATTAATACAGGGGAACACACCCATTGCACAAGATGGCACACACAGATACAATAACAATAAATTTACATCCCAACAGGACCCCTACCCAATGTCACCGGACAGGAGGTGCCAGCCATAATCAGTCCCCCCACAGAAGAGGCCCACAGTGATGACAGCAGCTCTGCACGCCTGGATCAGGATGACCAGCCTGGCCCATCTGGGACCTCTGGGCAGTCAGTTCCCCTGCCACAGTCCCAAACCACCACAGAACCTCCCCCCTCAGGAAACACCACCACAGCACCCACCCAGTGGGCCCATGCCCCTGTCCCCAGGACACCTCAATCAGCAGTGTGTCCACCACTAAAGGGACCCCAGGCAAACCCACTAACCCAGGACGATCAGGGACCTGGGGGCAGTGGCAGTGGGCACACGGTTCAGGGGACAGAGGCACAGCACAACAGGGAAACTGGGAGGACTGCTGTGCGACAGGGGAAGGACAGGCCCAGGGAACCCACTTTCCACGACGCACTCTCCAACATCATGGGAGCATACCACCATTCCCAGGTGACCATGGGCACAGTACTGGCCAAGTTTCAGGAGACCCAGCGGCTGCAAGATGGACACTACATGGGGATAAGGGATGAACTCACCAAAATCTACACCATCCTGGTCACCATAGCAGGGGTGCTGGCTGACATGGGCAAGACCTTGAGGGAGGCAGTGGCACAACAAAGGGCCCCTGACACTAGCCAAACCGAGGAACAGCCTTCCACCTCCGCTGGCGCTAGTGGACAGGAGGCCCCGCCACAGGACCAACAGGCCACCAGCACCCCACCCCCTACAAAAGGAGAACCACCCCGCAAACGGTCCCTGCGATCCAGGCAGAAGACAGAGAACATTGCCAAGACCCCGCCAGGAAATAAGACTCTCCTGATTGTCACCCTTCTGTCCCACTCCGTCACCCTGTCCACCTAGAACTGCCATTACTCACCTTCCTATGCCTCATTGGGCAATGCACCTGTGATACCAAGAAACTGGACTCTACTATGGACCTTCCTCCACCATTACCCTAGCCCCTTGCACATACCCCTATACTCATCAGCTCCTAAATAAACACCCTTTAATCACAAACCAATCTGGAGTCAGTCTGACATTTCACAAATGTATTATTACAACATTAGCAACAAATAGCAATGTAAATGTTAATTTACTCACACCAATGTATGGCAGTTGTTAGCCAGCAGTACATATAGCAGAAGACAGATTGTGGTACCCAGATCTTCAAAAGGTAAATCCAAAAGGAACAGTCAGTGTCCATAGACAGAGGTGAAGAGGCTGACATGTACAATGTCCTACAGTATTCTGAAATGTGAGGAGGAGTTACAGTCTCTTATACAGTCTCTTACCTGTGTGTCACTAAAAGTACTGCATGATGATGTTCGTTCTGTTGTCAATATCTTCTTCCTCTGCCTCTTCTTCCTCACTGTCCACAGGCTCCACCGCTGCCACAAGACCATCACCAGGCTCATCCTCCAGCAGAAAAGGCACCCGGCGTCTCAAAGCCAGGTTGTGCAAAATTCAGCATGCCACGATTATCAATCAATCAATCAATCAATCATAGTATTTGTAAAGTGCGCTATGTACCCGTCAGGGTTTCGAGGCGCTGAGGGGGGGGGAGGGGGGGGAGGGGAGCGCTGCTGGTTTATCGGTCGAAGAGCCAGGTCTTGAGGAGCCTTCTGAATGCGAGGAGGTCCTGGGTCTGGCGAAGGGATGTGGGGAGAGAGTTCCAGGTCTTGGCGGCGAGGAAGGAGAAGGATCTGCCGCCGGATGTCTTGCGCTGGATTCGGGGTACGATGGCGAGGGCGAGGTTGGCGGATCGGAGTTGACGTGTTGGGGTGTAGAAGTGAAGTCTGGTGTTGAGGTAGGAGGGTCCGGTGTTGTGAAGTGCCTTGTGAGCGTGGGTCAGGCACACCTTCTTCGGTGAGTAATATAGGGAGCCACCTGTGAGATGGAGGCACCGGAATCCGGCCTTCAGGAGGCCGAACGTCCTCTCAATAATATGCCTAGTTCGCCCATGTGCCTCATTGTAGCAGTCCTCTGCCCTTGTTCTGGCATTCCTCACTGGGGTCAGTAGCCATGAGAGGTTGGGGTAACCAGAGTCACCTGCAAATGTCGAGGGATACCTGTTGAACACACACTAACCCTTAGGGACTACCCCATACCCAGACACCTACTCATGCTATGTGGGGACCTTGGCCTCACCTATTAGCCACACCCGGTGCCACTGGAGTTGGCCCATCCCATAAGGGATACTCCCATTCCTCAAAATATAGGCGTCCTGCACAGAGCCAGGATACTTGGCATTCACATGGGAGATGTACTTGTCCGCCAAACACACCATTTGTACATTCATTGAATGGAAGCTTTTTCTATTTCTGTACAATTGTTCATTTCTGCGGGGGGGAACAAATGCCACATGTGTCCCATCAATGGCACCAATGATGTTGGGGATATGAAGTCAGCTTTCACTCTGGGCAAATCCTCCACCTGGGGGAACACGATGTAGCCGCTCATGTGTTTCAGCAGGGCAGACAATACTCTGGTCAACACGTTAGAAAACATTGGCTGAGACATCCCTGATGCCATGGTTACTGTAGTTTGAAAGGAGCCACTTGCCAGGAAATGGAGCACTGACAGGACCTGCACTAGAGGGGGGATTCCTGTGGGCTGGCGGATAGATTACATCAGGTCTGGCTCCAATTGAGCACACAGGTCTTGGATTGTGGCACAATCAAGTCTGTATGTGATTATGATGTGTCTGTCTTCCATTGTTGACAGGTCCACCAGGGGTCTTCATACCGGAGGATGCCGTCATCTCATCATCTACCCCAGCGGTTGTAGCCTATGGAGGAGAACGGTGAGCAGAGGGTCATTTACCACATAGGTTGCACAACTGTGTCTGCAGTAATGTTAGTAAATCCGCGTATGAAATAGTTAGTCCGTATATATGCCAAAATGTGCTGTGACGCAGTTAGGTGCCATGCCATGTGCACCCCTGAAATGGCAGCTGCCTGACTTGTGAGGAGGGACAAGGGGAAATGAGGTAACTGTGCTGGCATTGTGCAGCGTCGCGGTAGGCGGTCGAAGACCACCGCGCAACTCAGCATTGGTTATCATTGGGCCCTATGGGTTCCAGGAGTCAATGGCCATGTACGTCGGCGGTAAAGGTACGCACCACCGCAGACGTGACCGCCATTTTCTATCTGTTCACTCACTTGATACCTGACCATCAACAGGAGAGGACCTACACTGCAAGTGCTGCTGTGAACTGCGTCTGGAAGCGACAATGGCTACAGTGTCTGGGGAAAGGGCCCCTGCATTCACTGTGGAGGAGTTGGACAAACTGGTGGAAGAGGTCCTCCCCCAGTACACCCTACTCTACGGTCCTCTAGACAAACAGATGAGTACACTGTGAGCATGAGGCGTGGGCAATGCCTGTTTGGAGTGGTGTGGATGGAAGCCACATGTTGGGAGTGCTAAGGGCTGCATGTGAGGATGGTCAGTGTATGTCCATCAGGGCATGGGTGGGAACTGGTGACCAATGAGTATGACAGTCTGGACGGGTGAGTAATGCCCTTTCCTCCTGTACTTTTCCTCTAGGTCAGCGCCCACCAGAAGAAGGGTATTTGGTGTGCCATCGCCAAGGAAGTACGGACCCTGGGGGTCTATCACAGACGGAGCACCCACTGCCACAAGAGATGGTAGGACCTGCACCGCTGGAGCAAGAAGACGGCAGAGGCCCAGCTGGGGCTGGCCTCCCAACGTGGAAGGGGTGCCCGTCGCACCATGACCCCCCTGATGTTCCGCATCCTGGTGGTGGCCTAACCGGAGTTGGATGGGCGCTTGAGGGCATCACAGCAGCCACAAGGGTGTGAGTACAGTGTCATAAAGCTGACTCTGTGCGGTTTAGGAGGGATCTGGGTGGGGGGGTGTACTGTGGGTGCCCCTAGGCCAGGGCGGTCATGCCAGGGTAGCTCCCTTGTTTGCAGGCTCAGAAGCACCCCTACCCCAATGGTACAATTGGACAGCTACTAGTGTGCAGGGTCCTGTGGGTGTCAGGTGTGCATTTGTTGGTGTTAGGCATTGTACCCCATGGGGTGGTGAATACCATAGTGACTGGTTGGGCAAAGCCTAGTGCACAGGGCAGCTCTGTGTGTATTGTGACCGCCAACGGTAGTGGTGTTGCTGGCATTGACCATGGGTGTCCTCTGTCTTTCCCCCCTTCTTGTTTTGTCACCCTGTCCTTGTGTGCATTACCATCATCTGGCGGAGGAGCAGAGGCACTGGCGACAGAAGGAACTGCATCCCACATGGCCCAGGAGGGCGAATCCACGGAGGGTGAAGGCACCAGTGAGACAGAGGGCAAGGGGAGCTCCACGACGGGGACAGGAGGGGATACCAGCAACAGCGACTCCTCCTCTGATGGAAGCTCCCTGGCGGAGGGAGACACCTCTGTGCCCACCCCAAACAACAGGTACAGCTGCCACCCCCCCACCAGCACTGCCCTCCCAGCAGCCTCTCAGCGTGTTTCTCGTCCCCGCTCACCCAGGAGGGTGGGCAACTCCTTCCCCCCAGGCACCTCAGGCCCTGCCCCAGTCAGCCCTCAGTGAGGAGGCTATTGACCTCCTGAGATCCCTCACTGTTAGGCAGTCAACTATTCTGAATGCCATCCACAGTGTTGAGAGGCATTTGCATACCTGGGGGGCATTCATTCTGGTGTGGCAGCCCAACAGAGAGCATTTCAGGCTCTGGCCTCAGCACTGATGGCAGCCATTGTCCCTGTGTGCAGCCTCCCCCCTCCAACTTCTACTACCCAGACCCAATCTCCTCTACCTCAGCCTATCCCAAGCACACCATCAGACCAGCATGCACACACATCAACAGACAAAAGTGGCTCAGGAAAACAGAAGCACCACACATCCCACAGACACTCACACAAGCACCATACCCATGCACACATACCAACATCCACTTCCTCAACTGTGTCCCCCTCCTCCATGTCCTCCACCTCCCTCCCAGTCTCTTCTCCACTCACACCTGCATGCACTACATCATCAGCCACTGCCTCCATCACAACACACCGCTCACGTGCAATCACCACCCCCACTACCATTCACACGTCCCCTGTGTCCTCTCCCAGTGTGTCTGTGAGCCCTCTTCCCAAAGTACACAAACGCAGGCACACACCCATTCAACAGCCTTCCACCTCACAACAGCCTCCAGCCCATGCACCTTCACCCAAACTCAGCAGACGTACACCTTTTAAAACCACTACCTTTTCCTCCACTCCCACCCCCCTCATCTTCCCATCCCAGTGTGTCAAAAAAACTTTTTCTAGATAACTTGAACCTTTTCCCTCCACCTCCCCCCATCCGTCCCCTAGGGCCAGGATGTCTAGATCCCAGCCCAGCACCTCAGCCACCACATCTGCGTCTGCTGTGATCCGTGCAAGTCGGGGTGGATCGAAGGGGGCACCGGTCAGAGCTGCCGGTGTGCCACCTACAGATATGAAGGACCACCCTATTCAGCCACCTGCAAAGGTCAAAAAGGGCCTGGCTTCCAGCAGGGTAAAGTCACACCACCCACCCAACAAGGCCTTGTCCAGAAACAGAGAGGACAGTGCCAAGGTCCCTGCAGCAACTGCCAAGGTGGGGAAGGGCCACAAGACAAAGGGCAAGTCACCTCAGGGCACGATGCCTCCTGGTGAGGGGCTGGTGACCACCATTTCATCAGGGATGGCAGCGACCTGCACCACAGTCACCACCGCTGCTCCGACCGCCACCTGCACCGCCACCAGCACCGCCGCTGCCACAACACCAGTCTGCAGCATCCTCCCCAAGGATCAGCCATCCGAGGCTGCCGGAGACGGTATGGTGTCTCCCTCCACCACAACAGACACTTGCACCACGGCCAGCACCGGCAGCATCTCCACCGCAGCCACCACCACCTGCACCACCATCTGCACCGCCACGTGCCCAGCCAGTACCACTCGGTCGGATGTCAGCAGCATCACCAGTGGGCAGCAGTCTGAGTCTGCAGGTGATGTCCTGGACCCTGGACACGCCACTTGAGGCACCACCTCCAGCACTGGCACAACTAGCAGTTAGCAGCCTAAGTTGCAGCAGGATGGAGTGTGGCTCTGCCTCCATGGAGTATCATGCTACCTGTTCTAGGTACATCGCGTGGCTCATACACCCAGGTGAGAGAATGTTAAATGCCACACCCCAGGTGCAGCATCACTGGGCACAAAGCCCCCTCCAGAACCAGTGGAAAAAGGCATCCAATCACCCAATCCTTGGCAGGATGAAGCACTCTGGGCACAAAGTCCCCTCCAGAACCAGTGGAGAGATACATCCACTCACCCAATCCTTGGCAGGATGAAGCACTCTGGGCACAAAGCCCCCTCCAGAACCAGTGGAGAGATACATCCACTCACTCAATCCTTGGCAAGATGAAGCGCACTGGGCACAAAGCCCCCTCCAGAACCAGTGGAGAGATACATCCACTCACCCAATCCTTGTCAGGATGAAGCACACTGGGCACAACCCCCCCTCCAGAACCAGTGGAGAGATACATCCACTCACCCAATCCTTGGCAGGATGAAGTACTCTGGGCACAAAGCCCCCTCCAGAACCAGTGGAACATGTCACCCACTTGAGAGACTGTGTCTTTGCACTCCACAAGAGCAAGCAGTGGGCAAACCACCCGCTTTAGAGACTTCAGAGACTGTGGCTTTGCACTCCCCAGGGCCAGGCAGTGGGCAACCCACCCACTTGAGAGACCGTGGCTTTGCACTCCCCAGGAGCAAGCAGTGGGCAACCCACCCACTTGAGAGACTTGAGAGACTGTGGCTTTGCACTCCCAGGACCAAGCAGTGGGCATAGAGCCCCCTCGAGGAGCAGTGGCGTTCTACCATCTTCCGGCTGAGGTGCCCCTCCCTCTCCATCCCCCTGAGGTGCCTGTGTTTTTTCGACCTGATGTCCCTGCAGAGTTCTCTCAGTTTTGAGGCAGGTGTCATGCGTGGGCTTCGTCCATGCTTTTTGGGACCACTGGTCCACGGACATTAACAAGGGACAGTGTACGGCCTTGTGTACTTAATGTAAATATTTGTATATACTGATTATTTGCTTGTTTCTTGATATATCTGAATGTTCCAATGTAACACTGGTTAGACTCATTTCCTTTTGTCCTTGCGTTCTTCCAGGGGGTGACGGGGTGTATCAGTATTGTTGTTGGATGTGTTTGTGTGTATAATGTTGTGGGCGAGGGTGGGAGGTGGGGGTGTTGCGTGCCGCTTGTGTGTGTCACTCTCTTTTCCCTCCTCCCCCACACTGTGTGCTAGGTGCAGTACTTACCGTCATCGCCGCCGCCACCTTCTTTCTACTTCGTAGTGTATTAGTAGATACACCAACATGGGTAGGATCTGCAATTTGGGCTCCATGGTGTTCTGGTTCTTCGTGGAGTGTCAAGAGGTGAGTGGTTCCCCTTTGTTGTTCAGTTTCTGCCGTGCTTTTGATGTCGTTGGAACCGCCCCGGAAAAGCTGGCAGATTGGTGCCTTGTAATACGGTGGGCAGTACATTGACTTCCGCCTGTCTGTTGGCGGTGACTGCTGCGGTGTTTGTTGCTACCGCCGTGGCATTCAGAGTGTTAAAGTGGCTGTCTATGTTGGCGGTTTCCGCCGTGGTCGTGATTCCATTTCTTTAACCGCCGGCCTGTTGGCGGTATTACCGCCGCTTTAACACCGACCGCCAGGTTTGTAATGAGGGCCATAATGTCCACTTAAAAGAAAAAAAACTAATTCCGTGTGAAAACGTTTACCAACATACCTTCACTACTGAAATGCCCTTGAACACTTTGCATTTGCTTCACTTGTTTTGAAAGGCACCGAGGGCTACACCACCGGGCAGGGAGATTTAACAACAAGAAAAGTCGGCCCCAGGAGGCACTGCTAAAGCAAAGCTTGGTTTACGAACTTGAAACGTTAACACAGGCTGCAGTGCTAGTAGAAAGAGTGCTTTACCAATTCAAAAAAAATGTCAAGCGCAGATATTTTTCATAAAAAATGGTGAGGGAACAAGCAAAGAGTGTTGGGAGCACTCCTGGGAAGTGAGAGGGCTTAATTGTCCCTGGAGTGCTGGATCAGCCATGGGTTCCACATAGGACCTGGCCTTCAACGAGGTTTGCGGAGGGGGTATGTAGGAGGCTGACCAGGTTTGTAGTGGGTACCCAAGGTACTTACACCTTATACCAGGTCCAGTTATCCCTTATTAGTGAAATGTAGGCAGCGTCTAGAAGCTTAGGCTGCCTAGAGGTAGCTCTAGGCAGAGCAGCCAAGGCTGAACTAGGAGACATTCAAAGCTCTTGCAATACCACTGTAGTCACACAGTACTTACACACAAGAAAAGACAATACTCAGTGTTACCAAAAATTAAGGTACATTATTTTAGTGACACAAGGCCTAAAATATCTTAGAAGCTATACTCCCTTAGAAGGTAAGTAATACACATAAAATATACACTAGTAACCAAAATCATGTAAGTAAACAGTCATAAAATAGTGCAAATAGTGAAAATCACCATAGGTTACAATGGGCTTAGGGGGAACACAAACCATATACTAAAATAGTGGCATGCGAATGTCGGTTTCCCACCTAGACAAGAGTAGTATGTAGAGGGACACTGGGATGCAAAAACCAAGCATGACTGCAATACACCAATGTGAAGACCTGAGAGAGGAGACCAAGTCCAAAACGTCCGAAGAGTCCAGGAGTACCAGGAGTCCCTGCTAACCTGTAGGATGGTGCAAAAGTGTATTCTCCGGTTAGAAGAAAAAGTCAGAGAGGCACCAAAGAAGACAGCTGCGGGTTTCTGCTTTGTGTAAGAGATGTCCCACATCGAGTAGAAGAAATCAGGCTGGTTTTTGTCACTGGATTCCGCCAACAAGCTTTGGCTCACGCAAAAGACACGTTTGACAGGAGAAGTGCTACCTGGACCCAGGAAGGACCTGGGGGTCTCAACTCAGACTGAGGAGACAGAGGGGGCTCTCAGCTCTTCAGAGAGCCCTCAGAAGACCAGACAGCACCCACAGGAGTCCCAGGACACAGGGACAAAGGAGTTGCAAATCGATGTTGTTGCAGCACTACACAAAGGGATCCCATGCCGCTGGAGAACAACTCAGGGAGCTGAGCATAGTAGGATAGCGTGCTGAGGACCTCGGCTACACTGTGCATGAAGGATTCCATGGAGAAACGCACAGAAGACCTAGGAGCTGCAAAACTCATGATGCACAGGGTTTCTGTCGGGCTCGGGGAGGCAAGCTCTTACCTCCACCAAATTTGGACAGTTGGGCCTTTGGACAGTCTGGGTCTCTTTGGTTTGCCACCTGTGTTCCAGGATCCACTTTCGTTGTCAGGAGCGGGCACCCAGAGTACTGGTCGTTGCTGCAGAGAGGTGCCTGCTGAAGCAGGGAAGTGACTCTGCCACTCCACGGGAGATTCCTTTGGTCCTTCTGGTGCAGGATGAAGACAGGAAGTCCTCGGAGCATGCACAACCTGAAAACTGTTGCAGTTGCTGGCAAGAGCTGAAGTTACAGAGTTGCAGTAGCCTTCTTGGATACTTTGTTGCAGTTGTAGAGTTCCTGGAGCAGTTCTGATCCGACGGTAGAAGGTGAAGCAGATGTTGCAGAGGAGTCCTGCTGGAATTTTGCAAAACCGAATCTGAGGAAACATCCAGAGAAGAGACCCTAAATAGCCCTGAGAGGGGGATTGGTCACCTAACCAGGTAAACACCTATCAGGAGAGGTCTCTGACATCACCTTCTGGCACTGGCCACTCAGGTGCTCCCAGAGTTCCCTGACCATCCTGAAAACAAGATGTCAGGACCCAGGGACACTCTGGAGGAGCTCTGGGCAACACCCCTGGGATGGTGATGGACAGGGTACTGGTCACTCTCCTTTCGTTTGTCCAGTTTCGTGCCAGAGCAGGGACTGGGGGTCCCTGAAGTGGTGTAGACTGGATTATTCAAGGAGGGTACCGTTTGTGCCCTTCAAAGCATTTCCAGAGGCTCTGGGAGGATACCCCTCCCATGCCTGTGACACCTATTTCCAAAGGGAGAGGGTGTAACACCCCTCTCCTAAAGGAAATGCATTGTTCTGCCTTCCTGGGATTGAGCATCTCAAGCCCCAGGAGGGCAGAAGCCTGTCTGTGAGGTAGCAGCAGCTGGGGCTGTGGTGGAAACCTCAGAGACCTGGTTTGGCAGTACTGGGGGTCCATGGTGGAGCCCCCATGGTGCATGGAATTGGCACCCCCATTACCGGAATCGGATTGGGGGTACAATTTCTCAATATTAGACACCTTACACAGCCGTTTTCGGGGTTACCATTGTGAAGCTATATATATGTATCGACCTACATGTAGTGCACACTTTTAATGGCGTCCCCAAACTCACGAAGTCCGGGAAATTGGTCCTGGACAATGTGGGGCCCCTCTGCTAGTGCATGGGTGCCTTCAAACACAGTAACTTTGCACCTAGCCTTCAGGAACTGAAGGTTAGACATATAGGTGACTTATAAGTTACTGGGTGCAGTGAAAATGGCTGTGAAATAGTGCTTGCACTATTTCACTCAGGCTGCATTGGCAGTCCTGAAGAAGTGTTTGTATGAGCTCCTTATGTGTGGCAAAAGAAATGCTGCAGCCCATAAGGATCTCCTGGAACCCCGATGCCCTAGGTAGCTAGGTACCATATACTAGGGGATTATAAGGGGGATCCAGTATGCCAATCTGGAGTGAAAAAGTAGTCACTGGATTATAGTGACACATTTGGAAACAGAGAGAGCATAAGCACTGAATTCCTGATTAGCAGGACTTCAGTGACACAGTCAAGCATACTGAGAAAACAGTAAAACATACTGACATATAGGCCACAAACTTTAAGCACTGGGGTCTTGACTAGCAGGATCCCAGTGAGACAGTAGAAACACAATGACAAACAGGCAGAAACTGGGGGTAACATGCCAAGAAAGATAGTACTTTCCTACAGGGTAGAAGTGAAAGTACTTGCCTGTGTTGTGCTGGTGGGCCCTAGGCCCTAATGCTACTAAAAATGACCACACAGACACATGGTTGTAGTTATTGGAACTGGCCAAGGGCACGTGCACAAGGCCTCTTTTATTAGCAGGGTCACTTGTGACAGATGAATGTAGGCTGAGTGTGGAAGCCAGCCGTCAAGGAGTGGCTGGTGGAAACACGCCATTGTAGAAACACTGGTATGAGTCCAGCCGGACTCTACATCCTTCCCAAACTTTATTAAGAAAAAAATAAACAAGTCGAACCTGTGGGAGAGAATAAATACTAAAATAAACACCACTGAGTGTCCTCAGGCAGTCTGCCAAACATGGGTGGACAGGTGCAGCTGGGGGCACCCAGAATCACAGCACACCTCCATCATTTAACCAGACTACTCTGGGCACGAATGGCATTGTTGATGAAGTCTGGATCCCTCAATCGCCTGTCCATGAGGTTGCAGTTCACTCGGGCACTGTTGGTCCTGTCCCATCTGGTCTCACGGTGTTGGAGTCTATTTACAAAGTCCACTGGGATGTTGCATCATGAGCAGTGGAGAAATCTATCTACAGAGTTCAATGTGGGTACATCAGGAGCAGAGATCTCTTTGAAGGCATTCAGGCTCCATGAATAGCAAACCTACAAAGACAGAGGATTACATGGATGAAAATGGAGTCTTCTTCGAAGGCCTTGGTGCTTCCTAACGTCTGATAGTAGAGCAGCTTCAGGCATCCCTCCATGCCAGGACTCCATCGCACAGGAGTCTCCTCAAGGCCCTTTTGCCAGGCTTCCACAGGACCATGTGGACTGTGAGAAGCCTATTGCAGGTCAAGCAAAGGCGTCGCTGAGGACAGCCAACAGGACGACATCCAAGTAGCGCTTGCAGCCACAAAGGTGGTTGTCACAGGGTCTGTGTGCTCTGGCCGTCAGGACTCAGGTGCACGGGCTTTTGTCCGATAGTCTTTGTGTGAACAGTCTACATCTGCGACCTCTGTGCTTCCTGATGCCTGCCGTGGAGCTGCTTCTGACACATCTCTCTTATCAGGATTCACCTCTCACTGGAATTCCCTTGAGGCCCTAGCCCCTGGATTGCTACAGGACTCCGTGGGCTATGCGAGGCTCATTGTAGGCCATGGAGGTCGCTGCAAACTCCCAACAGGGCCACGTACAAGCCTCATGCAACCCCAAGGGTGGATGGTCCAATGGTCGAGTATTCTCTCTTCAGCGGGTCTCAGGTTCACAGGGGCTCAAAGCTGATTTCTGGGTGGTCAGCCTCCCATGTGGCAGTAAAGACTTGTCCTCTGGTCTTTTTCCAGACATACCGTTCCACTCTGGTGGTGCAATGCTTCTTAGGTGGTAAGGGTGATCAACCTGGTAGTGATGACGATCTTACCATCTAACAATCTGATCGACAGGTGGCGGTGTCTTGCTTGGAGAAAAAAATGACGGGAGGGACTTCATAGCCACTTGAGGTTCTTGTTCGGCAAGTGCAGTTTTCAGCACGGATGCCATCTCTCTCAACCAGCGGGGGTGAAGCCACACGATACCGGTGCAGCAGTTACCCTCTGACAGCTGGCAGTAGGCTCATGTAGCCAGATGCCTCTTATGGGCCTCAGCAGACCACCTACCTCCTTTACCAGGTGAGTGATGATGGGGGCAGGGGAATGTTCATGGTGGGGCTACTTCCCTACATTCACTCTGCCCTCAGGCCCCTCGCGCTGGCTTTTACTGGCCTTGGTGCCGCGGTCGGGTCATAAGGCACAGTAGCTTTATCTCACTGGCAGCGTGGAAAAGCCTCGTGCACTGTGCTAGGTGCAAGGCTTTGCCCATTTTCCACTGACCTCACACTGCCGGGATGGTTAGTACTACGGCTTCAGGGACATCAGTGTGAGGGTGGCTGTCGGGGCCTCAACTGGGGACCCTGGTATCTTCACAGGGTGTCCTACTTCTCGCCATGCACCAGTTGCTGTCTTGCTGGGAACAGCAATGTAGTTGCCAGCACGCACTTGGGGTCAGACACACTTGTCGCCATTGTAGTGTTGATGGCCCTGGGCCATCATGTTACTAAAAATGACCACACGGACACATGATTGTAATTATTAGAACTGGCCAAGGCGTGTGCCCCCAGTCTTTTTTAGTAGTGGTGAACCTGACCGGGACACCTGTGATAGATTGGTGTGGGGTGAGTGTGGAAGCCAGCCCTCAAGGAATGGCTGATGAATCACGTCATAGTAGAAACAGTGGTATGAGTCCAGCCTGAATCTACAGCTTACTCCCTTCTAAGACAAACAGTTCAAATGCAGTGGCGGCTGGTGACATTTGAAAGTGGTGGGGTGTAAAAGTCTGGGTATGACTTTTATATAGCGAGTGAAATGAGAAAGCTCAGTTGACAAACATAGGGTCCAGGGTAGGTCCTCCTCCCAAGAAGAAATTGAAAAAAGATTGATAAATAGTGCATTTGAAAGTAAATAAATTTAGTGAGAAAGCAAGGTTTATAAAGCAGTGGGAATGTACAATGTTGAAATATTAAACACATTAAAAACTGCCCCATATCTTACTGCATTAAAATGTTCACCCTTGACTTTAATGTGCAAATTGTAAATCGCAACAACTTCAGGCCCTTTAAAGTGTGTGCTTACCCAGGGTCTTGCACTGCATGTGGCATCAACTGTGGAAGAAAATGCTCTAACCAGGCATCAGGAAGCACCCACAGCTGCTGACTGCAATCAGTTATACAGAAATATGTGCAGACAGGTCCTTGAGTGGGATGAAAAAGTAGGGGGTCTCAAAAAAGGAACATGCAAAAAACATTTCTGTGATTCCTATAGTGAGCCACCTGGCCTGTATTTTGGTTTCTCTCTGAGACGTTATTGCATACAGAAATATAACACAGCAACCAACATACACCTAAAACCTGTCAGTACCATTGGCCTTGTCAATGGTTGTTAGCTGTATAAGATAAATGTGTAACAACAATGATAATTTATAAATATTTAATTTGGAAATGTTTCAATTCTGAAATTGTCAGATTGTGAATTAAATATTATTGAGGCCTATGGAAGGAGTAGGGCCTTCAGTTATGTGTGCTTTATGTTCAATATATTTGCCCTTTCTCTATTCACATCTCATTCATCTGCACATTTTCGACCTCCTCTATCCTCTTCATTTAGCACCCTCTTTTCACTCTCGACTGAATGCAGTTCCTCGCATCTCCCTCATTTTAGCACCCCAAACATAAACTGCACTCATTCACTTTTAAGCACTTTATTTCCTTTTGCTTTTGCGCTATAAATATTTTGACCTCTGTGCACCCCTTCACACACACTTACACTGAATTTCAGTTGTAATTGGAATACATGACCACTGTCTGTGTGCTCTGCAGAGAGACCAACACACTGACAAGCCCTTTGCTTTGACTTCATCCTCAGCATCAGTACTCTCAATCAAAGCCCCTCATAAACACCTGGCATTAGTCAAAGTATGCACTATGCAAGAGAAATACAATGCACAGAAACAGAGCATGATGAAACAGCTAACTCTCTTGGGGAATGCAGCATTAAGTAAAAAATGTGAAATAAGAGGAACTAAATGGCTGACACACTACACACTTTTTAACATTTATTGTTCGCATATCAATCAATTTTTTGGCATTAATGTTAAGGGGGTGAAGATAGGGCCAGTTTTAATGCCATACAGCAGATAACTGCCTTTACTGTAAGCATGTATTTCTCCCCTTGTTTGATATTTGGAGCAATTTCACAAGGGAACAAGAACCCCACTCATCTTTTGGATCAATTTAACGAGGGATCAAATACAACAGCTCCATTTCAAAAGGAGCCAGCGATCTGCAGCCAGGGCCTGGGGTGTCACAGTGGGGGAGGTTAGAGTTACAAGGGGTCTCAGTACAATAAAAATAAAGCAAGATTAGCATTATAACACTTACTGAAGCCAAGGCACTAAATCACACGTGCTTGATGAGTGGGGAAAGGGTGCGGTCTATGCCTGTGAATGACAGACGGCTCCCCTCACATAGGGATGAAGACTCCGACGCTTGAAACCATGACACTAAATGCGTCACTAGCCTAGAGTGGATACTGCCATACACCACAATGGAAATGAAGGGCTTTAGACCAATCAGCCCTGCGTCATGCATCACATGGTAGAAGGTTGATTTACTGCCTGGCTTCTGTAGCTCGCTTCAAAGTGAAGCGGGCCAGGCAGCCTGGGATAGACAGCCCGAACTTAAATACATCAATTTGTTCAGAGTTATGATCCTCACAATCACATCTCTGAACAAATCGATTTATTTAAGCCCTAAAGAAGAACTCGCCAGTGTTCAAAGGGATCTACTCTGGGCAACAGTGACAGAGAGCATGGAGTGGCAGATGTGGGCGAATAAGTCACATCAAGTTGAGCCTCTAGATTGTCAAAACAGGGCATCTGTGCTCCTGTGCAGGAGGCAGTGTCCTCACCTGTGGTAGTTTGAAGCCTTGTGGCAGTTTCTGCCCTTGGGATGGGCTTTGCAGTTTGAAGATGTGCAAGGGCACAGCCTAGTGCAGTGCTCATGCTGCTCAAAGGGAGGGGCACAAGATATCCACTCACACAGTGGTTGCATGTGATGGCAAGTGAGAAGACAAGCACAGACTTAGCTCACAGGCTCCAGCAACATAAAATTTGGCTATACGCTGTTGTGAAACCTGATTTGAGAGTATGACTGGCATTCGTGAAACACTTCAACAGTGTGAAGATGGCAAATTTAGATCATGAGGCGGAGTGGAATATACAGATACTTTGTGGTGCTGGTTTGGCCTTTTTTATCAAGGGAAATGATGTGCAGAGCACTGACCTGAAGAATGGAGGGTGATCGGCAAGAGCATTGCCTTTTTAAAGTCTTCCCATTCATTGGATGTGGCTGTGGTCAGAGATGTTGTAAAGCAGGGGCAAGGCGGGCTCTGGGCTCCAGTCTTTCAGGGGGTGCCTTATAGAGCCAGCTCTGTTCTGCAGAGAGTCTTGCCCTGATGACCTTGAATAATTCTTCAACAGATTGTTTTAAATACCTTTTTCCTTTAATGAATTCTTAATGTGGGTGATGTGTTAGGCCATATTACAGACATTTTGCTGAGAAATGTTGTGTTTAGGTTTCATTCAGCATCCATAAAAAAAAATCTTTTAGATCAAAGCAGGACCTCACATACAAGAAATAGGTGGGTGTCTCTGAGATTATGTGCAGTAATATTGGTGAGCTGCTGCTGTTACAATATTGAAAACATACCTCACTATCCCTGAATATTAAATGTAAAAACATTTACAATTTGGAGGAACGTGCCTGTGTACATGTACCTGTGCAGTGTCAGTGCTGAATTTGGTTCACAAATGCAAAGCTGTTCCGAACAGGGGCCCCCAAAATACATTTGGCCCTGCATCCTCAAAATCCGTAAGATACCCTGACTTTGGTTGTGGAGAAAGTACTTGTAAACAGGAAGGTGACTTTTAATGTGGGTAACATGTCAGTTGTACACATAGTGAACAGACATTCTGTGCATACAAGTGTTGCAATTGCTGAGGGTGGGTTTTGGGATGCTTGCACTACAACGATGTTTTTAGGGCACAGCATGGACAGTGAGAAGTCTCCCATGTGATATAAACAAGACAAGACCAATTATCAATGAGGTTGTTATGATACAATGGCAATTTTCTTGCTACTCCCCCATCCTCTACTGGTATATTTCCCAGATAAACTAACTGATCCGACTGATATGCATATTGCTGGTCTCTGTCTGGAGTGGCAAATGGGCAAAAATGATGGAATGAAATGTAGCCGTCAAGTGGGTTGTGCGAGTGGCTGTGATTAATTCAAGCATTCCTTCCGTCCCTTTTTTGATAAATGTAAACACAGAAATATTAACAAAAAAAGAGAAAGAGAAAAGTAGATTAATATTCTTTGTTTGGTATCAGATCTGCTAGTGAGTACATGCTTTCACAGCCAACATTCATCCCTTGGCAGACAACAAAACCAGATGTGCAAAAATAAGACTAACAAAAGATGCTATAGTTAAATAGCAATTGGGACGAGTTACGTGAAGGTCAGAGTGCTCCTACAAAGAAAGGTAATTTTGAATTATTTCCTGTGTGCTTTTTCACTGGAAAGTTTGACTTCCCCTCTGGTGCTGGGTACTTGGAAACTTTCTAATTATGATTAAGTTGTTGCGTCTCTGTTTAGACAATTTCTTTGTATACTTGGGGGCATATTTATACTCCGTTTGCGGCGGAATTGCGTTGTTTTTTTTTACGCAATTCCGACGCAAAACTAACTCCATATTTATACTTTGGCGTTAGACGCGTCTAGCGCCAAAGTCCATGGAGTTTGCGTCATTTTTTTGCGTGGACACCTACTTTGCGTTAATGAGATGCAAGGTAGGCGTTCCCGTCTAAAAAATTGACTCCGAGGCATGTGTGCCGTATTTACACTCCCGGGCAAAATTCAGGCCCGGGAGTGGGCAGGTAAAAAAAAATGACGTACGGCCGCTTTTGTGCCGTTTTTTAGCGCCTGGAAAAGGCAGGCGTTAAGGGACCTGTGGGCTCTGAAGGAGCCCAGAGGTGCCCTCCTATGCCCCCAGGGACACCCTGTCACCCTTGCCCACCCCAGGAGGACACCCAAGGCTGGAGGGACCCATCCCAGGGACATTAAGGTAAGTTCAGGTAAGTCATTTTTTTTTTTTTTTTGTGGCATAGGGTGCCTGATTTGTGCCCCCCTACATGCCACTATGCCCAATGACCATGCCCAGGGGACAGAAGTCCCCTGGGCATGGCCATTGGGCAAGGGGGCATGACTCCTGTCTTTGTTAAGACAGGAGTCATTTCTATGGGGGTTGGGAGTCGGAAAAAATGGCGCAAATCGGGTTGAGGCGAAAAATTTGCCTCAACCTGACTTGCCCCATTTTTTGGCGCCCAAGCTCCATATGCCCCTACGCCGGCGCTGCCTGGTGTACGTCGTTTTTTTCCATGCACACCAGGCAGCGCCGGCGGCTAACGCTGGCTAACGTCATTGATTAAATACGGCGCCTGCATGGCGCTTCAGAATGGCGTTAGCCGGCGCTAATTTTTGTTGACGCAAAACTGCGTTAGCGCAGTTTTGCGTCAAAAAGTATAAATATGGCCCTAAGAATATATAGCATGATAGTTAATTGCATCATTGAGTTTATCTTTAATCCGCAGATCTGGGTTAAACATGGTGATGCCTATGGTAACAAGCATTTGCAATGCAATGGGTCTCGAGTTTGCCCGAGTTAGAGCTATTAGCATTGTAAATTTCTAACTGAACTTTCCTTGCCACATAAATCAAAAATGAAAAGTAAAACAGCTGACATAAGTAAGCTGATTCAAAGTGCCACAGCCGCCGTGAGCGCGAAGGAGAGACACAAAAGGAAAAAGAAGTTTGCTTGCAGTCAAGCATATCGACACAAGTGCATTAATCCATGTAACAGGGTTGATGGCCAGGGCGATAACCAAACTGCCCCAAGGAGGGACAAACTTAAAGCATTTACCAATGTCATCAAATGATTTTTGAAAGGCAAGTCCAGGACTGAGTGAAAGTGATAGGCGTGAGATGGGTGTGCTTAAAAGCCCACTTAGATACAACACGTCAGAAAAAGCAGCGCTTGTGTGCTGCTATGCTCGACCTAAAAAGGCTTGAGTCACTAAAGCACTTTTATTCCTATAAACACTTAAGGACTCTTTCTCGAAGAAAGGTGGTAATATGCTTGCTACATGTGCTGAGGGAATTTTTTAACCTTACCTTGTTCACACAAATTCGAGGCTTACACGTGTAAAACATAGTTTTGCATAAGGTACACAAGGGACAGGATATTCACAAAAATGGGCGCATGGCCTGACGGACAAAGATGGTGGTTGCTCTCTTCTAGACCTCAGCCAACTGCACTGAACCCGACTCCATCCTGGTTTTGACAGGCTCTGTAGGACGGCCAGAGCCTGCCAGCGGTGACCCCTATGGGAGTGCAGTACCTTTTTTGTTTCCTCAGGCTATTGGTCCCCTAGAAGGGTGTGCACATAGCGGTTGAAGGGGAGCCGGACAAGTACAATTGATAAGAGGGCCTGGACTCTCGCAACCAGGGGAGTGGAGGTGAGCAGCTTGGAAGACTACTGCAGCACCGCGGTCTCTTTATCCTCCTTTCTGCTCCCCCCACATCTGCCCCCAGCCGGGAGGGCTAGTAGTGGTGCAGGAGCCTGTGGGGCCTGGAGAAGGTCCAGGAATGGATGCGAGGTGTTTGTGGAGGGCCCTGGCCATCAGTGAGGCAGCGGTAGCCTCAAATGAGGGGGGCCACCTTCTAATATGATTGCTGAAAGACGCAAAATGACAAAGTGGGTCCTTAGGCCTACTCTGGGTGGCACTGGCGAGGGTGGCGATGGCATGCTCCAGCTGCACATGCTGCCCACTGAGGTTTGGTGGTGTAAGCGGGCCAAGCTTGCCCTGGACTATGGAGATATGCAGTCAGTGGATGGGGCTCAGTTGCTGTTCTGGGGCCTAGTGGAGTTAAATTTAGCCAAGAGGAGTGACAGACTCAGTGGAGCACAGAGCCAATCTGAGAGTGACTGTTTCACAAACCCATCATCATCGATGGGGCTGTGCCCACCTCCCTGGCGGACAAGTTGAGATCCATTTTGTTGGCAATTCAAGGCTCTCTGATGGCAAAGGAGACCATGATTGGTAAAGTAGGGGTAAAAGTGTCTCTCCTGCGACATGACCTACTTGGAATGGCAGACAGAGTGATGGAGACAGAGGAATGGGACTCCGTGGTGAAGGACACATTGGAGTAGCTGCAGATTAAGGTCACGAAACTGATGAGCATGACACAATACCTACAAGACAAGGCTGAGGATGCAGAGAAATGGGCAGGGCATTGTAATCTGTGCTTTGTGAGTTTTTGGAGGGCGTAGAGGTGGGTGACACCGGAGCATTTTCTTCAGGAATGGATTTGGTCTTGGGTGTCCTCTGACCAGTTGTCCTCTTGTTTTGTGACTGAGCGAGTACATAGGTCCCTGGCATCCAGGCAGCCTCGGGGCCTGCCCCATCCAATTATTGACAAAATACTCAATTATAGAAACCAGGATCATATCCTGCAAGAGGACCGCCAGACTGGGGACCCCGTTTCTGGGACACAGTGGATCATGATTTTTCCAGACTATACTCGACATGCAGTGGGGCAGGAAATTGCATGACAAGGTCAAGGTCCAACTTCAAACCTTAAAGTTAAAGTACATGCTGATGTTTCCAGTGCACCTGCAGGTTATTTATAACTCCAGAACTGTTTTCTATGATATACTCGAGGGCTCATGGGAATGGGTGACAGAGCAGCAGGACCTGAAGTTACACCCAGTGCCGAGCTGGGGGGATTCGCCTGAGTTACGGCCCTCTGGAGGTGAGGGGGTGGACTCCAGGCCAGCAGTAGGAATACACGATGGTGGGGTCACTGAGGGTCTGGGGTAGATTCTGACTCCGAACTGGGATGCTGGGACCCGAGATTGGAGTTGTCTGGCTCTCAGGGGCCAGTGTTCTCACAGTAGCAGCTCTACCAGGCATCAGCCCGTGATTTGTCAGCGAGTTTGATGGACTAGGCATAAGCTGTCCTGACATTTCTTTTTTTTCACATTCTATCAACATCAATGTCTCCCTTTCAATGTGGTGGGATGGCGCAGCAACGTGTGGGGAGCAAATTTTCAAACTTTGACCTATGTTCTTGTTTGGTACCAGATGTGCTAGTGGATACACGTCTTCCCATTCAACATTGATCTCTTTGCAGACAACAAAACCAGATATACAAAAATAAGCAGCAGATGCTAAATATCATTTTAACAATTGGGATGAGTTACATGAATGCTAGAGTGCTCCACAAAGAAGGTCATTTTGATTTATTTCCTGTGTGCTCTTTCACTGGAAAAGTTTACTTTCCCTGTGGTGTTGGGTGGGCAATAGATGCTTTTGGGGGAAGTGTGAGATGGAGATGGAGGGAAAGAGGGGTGTTGCTGGTTTTGTTGTTCTTGTTTTGGGTTGAATGTTTTTTAGTTGTTGACGGGGGTACCACAGGCACACTGCATGTTCTCATCATGCTTGCCTGCAGCGGGTTGTCCCAGAATGCACACAGGTTTCAGCTGGGTTATATTACCTTTGATGGCTTCTTTAGTATGCAATAGCCCCCTACATGTTGATGATGTGGAACGTCAATGGCCTGAATGACCATATTAAAAGAGGAATGGTGCTTCATTTAATGAAACGTCATGCCTGCGGTCCTGCTCATGCAGGAAATCCACCTGCTTGGTAATAACTGCTCTTTCCTGGCTCTTTATTGGTTCGACAGAGTCTTCCACGCAGGGCACACCAGGGGTTCCAGAGGCACTATGGTGTGCTCCTTCATAAAACATTGCCGCTGGTGGACTCAATTGTCAACCTGGATCCTTTGGGAAGGTTTGTGATGGTGGCGGGTACATTACAAGGATGCACATACCACTTTATCAGTGTTTAATTCAAAAGACATGGAAAAGCTGCAAAAGTATATACTTCGACTCCCCCATGAAATTTATTGGTAGGGACTTCTACACCATTATGACCTCTCAGAATGACTCACTGGGGCTGGGCACGGTCCAAGGTAGGGGGTTGCACAGTTGGTTGGTGGTCCTTGGCCTCTGGGACTCTTTGTGGGTATGGAACCCCGGACCTTTGGCTTACAACCACTACTCCGCAGCTCTTAAATCTCTGTTCAGTATTGAAATTTTCCTTCTTCCAGTGTCAGATCTGCCTGAAACCTCTGACTCTTATATATTGAGGCATGGGCGGTGTGGATTTGCTGCAATACTCAGGCGTGGGGCTTTGATTAGGGAGTGGCAATGGAAGTCCACATAGCACTCTAACGGATGATGAGCTTCTCTATATTTCTCATCCATCAATCACAATTCCTCGGGTGCTGCAGATTCTTGGGATGCTTTAGGGCTCACTATCAATTGGCCCAAATCGGTTTTAGTCACCCCCCCAGGGGCCACCCATTGAGGAGGAATGGTCTCTGCGGCCTGTGGTGCACAGAATGAGCTTTAGGATTTGTGGCTTTGGAGCCTGGTCTCACCTGGAGCTTGAATGTCCGCCCTTTGTTGTCCCGCTTAATGCTATATCTCTGCCAGTGGGCAAGGCTGCCTCTTAATATCCTGGGTCGCACCACATTGTTTAAATAATTGCCCTCCTCGTTCGCTTTATGTCTGGCAAAACTACCCCTTACGACTGCCAGTGTTTTGGTGGTGCCAACGGCAGGCAACAATTTGAGCCTTCCTGTGTCTTGATCAGCTTTCCCATTGAATGGGAAATGTACTCAATCCACTTGGGATGGGGGGCTAGGTACGGTGGATGAACATCTTCATTATTGGGTGGCTGACCTGCTGCTTGTCACGGTGTGGCTGGGTGGAGAACGAGGGGACCATGCGTTTCAGCCAGAGGTGGCCGGGATAGGACTAGACAGGATTGAGGGGTTATTATATGGCAATGCTAATTCGTCTTCCAACCCTGAACCCACCAGGGTGGTTCTTGGGACTTGACGCATGGCACTACTGTGGATGGGACCTAAAGACTACATGGATGACCCCCCTATGGGTAGGCAGGTGGTTGCATCAGACTTCTTCCCTAGAAGGGTTTGGTGGGTGGGACAAGATTGGGATTTCCAGAGTGGGTGATATCTGGCAGGGTGGACATCTTATATCTTATCAGACAGTACAGGAAGAGTTTGTTTTTCATAGATCTCAATATTTTAGATACCTGCAATTATGCCACACCCTAGAGCAGGGGTCTTCAAACTGGGGGGCGAGCCCCCCTATGGGGACCTCACGTGATCCCAGAGGGGGCACCATGCTCTGGCCAAAAGAAGGATTATGCAGATAATAGTGCTTTGTTTTAATCTGAAAAACAATGACAACTTAATAAAATAGTTATGGAAAATTCTGAGGGGGGGCCTGATGATTTTTTTTCCCCCCACTGGGGGGCGGCATTAACCAGTTTGAAAACCAGTGCCCTAGAGCAACACAGTGGTTTGTTGGGAAGCATTCCTGAAGCATCCCCCTAGAGTTCTAAATCCTTATGGGCCCTATTATGAAACACTCCCCTGATTTGTTTGCCATCCTCAGGTGCCAGTGGGAACAGTGAGTGGGGCCCCTATAGAACTCAGACTGGAGAGACACACGCATGGTGCCCAGGGGACAGGTTATATCCTGCTGGCTTCAGTTTATATTGCTTTACTGTTTGTATAGCATTTACAAAACACCCTAGTGACTGTGGTGCAGAGGCATACTGCATTCACAGGTGTGTGTCGCTGCTCCGGGACTCGTGCTCACTTGTATCATTTGGTGTGAGAATGTCCAGTGACTGCAAGACACTGGGGCAGGATCACTGAGGTCCTCTCCAGGGTAGTGGGATGGCCCATTGACACCTC
This sequence comes from Pleurodeles waltl, assembly GCF_031143425.1. Classification (NCBI taxonomy): domain Eukaryota; kingdom Metazoa; phylum Chordata; class Amphibia; order Caudata; family Salamandridae; genus Pleurodeles; species Pleurodeles waltl. The sequence continues at coordinate 306,880,690 of NC_090437.1, read as the reverse complement.
ACCATTGCTCTTTCTGTTGGGAGTCTTAGAGGGGGGGCGTGTGATGCTGCAGCAAGACAAGACCCAGGTGGGGATTGAACTGGCACTTGTAAAGAGAAATATTGCAAAAGCGTGGAGACTGCCTTCTCCTCCTCTGTTATCTCCGTGGGAACAGGAGATGGATTGGTGCATGATGCAGGAGAGGGCCTTATATAAGGCCGAGGGAGGCCTGAAAAAACATGCATTGGGGTAAATGGTTGGAGTACCGTGGACAACCATGATGGATCTGTATGGGTGGGATGTAGAGAGGTAGTTAATATACCCATACTCTATTGTACTGTTATGCTTGGGGATGTGCAGTGTGTTGGTGTATGCTTCAAAAATCAATAAAAATCCAGTTTATATATGATTGCCTTTTTTTCAAATATTATGCGTGAAGAGTTGATGAAGGCATCCTTTGCGTAGGGTTAGGACTCTTTTACATTTAAAATTTACCTTGTGAAAATTTTTAATTAACTTGAGCAACTATGGTTTTCCCAGATGTGGATGTTCTCCCTACATACACTCTGTGGGAATGGAGAACTTTATACATGTTTTCACAATTTCTGCTGCATTTACATCAAGAGTATTCTGGTTTTAGAGTTGCACGTCTGTAAAATACATTAACACATGTTTCTGAAAGCCTTCAAGATTATAAGTGTGTGAGCGTTCATCAAACTTACATTGTGCCACTTCTCTGACCCTCCACGTTTTCACTCTGTGGGGAGGAATTTACGTATACTGAATCAAGACAAGCTTCATGTAAGTTTCATATATGTAGATGATACTAACTTCACATAAATATTTCAACCTTTATGAACGACATCTCTGCCTGATCTCATCAGATCTTTTTTAGACTTTTTTAAATTTTATTTTGAATATAATTACTTGCCTGTTTGACATGACCACTGGCTAGCGTCATAAAAAAGGATGCTAGTTGGGTGGTGGAGGCGTAGGGGGGAACAGGAGGTTGTGCGTCAAAGGATGATGCTAGTATGGGCAGAGGCATTAAAAATGCCTCTAACCAGATTAGCGTCATGTTTTGAAGTAAAACCCCCATGGACATGACTCCTGTCTTAGTCAAGACAGGAGTCATGCCCACCACCCCAGTGGCCATGCCCAGGGGACATATGTCCCCTGTACATAGCCATTGGGCCAAGTGCCATGTAGGGGGGCCCAAGTTAGGCCCCACCTATGGCAGTTTAAAAAGAAATACTTACCTGTCCTCACCTTACTTACCTGGGATGGGGTCCCCCATCCTCTGGAGTCCCTCTAGTGTGGGTGGGGGTGTCCCCGGGGCTAGGGAAGGGCACCCGTGGGCCCATTCCATGGTCTCTGACCATGGAAACAGGCCCACAGGTCTCCTAACACCTGACCCAGGCGTTAAATAATGGTGCTAAGGAAGCTTAGCACCATTATTTAAGGCCTCTTTCCCTCCGTGCATCATTTTAGCACAGGGGGACAAATATGGCGCTGAGGCCATATTGTCATTTTTTGCACGGGAGCGCCTACCTTGCGTCTCATTGATGTAAGTTAGTTTCCCGCAAGCAAAAAATGACGTTAACTGCAAAACATTGGCGCTAAACGGGTCTAGCGCCAAAGTATAACATTGAATCATTTACTACAGCAATTTGATAGCCCTCCCACTTCCCTCTTTTGTATTCCACCATCTGGATAGGCATTCATGATAGAAAGTCTATCACCCCATTCTTCTTTCCAGGCACATACACAATTTTATAAACACAATCCTGCAAACGCATCACTATCCTGACCATTTTTTTAAAGGCATTCACCAAACCTTTAGTAATTAGTAGTCTGGTGAGGGGTTTGTGGTCACACCGACGCTCTATTCGACTTTCCCATACAAATGTTCTAAAATGGTACAATGACCATACTCATGCAAGAGCTGCCCACTCGGTGGTGAAATAATGATGAAAGAGTGATGCAAAAGCAATGACACATTAATGTCCATTACTATCCCTCTGAGTTAGCATTGCGTCAAGCTCTATACTACTAGCACCAGTAGCAATATATTCATTGCATTTGGGTCAAAACTTTGAAGAGCATGAACAGTAGCAATATTCTGCTTAATTCTTCCAAAATCTGATCAACACTCCTTGGTCCATGGAAACTTGCACTTATTCTGTAACAATTGTCTGATGTGAAATGACTTCATGGAAAGGTTGGATGTATAATTTACATAAAACTCCTGATGTCTACAAAGGTTTCTAACGTCTTCCTTGCATTTTGGCAGTAGAGCTTCCTTAAAAGCTTCAACCAGACGAGCAAAATGTCTTACACCATCACTACTGATCTCATGACCCAGATACGTCACACTTCCAACTTCAAACATACACTTCACAAGCTCAAAATTCAACTCTTTGTCTTCCAAAATAATTAACACATTTTCTAAGAACTCTTCATCTTCTGTACTTAACCTTTCCCATAACTGGGATATCATCCAGAAAAATGTAATACTATGGACTGCAATGCTATTTTAAAGCAGAACACATTTTACAATATGCTAAATGACACCGACTATGTGAGACATCACCTGTGAACTTGAAACTCTTGTTTTTTCCCTTCTACATCATCCTTAACATTCATCTTCCTAGCCATCTCACTTTCACAATTCTGAGATTCCTTCTTACCAGTCTTTGCACATCTTCCAGACAACTCTGATTAATGCACAGTAGCCAAGATTTTTTCAATTCTGAATCCTTGTTCACCTATAACCTAGGATCACTAGTGTGCATAATAACTTGGTCTCTAATCAACTCCAGTAATATTCCAAAGCCACAGTCAATTTGCAAGTTATCTCAAAGCATTGTCATTGCCACCAACAGTTTCATGTCCTTTTCTATGAAAGAACTTGCATGCAGTGATGACAGTGCACACCTTTGGAGCTAAATAGGTGTCCAAATTCTTCATTGTGCACTCAAAACCATAAGCCTATCTAGCACCTCCTTCCTTAGGTACCTGATTATATGCTCCCAAAACCTCCAGGCCAAGAAAATGCAATAGGATATGGTTTTTCAGCTCTTGTGAAAAAAAGAATTCTTCAATTGTTTCCATAAAATGTGAAATCTATTCTTTTCATTCCATCCAATTCAAGGTTGGCTTGTCAGGAAGACTCAGTAATTGCGTGGGTGGGTAAATACTAATTCCTTGAGAACACACTCTGTTTGGTGTGAATCATTTTTCTGTTACTGAATAAACAAGAAGACGTGTCTTGAGTGATCAATTGATCATTGCTTTGTGTTGCAAAGGAGTCAGGTCATAATATACAAAGAGAAACGTTCTTGTCAAATCAAATCAATTCAAATCAAAAGCATTTATAAAGCGCGCTACTCACCCGTGAGGGTCTCAAGGCGCTAGGGGGAGGGGGTTACTGCTGCTCGAAGAGCCAGGTCTTGAGTTGCCTCCGGAATGCGAGGTGGTCCTGGGTGGTCCTGAGGTTGGTGGGGAGGGAATACCATGTCTTGGCCGCCAGGTAGGAGAAGGATTTCCCACCTGCCGTGGTGCGGCGGATGCGAGGGACGGCGGCGAGTGCGAGGTTGGCGGAGCGAAGTTGGCGGGTGGGCGTGTAGAAGCTGAGGCGACGGTTGAGGTATTCAGGTCCCTTGTTGTGGAGGGCTTTGTGTGCGTGGGTGAGGAGCCGGAAGGTGATCCTTTTGTTGACGGGAAGCCAGTGCAGGTGTGTCAGGTGGGCGGAGATGTGGCTGTTGCGGGGTATGTCGAGGACGAGGCGGGCGGAGGCGTTTTGTATTCGCTGCAGACGTTTCTGGAGTTTAGCGGTGGTTCCTGCATATAGGGTGTTACCGTAGTCCAGGCGGCTCGCTTGTCATTTCTAATCTATCCCTATTGCTAGAGCCCTCAAAACATGAAATAGTGCTGTGGCCCAGGGGTGGTTTCTCCATTAGGGCTCTGGGACTTTGACCCTCTGAAATCCCTACATGTTTATCTAAGAAAATATTAAATAGATTGATTTAATTAGCGATACAATTGTTTCCCAAAACAAATTGATGTATTTAAGTCTGGGCTTCCTGCTCAGGCTGCCTTACCTGCCTCGCTTTGAAGCAGAAGACAGAAGCCAGGTAATCAGTCTACTTTCTGCGATATGATGCACAAGACAGGGCTTACCTTTCTAAAGCACTTCATTGCCATTGTGGTCTATGGTGGTATCCACTATAGGCCAGTGACGCTGTCAGCATCACTGTTTTGGACATCAGAGTCTGCATCCCTGCGTGAGGCCAGATATCTGTAATTCACAGGCATACATCCCACCCTTTCCCATTCATCACACGGCAGGACTGGATGCAAGGACGTGTGATTTGGGTCCTTGTCTTCTGTAATAGTAAGTGTTATAATGATAATCTTTTGTAATGCATATTGTGCTTAGGACTGCTGATCATGCTATCGTCCCCCACTGAACAATGCAAACGTTCACCCCCAGTCACAAAGATCTGGGTTTAATCCATTGTTTTTTGCCAACCACTCCACTCCACCCCAGTTTGGACCCAGCCATATGTAAATCCTGTTCCACGTGGGATCAGTCCACCCGGAACTGCCAAGCCAGGTCCTTCCTGGATCAGAATCAAGCATCTTTGGACAGGTTTTGGGGTTTCACCCCTCATCAGCTAGGCCAGCTTGAATCCAGTAGTGCATTGAGTATGGGACCCACGTCTGAGCATACCCTTCCTACTGATGGCAACAAAAGCAAAAAGAACAGATTATGATAGGAGGACATCATTTGTGTTAAGCGAAACATTATGCACCTTTCCTATCCTGGTTAGCTACTAGTCATGAAAAAGTGTGAAGAGAGTGGGCATCCTTTGTGGGTACCTCACTCAGCTAGCCAATACGGGGAAATTACACCTCTGACACATGCCCTGGAGGTGGGCTTAGAGTCATGTCCATTCACTTGAACACTGCACTCAGGTACTCCCAGTTTACTGTGTTGAATGCTTTCTCTATATTGAGAGGCAACCAATGACAGTAAGTACTCACTGTCAATAGCACTAGTTTCCTCAAGTTGGGGAAAGTACCTTTGCCAAGAATAAACCCACTCCAACTGAATGGGACAGATCTGTAAGCACTGTTACTATTCAGTTGTACAGGACTTTCTCCAATATTTGTAAACATGATTGAGCATGAACAGGAGTGTAAAGATATTCAGCCCATCAAGTTTGTCTCAGGGTTAAGTTAAAAGCACAGGGTGTAGCTGCATTATATATTGATAGCAGTCAGCATGTGAGCAAGCTTTCCTACGAAACATAAAACCGGAGCGTCCAAGCTGGGAGCCTGGCTCATACCCACCATGACAATAGCAGTCTTCATCTCATGAAAAGAGATTGGAGTACTCAGTCATAACACTTGACCAGATTCACACGATCAAACATTACATCATCTCAAAACTCCGTACTAGATGGGTTGGAATATATCATGAGCTATGATTGGCTCCACCACTGATAACAGGAGACTGCCTGGCTGCCCTGCCTGGTGAAGTGGCAGTGACCTTAGAGTGGCGGGATTGTGGTACAGTGTAGCGTGTACAGTTAAAGAGCATTACATAACCCTGTCACCTGTGATGTTGGTGGTAAATAACTGAGGGGGCTCTGGAATCAGTCAGCTGTTCCCCCTTGACATGGGGGCCAGCTTCATTTAGGTATGTAGGCATTTGCCTAATTCACTCTAGAACTAACATTGTTGGCAATCTTCTCTGCATGGCATGCACAGCCCAGAAGGAGCTGGTAGCCTTCTGGAGGAGGATTCCCTACTGATGAGAGGCAGGGCCCCTTTGTTTGAAACAGCGATGTGCGGGGGCGCCTGTATTTCTTTTTTACGATTTCAATGTTGCTTTCTCAGGATCTGTTTACAGTTGTATGACCCTAAAACATTGAGCTGATCTGTTGAGGAGAAGACAGAGAGTCACGCTGGGGAGAGGACAGCTCCCGATGGGCAACATCTCCATAGAAACGCCAGAATGTGTGTCAGTGAGCAGCACCAGTTGGAGTTCAGATATATGGCTGTGGAAGAAACAACAAAGACACAGTTTCTGAAAAGTGAGCTGTGGCCCACATCAGTGGCTGAGGCCATGTGGGGCAGCTCAGTCTCAAACAGACCATTTTCTGTGTTGCTGGAGGTGGTCCAGTATTGCTGCACCAAATGCCTGAAAAGGTTGAGGCCCATATTTATACTTTTTGACGCTAAACTGCGCTAACGCAGTTTAGCGTCAAAAAATTTAGCGCCGTCTAACGCCATTCTGAAGCGCCATGCGGGCGCCGTATTTATGGAATGGCGTTAGCCGGCGCTAGCAGACCGGCGCTGCCTGGTGTGCGTGGAAAAAAAACACGTAGACCAGTCAGCGCCGGCGTAGGGGGAAAATGGCGTTAGGGCGTCTTAAAATGGGGCAAGTCAGGTTGAGGCAAAAAAATTGCCTCAACCCGATTTGCGCCATTATTTTCGACGCCCAGACGCCATTTAAATGACTCCTGTCTTAGTAAAGACAGGAGTCATGCCCCCTTGCCCAATGGCCATGCCCAGGGGACTTCTGTCCCCTGGGCATGGTCATTGGGCATAGTGGCATGTAGGGGGGCACAAATAAGGCCCCCCTATGCCACCCAAAAAAAAATTAAAAATATACAAAATTATACTTACCTGAACTTACCTGAATGTCCCTGGAGTGGGTCCCTCCATCCTTGGGTGTCCTCCTGGGGTGGGCAGGGGTGGCAGGGGGGGTCCCTGGGGGCAGGGGAGGGCACCTGTGGGCTCATTTTGAGCCCACAGGCCCCTTAACGCCTACCCTGACCCAGGCGTTAAATAGTGGCGCAAATGCAGGGTTTTTTGACCCGCCACCTCCCGGGCGTGATTTTTGCCCGGGAGTATAAATACGACGCATTTGCGTCGCCATCATTTTTTTAGACGGGAACGCCTTCCTTGCATCTCATTAACGCAAGGAAGGCGTTCACGCAAAAAAATGACGCTATTTGCCCATACTTTGGCGCTAGACGCGTCTAACGCCAAAGTATAAATATGGCGTTAGTTTTGCGCCGAATTTGCGTCGAAAAAAACGACGCTAATTCGGCGCAAACGGAGTATAAATACGGGCCTGAATGTAGTAAAGGTTTTTGCCCCAGGTCGCCCCATCTGGAGTTGCTCTAAATCTCGTGATGCCACCAGGTCCTCAGCATGCAAGTATGGTAGTGAGCAGTCGTATATATCGTGGTCTACTATGTAATTCCTAGACTCCGCATACCCCTCTTACCCTTGCAAACATTAAATCTAAATATAAGTGCCTGTTGCATAGAGTAGTCCGTGAAGGCGCTGCACAGACATCTAGAAATTACGCTTTAAGACTGCTTTTTTTCCTGAAACTGCACACTTCCGTCACCACAGGAAGTGGATTTACTGTCGTCAGTTCCTCAGTTTTATTAAGGCTGGATTTATTTTTTCCTATTAAATCAGTTCAGTGCACGTGTGTCTCATGGCAATGGGGATTTATTTAACAGCAACAGTTAGATTTCTGCCGATGTCAAAGCAACGCGTTATTGACACATAAAACAAATATTAGGAGATAGAGAGAGAGGTGAAGGAGGGAGAGAATGAGAGAGGAGATGAGGAATAGAGATAAACAGAGAGAGAGAGAAAGAGAGCGAGAGAGAGAGACAGGGAAATGGGGCTAGAGCTAAATGGAGAGAGCGTGTGAGAGAAAGAGAGGGAAAGAAAAACACAGAGATAGTGAAGACGAAGGAAACAGAGAAAAAACGAGAGAAAAAGAGACGGTAAAATTCAGAAAGAGGCTAGCTTAACGATTGCAGAAGGAGGGCAAAAAGCAAACACCAATTCAGCAATCTTCTCCATCAAGGAATAGAACCCTTTAAGGAACATTTAATATTAATGCATTTAATATCTACCCAGCAGCAATGAATTGCCTCTTATCAACTCGGCACCCAGCTGAAGCAGAACACTCTCCAAGACAGCCAAGCACTGCATTCACCTCTACCAAACGCAACAGTCCCACACTGCACCAACAGGTGAAAATCGGAAATCACATCAACAGCACCAGACTTACATCCCTCTCACGCCCTAGCCCAACACGAGGCAACCCACAATGGTCACCCATCAAACTCTTCTCTCTCACTAATCTTACCTACATTATGACCTCTCTCAAAGCCACCTCCTGTGAATATGGGGCCAGATTAATCAATCTTTCACGTAGCCCAACGCAGCAAGCCACTTGTCTGCGCTGCACTATGCTGCGCCGTGTGAAAGGGAAAAGGCAGGAAAGTGCTGTATTTAACATTATATGGAGCATTGCTGTCCTTTCCTAGCAGGCCAACCCAGGCATCCTTATATCATGTTGCAAAGGTGCCCTTGCTACAGGCAGAATTGTTTTGTACAGGAAGGGTCACCTTCCTTCACAAAAACAATCCTGAGACCTATTTTCCTCTTTCTATGTGTGCTGCAGAATGCTACACACATAGAAAGAGGATAAAAACAAGGAGAAATAAAGATATTTCTCCTCGTTACTCCTCACTGGGGCAAAGTATTTTTGACACATTCCCAAGTCTACCACTAATGGTAAATATGGAAATGCACCAAAATCCATAGGTTGATGCACGTGAATGCCTCCCTGCATCAGAGTAGTGCAAGGCAGCAATTTGTGCTGAGTTAGCATTACTCCAGACTTTCAAGTCACACAAAATGGCCATGCATGGCTTGATAAATCTCATTTAGGTTTTACATCACCCTTGCACCCCTTATGTGGCATAAGAATGACGCAAAATATGGAATATTATACCCCATGATATCCTGCCCTCATTCTTCACTAAAGCCACATCAGAGAAACTCTGTCACCCACTCACGCCTTTATGCCCCTCCCTTCCTCATGCCCCATCAATGCAAACAATCTTTCCAGAAGTCCTCAACACTGGCCGACCCTCCCACTCCTGGAGAACCCCACCCTAGATCCTGATGACCCCATGAACTACTAGGCCATCACATATCTCATCTTTATTGGCAAGATCACTGAAAATGCATTTGACACTAACCACAAAGAACACATAACTGATCACACTGAAGTACTAAACAACCAATCATACAAGTAGTAGATTGTGCCTGCTTGACCATAGACAAGGATGATCACTGCATCCAGATATTTCTGGATCTCTCAGTGAGCCCACCTTCATTCACACCTTGATATCACAAATGCAATTCGGCATCAGTGTACTCCACTGATTGTCCTTCTACCTCTCACTACTTCATCCTGATGTTTACCTCAAGATCCCAGAAGCACCCCTTCACCTATGGAGTACCTCAAAGCTTGATCCTGTCCGTTCATCTTCAACCATTGCATAGAGCCCTCAGAACCCTACTCACTGACATCAACATAAAAATTCATCAATACACTAATGTTTCTTCACGTCTTAAAAACTGATTGTCCATCACATACATGAAGCTCATTCTGAGCAAAATCGAATTCCTCCTACTTGCCATCAACAAAGAACAACAATTTTTCCAACCCTGGTTCACAGACGTGAATCTAGATGACTTCAACCTGTGATTATTAATCAGTGCCAAGTCATTTGGAGCCAACCACAGCAGTGTCCTCTCCTTTAAGGAACACACCACCAAGAAGACCAAGATGGCATTGGTGCCACTTCGCTTTAATGAAAAAAGTGAAACTGATAATCTCTAAATTTGATTTCAGAATGCTGCGCAAACCCTTATACCCTCACACCTGGACTGAGGTCACTGCTTGCCCACAGTCTCTCAGATAGCACAATGGGCCCACTTAAGGGCATTCTACATGCTGTGGGACACGTCATCAATGGCCTGAAGACATGAGATCGCATCATGCCTACAACGAAAGACCTCCACTAGCTCCCCATGAAGCCTGCAGGACCTGCAAAGCCACCACAAACGCTACCCCTGCCTATCTGACAAATCATTTCTGCGAGTTCTCGACGTACATTCAAACCCAGAATACCGCCACTGTAGAAATGCAGAAAGGTAACAAAGAAAAAAAGGAAGTAGGCCTTTTCCATCTACGCACCCAGGATCTGGAACAGCATGTATATAGCTATGAGAACTGCCCCAACCCTCCTCCAATTCAGGAAAGAGCTGATCTCTTCAAAGAACACTACCTCTCAACATCTTAGAATGTCCCTTTACACCACTTTCTTCCTCAGTGACCTGGCAGGAAGGGTTGGGAAAGAAGTGCATTGCAAGGCAAGGCAGTATAGAGCTAGCACATGTGTAGTCAAGCGGCTGCAAAAGTAAGACACATTTAACAAGGGGGGGGATCTCAAAAGAAAAGTTCAGTGTACCGACCTGTCGCTAATGACATCTGTTCATACTATATAAAATACAGACCTAGACCTACTAGGAAGAAAAACAAATTCATGTGTGCTGTACCGAGCCTGTCGTCCTAATGATAAAAGGGGTCCCCCAGAAGCAGCCAAGATGTCCGTGGATTATTTAGTTGAACAGATTAATTGCCAAATGCGGTTGATAGGCAGAAAAGTGAAGGAATCCCGTAGCAGCAGTCAATGCTGTATGCTGGGGTTACAGACAGAAGCACATATTAACGCCCACAGCACCAGTCATGCTGGGCGCTCAGAACCAAAACTGTATATACCCATAGAAGCAGTGTGGGTAACAACTGATGCACACTATTCCTTCCTTGCTGACTCGGTGCAGGTCTATCCACTTTTGCAGTGGTGAGGAGCACACTGCTGCGTCTCCTGTGCATTGATCAGGCACTGCACCGCCTCATAAGATGGCCTGAAGTACCACATGGCCATGAAGATAACTAACGTGCAGGAGATGCCTAGCAGTCCCTGAAAGGAAAGGGAGAAAGCATCCATCGCTGTTAAAGGTGAGACTGTTTTAGATGAGAAGATGGGAAGGCAGAACGACCATCTTCGGTCAGGACGATCGGTTTGACTTCTTCAATGGGACTGGTGCTGCTGCCACGTTATAGTCAGACATGTACCCAAGCTCTGACTCAAAAAGAGATGAAGAAGATAATTAATAAAAATAATTAAGGACAGCTGTGCTGTCGCACCGCATCCATCTTAGAAGAGACTGCCTCACCGGACAAAGATAAAGGAGAGGTATAGCAGCAATTTTGGAATGGACCCATTCTCTAAACAGAGATAGAGAAAATGTGAGGTCATTTTTAAATGTGGCTGTTTTGCACATAAAAACAAAAGTAAGAAAACAAAGGTAGAATACGTGGTCAGGCTAACGGTTGCCATTTTGACAAGAGACCTTTGGTAGCTTTGAGCATTCAACCTATGGTAAAAGTAGCTCTTTGCGAAGGTCAGGTTTATTGTAGCAATTCAATAAAAAGCCTAACACAAAGGCCTTAAATCTATGAACCCCGGGGGAGGTGCTGTGACACACACAGCAGGTTGTTTTACGCATTTATCTGTTAAGGAAACAGGAGCATGTTCAGAAGGTACCAGTTGTCTAAAGGTACTGACAATACCTCTGGAGGAAAAATAGACTTCACATGACATGCATACTGCACCATTTTTATATGTAAACGGTGTAAGGGGTAAGACTGGGTTAGTCTTTAACCAGTTCCTGGTTGCATTAGGTTGCTTGATAGGGGGTGCTGTGTTGCCCTACAGGAGTAGCAGGGGATTTTCCTTTACGGACTAGGTGGTCTCACACACATAATAGTGTCTTGCTTCATCATATGACCACCTAGCCCCACCTAAGTAAGATGATACTACTAAGGCGGACTCGACCTCTGGTTAAAAGAACCAGAGGGAGTGCTGAAATTGAATTGACTGGATAGTTACAGTGATCCAGAGGGGGTGAATAATAAAATTACCTAACATGTCACCGGTGGCTCTTGTTAGTTTTAATGGTGGTGCATGTTGGTAAGACTAAAACTAGGGGGGAAGGCTCGTTAGAGGATAATGTCTCTTGGAGTCTAAAAGGGGTTGAACATGACCAACATGTTTCTGCCCTCACTAAGTGCTGGTGGGTCAGGGGCATTCGTCAGGGTCGGAGCACCTGTAATAAGTGCGGTGCTCAAAGTGAAAGTGTGTGTCCTACCTGAACAGGTAGTTCACGGTGGGGTAGGCCTATAGTAATTGATAAATAAATCACAATTAATTCAGAGTGACAGAGAGGTGGCAAACCACAGCACACGACACAGCAATCAGTGAGAAAATGAAAAAATGCACTCACACATGCATGCAATTGTGACTTACCCCGGAGCTGGGGGCGTATTGCCTCTGGTCTGGCTAGAACCGGGGGGGGGGGGTTCCCTTGTAGTCACACTCTGAGGAGATTAAGGGTTTAGCAAGAGGGGACAAGGGGAAGAAAGAGAGCTAAGGACGCATAGTGTGCTAGCAGAAAGGAGGAAACTGCGCAGGGTGCGCTACAGTCAGGGGGAAGCCAATAGGGCATGTTAGTGAGGTAAGGAAAGGGCAAGGGGTGAAAAGGTAAAGAGAAAGATCTAGGTAAGGAGACAGAGAGAAGGAATGTCACAGTGAAAAAAAGAAAAAGAAAAAGAAGAAGGAAGAAAAGGAAAAAAGGAAAAAGAAAGAAAGCAGAGGAAATACAGATAGAAGAGGCTACCAGAAGGATGACCGGTAGCAATGAAAGGAAAAGAAAATGAAGATTTCCCGGGCCAAAATAGCCCACACTTACCACGCCAAAGGGAATACCATGGGGGGTACCTACGTGCCGGAGCCAGGCCGCTCTGGTACTGTCTGACCGACTTGCCAGGTCTTTATGAGGAGCTCAAGCCAATCGATGCGGAGCTGCAGAGGTCAGGGGCGGTGCCCGGTAGTTACACTCAGGTGTGCTGCGCGTCGAAGAACCCAGTGCGTCGGGAAAAGCCGCGCCCCCTCGGGGGCTGTGAGGGGTGCGGAGCCTCAGGGGCCCCGATTGGTCTAAGTAAAGCGCGCCGCCCCGCGGGGGCACCCGGATCCGGATTATTATTCACCCCCTCTGGATCACTGTAACTATCCAGTCAATTCAATTTCAGCACTCCCTCTGGTTCTTTTAACCAGAGGTCGAGTCCGCCTGAGTAGTATCATCTTACTTAGGTGGGGCTAGGTGGTCATATGATGAAGCAAGACACTATTATGTGTGTGAGACCACCTAGTCCGTAAAGGAAAATCCCCTGCTACTCCTGTAGGGCAACACAGCACCCCCTATCAAGCAACCTAATGCAACCAGGAACTGGTTAAAGACTAACCCAGTCTTACCCCCTGTTCCTACTACCCCACACCTTTTATGATTACTTAGTTTCTTTTGGGAGGCGGTGTGGGTTAGCCTTGCTTCCCTTGCTCTCTTTCTGTGTATTTATATGTAAACGGTACTACAGATGGTAATTGTTCACTTTTACTAAATGCATTTCCTCTAACCCATCATTCACTTCTAGTAAATGCATCTCCTCTAACCCGTCATTCCTGGTGACAGAATGGATCCTTACAACTAAATAGAAAACATTAAATTATATTTTACACATAATCATATGCCAGACTCAGATAAGAACCTGTTCCAGTCTATTGCATACCTCTAAACACCCGGATCCGGGTGCCCCCGCGGGGCGGTGCGCTTTACTTAGACCAATCGGGGCCCCTGAGGCTCCGCACCCCTCACAGCCCCCGAGGGGGCGCGGCTTTTCCCGACGCACTGGGTTCTTCGACGCGCAGCACACCTGAGTGTAACTACCGGGCACCGCCCCTGACCTCTGCAGCTCCGCATCGATTGGCTTGAGCTCCTCATAAAGACCTGGCAAGTCGGTCAGACAGTACCAGAGTGGCCTGGCTCCGGCACGTAGGTACCCCCCATGGTATTCCCTTTGGCGTGGTAAGTGTGGGCTATTTTGGCCCGGGAAATCTTCATTTTCTTTTCCTTTCATTGCTACCGGTCATCCTTCTGGTAGCCTCTTCTATCTGTATTTCCTCTGCTTTCTTTCTTTTTCCTTTTTTCCTTTTCTTCCTTCTTCTTTTTCTTTTTCTTTTTTTCACTGTGACATTCCTTCTCTCTGTCTCCTTACCTAGATCTTTCTCTTTACCTTTTCACCCCTTGCCCTTTCCTTACCTCACTAACATGCCCTATTGGCTTCCCCCTGACTGTAGCGCACCCTGCGCAGTTTCCTCCTTTCTGCTAGCACACTATGCGTCCTTAGCTCTCTTTCTTCCCCTTGTCCCCTCTTGCTAAACCCTTAATCTCCTCAGAGTGTGACTACAAGGGAACCCCCCCCCCCGGTTCTAGCCAGACCAGAGGCAATACGCCCCCAGCTCCGGGGTAAGTCACAATTGCATGCATGTGTGAGTGCATTTTTTAATTTTCTCACTGATTGCTGTGTCGTGTGCTGTGGTTTGCCACCTCTCTGTCACTCTGAATTAATTGTGATTTATTTATCAATTACTATAGGCCTACCCCACCGTGAACTACCTGTTCAGGTAGGACACACACTTTCACTTTGAGCACCGCACTTATTACAGGTGCTCCGACCCTGACGAATGCCCCTGACCCACCAGCACTGAGTGAGGGCAGAAACATGTTGGTCATGTTCAACCCCTTTTAGACTCCAAGAGACATTGGGCCTCATTATGACCCTGGCGGGCGGCGGAGGCCGCCCGCCAGGATGCCGCCCTCCATAATACCGCTCCGCGGTCAGAAGACCGCGGAGGGTATTATGAGTTTTTCCCTGGGCTGGCGGGCGGTCTCCAAAAGACCGCCCGCCAGCCCAGGGAAAAACTCCCTTCCCACGAGGATGCCGGCTCGTAATCGAGCCGGCGGAGTGGGAAGGTGCGACCGGTGCTACTGCACCCGTCGCGTATTTCACTGTCTGCTACGCAGACAGTGAAATACTAGCGGGCCCTCTTACGGGGGCCCCTGCAGTGCCCATGCCATTGGCATGGGCACTGCAAGGGCCCCCAGGGGCCCCACGACAATCCTTACCGCCATCCTGTTCCTGGCGGGCGAGCCGCCAGGAACAGGATTGCGGTAAGGATTGTCAGAATCCCCTCGGCGGCGCAGCGAGCTGCGCCGCCTTGGAGGATTCTTAGGGGCAGTGGAAAACCGGCGGGAGACCGCCGGTTTTCCTGTTCTGACCGCGGCCAAAGCGCCGCGGTCAGAATGACCAAGGGAGCACCGCTGGCCTGTCGGCGGTGCTCCCGCCCCCGTTGGCCCTGGCGGTTCTGTACCGCCAGGGTCATAATGAGGCCCATTATCCTCTAACGAGCCTTCCCCCCTAGTTTTAGTCTTACCAACATGCACCACCATTAAAACTAACAAGAGCCACCGGTGACATGTTAGGTAATTTTATTATTCACCCCCTCTGGATCACTGTAACTATCCAGTCAATTCAATTTCAGCACTCCCTCTGGTTCTTTTAACCAGAGGTCGAGTCCGCCTGAGTAGTATCATCTTACTTAGGTGGGGCTAGGTGGTCATATGATGAAGCAAGACACTATTATGTGTGTGAGACCACCTAGTCCGTAAAGGAAAATCCCCTGCTACTCCTGTAGGGCAACACAGCACCCCCTATCAAGCAACCTAATGCAACCAGGAACTGGTTAAAGACTAACCCAGTCTTACCCCCTGTTCCTACTACCCCACACCTTTTGTGATTACTTAGTTTCTTTTGGGAGGCGGTGTGGGTTAGCCTTGCTTCCCTTGCTCTCTTTCTGTGTATTTATATGTAAACGGTACTACAGATGGTAATTGTTCACTTTTACTAAATGCATTTCCTCTAACCCATCATTCACTTCTAGTAAATGCATCTCCTCTAACCCGTCATTCCTGGTGACAGAATGGATCCTTACAACTAAATAGAAAACATTAAATTATATTTTACACATAATCATATGCCAGACTCA
This sequence comes from Pleurodeles waltl, assembly GCF_031143425.1. Taxonomy (NCBI): domain Eukaryota; kingdom Metazoa; phylum Chordata; class Amphibia; order Caudata; family Salamandridae; genus Pleurodeles; species Pleurodeles waltl. Next base: position 306,864,806 of record NC_090437.1, on the reverse strand, counting down.
GATAAGAACCTGTTCCAGTCTATTGCATACCTCTAAACAGTTTTGATAATGCGGGAATGATTGGAAATACTTTGTTATTTCTGAAAAAAAAAAAATTGGATTTGCTGTATGATGGCATGTCAAAAATACTTGTGGCCCCCACTGAGGAGCTAAGCACTTTTCTCTGAGGAATAATGTCCCCAGTTCAGAAAGGTGACTTACACTTTTGAGTAAATTAGAGTACTTCTTCCCTGTCACCAGTAGGCGGCTCCCCAACCCCTAACACACATCTGACATCCCTGCCCTCCCCTCCATCGAAAGCCCCCCACCCCCTATACAGACACAAACCCCCCTGCCTGACATTCAAATACACCCCCACCCTGATCCAAACACACACTCCCCCACCTCCTCCAATCATCACACACACACCCCACCCCTCTGATCATCACACCCCCACGCACACACCCAATCAATCACATTGACATACACGCATTAATTCATGCACTGACATACACGCATTCATTCACATATACTTCCAGACATGCTCACACACATTCTTACACACAATCACACTGACATGCAGACACGCACTCACTTCACCATTCTTACACGCATTCACTCACACGCTTACACCCTCGCACACAACACAACACACGCAGACGCATTCACACACTCACTCAGGCAATCATACACACACTCAGACACACACACACACAACACCCCCCACCCTCCCACACCCCTCCCCTGTCGGAAGCCCGACTTACCTTTGTCGAGGAGGTCTTCCGACAGGGAACGGGGAGGGGCACTGCTACCACCAGCAGAACACCGCCAGGCCGTATTACTTGCCCCTCCCAGTCCAGATTCAGGATCAACCACAGCACCGAAACGGCCCTCCTCGCAGCCACAATTGACATCCATTCCATACTGGACCACGGAGACCTTTCCACCACTTTTGACACAATCTCCCACTCCACCCTATGCACCAGACTTCACGGTGCCGGCATCCATGGCAAGGCTCTGCAATGGATCCAATCCTTCCTCACCGGAGGACCAAAGTGTCAGACTCCCACCGTTCACCTCAGGACTCAAAGGAACCTGCTGTGGAGTACCCCAGGGCTCCTCACTAAGTCCGACCCTCTTCAACATCTACATGGCTCCGCTTGTTAAAATCATCAGACAGTATTGCCTAAACATTGTCGCCTATGCCAACAATACTCAACTGATCCTCTCCCTGACCAACAATCCATCAATAGCAAAGAGCAACTTTCACAACGGAATGAGAGCAGTCACTGCCTGGATGAGAGCCAGCTGCCTCAAACTCAACTCGGACAAGACAGAGATCCTCGTACTGGTCTCCACCCCCTCGGCCAACCGCCCTATGTAACGCCCCCACTGACCACGCATGTAGCCTTGGCATCATCCTGGACTCCACATTATCCATGACCCGTCAAGTCAACGCCATCTCATCGTCATACTTCCACACTCTCTGCCTCCTTTCGAAGATCTTCAAGTGGATACCCACCGAGACAAGAAGGACGGTCACCCACGCACTTGACAGCAGCAAACTGGATTATGGCAACGCACTCTACGCCTGCATCACAAAGAAGTTACAAGCAAGAATAAGGAGAATCTAGAACACAGCAGCAAGGCTTATCCTGGACATCCCCCGCCACAGCCACATCTCCACCCACCTCAGAGACCTCCACTGGCTTCCTGTCAACAAATGCATCACCTTCAAGCTACTGACACACACCTACAAGGCACTGCACAACCTCAACCACCGCCTGACTTTTCTACACACCCGCCAGACAACGCCACTCCTCCCAACTCGCCCCCGCCGTCATCCCCAGAATCAATAAGAGCACAGCTGGAGGCAGATCCTTCTCCTACCTCAAAGCTCAGACTTGGAACACACTCCCACTCAAACTCAGACAGACCTCCTCATTGAAGCAGTTCAGAAAGGGTCTCAAGACCTGGCACTTTGAATGATCAGCAGTGCCACGACAGAGCTGTGAGACCCCACAGGTGATAGGCTGTATTTGATTGATTGATTGGTACTTAGACACTATCACTATCATCTATCATTTCCTACCTGCTGCCATCTCATCAGTGCTCAGAGGGTTAAATCTTTCTTAGTGCTACCAAAGTGGGATCCTGATTGTTCACCTATCACCCTGTGATTGTGAGGTCATCTACCTAGTCCTTGCAAGCATGAACGTCAATTCTCCAAAGTGCCAGGGGTAGCAGAAGTGACATCACACGCCATTTAATCTTTACTTTCACTGACACATGCATGTTCACACGTACACACACATACACACACTTGCTATCACATAACCACACTCTCACCCACAAGCACACACACAACATAAATTAAAAACATTTTACTTACCTCATCTGCCAGGACGGTCATATTCCAAATAAATGTGAACCATTCTTTAATAAATTAATAATGAATCATAGAATATTATTCACTATCAGTGAAATAAACAATTGACAGAAAACAATGAAAGTGGAACCCTAACCGATGTCCATAAGGATGAGCTGCCTATGTGTTTCTGGCACTGCTTTGCCACCTCTGAGGCCAGGGATCGCAAAGGTAGTGCCAGGAATTTAAAGGGACAAAGTAGGGATCGCACTTGAGACCCATTGCGACCCCTAAATGACTTTCATATCTGCAAGTGCTGAAGGTACAATGGGGCATATTTACAAGAAAGTGGCAAATCATAGATAATGCACCACTTTTCTGCGCCCCCCCCCTACCGGCACCAAACAGCACCATGATTGCACTGTATTTACAATACGGCACCATGGTGGTCATTAGCGCGATAGCGTCAACATTTTTGATCCTATTGTGGCGCTTTGCTACACTAGCATCACAATTGTTTAGCACGAGGAGGCCCATTGAATATAAGGGGTGTGTCATTTTAATGCCTGCTCTGAGCAAGCGTTGAAAATGGTGGAAAAAATAGTGAGTGAAATGTAAATTTAACTGTGCCATTTTTTGTGCCTCCCTGTGCCGGAACTCCCCCCTTGCAAACATTATGCCTAATGTGGGCAAGGGGTCGCAAAGTGGCGCAATGCAACCGTTGCTCCACTTTGTACATATGGCACAGCAGAAAAGCCACCTTAGTGCCACATTAGCATAAAAAAAATTACGCTTTCAAACAGAAATACCCTACCTTCACACCTTTATATTCCATATATGAATGCATGGTGCTTGTTGAAGCTGTAGGTGGGCTGGGCCCACAGTGGTAGAAGTATCGACAAGGCAAAAAGTAAAAGAAAATCAACTTACAGTTGAGTGGGTGCTGTGTCGCGGTGGTTAGGTGAAGGAGATGCGAGGAAGCCCATTCAGTAGACAGTGTAAGACAGTCAAAGGAGGGTACTCAAGAGGAGAAGGATGAGGTGCAAGATATGCAAATGGGGGAAATGCAGAGGAAAAAGGGCATACATGTGTAACATTGAGTGAACATAATGGGACTGACAGTCTCCCTGAAGAACGCTACCCCTTCCACAGGCCTCAGTAAGATTTAGTTCACAGTCTCATATTTTCAGAATTAAAATATTTTCAATATTAATTATTTACATTAAAATCATTGTTGCTGCTTGTTTATGTTAAACAGCTAACAACAATTGACAAAGCCAATAGTCCTAGCTGGTTTCAGGCATATGTCAGTTGTTCTGTTATATATGTGGGTGCAATAACAGAAAGCTCAGAGAGATAATGAAATACCAGTGGTGTGACACACTATGGAAATCACAGAAATGTAGCTAGTGTATTCAAGCCATGCCATTAATTACACAGGCCATGTCCCTTTTAGCCCCCATCCCACTTAAAGCCCTAATGCTTGTATAGCACACTGTACGCTACAAAGCAACAAAACTTTGTACGATAGGGACTAATATTAGGGATTTAAGAGATTGCCACTGAGAAGGGCTGCAGAAGTGAAGGGATTCACATAAAAGCAAAAATGGTACAGGAGTGCAAAAGTAATACAAGGAGGTGTTAAGATCTGTTCAGTGATTATTTGGTACACAGGGAGCTTCCACAAGGAAAAAATGCCATCAGTTCTTCCACAAGCATTTGAGTGACAGAGTTTGAATGGAGTTCCATATTCCTAGTCTGTAGCGGGGGACGGCCTGCCAACACGTCTTCTCCTTAATGCACCTTTTGGTATCCAGCTTGCTGATTTTAGTTTTGCAAAAGTAGGAAATGTGGGGGTCGCAGCATGCAACAACCTGACATGCTTTCAGCCATTTTCAGGTCACAACAGAACCCACTAAATATATATTTTTCTAACACCTTACTGTGAGAAATTTGGTTGAGGGGTTGTGAGCTCTTCTCAAGCAACAGCCATGATCCTTGTCAGGAGGAACCACCAAAATCACTATATTAACCTATGCTAGCTTGGCACAAAAGCATTTACGTTTAACTTAGAGACAATGTGTAATGTATTTATAGGGCACTTAAATAGTAAAAGTAACATGAAAAGCCCCACACCAATTTCGAAAAATAGAGCAAAATTTATTAAACCATTGGACACAACAAAAATCCAATCAGTAGAATTAGAGATAAGCTTTTCAAATATTTAAGGTAAGTATAGTGCCTAAAAGCACATACTGACACTCATGATTATCTAGTAGTGCGAGCCCGGGAGAAAGTCACAAGTTCAGGCTGACCACAATGGAGTGAGGGCCTGCTGCAGGAAGCAGGTTAGTCCCACTGAGAATTGTGTCCTTGATGCGGGGCATTGCGTTGTGCTGCTTAAGGTCCAATGACTAGCTGCCAGGGCTGCGATGCAATGTTCTTCATCGAGTTGCGCCATGCAGTGTCAGTTTTGATGAGAAGCTGCAAGGTCCTATATTGAGTTACGTCTTGCTGCATTAGTTGCTTTGAGGCTGCTGATCAGGGGCTGCAAGGTGCTGCAATTTGAGGACCTGCGTCACACTGTGTTGGTTCTGAGAGAAACAACTGTTGGGCCAGAAGGAGTACAATCTGATGCCAGTCAAGGGTCAGGGGCCTGGGGGCACTTATTGGGTATCAGGACTCACTCCAGCAGAGGGAAGCAGCAGGACATAGGCAGGTCCAATTGAGACTGGGCACCTGGGCAGATGCAGGGCAGGTCTCTGGAGCTTCTTAAGTCCCTGGAGCTCAGAACAGGAGGCCAGTCAACTAGCCATTGAGATCACCCTGGTGGTTCTCAGTTCAAAGAGCAGATTCCGTCCTCCTTCCCCATGCACAGGGTAGTCCTTCTTGTAGCAGTGCAGCACAGCAGTCCTTCCAACAGCTGGGCAGCAGAGTAGTCCTTCTTCTGTGTCTTCCAAAGGTCCAGACGAGTGGGTCTGAGGGATCTACTTTTATACCTGGTGCTATCTTTGAAATGGGAGACGCTGACCTCATCAGAGATATTTGGAAAGGCCTGCCTCCCTTCCCTGGTCCCAGTCTGTTGGCAGTCACAATACAATAGTGTGAAGTTTTTTGTGAGCTGAAGTATTGTCTTTAAAGTGCAGTGTGACAGGTATTGGCTCCAAACCTGTCATCAAGTCAGGATTACAACAAGATGATGGCTGGAGTGCTGAAGCCTTTCAGACACTCACACTCAGTCATAGATCTGGGTTCAATCCATCATTCTTTTGCTCACCATGCCACCCCAGTTTGGACCCAGCCATATGCAAATCAGCCCTGATCCTGCTCCCCATGGGAACAGTCCAGCCCAAACTGCCAGGCCAGGTTCTTCCTCGACAGGAAACAAGCATCCTGGGATCGGTTACTGGATAGCACCCCTCACCAGCCAGGCTAGCTTAAATCCAGTGGCACAGTGGGCAAGGGACCCACGTCTGGTTATACCCTGGTCACTTAGGGCGCAGAGTATGCTTGTTTCTGTTGAAATAGAAGTGTAAAATTGTGTAGACATGCTGCAATGTGAGCCTGAGATATGTTCTTAAAGGGCTACTTAAGTGGATGGTTCAATAAGTGCTCCAGAACCCCTAGTAGTGGCATTTAAAGTATTGGCCCTGGTACCTGTAGTACCACTTTACTAGGGACTTACAAGTAAATTAAATGTGCCAATTGAGTATACGCCAATTTTACCATGCTTAAAGGAGAGAGAACAAGCATGTTTGTGCTCATTCATCAAAGGCAAAAAGAACTAATTCAACAAAACTGGAAGGGTGAAGCCAAAGGTTTAGATGTGACCATGCAGAGAGGGCCAGGTCCAACACTTACACAATATCAGATATGCCACCATACTTGTTCATTTTATTAAACAATAGAGCCATGGTAATTATTTGATTTTGGCATAAATCATGGGTTGACAATGACAAAAATGTGCGAGGCACACACTAATCGCAAAAGGATTCCGTGAGATGTGAAGGCATTAAGGACCCCACGTCACAAAACGCACAACGGCAAACTGTCTTCTCTTTTCGAAAGACTAACTAAATGTTTTGATCTACGAAAACTCTCCCTGAATATAGATCATGCCACATGTTTGCATTTTTCAAGATTTAGTTCCAAGATGGGTACCGCAGGAATCCTCTTGATTCTCATGACTTGTCAACATCTGTGTATTCCCATTAGTTGACAGAGTCCATGATACAATTTTAGTCTTCAGATTTAGAGTGATGAACCTTACGTAATCAGGCAAAAATAGAAAAGAGTTGCAAGATTAGAGACAACCAAATCTGTGCTTCCACATTTAACATGGAAGTATGGGTGCAGCCAAACAATAGAAAAACAGAAAAATTAAACAAATGTTTGCCCAGGCTTAGTACCATTTAGTTTTAGTGTTCAAACGACTTCAGAATGGCCCCTACATTGGTTCAGAAGGTTTGAAACAAGGAAACATTATACAGCAAGAAGTTGAATGTTGACCACCACAAAACAACCAATCATCCTCATTTGAGACTTCTTAGAAATAACACCCTAGACCAAAAAATTAGGGGAAGTTTAAAGAGAGCAGTTATCCTATTTTATATATTTCTCAGAAAAATCAAAGGAGGTTCCAGTTATAACAAAACAAGCCAACACAACTTAACACAATAATGGACAGTAGCTATCATGTAACTCAGATGTTGTGTCTCCTGCCTTAGTTCCCATTAAGAAGGCATATACTCTTTAAAATTCTCTGTATGGTCCACTGGTCTCACTCATGCTGTAGACATGGCTTTGTCCAGTGAGGAAATAACAAATACGCCCCAGCTACTGCATTTACTTGAGACCAATAATCATTAATAACTGTGAGGAAATTAAACACGAAACAAGAAGGGAGTTTCTTTTATCTCCAAATGAGTTACTCTCTGATGAGAATAACCCTTGCCCTTTAAAAGAAAGGATAGCATAAATGGTTCTAAACAATCTTAGTTTACAAATATTTTATTTTTATTTAAAAACTATACATAATGAAGTAGCAACACAAGGAACTCATATATGTGTCTTCATGTGGGAAGAACCTGAAAACTTGGGAAATCTGCAGAATCCATGCTCAGAGGAAGGGTTTGAAAATAGACAGCTTGTGAAACAACAGTTTGCCATAACCTAAAGCCAGCACTGAGACTCCTGCAGTTATCAGAGACAATGATTTTCTCACTGTGTCTTGTGGAAATTGATCCACAATGCTTTCACTCTACACAGACCACCTTGGAGAAATTCGGGAAAAAAAATACTATCCACATCACCTAACTGCAAAAAGCTGCCCCCATGTAATATTAACCCAGTGTCCAGATCGAGAAAAACATGTTTTAAGTCTAGATTTGAAAGTAGACCCTAAACAAGGCACTGAGCAATTTCTGTGGAACCAGGTGCTGAGGTGACCTGGGTGCTCATCTCTTCATAGAAAGGTGTTCTCTAGGGCAGTAACTCATTCCAAACGGCATTTGACTTATGGGCCCAAAGTAGTGCTTAATTTAAGCCGATGGTTGCATCTGGGGTCCACTGGTACTCATGTATAGTTCTGGGATATCTACCATCTTCAAGCTTTGACCCAGAAAAAGAGAGCGAAAAACACAAAAGAGAGAAAGAAAGATGGAAAAATAGTGACAAATGGAGAAAGTATGGATGAAAAAGAGCCTGCGAGAGTGAGATAAGTGGGAAAGATGTGTAGGGGTGGTACATGAAAAATTAATGATGTAGAATAAAGGTACAGAGCTTTGGTGTTCAGCATTCCTGACATTCAATTGTGCTGGCTGTAGCTTCAGAGCATCATTTTGTGCCCTGGCACTTTTTCATTTACAAACTAAGCACTGGCCGAACTTTTTCCACGAGATGACTAATCAGACGAGGAACTGTAACCATTATATCACTTCAACTTTCTTTTTTCAAGGGATTTCTTATAGTCTTAACTAGAGCCGAATGTCTGAGTTCCCTCAACAGTTTTATGAATTCAAATTCATCAACCGCTGCCCATATCTTTTGGTGCAATGCCAGCTTTCGATTTTTGTTGCTTTTCTCTTTAGATTTTAACCCAGAGCTGCCAATGACAGCAAGATCTCTCTTTAATCACGTAGAAAACTGTTTGAGGTATTCAAGCTGTGATTTTTTTTTATTTTCACTTTGACGTTTAGTGCAGCAGTTTTCTTTGGTGCCTTGTCCAGTCTCTGTATCCTAACAATTCTACTCAACCAAACTCACGCTGAGAGAATTCTGCATGCTTCGAACAATGGGGAGCCAGTTCCCATTGTTTGGTTCTTTTGATTGTACTGAGGCTCTCGGAAGACGCGCTGTACCCAGGCGTATATACAAACTGTATTCATCCTTCCTGCTACCGAGGAAGGGAGGTACATTTTGAAATGTTTCCAGAATCTGACATCAGTTGTAGATTTGATTTCTGCTGATATAATATGTATACTAAAATGGGATGAAGAACGTCTACAGGATGTCAACATAGAGATTGAAGCCAGCAAATCTAATTCTACATTAGAGGAGTTCTGGAAGTATCATGAAAAACTTAGGGCCTGATTTAACGAAAGTGGCACTGCACCCAGTGCGGCAATGTGACGCTAATCCTGCAAAGCCCGTTGAGGCCTATTGTAAACAATGGTGTACCTCCTTTTAACGCCTGCTTGGAGCAGGCTTTAAAAGTACTGAAAAAAATGCTGCAAAGTAATCTCTTAGATTTCTTTGCACTATTTCTTTGGCCCCCCTAACAGGGAAACACCCCCTTTGAATACATTATGTCTGGCCCCCTTTGCATGCATTGCAGCGCTTTTCAAATTTGGCGCAGTGATATTGGCCTCCTTGGGCCACATTAACGTAAAAACAATTACGCTAATGTAGAAGAAGAAGGCGCCAGGTGCTCTTAAATCTGCCCCTTAATATGTATTGAGGGACCTCTAGAGCAAAGGCTTATAGTGAGCAAAGTTTTTCACATGGTCAAGCTGAAGGCAGTGTAATAGCACTGATAGGTTAAATAGTCTATTCTATAAAGGACGGGCTGTATGATTCCTTTAACACAACCTCTGCTCCTCACACGCTTTCTACTTGATCTGCAGCTGCCATCTCTTGCTGCCTATCCCCCCCCACCACCACCACCACTCCCCACTTTCTCCATTGTCAAACTATCTTAATGGATCCGATCTCACTATTTTATTTTTTTATCTATGTATTTTTTTTTATTTAAGATTTGTTTTAAATGTTGCAATCTCTACCCATCCAGGTTTCACAGAGGCCTGTAGAGTGCATCTCAAGGTAGGAAGAAAAAAATAATTGACTCAAAGCGCTTAGAATAATTTCAATATTAAATGTATTCAAAACATTAAATACACATTAACAGATTAAATTTACAGCAAGGAAATTACAAATTAGCAGATGTGTGTTACAGATAACCTATACAAGGTGTTTTCTAGGTGTAATTGTGAATGATGACATAAAATAAGATCATAATTGTAAAATACGCTAAATCTAGGAACGTGAAGGTTTAAAACAGTAAAACTATACAAATACAAAAAGGAACAACATAATGCACTAAAATACACTTAAGAGATAGTGTCATTACAAGAGAATAAGTGATCAGTATCCGGAAATAAGAATAATTGCGGGTGAAGGCATTGACCAACCCTAGTTGTTAAACAAACCATGATATTGTTTGCACTGTTGACCTTTCTCTCCATCTTCCATGAATGTCATTTAGGGATCACCAGGGATCTCAGTTAGCACTGTTTATGTGACCCATGGCCTCAGAAGTGGAAAATCCAGTGCCAAAAAGACAGGGGCGGCTCACCCTTATGGGCACTGGGGCTCCACCCTCATTGTTTTCTGCTCGTTTTCATTACAAAAATTATGAAGAATATTCCACTATCCACTAATACTGTCATGAAAATGTTGCACTGGGAGCTTCTTTGGCAGCTGAGGTAAGTAAAATAAAATCCTTTTAAATGTGTGTTGTGTGGGTTATAGTGAGAGTGTGTGAAAGGGAGAAAGAGCATATGATTGTGAGAACATTTGTGCCTACATGTCTGAGCATGTGAGTGGACGTGAGTGATTGGTAGTGTGTGACCAGTAGTAAGTTAGAACAAATACCTTTGAATGTCGTCACTGTTAGTGAGGCAGAGTGAGTGATACTGAGTAAGAGAAAGAGAGAGTGAGAATGAGTAGGAAGGAGTATGAGGAAGTGTGAGTGTGAATAAGTGTGTGAAAATAAGTGACAATGAGAGAGAGAATGGAACTGTGGATAAGAATAAGAGAGTCCGAGTGAGCGAAACTAAGTAAGAACGAGGGAATGAGAGTATGAAATAGTGCAAGTGAGTATGAAGATTGAGAGCATGAGTGAATCAGAGTAGGATGGACTGTGAGGAGGAGTGGATTAGTGCAAATGAATGAAGATGAGCCAGTCAGAATGAGTAAAAATAGGTGAGAGTGAGTTAGAATAAGTTAGAGTGTGTGACAATAAGGGTTTGAGTGAGAAAGAATGAGTGAGTCAGAATACGAGTGAGTGAGAGTGAGTGTGAATAAGTGAGAATGAATGAGTGAGAGTAAGTGTAAGAGAGAGAGTGAAAATAAATGGGTGAATGAAAGTGAGTTACAATTAATACATTTAAGTGAGTGACAAAGAGAGTGAAAGATTAAATGTAAGTCAGCATGAGGAAGAATGCAACTTTAGGGTTGGACGTCTGGCACCCGCCCTGCCATGCCGAAGGTAAATCTTGGCTTGTAGAGGCACCCAAGGAAAATACTGCCAGTGACATACTTGAGGCAGTTTATAGAATGGCAAATACTTATGACAAAATACTTGCACTGACCTACTAAAGTAATACCTGAATAATGGGCACCCATGGTAAAATGTTGGTACTGGCACACTGGAGGTACTTTTTGGCATTGAGACATTTGTGGAAACATACTGACTCTGGCATACTCGAGGAAATTCTTGGCATAGAGGACAACTGTGACAATTTGTTGGTGATGGGACTTTGGAGGCAATGCTTAGCGTACTGTGTTACAACTGTGGCATGTGGGACAGGGGCAACCATCACAAAATGCTAAGACTAACTAGAGATAATTTTGACATGCTGTCATCTATAGTATGTGAATGGCCTAATGACAAAATTCTGCACTGGCATATTGTATGCAATATTGTCATAAAAGGGGACCCATGGCAAATGGGGGCGCATCAATGTGAAAATTCTGGCTGTGGCACAATGGAGCTAACTGTAGACATTTGAGGACACCCTTAGCACATCTTTAACAAAATAGGTCAACTCCTGGGAACAATCAGGTTTCCTTGGCTTCCACACCGTAAAGGGGCTTGAATATTTAATGAGTACCCTCTCAGAGCCTTAGGCTTTTTAACAAATGTAAGTGAAAAGTGTGCTGTAAAATACACTATTATTTGAAACCAAAAAACGAAAATAATACTTTGCGAGATTATGCTACATAAATACAATTTTTGGTACACAATTTAGACAACCTTACCATATAATTCGATTCTTCGTGACACCTATTCTTAGTACCCCTGACAATGTTAACTGTTTGCAGAGTGGTTGGGGGGTTGTCATAACGATGATGAAATTTGCATTTCACAGGTGACCTTGAAATATTTTCTATATTTCACAGTTCCCTGTGGCGTATGGGTTTTCATACGACTAAGTTAGGTTCAATAAAAACACCAAAACGTGTACAAATGTTACTTCTGGGGTCACTAACAATGAGAGTACCACAGTTGTGATCACAGATATGATACCAGAAGAGAAACAGCACCAACACGTTATCCGTAGGTTTTTTGTTTCAGATAAAACGCCTCAGTAGAGAGGCCACACACATGATGAGGGGCTGAGCTACTGAACTTTTTCTGACGTCAGCACGTAGAGGGTAAGTTGCAAATAGAAGCGCTGTTTGCAAACCCAAAGGCCAAAGACCACCTGTAGAAATAGGAGATCGTTATCCAACTTGTGCTGGCACTGCAGCAATATAACTATTGTTTCAAGTTGTGTTTGTTAGCGAGTTTGCAACAGCCCTTTTGAACGGTGCTCCATGGGGCAAACAAGAAAAGTGTCCCATATGCATAATATGGCCCCTGGTGCTGTTTAATATTCCACACAAAATTCCATGTCTTGTACACTGTAATCCAATTGGCCCTATGACTGTGTATGCAATCCTTACTGTTGATTTAAAGTATAAGTTAGAATTTAGATGGCCTTCAGGGGCTGTGTTACACAAGTGTCCTGGGGGCGCAACAGGCTTTTGCACCCGCTTTTGTGCACCCCATGACAATTTGGTGTTACAGAAGGGACCTCAAATGCTTGTGCAGCCGCTTCTGCAATACAGATAGCGCTGTTGCACATGTAGCACCAGCGCTAACATTAATGGGTGCTCCCTCATTTGCAGGGGAGAAAATGGGGACACTGCTCCCACGCCATATTACTGATGTGGGTGCATAGGCCAACGTGCCTTTTGAAAATGCGCCACAAAAAGTGGTGCACTTTCAGTGTGCCTCCTAAATGCAGCCATCTAAAGGGATGAAAAGGGGTTACATGGATATATTCTTGCAGGTGGGTAAGGGGATGGCTAATCCCTATTAAAAGTACCGGCGGATTGTAATTGTAATTGTAATCGTATTTATATAGCGCTTACTACCCCTGACGAGGCGTCGAAGCGCTTTTCGATGAGTAGCACGCTACTCCGGAACCCAACAAGAATTAGTGATGGATTAGTATCGTTAAATAATGAGTACAGTTTTAGTATTATTATGAGTTAATTTGAGCCGCGGATATGAGAGTTTGTTAGTTAGACTGGAGTAATGGAGGGGTGGAGGAGGAAATAAATCCAGAGGTGTTAATTGGGAGTATATCCTTCATTTACTCAACCAAAAGGCTTGGGATGAGTAAAGGGGGGTGGAGGGGGAAGAGTATGTGGAAGGTTAGGGAGAGCATAGTAGCAGGGTGAGATGAATGCTGGAGAATTTAGTA